>NC_139004.1:51985962-52585962 GCF_964374135.1 Grampus griseus
GAGTATATCTATTAATTTTGGTTTAAAGGCTTCTGGAAATTAGAATATCAGTTCAGTAGGAGCTTCAGTGTTAACTCTTTCCTGCCTGAGTTTAGCTTTTTCATTTTCATTGGAGGATTCATCTTCACTGTTGCTTCTCAAACCTAAGTGTTCCTCAGAACCACTTGGAGAGCTTAACAGGGATCACTGGATCCACCCCTGGAGTTTCTGATTCACTGCGTCTCAGGGGAGGCCCAGGCATTTGCATTTCTAAGGATTTCCCGGGTGATGGTGATGCTGTTGGTTGAGGAACCACAGTTTGGGCACCACTGGTCTACATAATAAGTTTATATTACTCATATAGTATTGTGGAATTCAGGGGGTTGCAGCTTTCTTTTTTCCCCCCAGAAGCAACCTCACTTACCACGCTGGTATATTTATATAAGAATCATCAGGTAAGGTTGTCTGTACCTGAGAATCATTTTTCTGAGTGTAGAGCCAAGGATGTGAATTTCACCTACAATCTTGGCCTATGTTGAGGTTAGGAGAACAGGAGGAAATCACAATATTTTTGAACCCCTACTGTGTGCCAGCTGTACTTTGCTCTGTGTATTATTCATGCTGTTGTGTTTAACCTAAATGCTTATTCCCTGAAGAATGTAGGCGAGTTGCCTGTGGTGTCCAGTTATCTAACTCATGGTAGAGGTGGGGCAAGATGCCCACACACTGCACAGTGATAGCTAATCCAGGGGGAAACAAAAGAACCTTCAGGCTTGGCCCACAGACTTTACTGGCTCTGTTTTAAATGATTTTAATTATTATTAGTTTCTTTATTATCTTGGACCAAGAGCCCTGGATTCCTGGCATCAAGCGGACCAGCCATGATGCCTTTGTTCTGATTTGATTACCTGTCCTCCTTGCCAGTGAAAGGCAAGCCCTTTTCTTCTGAGCTGTCTTTCCCAACACATTTCAGGATCTTTAATGGTGGATACTCTGCGGAAGATTTTGGCAGGTGACCCATGAAATAGGTCAGCGTTTCCAAAGCAGTGTCCTGATTTGGTTCAGGGTAAAAGATAAGATAGAGGCTTAGCTAAAGCTTTAATTCTGAAAGAGAGTATTTGATTTACTGCGTTCGTTGAGGAGAGCTCATTTTGATCCTGTGTAACAGGAATCACGGGCCGTGTGCACCACACAAATGCAGCTCGGGTTACAGGTTGCTTCTGCGGGTTAAACCCTACGCACTTGGGCAAGGTCAAGGACAATGGAAGGACATCAGTCCACGCTGAGTGAGCCCCCAGGCATATTGTCCCAGAGACCCGTCACTCCCAACCAACCACAAGTTCTTTAATTTGTTGAGAAAGGAAATGTAAGAGACAGGAAGAAATCCTGGGCCCTCTGGCAGCTTCCATGGGAATATTTTGTAGCGGGGGACATAGGGATGGGCTGATGCCTTAAAGGTTAAGAATTTATAGGAGGCAGGTAGATTTTTCTGATGAGTAATCTCTTTCACTTGTTTCATATCACTGCAGAGTGCTGTTACTTATATGAATTTGAAAGTGCTCTGTGAAATAGCTGTTAGGAAAGGTGATTTTTATCCCCATTCTGTAGGCGGGGTGACTGTCAGTGAACAGGAGTCATCTGTCCAGGTCCCACAGCTGATCAGTTGCAAACATGGAACACAAACGTACATCTTTTCCATCTTTTCTCTGGTTCTGGTGTCCTTTTTATCTCACCATGTCAGGGAAGTACAAGGGTGTGTGTGTGTGTGTGTGTGTGTGTGTGTGTGTGTGTGTGTGTGTGTGTGAAGAAGGGTTTTCATTAAAACTTAAGTGGCCAGGCTCTGTATGAGAAGGGGGTCGAGAGCAGAAGTCCCTACCTAAGTAAGGCTAGTAACCCAAGGGGGAGTTGGGGGGTCAGAGGTCTTACAAAGGCTGGTGCTTCTGGCTGGGACCACAGGGAGAAGAACATAATGTGTGTATGTGTATGAACATAATGAGCCTTGCCAATCAGGGACAAACAGAGCCATTGTATGTTGGCATCGGGGCTAATGAAATAGAATAAGTAACTGCTTTTTTGGAGGAGGTAGAATCTCCAGATGCCAGGGAACTAATAGGCAGGTAGAGTTTTGGTGATGAGTCCTTGCTATCCAGCCTGGATTACCAACCTGAAGAAGACCCTTTGAAGAGGAAGGCAGGTTTCCCCCGGCCTTTGGGGGTATGAATAAGGAGGGAGAAGTGCTAAGCTCCGGGTTATGTTCTGCTCTATGGGGAACGACTTTGTTGCCATTCAGATCAGCTTAAGCTGATGTTTTGGGTTATATGGCCGGTTTCAGATGCGGCCTGAAACAGTGGCTTAAGTGATGTCAGTGAGGCCCTCCCTGTTTTCCTCTGTTTCTCTGCTCTGCCTTCATTCACATGGGAGCCCCTTGGCAGGTCTAGGTTCTGCCCCTCACATTTGTAAAATGGTTGTAGCTGTTCCAGACCTTGCACTGTCATCCCATACTTTTCAAGGAAAGACCCAATAGCTGTTGCAGAAGTATAAGGAAGCAACTGTTCCTCAGAAGCTCCAGCAAACATTGGCTCCTATTGTTTTATGTGCCCATTGGCTTGGACAACTTAAGGACCATCCATGGAGCAGGCGGGGGGCCCATTCCACCCAAATTGCATGGTAGAATGGGAAAGCAGTAGCTTTTGAAATGAAATTTAGAGGCACTTTTGCTAGAAAGAAGGGGAATGAAGGCTGGGTGGTAAATGACAGGTCTTGCATACCAGCCAAAGGGAGGAGGGAGTGAAATAGTGCCAGGTAGATTCCCTTGGGGAATTTTTTCAGTGAGGGAGTAACTCTTGCACACGTTAGTTAATAGGCTAGACTAAGCTGTGAGGAGAGACAATGATGTGACTTTTAAAGGACAAAGGGATTTTATTTCCCTCTCACGTAATAGTGGTCTAGCAGCTTTGCTTCACACCATTGTTCTTGGTCCCATCTTTCTTCATCATTTCTGTGCCATCTCCTAGATCTAGGTTGTCAACTAGCACAAAAGTAGGAAGGGAAAGTGTGGAGGAAGCAGCCAATGTTTTAAGGGCTCTGGGCCTTAAGTGGTGTGCAGTGCTCCGTCTCACATTCTGTTGATGAGAACTTGGTCCTTGGCCTTGTGTAACTGCAATGACTGCTGAGAAATGCAGTCCTGAGCTAGGTGACCAGTGACCAGCTTGCAGCTCTGTGTTTATGGAGAAAGGGGAGAAGAAATTTTGTCAAGCAGTTGGCATCTCCATCACAACTCCCAAACTAGATTTCCTAGGAGGCTTATCCATTCTGAATGATGTTCCTGTGGCAGATAGCACTTCCTCAGGGAAGATTCTGCATCCAATTCCCTTCATTTTGGGAACCAGGAGTGCTTAATGTATGTCAGTTTCAGTTAGGTTCGGGTATATACGACAGAAAACCTAAAATAGGGACTTCCCTGGCGGTCCAGTGGTTAAGATCCCACACTTCCACTGCACGGGGCGTGGGTTCGATCCGTGGTTGGGGAACTAAGATCCCACATGCCATGCGGCACAGCCAAAAAATAAAAAAATTAAAAATAAATAAAGGAAAAAAAAAAGAAAACCTAAAATAACAGTGACCTAAGCAAAGTAAACGTTTGTGCTTTTTTTCTCTTAGATAAAAGACGTTCATCACATCTTTTATTTATTTAATTTTGTTGCCCAACAGAACTTGATTGTAAATAAAAAAGAAATCTGTTATATACTTTTCAAAAAAAAAAAAAAACCACGTTTGTCATAATGATGCATCATGATGTCAGGGACTCTGTTTTGCCATCTCAGCATTTGCTTTCTTCCTCATGGTCCAAGATGGCTGCCTGAATTCCAGCCATCTCTTCACATTCCCTCTGGCAAAAGGAGGAAGAAAGGCCTTCAAAGGCATTTCCTGGAAGTCACACGCAACACTTCCATTTACACCTTATTGGTCAGAACTTAGTCACACAGGGCACCTAGCTGCAAGGGAGATTAGAGATGTAGCCTTCTTTCCTGGCAGTTATGAGTCTCACCCTAAACTGGGGGTTCTCTTGCTGAGGAAGAAGGGGGAGAACAGACATTGGGCAACAACAGGCAGTCTCTGATAGAGACCACATGCCCCTGTGTCCTCACTTGGTGGCCTCACCTCTGCCTCTGGGGGGGTGTGTGTGTGTGTGTGTACGTGCCCACATTAAATTTTAAACCCCATCTTTGTACTTATCTGAAGGGAAGAAATCATCATAATAGCTGACATTTATTGAGTGCCTACCAGGTGCCAGACTCTGTTCTATGTCATTTATTCTTCACAACAGCGCTCTTAAAGTGCTTACATAGGAGAGCTTAGCATAGGACTGTTGACAGAGGCATGGGCGGAGTCAGGGGAACCAGAAGGGCTCAGTGAAGTATCCAGAGATTAGCAGCAGCAGGAAGCCATGGCCACCCCTGAAAGGGCAAGGGGACAGACCAGTGTCACTCCACCGGCCCCACCAGAGCTTAGAGACGTGGAAGAGGGGCTGCCTCAGACCAGGTCAGGAGGTGGAGCTGTAGAAGGAAGCCAGGCCAGCAGCCCTGCGAGCCGGGTAGGAGTGGCCCCAGGAGCAAGTCAACACCCTGCCTGTTTCTCCTCCCACCTTGGAGCCCCCGACAGTACCCGCCTTGGGCTGAAGCCACCTGGAAGCCAGAGAGCAAGGGCACCTGGGGAAACAGCCCACAGAGTGCAGCCTCCTGGGGAGACAGTGGGGCAAAGAATGGTAGAAATGGATGCGGGGGAGTGGGGTGGGGGTGGGTGGGAGAGCAACAGAGAACCACCCGCACAGGATGGTTATGACCGCCTTTTACAGGGAAGGGGACTGAGGTGGGGAGAGGGTAGGGCACTCCCCCAGCTGGTAAGCAGCAGAGGCAGGACCCTGCTGGCCTCAGATGCACGTCTGCACGTCCCGAGTGGGGAAGGCAGCGCAAACACAGCTCTGATTTGACTGTCAGTCTGCACAGCAGAGGCATCTGATGCCTGGTCAGCGCGTGGAGAGATGTGTTTCTGACTGGGAGTAACCGTGTCCCCCTCGCCCTCGCAGGTTGCTGTTGCGAACCTCAGCGAGGCCGTGCAGGACGCAGACCTGCTGGTGTTTGTCATCCCCCACCAGTTCATCCACCGGATCTGCGAAGAGATCACGGGGAGGGTGCCCAAGGACGCGCTGGGCATCACCCTCATCAAGGTGACGGGCCCTCGCTGCGTGCCGGTTACTGGGAACTTCCTTTCCTCTTTCACCTCTTGGAGATAAGGAGCTGAAGGGAAGTTATGGCTGGTTTGGATTTGGTTTTTTAAAGATGCCTGGAAGAGAATCAAAACCACGCCATCCACGAGCCTTGCTCCTCTCACATTTAGGAGGGGCTGCTTTCTATGTAGAGAGGGTTCGTAGGGGCAGGGGCGGGGGGCGCAAGAGTGGGGTCCCCCAAAGAAAGAACCACCAGCTCTGGAAATCTTACCTGGTTTGCATTCGCTGGGAAATTAATCATCTTTACTTCCCACTCCTGGGTTTATTCCCAAAAGAGAGAGTTTTTAACCAGAAGTCCACAAACCACCCACAGTGGTCCACAGATAGAATTCAAGAGTTCATGGTCCTAAATGTGGGGGCGGAATTGCATTTTTATTCATTTTAACCTCTAACTGAAACAAGCGTTTCCTTCACTTATGAGTGAAGGCCACAGGCTAGAGTTTCAATGACAGTAGTACTAGCAGGACCTTGACCCTGTGATCAATAGAAATTACAGGTATTTTCGTATCACTTTACAGCGGCTTCAGATATCTCAAAGTATCATTTATGCTCATCACTACTTGGAAATTATGGTAATTATTATACCTGCCATGACATCTTTTTATAATTACATTGATAACATACATATACTACTTTGTCACAAATTTTTTTTTTTAACATTTGATAACTATATTTCAGTATAATTGTCTTCCTGGGTAATCTTATGTATTTTGCTTTATGCATATGAAGTCTGAGAATGAGTCCATAAACTTCCCCAGGCTGCCAGGGGAAGAACCCTCTGTGAGAGAGTGTGTTCCATAGTGTTCATAGGTAAATGTTTACGAAAGCAAACAGTTCAATGTCAGTCATCAATAGACTGGACAGATGAATGATGGAATACTACACAGTAGTAAATGGGAATGAACCAGAGCATTCGTGCAGCCGTGTGGGTGAATCTCCAAAGTAATAATATAGCACAAAACAGCACACAGGTGAGCAGTACAGTTTCATTTATAGGTTTTCAAAAATATACTGATATAACTTACTGTTTAGGTGTAGTTTTATGTGGCAAAATGATCAAGAAAAGCAAGGGAACAGGGCATAAAGCATTCAGGATACGGCTTCACCCTGGTGGGGACCAGGAAACACTAATAAGGAGGATGCACTTGGGGAGAGACACAGGGGACTTCAGTGGTGTCCTTCATGTTCTCTTTCTTAACCTGGGTGGTTACATTTTCATTTAATTTTACTCTTTAAATGGTACATACACAGTATGTCTGTTTACTGTTGTAAATAAGAGAGGTTTTTCAAGTTGCGTATGCCATTGGAAGTCTGAATCTAGGTGACCTATAAAGCAATGATCTCCTGCCTCTTGTCCTTGGTGGTTCGTTTTCCCCTAACTTGCTGACATCCTTGCAGGGCATAGACGAGGGTCCTGAGGGGCTGAAGCTCATTTCCGACATCATCCGAGAGAAGATGGGCATTGACATCAGCGTGTTGATGGGAGCCAACATTGCCAATGAGGTGGCCGCTGGGAAGTTCTGCGAGACCACCATCGGTGAGGGCCACCTGGGGAAGGGACATTGGGTGTCTTAACAGGCACACTTTCCGTTTCTGGAATTTTCTATAGTGGACTCTTCCCTCCTGCCCTTAACATTCTTGGGGTGGACATTCAGTGGGGTGGGAATTTTATGTAGGAGGCCATTCTGTGGGACTGAAGCATTTCAGTAACCTCTGGAGTGAAAGTAAAGCCAAGGAGACCATGTTGACCTGCTGTGATCCAGTAATGCATTATCGAGGTTAAACACAAAAACACAAGGGTACTTGTACCAAGAAGCAGGTGGTTACATCCATGGTGGGGCCTTAGAAACCCAGCTTTTCTTTTTCTTTTTTTAAACAACAGGAATTTATTTCTTACAGTTCTGAAGGCTAGAAAGTCTAAGATTAAGGTTTAACCAACACTTTTCTATGATGAGGGCTCTCTTTCTGGCTTGCAGACAGCTAGCTGCCTTCTTACATGGGGGTGGGGGGGGGTGGGATCCGGGAAAGCAAGTTCTCTGGTACGTCTTCTTATAAGGGAAACCCAGCTTTTCTTTACTCACAAATGCCAGGATCTGGATCCTCATTAGATTCCAAGGAGATCTAGAAATTAATGGGAATGATCCCCACTTTCAGGTGAATAAGCCCAAGGCCCGGAGAGTAAGTTACCAGCCCCAAGGTCACACAGCTAATATAGAACCCAGGCGTGAACTTGGGTCTCCTGTTTCTTGAAACAGAAAGCTCTTTCTACTCTTATACATTGGTGTTGTGAAAATTTTTGTTTCTTTTAAAAAGGGCTTTGGAATTCCCAAGTGCCCATATTATAGGACTCTTCAGAAGAGTAATACTGTTGGGTTTGCAGGTGCTTTGCAGAAGTGTATTTAAGTTTATCTACCACTCCAGAACTTACTTCCACCCTTGTCAAACACACCAGCAATGTGAATCATTTCTCCCTGGCAGCTTTGTTAAAGGAAGCTCTGTTGTACAGACATTATCTGATTACAGTGGAAAATAGAGATAATCGAAAGAAAACCATTTTTTAAAAATTTCTTTAAAATTTTTATTGGAGTATAGTTGATTTACAGTGTTGTGTTAGTTTCTGCTGTACAGCAAAGTGAATCAGTTATACGTACCCATATATCTACTCTTTTTTAGATTCTTTTCCCATATACGTAATTACAGAGTATTGAGTAGAGTTCCCAGTGCTCTATATGTAGGCCCTTATTAGTTATCTATTTTATATGTAGTAGTGTGCATATGTCAATCCCAAACTCCTAATTTATCCCTCCCCCTGCTTTTCCCCATGGTAACCATAAGTTTGTTTTCTATGTCTGCGACTATTTCTGTTTTGTAAATAAGTTCATTCATACCACTTTTTTTAGGTTCTACATATAAGCAGTATCATATGATATTTGTCTTTCTCTGACTTACAAAAACCATTTTTAATTTCATTTAAATTTCATTATTTTTGTCTATTTGTGGCAAACTACTTACGGCTGTAGTTGTTATATACTCTTTTATAATTGTTTCATTTACTTCTATCAGCATACATCTTCATAGTTGCGTAGCATTCTGTTGGCAATCCATTTATCTGGGCACTTAAAAAATTTTTTTTGAGGGGGGAGAAACAGTAATTTTGGAGAGGAGAGATATCACAAATAGTAAAAGGAGGAAAACAAAATGACCTATAATAACATTACCCAGGTTGATATTTACAAGAGCAATGTAGTCACAGGTAAGAAAATTCAAATAGTACAAGGAGGTATAAATTAGAATTAAGATTGTAATTTCCCACCTATTCCCTCTTCCCAAAGAGAATCACTCTTAGCAGTTCCTATGTATCCTTCCAGAAAAAAAATTTTCATATGTGTGCTAGTCTGTATATAGGTTTTATTCTTTCACAGTTAGTTCTTTTATTCATCTATGCTTTTAATGTAGCCTGTCAAATTGTTGTGTAATTACTTTTATTTTTCAAAAATAATTGTTAACTAGTTGTTCCAGCTCAATCCTATTTGCCAGTAATCAATTTGCTAATCAGTTGGTTAGGATTGACTGGTTACACCAATCATTCTATAGGGTTGAGACTTCTCCAATCCTTGATTCAAAACTGTAGATTTGAGGGACTTCCCTGGTGGTCCAGTGGTGAAGAATCCACCTTCCAATGCAGGGGATGCGGGTTCGATCCCTGGTTGGGGAACTAAGATCCCACATGCCGGGGGCAACTAAGCCCATGTGCCACAACTACTGAGCTCACGCCTCAATGAGAGAGCCTGTGTGCCACAAACTACAGAGCCCACGTTCCGTGGAGCCCACGCACCACAACTAGAGAGAGAAAACCTGCACACCATAACTAGAAAGAAGGCTGTGAGCCACAACGAAGAGCCCATGCTGCAATGAAAGATCCCACATGCCACAACTAAGACCTGAAGCAGCCAAAAAAAACCCTGTAGATTTTAGCTAGGATTTTTACATGCCTCTTGGCCTTGTTTCTCCCAGTTGGGTGCATTAGACTTTTTTGGTGTGTAACACAGACAAATGCACTGAAGTTACATCTCTTCCTCTGGCTTCTGTTTACCCAGTGCTTCTACTGCCTTCTCTGTGGGTTGGTCCATGGCTGGTAAGAGTGACCTGAATTAAATTAAATTAACTGTTGAAAGTAAGATAGAACAGGAAAGTGATATTTAAAAATTTTTTTTATTTTATCTGAATTTAATTGTGAGGAAATATCAGACAAGCCCAAAGGAAGGGACATTGGTACAAAACAACTGGTCCACACTCCTGAAAAATGTCAGTGTCATAGAAGATATTGAAAGGCTAAAGGAGAAGTCTAGAGAGACCTGACCACTAAGTGCAGTGCAGGATCCTGGGCTGGATCCTGGTTGCCATAAAGGGCCACTGGGGTAATGGGGGAGATTTGAATATGGGTTGTAGTTAGATAATTGTGTCAAGGTTAAATTTTCCGGATTTGATCGTTGTGCTGTGGTTATCCAGGTCTCCTTTCTTGATGGCATTAGCAGCCAACTCATTTTTAATTATGACAGATTCAGGAATCTTAGTCCACTTGAGTCTCCTGTGGAGGAGGAGGAAGATGGCATTGTTTTCAGTGTCTGGTAAAAATACTAAGGAGCATGGGGAACTGCGGCACCCCCTCGTGGTGAGAAATCCCTTCCTCCTTGGGACTGACTTCACAGAGTCCGAGACTTCCACTCAACCCACAAATATTGTTCAAAGTCTGTTATGTATCAGTCATGATGCGAAATGTCAAGGATTCATAAGCCCCTTCTATGCAGAAGGAGCTTCTAGGTACACAAACAATAGGGAATTACAGATGAGTGTTTTGAAGGAGTCTTATTAAATAGGTTGATTATCTCCAAAACTTGGTGTGGAAGAGAAGTGGAATTTTCCTGTCTTTTGGTTCATATTGAGTTTGGGAAGCCCTTCCATGTGGCTGATGGGCCTTTCCTGTTCTGGACCAGGTGCCATGGGTCCCTGCTTGCTGCATCACTGCTCATGACTGGTAATAATAATATGGTCAGTGCTTTCTTATCCATGATTTAAAACAATAAAAGATCTAAAAATTTAAAAGGTATATTTGATAATGCCATTTGCAGCAACATGAGTGGACCTAGAGATTATCATACTAAGTGAAGTGAGTCGGACAAAGACAAATATCGTTTGATATCACTTATATGTGGAGTCTAAAATATGATACAAATGAACTTATTTACAAAACAGAAACAGACTCACAGACATAGAAAACAGTGGTTACCAAAGAGGAAAGGGGGTGGGGTTGGGATTAGCAGATACAAACTACTATATATAAAATAGATAAGCAACAAGGTCCTACTGTATAGCCCAGGGAACTATATTCAATATATAATATATTCCATATCCTATAATAAACCATAATGGAAAAAAATAAAAATAAATAAAAGGTGAATTTGAGAAAATGTAAGATTGCTGTAAATCAAGCTCACCTATCTAATGGACACCATGTGTAATTTGCAGCCACAGAGGTACCAGCAGATGCCACCTTGTATCAGTGGCAAATGGAGAACAGTCTTCTCCCTGCCATGTGTCAGGTTACTCACAGCTGCTGATGGTTGGATTAAAGTGGCTCGAGTGGGAGGAGTGAGGGCCTGTCTGTAATGCTTGTGAGCCTCCCTCGTGTCAGAGGCACCAGGCAGTGGCCGTGACGGTGAGGACAGAGGAAAAAGACAGGAATAACATCACAATGTGAGACCAGGGCTGGTTTGCCCAACCCAGGTGAAGAAACGGTGCTGCTGGTCTGGAGGACTGTTTAAAAAAGGAAGAGGACAGTTTGCTCAAGCGGACATACTTCTAATATTTGGACAGAGGAGAACTCAGCTAAATGACATCATAGCAATTCCTGTAGAATAGAAAATGTGTTTCTTTTTTTGTTGTTGTCTATTTTGGGGCCGCACAGCACGGCACGCGGGATCTTAGTTCCCCGACTAGGGATCGAACCCGTAACCCCTGCATTGGAAGCATGGATTCTTAACCACTGGATCACCAGGGAGGTCCTGAAAATGTGTTTCTAAGTATCGGGTGTAAGTATTTTAAATATTTTATTATATGATGGCAAATTTCCTTAAACCAAACAGAAGTAGGGAGAACAGTATCATGACACCACTGCCCATCTTTAGTGATGATTAACTGCTGGCTGGCCATATTTCACCTGTTTCCCACCCTCTTTCCACTCTCCCCTGGATCATTTTGACATTATATTACTTCTGGGTGTAATTTTGATTGTTGACAATCCTCTTTTTTTCCTGCGTTGGAAGACTATAGTTCTGATTGTGATGTTTGTTGCTTGTTTATCTTCTCTTTTCCCACCCCTGAGAGGAACATAGTGTAGAGAGGGAGTGTGGGCCCTGGAGCCAGAGCACCTAGGTTAGAATTGGGGTTCTACCTCCTACCAGCTGTGTGACCTAGGGCAACTTGGTAAACCTCTCTGGGCCTCCTGTCTGTCAATGGGGCAAATCAGTCATAGGCATGTAAGTATCAGCTATCTTATTATTATTATTATTATATAGACCTTTGTGTGATCGTTGTGAGCCTAGGCTGTTTTCACACCTGATTCCTATTTAACCTCAGCCAGTCCTGAGTGCCATAGTGTTTTACTCATGAGGCTAGAGGAGGTTAAATCAGAGGTTTGCCAACTTGTCTGCCCATTGGAGTCACCTGGGGAGCTTCAGAAATTAGTGATGCCTGCTCCACCCCAGAGCTTGTAATTTAATGGGTCTGGGGTTTGGCCAGACTTTCGTGTTTTTAAAGATCCTGGGTGATTGTAATGTGAAAACAAGCTTGGGAATAGGCTTGAGAACCTCGAGGCAGGAAGGGCCAAAGTGCCATAGTCCCCAGGCTCTGTGTGGAGATCATCACGTGGGAGCTAGGTCTTGGCTGGTGAATTTTATCATCCTGATTTCTGGAGCCCTCCCAGAGCAGAGCGCCACGCTGCATCCCACCAACCAGAGCAGATCTCACATCAGGCTCTATGTGTAAAGTTTTATTTTTGCTTTGAACTGAAAGTCGCTAACCAAAAAAATAAGGTGAAAAGTACTGATCCTCTGTGTCATTCTAAGCACGGTCCCAAGGGAGGGGATACAACGGGAACAAAAATGAGGACCCTTTGAATGCATTTCCGTCTTCCACAATTATCAGGAACACGTTTGTTGATGTTGTATCAGTTCTCTTGTTGCCATAGTGATGCTAAGTAACAAACAATCCCAGATTCTCAGTGGCATCCAAAATAAGCACAGCTAACACGTGGGTTAGCTGTGGGTCCGCTGGAGGCTGGCGGATCAAAGCTGGGGTCGTTCTGCTCCTTTGTCTCATCTTCCTGTAGAGTCCAGCGGGCCAGCCAGGATGTATTCTCACAGTGAAGGCAGAGGGACAAGGGAACCAGCCCTACTGCTGCACAAATAGGCTTCAGGCCTCCACTGTGTCAGGTCTATTAATGTCCCACTGACCAAAGCCAGTCACATGACTAAGCCCAAGGTCAAGGGGTGGGGAAATCTGTCCCACCCTCTGTGAGTCCAGGCACATCCTCTGGTCAAGCCAAATGCTGGTAGAAAGGGATGTACTTTCCTCCCCTGGAAGGAGCTTATAAGTGTGTATGGTAGCAAAAAGTTGCAACAGTTTTAGATATCAAATAATAGAAAGATGCTTAGATAAAATATAATGCATGGATGCAGTAAACTGCAAAGCAGCCATTTAAAGTAAAGTAGGAAGTGTATGATGTCACTGAAAATTATTCCTGCCATAAACGGGGGAAAGCAGATTATGAAATCACATATGTTCTCAATTTTGAGAAAAACTATGTATATTCCTATTTCAGTAAGTTAAAGATGTATGCCAAATTGTTAATGATCCTGTGGTGGGATTGTGGAATATTTTAATTTTCTATTTCTAGTCCTATGACTCTTCAAAATTTCCTATCAGGAAAATATGTTATTTTTGTAATCAGAAAAACGTCATTTTAAACTGTGTTAGATGCAAAAATTAAGATGAGAGGCTGTTACTAATTTCCTTTTTTCTAACCTTTCAATAGGCAGCAAGGTAATAGAGAACGGCCTTCTCTTCAAAGAACTTCTGCAGACTCCAAATTTTCGAATTACGGTGGTGGATGATGCAGACACGGTTGAACTGTGCGGTGCTCTGAAGGTAAAGCAGCCTTGATATTTCTGCTCACAGGAGGAGTGATCACACAGGGCCACTGCTAGCATCATTGCAGCCAGTCCTGAAGAATGGCCTCTGTGTTCTGTGCACGTACTTCTGGGGAGAATAGTGAATCGGCAGCCTTGTTTATCACTTCCTGCTTTGCCCCAGCCCTTCCTTGGCGGTTAGATTTCCTCTCCCACTCATGGTTGGCTTTTATTTGTAAATCTGGGAGAAGCGTGGGTGTTTGTTCTTTGGGAAATTGACAGCACTAACATTTGGAAAGCCAGGGACTACTTTGATTGTGGAGTCTTACCTGGGAGTGAAGTATTCTATTAATTTATACATTTCTCCTACTTACTGTCTTGAGCAGGAAGAGGAACTTGGCCCCTCTGAATGATGCTACTCTACTGGTTTGATGGTGTGGTTGGTTGGTTGTTTTTAAAGGAAAAAAACCAATCTGCTGCTGACAGGTCTTTCTAAGAACAGCTTTATCTTTGCCTGTAAAGGGAAAAGATCAGATTAAAGAACCAGCTTCTATTGGCTAGTGGCTTGGGAGGGTCAAGGGAAGTTTCCGCACTTGGTCTTGGGCTCCTGGCTTGTTCCCCTCTGCCTTTAAAAGTCGTGGTCGGGGTCCCTCTATCCTGACTATGGGGAACAGCCCACGGGAAGCTGGGCTGCATCTTCTCATCCTTCTCCCCTTGGAATCAAAGCTGCCTTCGCTGCCATCTCAAAAAAAAAAAGGGGGGGGGGAAGTAAAGAGCTTCCATGTGAATGGATAACCCCTTTGAGTCACTTTTGATTAATTTCTTTTGTAGCAGAAGCGGCCTTTCAGGAATTTGAGCACCTAGGGCAGGAAATTAAGCAATCTGGCATTCGCCTCACTTTGTCAGGTGAAAATTGCAAAGATCAAAAGAATGCAGGGGAGACCAGTCCAAAGAGTGCCTTCCCATGCTTTCTCCAAAGTGTACACCTTTTTTCCTGGTCAGAATTGAAAACCACTTTGTAGAATTAATATCGTGTGTGTATGTGTGGTCACGTCTCCATACAATGAGAATTTTAAAAATTGAAGCCAATGAAAGACTTGGGCTCCCAGGCAGTCCATCTTTTGGGCCTCTCACTGTTGTGGCCTCTCCCGTTGTGGAGCACAGGCTCCGGACGCGCAGGCTCAGCGGCCGTGGCTCACAGGCCCAGCCGCTCCGCGGCATGTGGGATCTCCCCGGACTGGGGCACGAACCCGTGTCCCCTGCATTGGCAGGCGGACTCTCAACCACTGCGCCACCAGGGAAGCCCCAGTCTGTCTTTTTGAATGCTGGTGGGGGATTCTCACATTGCACACGGCCTGCTATACATTTAAGATGCTGGCTTTGGCTGTGTTGTTTATTTTTGTTGGTTGAGATTTTTATGTGTTTTTAATAGTCCTTCATTAAACTAATGACAACTCGCCAGCAGTGGCACCATGAAGGCCTAATTGCTCAGCATGGTCTGTGTGCTCCAAAGCTCTCTTGAAGTGACTGGGTTATTTTCGGTGGTGGATGGGGAAGCTGTGAGAACCCGCCCAGAACAAAGGAACAGGGGGAGAAGAAAGATTCTAGATTGAGGGCTCTGGAGAAGTTTCTGCTGATGGGACCACATGCTGGTCCTGTGTCTGAACTGAGCATGGCTTTTCATGTCTGTTGGCAGGAAGCCTCCTGCTACCCATGATAGAGTGGTTCGTGGGGGGCAGAGGCAGATGGGGGTTGAGGACCATTTAGCATCCTTCCCCTGGCTTTCCTTTAAAACAGGATCAGTTACCATCACTGCTGCTGGCTTGCATCAGAGCTGGGAGTTTTGAAAACTGAGAAACAGGTGCTTTGGCAGTAATTGAGTCTAACCATCCCATTGGACAGATAAGGAGATAAGAGAGCCAAAGAGTAAATGACTCAACCGGCTGTATAAAAAATTAAATTAAATTAAATTAAAAAAAAATAAAGAGTAAATGACTCAAACATAGCAGATATTAGCACGGTCAGAATGTGATCATGGATTTTAAGATTCAGTCCGGTGTCTTTTGTTACTCTGGACGACCTGACTTTTCTGGTTGGTGTCCAGGCAAGTTGAATGAAATGAAGCCCTCCCTTGCTAGAGCCTGCCCAACCACGGCAAATGGGCGTGTGTTTCTTTGATTATGTAATTAATCATTTTGTTGTTTTCTTCCTGATTATAAAAGGTAGTTTCACACAACAGAGAGGTGTAGAGAAGAAAGTGAAAATGACTGATAGACAGTCCCTACATCCTGAGATAATCACTATTAATGTTTGTTGTCTCCCCTGCCAGTCTTTTTAGCAAGCACACATTTGTTAGGTCCCCTTTTTAAAACAAAAACTGGATCTTACTGTTCAAGCAGTTTGTTTTACTTTTAAAAAAAAATTATTTTATTGAAGTATAGTTGATTTACAATGTTGTGTTAATTTCTGCTGTACGACAAAGTGATTCAGTTACACACGTATATGCATTCTTTTTTGTTTTTTTCCACATTAACAACCTTTAGTAATCTCCACACTAAAAATATTTTTGAAGTACACTTTTTTTTGTGCTCAAAAACATGAGGGCATTTGACTTACCAAAAAAAGGGGAAAAAAAGGAGGAAGAAAGATAACAGCTCCTTACAAGGATAAAAGAAAAAGAAAATTCAAAATGCAAAATCATGTTGTACCAGTGCATCTTACTGCTTCAGAATGTCCTTCACCTCTTAGCTAAATTAATCTCTTAATCACTACGGGAGTATTCCTTTTTAAATATCAACTTTATTTAGGCATAATTCGTGTATATTAAACTGCACCCAGTTAAATATATAATGTAGTTGGGTGTATATACCCTGAAAATCATCACCACAATACAGAACATTTCCATCACCCCAAACAATTCTGTATGTCTTTTTTTGGTAAATTTATTTATATATTTTTGGCTACGTTGGGTCTTTGTTACTACACGTGGGCTTTCTCTAGTTGCCGCGAACGGGGGCTTCTCATTGCAGTGGCTTCTCTTGTTGCAGAGCATGGGCTCTAGGCACATGGGCTTCAGTAGTTGTGGCACGCAGGCTCAGTAGTTGTGGCTCGCGGGCTTTAGAGCACAGGCTCAGTAGTTGTGGCACACGGGCTTAGTTGCTCCGCGGCACGTGCGATCTTCCCAGATAAGGGCTTACCTGTGTCCCCTGCATTGGCAGGCAGATTCTTAACCACAGCGCCACCAGGGAAGCCCACGTATATGTCTTTTTGTAGTTCACCCCTCTTTCCCAAGCCAGCAGCCACTGATCTGCTTTTGTACACTATAGAATTTTTATAATGGAGTTGTGCAATATGTACTCTTCTGTGTCTGGCTTCTTTCACTAGCAGTGAATTTTTGTTTTAATGTAAAGTTTAAGAGGTACTTCATATAGGAAAGTACAGAAACCATAAGTGTACAGCTCAACCTATGTTATTTTTTTTATTTAATTAATTTATTCTTGGCTGCATTGGGTCTTCATTGCTGCATGAGGGCTTTCTCTAGTTGTGGAGCATGGAGGGTACTCTTCATTGTGGTGTGCAGGCTTATTGCGGTGGCTTCTCTTGTTGTGGAGCACGGGCTCTAGGCACGTGAGCTTCAGTAGTTGTGGCACGCAGGCTCAGTAATTGTGGTGCGCGGGCTAAGTAGTGGCACACGGGCTTAGTTGCTCCGCGGCATGTGGGATCTTCCCGGACCAGGGCTCGAACCCCTGTCCCCTGCATTGGCAGGCAGATTCTTAACCACTGCGTCACCAGGGAAGTCCTCAACCTATGTTATTTTTAATAAATACTTTATCAGGATTAAGTTTCATTAACAGAGACCCAAAATAATAGTGGCTGGGACTTCTCTGGTGGTATAGTGGTTAGGGATCCACCTGCCAATGCAAGGGACACAGGTTCAAGCCCTGGTCCGGAAGATCCCACGTGCCGCAGAGCAACTAAGCCCTTGCGCCACTACTGAGCCTGCGTGCCACAATTACTGAAGCCCACGCCTAGAGCCCATGCTCCACAACAAGAGAAGCCACCGCAATTAGTCCGCACACCGCAACAAGGAGTAGCCCCCACTCACCGCAACTAGAGAAAGCCTATGTGCAGCAACAAAGACCCAACACAGCCAAAAATAAAAAATAAATAAATTTATAGAAATAAATAAATAATAAAACCTGTGCACTAAAACCAGATTTAGTTTCACAAACAATTTAAAAAAAAATTAGTGGCTAAGCAAGGTAGAAGTTTATCTCTTTCTTGTGTAAAAATCCTGAATCCATATGACAACTCCATTCCACCGAATTCTCAGGGACCCAGGCTCCTTCCAGCTCACGAGGTATGGCTCTTGTACTTGTATTCCAAGATGGTGACCAGAGCTCCAACCATCACATCTGCCTTCCAGGCAGCAGGGTGAAAAAAAGGATAAAGGGCATGTGGCAGCTGTCTTTTAAGGCAGGTTCTGGGAGTCACAGTGTAACACTTTGGCTTCATCTTAATGGGCAGTACTTAATTGTGTGACTATACCTGCTGCAGGGGAGGTTGGGACATTTCCCCCTCTCTCTGGGTAGCCATATACTTGCATGAAAATCAGGAACTCTAGGACTCAGGAAGAAAAGGAGAGTAGATTGGGAGATACACCCATTACCTGTGCCACAGAGGCTCGGCATTCTTTGTAGGGTTGTCTGTGGTGAGGCTCACCACCCTAATTGCTGGGCGTGTAGGTTTCCTCCAGGGCTTTGGCTGTGATGAATGTACTGTGGGCCACAGCCTGGTGCCCCGTCTCAGCCAGGGCCACATGTGGCTGTGTGCATTTACATGCAAATTAATTAAAACTTTTTTTCAAAATTCAAAATTCAGTTTCTGAGTCACAGTAGCCCCATTTCAGAGACTCAGTAGCCACATTAGTCTTAAGTGAGTCTCAGCAGCTAGTGGCTACTCTGTTGGACGAGCAGATAGCAAACATTTACGTCATCGCAGAAACTTCTGCTGGACAACACTGCTCTCGCTAAGGCAGCTTCTCATCAGGGTGTGCAGCCTGGTGGGCTGAGCGTGGGCTTGACTTTGGGCCTCCTAGACATCTCAGCCAAGGTGGCCTTACACAGTACCCAACTGCAAGCCATACGTGGTACCTCGACGTAGTTAGCCTACACTTTTCAGGTTTCCGCGAGGCGAGGTCAGATGCACTTGGAGGTGGCCTCAAGAAGAGTCGGGCGGGTTGTTGGACTTACAGAAAATATTGACTTGGTTTTCAGCAGAGCCATTCTCCCTAGGTGGTGAGAGTGTTGGCATAAACTGCGGGTCACATGGGCTGCTCCTCCAGTTTTGTAGTCTTTTTGTGGGTGGGTGGGAGCGAAAGAAACTGAGCCCTATCCAACCCGCCCCGATTCAGGATTGCAGAGACCGCACTTCACGGAGGATGATTGCCTCTGAGTATTGCTATCACCCGGGAAATGGGCAGGGGCTTAAGGACGCCTGTCTTCTGAAAATCATGGTATTTTTAGCTCTGTTTAAAATAGTGAATAAATTTTCATTATTCACATGAATAGTTTAAAGCAGATTTAAATGCCTAGCGGATAGTGATAAATTTCAGTTGAGCGACCTCAGAGGACATCTGTTCGGGTGCTATTCAGACATGATCTGACCAGCTCAGTGTGTTTATTTTTCTTTTGACAGTGATAAGTGGTAGGTGAGAGAGTAAGGATTTCAGGATGCATCATATGGTGATTAAACAGGGCCCAGGGTCCCCTTAGAAGGGAGGGGTTGACTCTGCAGTGGCCCCTCCTCCCCGTGGTGAGGAGGCCAGACATCCAGGGGAAACTGGGAGGTGGTCCCAACCTGTGTGCCCCTGGGCCACGGGCACCCTCCTCTGCCTTTTCTCTGAGCGCAGTGACATAGAAGGTTAGAAGCACGCGTTGGAGCTCAGGGCTCGTGCATTACAGCTCCTGCTTGGATGCTTCCAGTGACTGAGAGCGCACTCCCTTTGCTTTGGTCTTTTCCGTTGGGTGGGGTCAACTCTTCTTGTTAGAAAGTTCTTGTCTTGCTGAGCTGGTCCCTCTGTGCCTTCCACTCACTGGCCTGGAGCAGCCTTGCGTGATCTGCTCCCTGGAGAGAACTAGGAAGCTGGGCTGCCAGGGCTCGAAACCCAGCTCTCCTGATCCTGACTGTACAACCTTGGGTGTGCTACTTACCCAGGTGCCTGAGTTTCCTTGCCCCTCACTGTGTGTAGTAACAGGACCTGCCTTGTAGGAACGTTGTGAAGATTAAATCAGTTAATAATATATGAAGCGCTTAGAAACAGTTCAATAAGGTTAACTTTTTTTTTTTAACATCTTTATTGGAGTATAATAGCTTTACAACGGTGTGTTGGTTTCTGCTGTATAACAAAGTGAATCAGCTATACATATACATATGTTCCCATATCTCTTCCCTCTTGCATCTCCCTCCCTCCCACCCTCCCTACCCCACCCCTCTAGGTGGTCACAAAGCTCCGAGCTGATCTCCCTGTGCTATGAGGCTACTTCCTACTAGCCATCTATTTTACGTTTGGTAGTGTATATATGTCCATGCCACTCTCTCACTTCGTCCCAGCTTACCCTTCCCCCTCCCCGTATCAATAAGGTTAATTTTGTTGTTATTTTTATTATTCTTTCCCATAAATCTTTTCTCCTCCTAGGCCTCCTGCTTTTGCCTCCTGAGCCTCCATGCAGGCCCAAGAGGCAGTCCTCTTTGATATCTGGTTGCAGAGGTCTCAGGAAGGTCTCTTGGACCCGGAGAGGGGTGGGAGTGGCCAGGCCACATTTGCCATACCATGGAAGCAGCAGGGGACAGGGAACAGTGGGCCCGTGGAGCCAGACACCGGGGGCGTGTCCCATGTACATCACTTACCAGCCGGGCGTTCTTGGCAAGCCGTTGACCCTCGCTGAGCCAGCCAGGGGGACAGGCACACACTTGCCGGGGTTGCCATGAGAATTTGGATGAGACCGTGTGTGCAGTGGCCTGGTGGGCTCACTGTAGGCGCTTCGTAAATACTCCGTAGGAGCCCCTTGTTGAAAGGACGTCCGTGTTATGTCCCATCCAGTCTGTAGACGTTGGCTGGGGTTGGTTTGTCAAGTGACCTCCAGAGTGGGTCGCGTTGTGAGGAGGGGGGGCACAGGGACACAGCCCAGGAGGCATCAGAGAGCCATTTCCACAATCTAACCATTTGGAAGCTAGGCCTTGGCATGTTGCCATGGTAACTTCGATAAAACCATTTGGTGGGCTCACCAGCAGTTGGCTTCGTGGTCTCTGTGGTCAGTCTCTCTGCACATCCTTAGGTGTCTCTCTGTTGCCCCAGGGCTGTCCCACTGTCTGTGGTCCCCTGGGACTGCAGTTCAGGCCACAACTGATCCAGATTCCCTGGAGGGATGTCACCAGCAGAAGAGCCTTGAGAGATCTCGTCCAAGCCCTGAATTTAACAACCAAGGCCAAGAAGGCTCAGACAGATGGAGTGATTATCCCAAGGTCACACAGCGACAAGGCAAACTGAGAACCAGAAGCCCACTGGATGTCATGCGTGTGCCCCTCGTATCTCCCTATGCGCTTCCTCGGTTTGGCTGCTATGCCAGGAGGGGTGACTGGGCCTGTTTGGGCCCAGCCTTGGGTGTTCTCTCGCTCCTGGTCTCTGCACAGTGTCCCATCTAAAAGGTCCGGCTGTTCCATCCCAACTCAGCAGCTCTGGGGCAGAGCCGCAGAATGGATCCCAGTCCGCCCGTCAGCATCTCTCCAGCTCCTTCACTCTGCCTGTCCCCTCTCCTCTGCACGTGATGCCGCCAGATGCCAAGCGCGCCCAGCCGGGAATCGCCCTCCCCCCATCCCTGTGCACACGCAGCAGGTGCTTGGGGCTGGTGGTTGCCGTCAGGTAGCTGCTGAGACCTACAGTCTGCATTGCCTGTGTGGTGGGAAGGACTGGAGAAGCTCACAGGTACAGGCAGAGGTGGTACCTTATGAAAACATGCTCCCGGGTCAGGAGGCTGGATTCCTCAGCTCCGCCTGCAGCTGTAGGAGCCGGGGTCTGCGTGGATCCTGGCCTTTGCAGAGGAATAGCCAGAACCAGAGTAAGGCCTGATGTGATTGCTGAGGAAGGGAAGGTTCCTTTAGGGCCCCTGCCTTCAGCTCCCTCGTTCAGCTGTCTTCATCTGCTGCCACCCAGGGAGCCAGGAGAGGGTCCTGCTCTGTCGGAAGCCCACCGAAGCTTCTGGAGGGCTCACGGGAACTTCTTCATCTGAAGTGGCCGCGTCCTGTCAGGGAGAGCCTGGCCACATCAGTGCTGTGTTTGATCTGTCTTATAAAAAACTGCATATCAACCAGAGAAGACATTTTTCCTCCCCGGGTCATTCTATTTTCTATCTTATCCCTCAGATTTTATAGTCCTGAATGTTTTTAAAAATATTCTGTCTTTAATTAATTTTTAAAAATTAGGAGGAGTGAGGAAGAAATGCACTTATGTTAGCTTATTTCTCATTGTTACTAACTGGCTTCATAGTTTAAGGTCTTAAGGCACAAATCCATATATAGGCATCAGGTATTATGGCAAAATGCTTGTGTGGTTAGACAGAGGCAGAATACTTGCGTTTTTTCCTGCATTGAGTGCTCTTGGAGAGGGAGCTGGTAACATGGAAAGAGCTGGCAACCTGAGGGTTGACTGGTGTCCCAAAAAAGTCCACCCCTCCCCCCACCGCCACCCCCTGTCACCTCCACTCAGGCACTACTTGGCATATGTGATTGTCTGGTTTTACATAGGATTTGAGACCCAGTTCAGATGCCACTTCCTCCATGCAGGCTTCCCTGCTTTGAAATGAAGCTTCTCTGCACAATCTCATCCTTCTGTCTCCTGATGTGCTTTTCTGTGTCTTTTCCCAGTGGTATTGTCAACTCCTTGAGGACACCCTGTGTCTAATTCTATCTTTGCAGCCCCCTGCCCCCTGAGGGCACCCTCAGCCCCTCCAGGGTCCAGCGGGGCTTCCCACAGTGCACACTCAGTACACATGGGTTGAAATGAGACCCAACCTTCAGTACCTCTTACGGAATATCGCTTTCTGCTGAGCATCATTGTGATTTGTGCACAGGTTTTATTTTCCTGCTAAGTTGGGGGTGACGAACTTTTTCCAGAAGAGCTCGTTAGAAAATGTGGGCTTTGCAGACCTTAAAGGTCTCTGCACAACTACTCAGATCTGTTGACAGCACACAGGCAACCACAGACAGTATGTAACTGAACGGGAGTTCCTGGTTTCCAGTACAACGTTACTTATAACACTTGGCCCTGATTTGCTGACCCCCAAACTAGGTTATCAGCTTCTGAAGAGGCAAGTCTGTGTCTGATCTGCCTGGTGTGCAGCAAAGAGCCACGCAACAACCCAGCGCTTCAGAAATGCTCATTTAGGGATTATTAAATTTATTTATTTATTTACTTACTTATTTTTGGCTGAGTTGGGTCTTTGTTGCAGTGCGCGGGCTTCTCATTGCCGTGGCTTCTCTTGTTGCGGGTCATGGGCTCTAGAGCACAGGCTCAACAGTTGTGGCGCACGGGTTTAGTTGCTCCGCAGCATGTGGGATCTTCCCAGACCAGAGATCAAACCCGTGTCCCCTGCATTGGCAGGTGGATTCTTAACCACTGTGCCACCAGGGAAATCCCAGGGATTATTAAATGAAACAAAAGGCAGAAACTTGATTTGCACGTATGCATTCATCATCACGCAGCAATTCTGACCCAGGTACACTCCCAACAGAAGTGCCTGCTCACGGCCACCAGAGGTCATGTACCAGGTGTCATAGCAGAGCCATTTGTAATGGCTCCAAACTGGAAACTACCCCTATGCCAATCAACAGAACAGATAAATTGCAGTATATTTGCACAATGGAATATAACGTAGCAATGAAAATAAATGCGTTATGTGTAAAAATACGGCTGAGGCTCACAAACGTGTTGTCAAATTGAGACAGAGAAGATAGACACGAAGGATTACACCCTGTATGATTCTGTTCATATAAAGTTTAAGGACAAGGAAAGTAAACCTGTGCCATTAGAAGTCAGGAGAGAGGTTACCTTTGGTGCAGGGGTGACCAGGAGAGAGTCAGAGGGGGCTTCCTGGGGCACTGGTTACGTTCTACTCCTTGATCAGGGAGCTGGTTACACAGGTGTGTCTGGTTTGTGAAAATTCATCAAGCTGTGCACTTATGATTTGACTACTTTTCTGTGAATGTTATAGTTGAATAAAGCCTTTGATTTATTCAACTATAAAAGAAAAAAAAGAGGGAGAGAAAAAATAAAATAAATAAAAGCACCTATTGCAAATAAAAAAGAAAAAGAAAAAAAAACCGTTTGTTCAAACAGTATTTGACCAGAGACTACCATCCACCGTTCCCATTCTGGCTGATGCCACCCTCTGAGCACAGGTGTAGGCTCTTTGCCCTGTGAATGGGAATATGGGAGCCTGGTCCCTTCTTTCTACTCTCTCTCACGGGTACAAAAGCAGAACCCCGGGTCGTGGGACTTCCCTAGTGGTCCAGTGGTTAAGACTCTGAGCTCCCAATGCAGGGGGCCTGGGTTCAATCCCTGGTCGGGGAACTAGATCCCGCATACTGGAACTAAAAGATCCCGCACGCAGCAACGAAGATCCCGCATGCTGCAGCTAAGACCCGGCACAGCCAAATAAATAAATAAATGTTAAAAAAAAAAAAAAGAACCCTGGGTCATGTGGGACCCAGGGGAGCCAGTGTCCCTCCTTCCCTGCATTCTCTCCCCCAGCGGGCATGTGACGGCATCCCCGGGCTTCTTGTCTCCTTTGTAGAACATCGTGGCCGTGGGAGCCGGGTTCTGCGACGGCCTCCGCTGTGGCGACAACACCAAAGCCGCTGTCATCCGCCTGGGGCTCATGGAAATGATCGCCTTTGCCAGGATCTTCTGCAAGGGCCAGGTGTCCACGGCCACCTTCCTGGAGAGCTGCGGCGTGGCTGATCTGATCACCACCTGCTATGGGGGCCGGAACCGCAGGGTGGCCGAGGCCTTTGCCAGGACCGGAAAGGTAGCCCCCGGTGTGGGATCCCAGTCTGGGGAGAGCCGCTGACCTGTGGGTGGAGGCTGTGTGTGCTGGGCTTGTCCTGCTCACCCCCATCTGCCTTTGCTTAAAAGTGCTTCAGTCCTACGCCCTCTGCCTTGTATGTCGTTATCTTTTCTTGGCTTGCAGCTCTCCTCCCCCACTCTGCTCTTAAAATAAATGATGCTCTAGATTTTACAGGAGATTGTTTTCATCCTTTGTTTTTAAGACCATCGAAGAATTGGAGAAGGAGATGCTGAATGGGCAGAAGCTGCAAGGACCTCAGACTTCGGCCGAGGTGTACCGCATACTCAAACAGAAGGGGCTGCTCGACAAGTAAGTGTCCCATTGTCCATGAGGCCAGGGGAGCGGCCATCATCCCCCCGCCTTGCTCACTCACGACCCCCAGCTTGGTCAGCACATGAGCACAGGCACTTGATGAGTGTGTGCAGAAAGTTACTGGGTTAGTTCCGTCCTTTGTGTGATGTGAGGGTCTATGGCAGGAAACATCTGCCTACCCTGAAAATGAGCATTTACACAAAACATGAAACGAGGGAGGAAGGCTCAGCGCTGTAGGGCATAGTACAAAATAGGAAGTTTGAGATTCTGGCTTGTCCTGCAGGGTGTTTGGTAAGAGCTACATGACATACATTTTAAATTTTAAAAAAAGATTACTTTGTCCTTTTAATAAAAAGATACAGCCTTGTTAATGAAATGTCAAACAATTCAGAAAAGAAGGAAGGACAAGTTCCCCCCAGGACTCCAGCACTAGAGATGCCCTGTTTAAGGTGTGATGAGCAGCCTTGTAGTCTCCCCACCCATCCTCTGCTGCCTGTCCAGGCGGGTCACGTGTTAGAGGTGGCTTGGCTCAGCTTGCCGTGCTGCGGGATGGAGGGAGGAAGCCCGGTAGTCCCGCAGAAGCTGCCCAGCGTCTGAGGCTGCCCCAGCCCTTCCTCTTGTCGATTTGCTAAGCCTGTCTTTGTAATCACGATGCTACCACACCACCCAGTAAATGCTTGTGTGGCACATCCTGGGCGTCCTTAACGCTCCCGTAATAGTCTGGAGAGGTGGGTGCCTGGGAGAGTGGGGAGCTGGTCCCCAGCGTGCACTTCTCTGCACCGGGAGGTGGGTCACGGGTCTGCCATCAGCTCCCTTACCCTCTACAGGTCAGTCTAGATGCTGCTGGTCCCAAGCACCTGCATGTTAACCCCGCCGCCTGCATCCAGCTCTCCCCCTTGTTCAGCCGTCCAGTTCCCTATTGGAAGTTAGAAATGCGGGGCAACAGAGCATTTGTCTTCCTTCCTTAATTTGCATTTGATTTTTTTGAAACGGCTTTCAATGCCAGCCGGGCAGAGGGGGGAGTCATAAACAAGCGTCGGAGGAGGAGAACTACCTTTTAATCATGATTAAAAGGAAAATACCCATGACATGCATGGTTTTCCTTACCTATTTAACAGCAGACACTGATGGATTTGTGTGTGATTGGGGCTACTTTAATGACCGTTAAGTCTTTATCAGGAATTTTTGTTTTAAGTCTTAAAAAAAATACCTGGGTGTTTGATGATGGTGAGTCTCTCCCAATCACAGTTTTAAAGTGGCATCTGTGTGCAACCAAGGTAGAGTCCTAGGATCCCACAGTAGTATACAGATAGGATAGGGTCCTGTCCTTTGATAGGATTCTATGAGTTGACACACTGGCCAGTGTGAGTCTGTGTGTGTTGTCTAACTACTGGAGGATACAGGCTGGAACAGGTGTTCTGGGATCAGTACCTGCCTGTTTTAAAGCAAGTATAACCAAGCAGGAGAAACCTGCCTCTCCACAGTCATGTCCCATTTTCTTCTGATTAGAAATCGACCCAGCCATCCCTGTGCTTAGTGAGGTCGCTGCTGGATTGAGGGGCACCTGCCCTTCTCCCAGGCCTAGTGCCGAGTCCCATGGGTCCATCCCCCACTGCGCCTGCCCCCAGTGGCACAAGTAGAGCCAAGTCGTGCTATTCTCCCTTTGCACCACCGCTTACCTGGATTTCTTTCTTTTCCATTCCAGCCATCACCATGCTGGTCTTCCTCCATTTCCTTCTCCCTTGCCTGCTATAGAAAGAGCGCTGAGCAGAAGGACAGTGGCCGTGTGTCTCATTAGCTGTGTGGTCTTGGGCAGGTCATGTTTTTAGCTGCTCTGTGCTGTTTATCCACAAAGTCAAAGGGGTAGACCAGATGACTGCTGTGGTCACCTCTAACTCAGAGGCCTCCTGCTCTTAGAGAAGGAGGTCCACAGGCCTTAGGTTGGCATCTCAGTTGAGTACCAACTTTGTTTCTAACAGCGTGTCCTGTGACCCCTGCTTTAGTGGAAGCGGACCTCCCTTGGCCCCAACCGCCTCCTTCTCAGACTCCTGTGTGCATCTGTCCTGCGGTTTGGCCTGCCTGGACACCCCCTTATGAGCATCTCAGCCATCATCGCCCAGAAGGCAAGCCAGGTCTGTCCTCAGAGAACCTCTTTCGTATCCTCCAGATACAAATCATTTTCCCTGCTTTGAACTTACTGTTTAGAGCAACAGTCGGCAAACTTTCTCTGCAAAGAATCACATAACAAAGATTTCATCTTTGTAGACCACATACAGGACTCTGCCCTACAGTCTTTGTTTCTGTTCATAGTTCTTTAAAAAGGTAAAAATGATTCTTAGCCTACAGGCGGCACAAAAACAAGTCACAGGCCAGACTTGCTTCTCAGGCCATGGTTTGCCAACCCCTGGTTTAGACACTATTGCTGCTAATGTGCTATGGACTTAAAAAAAACAATTAAAGTCATACAAAAGAAAAAAAAATTAAAGTCATACAAAAAAGGCACACAGGGGCTTCCCTGGTGGCGCAGCAGTTGGGAGTCCGCCTGCCAATGCAGGGGACACGGGTGCGTGCCCCGGTCCGGGAAGATCCCACATGCTGCGGAGCGGCTGGGCCCGTGAGCCATGGCCGCTGAGCCTGCGCGTCCGGAGCCTGTGCTCCGCAGTGGGAGAGGCCACAACAGTGAGAGGCCCGTGTACAGAAAAAAAAAAAAAAAAAGAAAAGAAAAAGGCACACAGGTTAAAGTGGGTCCTGATCCCTACGCCAGATGGAGGTGGATTTCTCAGGGTTCATTGAACTTTCCACATGGCCCTTTTGTTTGTGTGATGGGTAACGAACTCCACAGTCTGCTTTGTCCCTTTTCATCACTTCAGATTTTTTTTTCTTTTTCTTTTTCTTTTTTTGGCCGTGCCATGCAGCATGTGGGATGTTAGTTCTCCAACCTGGGATCGAACCTGTGCCCTCTACATTGTGTGGAGTCTTAACCACTGGACCGCCAGGGAAGTCCCCTAGGATATATATATATTTTTTTATATATATTTTATATATATAAATATATATATAAAAAAGGGGGGAGGAGAGAAGGGGGGAAAGAGGGGAGAAGGGGAGGGAGGAGGGGGAGGAGGCAGTATGGGGAGAGCTGGCGCCCTGTGGAGCTGTCACTCATAAAGCAGAACTGGCAGGCTCAGCCTCATTTCCTTACTCCTCATGACCAAAGCATGAAGCTGACAGTAAACAATGTGGGCTAAATCAGGCCTCCTCTCCTCTTGAGTCTTTTTTTTTTTTTTTTTTTTGCGGTACGCGGGCCTGTCACTGTTGTGACCTCTCCCGTTGTGGAGCACAGGCTCCAGACGCACAGGCTCAGCAGCCATGGCTCACGGGCCCAGCCGCTCCACGGCATGTGGGATCTTCCCGCACCAGGGCACGAACCCGTGTCCCCCGCATCGGCAGGCGGGCTCTCAACCACTGCGCCACCAGGGAAGCCCCCCTAGGATATATTTTGAAAATCATTCCACATCTGCACCTAGAGGTCTCATTTAATGGCTGCAGAACATTCCATGGTGTGGGAGAACCTCAGTTTATTTATTAACCAACCTTCTCTTGATAGACATTAAGACATTAATAGACATTGTTGGGGTTTTTCTGCTGTTGTGAAATTTGCTTTACTTAACGTCCTTGTGCCTGTGTCTTTATGACCATGTGTGAGTATCAGGTGTTTGTATTAGTCTGCTTGAGCTGCCACAGCAAAATGCCACAGACAGAGTGGCTCACACAACAGAAATTTGTTTCTCACAGTTATAGAGGACAGAAATCGAAGGTGTCAGCAGGGTTGACCTCTCTGAAGCCTCTTCTTCCCACGTCTTCTCGTGGTCCCCCCTCTGTGTACGTCTGAGTCCTAGTCTCCTTTTCTTATGAGGACTGCAGCCGTATTGGTTTAGGGCCCATGTTTTTTTTTTTTGGCCACACCACCCGGCGTGTGGTATCTTAGTTCCCTGACCAGGGATCGAACCCGAGCCTCCTGCATTGGAAGGCAGAGTCTTAATCTCTGGACTGCTGGGAAAGTCCCATGGTCCATCTTAATGGACCCTTTTCACTTAATTATCTCCTTCAGTGCCCTGTCTCCAAATATAGTTCATTCTGAGGGGCTGGGGCATTGGGTGAGTTTGGGGGAGGGGTACAATCAGCCCATAACAGTGTTGTAAGCTCCTTGAGGCCTGGGGCCTCATTTATAATACTGCACATCCCTGCTCATGATTGAGGCCTGACACATCTAAGCCCTCAGTATCCATTAGTAGGATAGCTGATTTATTTGGTTTACACCCATTTTTTAATAAAATATTATCTTTTGTCTTCCTTTCACTTTTTGAAAAAAAATATTTATTTTTTGGGAAGTATTGTTGCTGTGCAATATTATATGCTACAGGTGTACAATATAGTGAATCACACTTTTTAAAGGTTATACTCCATTTAGTTATTATAAAATATTGGCTATATTCCTCATGTTACAAAATATATGCATGTAGCTTATTTTATACATAATAGTTTGTACCTCCTGTTCTCCCACTCCTGTATTGCCCCTCCCCCCTTCCCTCTCCTCGTGCTCGCTGGTAACCACTAGTTTGTTCTCTATATCTGTGGGTCTGCTTCTTTCTTTGTTATGTTCACTTGTTTGTTGTATTTTTTAGATTCCACATATAAGTGATATAGTACAGTATTTGTCTTTCTCTGACTTATTTCACTTAGCGTAATACCCTCCAAGTCCATTTGCTGCAAATGGCCAAATTTCGTTCTTTCTTATGGTTGAGTAATATTCCATTGTATATATCTACCACATCTTCTTTATCCATTCATCTGTTGATGACCATTTAGGTTGCTTCCATATCTTGGCAATTGTAAATAATGCTGCTATGAATATTGGGGTGCATGTATCTTTTCAAATTAGTGCTTTCGTTTTTTTCAGATACGTGCCCAGTAGTGGGATTGCTGGGTCGTATGGTAGTTCTATTTTTAGTGTTTTGAGAAACCTCCATACTGTTTTCCACAGTGGCTCTACCAATTTACATTCCCACCAATAGGACTGTAAATTTTTTCCACATCCTGGCCAACATTTGTTATTTGTGTTCCTTTTGATGATAGCCATTCTGACAGGTGTGAAGTGATATCTCATGGTGGTTTTGATTTGCATTTCCCTGATAATTGAGCATCTTTTCATGTGCCTGTTGGCCATCTGCAACTCCTGTTTGGAAAAATGTATATTCACTTCTTCTGCTCATTTTTTAATCGGGTTGTTTGTTTTCTTGTTGTTGAGTTGTATGAGCTGTTTATACATGTTGGATATTAACCCCTTATTGGTCATACCATTTGCAAATATCTTCTCCCATCCACTAGGTTGTCTTTTCATTCTGTTTATGGTTTCCTTGTCCTCCTTTCACTTCTAACCTTCTTTAGAGAGTTCCCCAAACTGATCTAATTGGCTTCGTAGCATTTTAAAATTTAGAAAATAGCATTGAGACGGGCATTATAACCTAGTGGTTGAGTGTTGGCTACAAAGTCAGAAACTGTGCCTCAGTTTCCTCATCTATAGAGTGGAGATAATATTATCTACCTCATAGGGCAGTTGTGAGGGTTAAATAAATAACTTATTGATAGAAATCCCCCCTCTCCTTACCTCTGTATCACTTGTTAACATCTCATCTACAGAACACATTTTGGAAATGGCTGGTCATGAAAATTGCTCTTGGCTTCAAGAGCAACGCCCAGTTAAAATGCCTTGAACAGTAGGGTTATTTTTCCCACGTAACAAAGAATCTGGAGGTGGACATTATTAGTGTTGGCTCAGTGCCTCTGGATTAGAAGCTTAATGATCTTGTTAACCTTCCCTCAAAGCTTCAAGATGGCTCCAGCAGCTCCAAGCATCACATACACAACTGCACTCAGGGGCAGGGAGCAAGGGCAGTCTGGGTAGCAGATTTTTCCTCCAGTGCCTCTCGAGGAGAGAAAGATCTTCCCCAGAAACTCTCCCAGATGTATATGTGTCTTGCTGGCTAGAAATTACTGGGCCAATTCTAGGTGAAAGAAAGGCTACGAAAGTGAGCCTTAGGCTATTTCCAATCTCGATAAGGAGAGAAAGGGGTTGGGAATGGTTTCAGGTGGCCACTTAACCACCTGCCACCCTGCTTGAGGGACATACAAGTTGTTCTCATCTTAGGAAGAGGAAAACGCAGCCATGGAAGGGGTTGAAATCTCCAGGCTCTAACTCCCATTCACAAGAATTCATTCAACAAATACTCACTGAGCACCTGCCCCTTGCCTGCACTGGGCCAGGCTGTGCTGATGCGGAGGTGAACAAACTAGGCTTGGGCCCTGTCCTCTCGAACAGTCTGGGACCCAGTGGCCACCCTGTGGCTGCATTTATAAGCTGTTTATTTATTGCACATCCACCATATGTCAAGTGTCGTACTGTCCACCTTACACATAAGTCAGTTACTACAATAATCTTGAGTGTCCAGCCCCATTTTGCAGATGAGCAACAGGGTCAGAGGGTTTGTGAAACTTGCCCAAAGTTAATAAGCTGTGGAGTCAGATTTGATTCTCTACCTGACTCCAAAAAACCCCCAGAACATTCTGAACCTTAAAAAACCCACAGTGGGGCTTCCCTGGTTGTGCAGTGGTTGAGAGTCCGCCTGCCGACGCAGGGGACATGGGTTCGTGCCCCAGTCCGGGAATATCCCACATGCCGCAGAGCGGCTGGGCCCGTGAGCCATGGCCGCTGAGCCTGCGCGTCCGGAGCCTGTGCTCCGCAACGGGAGAGGCCACAGCAGTGAGAGGCCCGCGTACCGCAAAAAAAAAAAAAAAAAACCCCCACAGTGACAGACTGTCATAAAGACATATGACTAATCAGCACTGTTTGCTGTTCTTAAATTACATTGTCATTATAGGATGCTTAACTAGATAATTTTCAGAATGGCTTTTAAGATTCCTGTGATTCTTTCAAGCTCACTTCAGGCTGTGTGTGTATGTGTGTGTGTTTAAAAGCCTGATTGAAATTATAAAGTTATTTCCTTAGTGATTTTTGCCATTAAAAAATAATAATAACTTGCTGAGCCAGCAGTACCCTGGCATAATGTTATCTTTTCTTACAGTGGATTATTAGCTCACTCCTTCGTGCCCTCATCCATTTCAAACTTTCATTTATACCTGTGTTCACATCTTGGAAGAAAAGGCAGAATAAACCCCACTTCCAACATGAGATCAGCACTTCGCTAATTGTGGGTCCCCACGTTGATTCTTTTGAGAATGTTCCAGGCCTGCATTATTTATGGTGCTGTGTGGGCTGCCTCATCTTCATTCTTGGATGATTCTTCTTGGAGAAGCAAGAGCAGTACCTCCCTGCGATTTAAAATTTATTCTCCAACCTTTTAAAATAGTGACAAAAACTTGGATTCATTCTAGATTTGGCCAAGAGCCTGAGCCACAACTCTTGATGTCATTGACCACAGATCACCCTATAAAGACTACCCTGGGATGTGAGTGTAGACGGCGCACTCCAAACAGCGAGGCAGGGGATGGTTTAGGTTGTACCAAGTTCTTACAGCCACCGTGCAGAGGCTCTCTGCAGACCAAATAATGGAGGGATGTGAAGGAGGTCGCTTTGTTTTCCAATACGAGCATATGCTAGTCTGTAGTCCATTAGGCAGGAGAGAAAGACTAGTTGGTTCTGTGAGGTAGGCCAGATGGCTTAACTTGTCTTTTCCTGTCCCCTCGACCAGGTTTCCGTTGTTCACTGCGGTGTACCAGATCTGCTACGAAGGCAGGCCCGTTCAAGAGATGTTGTCTTGTCTCCAGAGCCATCCAGAGCATACATAAAGTGAATCTTGAAACCTGTCAGGGAAAGGCCTGCCTTTCCAATCAGTCATTTGGATTCAGATGGAAGCCGGGACTTGGCAACAAGATGTTTGCTTGACCGTAATCCCATCATGGATGTGTATGAATTTTCACAGGTTCATTTTTGAATTGCGAGATGAAGTTCATTGGCTAAGATGTTACTGGGCAACATCTAGACGCACATATATGAACGTGTGAGTGTGTGTTCCTTTTTCATTCTGTGGATATTTCTATGAACCAAAATTAAAGGCCCTTTTTAAAAATCACTGTTGAAATTTTCCCACTGTGGTAGCTTATCAGATTGGAACTATCACAGCAAAATGTTTTGGATCTAATTCCTATGTATTCCAGTGAAGGAATTTTTTTTTTCATTCTCTTGAGGTTAAAATTTAACCAACATTAGCATGGTAAAGTGGATGAGTGAGTGAGTTCAAAGATCAACATACTGAAACTTAAACTCTATCTCAAAGCCAACATAATTAACTACTTCGATTGTGGGTTGATCTTTTTTTTTTTAACAATTACTTACTTTTAATTAGGTAATCCACTCATCTATTTTCCTCTCACTGCAGTTTTCTGCATTTTTAGCCTCTTTTCTCTTCATTAGCTACCAGAATGTGCTTTCATAAAGGCTCAGCAGTGGCAGAAGACAGAAAACTCATCTGGGATTTTTCTGCTGTGACTGACACATTCTTCTGATTAATGACACTTGTATGATGCTTTTTGTCAGGTCGTACTTTTGTGCAAATATTTCCTTTAAGCCTCACAGATCCCCTGAAAGGGGGCTGCTGTTATTCCTCTTCTAAGGTGCAGTCACTGTGCCTTGTCGCCCAGTGAGTAGGGGCACAGCCAGAGGCTCTCAGGCTTGAGAGCTGGTTTGAACTCACGCTAATTGGTTGTAGCAAATGCCATTTGCAGCCTTTCTTGAGGCCGTCGGCGGGCTTCCTGCAGCTGAGGCTTGCGTGTGTCCTTGTCTAGAAGGATATCACTCAGTGTGGACCTCACTCCAGCAGCTTCACTTGGAGTCTCTTAGAAATGCAGGTTCCCGGGTCCCACCCCAGACCTCTGAAGTGGGGGTATTGTGTCTCTGCTTTGACATGCCTTCCATGTGTTTCAATGCTCACTACTGTTTGAGAACCACTACTGTAGAAATTTATTTTAGATTGGCATTTCTCAAATCATGTTCCATAGGAAACGAGTGTCCCGGGATCCAGTGGTGGTTCCGGTGTTCCCTGGCAAGGTCCAGTGAGTTTGGGAAAAGCTGCATCTGTACACCCCTCCTGAAGGGGTAGAATGTGTGTTAGTGGAACCTGTTTATTTAGCCCAGCAAGTCCCAGACAGATTGTGGAGATTTTTTTTTTTTTTTTTTGGCAAGGAAACTTGCCAAAGTTTCCAGGCTGAGGTGACCTTAGGACAGCTCAAGTATACCCTTCACTTTCTGCAAAAAATGAGGATGAATGACTACCTGTGGTGGTGTTCATTCTGAACCTTTACAGTTCAGGTCTGCCATGGATCTTTGACGCAGCTTTAAGGTGACACTATGAGGTACAGCCAAGTGGATGTCAACCTCGCTGAAACGCACATTGTGTGGACTAAGTGCTTTTAATTCTAGAATTAGAATGGGAATTACTGTATCTTCGTAAATGTGATTGGTTTCAGGATAACATTGCAGTTACCTTACATAGTACTTGATAAGTGTTTAAGGGAATGTTATGAATGTCTTACATATTCATGGATTTTCAGTCACTTTGAGATTTTGACCTTTTTGTTTTGTTTTGTTTTGTTTGCGGTACACGGGCCTCTCACCGCTGCGGCCTCTCCCGCCGCGGAGCACAGGCTCCGGATGTGCAGGCCCAGCGGCCATGGCTCACGGGCCCAGCCGCTCCGCGGCATGTGGGATCCTCCCAGACTGGGACACAAACCCGTGTCCCCTGCATCGACAGGCGGACCCTCAAACACTGCGCCACCAGGGAAGCCCGAGATTTTGACCTTTTTTATTTTCCAGCTTGGAACTTTTTCCCTTCTGTACCCAAAATGATTATAGAACGGGTTTTGTGGGAATTTTAAAAACTCCTCTACACAGAAGTATATGAAAGCACACAAAATGCTACAAGTTTCATTGATTTTAGGGCCACTGTTAAGTCAATCCATTTTTGCTTGTCTCATAATTAATCTTTTGAAAAGTTTATACATAAGTAACAAAGTGTTGCTTTTTAAGATACATAAAGGGCTGTAAGCTAATTGTGGTGTCTGTCAAGTAGGATCATCAGATGTGAGGAATTTGGATTTTGTCTTTTGTATATTGTCATCTGCATTCAGCTTCCTACTCTGGGTTTTGTACTTGAGTGTTTTTTCTTTATAAATGCCCTCTTACCACTCTGAGGTCTTCTGACTGTACCTCTTGAACATAATTATAATATTCTGCACATATGGAAAAAGGTAAATTTTATATAAGTTTGTGCTTTGCTAACTGTAGATATTTATTACTCTACGAGTTATCTATTTTTATAACCACCTGTGGTCCATCATTTATTTTAATTCACCTTTCTTACTAATTATGGTAATAGGGGAGGGAGACATCTAGAAGAGAAGCTTAATTTATACTGTTTCAGCCAAATCTGTGAATGTAAAAACTACACTGTTGCCTTGTATAATCCAACCTACTATAATGTGGAACAAATATCTGTCTTGAAACCCATCCTAGCAGGTGGAATTGAGCTAAACTCCTTCTGGTTTTTCATTTAACTCTTAGCTATAACATTGGCCCCATGGTATCGGCCCAGGGAGTAGTGAGGTGCCACTGTACAAAGGGATCTTCAGTTTTTCCACTAGCTCTAATCTGAGCCTTTTACCTACACATGTACTATGTTTGTTTACAGACTGTAGGTGGATATAATTTAAAAGCTTGATTTAATAAACATTTAATCCCCCAAACCTGTGCTACTGATCCTGTTTTTTAAAATCAGCTTATTTAATAGCTTTAAGAAGCTCTTTTTTTTTCCCTTCCTGAATTGTGTTGCACTGACAACAATAAAAAGGCAAATTTTAAAAGAAAGGCTTTACCTCTAATGCATTCCTCAAACACATCTGCTTCCATTTGTCTGTGTTCCTTTCTATTGCTTGCTGATCTTTTTATAAAATTGTAAATGTAGGATGGAGGCCTTCCAGTTGCAGCCATCCAGTGGACTGTGAGGGAAATCCCCAGGAGCCTGAAACAAATGGGGGCTGATGGCCAGAGCAGTAAGGCTTTGAGGTGGCTCTGTGGCTTCAGGGGAGGGTGTGGGAGTGCTCTCCATTATCACCTAGGGGTTTGGGCTGTAAAACTTACGCTAGAACCTCCAAGGGCTACACTGTTGGGAAGAAAATGGGCTAAGAAAACACATATATGGGAAGAAGCAAGAAAGTTGGACTCCGGGTAGAGAAAAAGGTCTCTGCTGAAAACCTGTGATCATGCCAGCACCACAAACAGGCTTTGGGTTTGAATTTTTATATTCAGGAACCACAAGCCAAAGTTAGCATAAACATCGGAACTTGGGCCAGTAATGCCAGTAGGTAACTGACAGAAGCAAAAACAAAAACACCTGCAGAAGTCACTCTGGATCCAGGCTGCACAGGCTTCCCGTAAGTATGCACTTCCTACAAATATTCCCACTGAATATGCACTTTTAAAATTATAAAATAATTGCAAAATAGTTCATTGTGAGTGAAAGTCAACAGCTTTTTGAAAACAGAAGAATTAGATGCCCAGATATTTAATTGAGCAAAATGAGAGATGCTTTGAGGGGTAATTTTAAAAATAGAGACATAAAAGGAGGATTAAAGTATTAAGGTCAAATTACTGTTGGGGGTGGAGGAACAACCAAAGAGACTTGAAAACAAACCTATTAGAACATCTTGAGATGAATATAATTTACATTATGTCTTTGGACAGATTAAAGAGTAGATTTGACAGAGCTGTAGAGGGAATTACCAAACTGGAAAATAGGTATGGAGATATTAACAGAAAGTAGCAGAGAAAATGAGAATTTAAGAAGTAAGTAGAGGATAGGATAAGATTCAACATACATCTGAGAGAAGTTCCAGAAGAAAGAAGAGGGAGAGGCAATTTTTGAAAAAATAAAGTCTGAAATTTGTCCAGAATTTATTGTATGTGACCAGTTTTGTTATTCTCCCAAATATATTTCCATTAAAATTTTACCACATAATCTTTATAACTTTTTATGACTACTTGTAAACTTAAGTTGATGATGAACCTTTTCTTTCTTTTTTATTTTGAGGAAATAAGTTGTATGAGAAAGCTATAATCACAATCTACTACTTTACTGAAGGTGTGATTGATTTGAGTACTGAAGCGAGCTGCGTCCCCTTTGGTTTGGGTGGGAGGTGTAGCACTGTGGCAAGGCTTGGGTTCGAGATCATGCTTCATTGTCTTAGTATACATTTGGTCAAGGCAGCCAAGTCCTCTTTGAAGTGCATTTTCCTCATTGTTTAAGCAGGAATAATATCCATGCAGTCTAGCTCAAAGGATTACTGTGAAGGTCACTGAAAAGCAGGAAATCTTTTTTTTTTTTTTTTTTACATCTTTATTGGAGTATAATTGCTTCACAATGGTGTGTTAGTTTCTGCTTTATAACAAAGTGAATCAGCTATACATATACATATGTACCCATATTTCTTCCCTCTTGTGTCTCCCTCCCTCCCACCCTCCCTATCCCACCCCAGGAAATCCTAACAAAGGAGAAGGATTTATAGCTGCTTATGGCAGAGACAAGGATATATATTAACTAAACTATAAAATTTTTTCTGAGATGCACAAACTACATTTCCCAGCCTCCCCTGCAGTTAGGTGATTGAATTCTGTCCAATGACATAGGGAAGAAAAAAATGCCACTTCCTAGGGTTACGATTCTGTTTGTCTTTACTCTTTTCCTGCGTGCTGACGAGATATCAATTTCCAGGATGACCTGGAAGCTGTATGTTGGCTTCTAAAGCCTGGATTCCTACATGACTGTGTGGAGAAAGTCCCCCCACCCTCGGCCCACGTTGGACTGTGATAGTTACAAAAATTATTATGCCACTGAGATTTAAGTGTTATTTATTACAGCAGCTGGCATAACTTACCCTAAGATGTTGCTAAAAAGACATTTGAGGAGTTAAGGCGAGATGGAACTTACAGAAATATCAAGAGATTTCAGAGAATTTATACATTGGTCCCTATAGCATCCTAGTATCTATCTTGGCATCGCTTGTTTGAACACAGGAGGCTGTATTGCAGTGTGGGTGGGTACACTGTGGTTATGTCTGTTCCTCTCCTCCCAGGACTAACTAGCTAAGTCCAGACTTTGTATATGTAATTGTCCCTTCTCCAGGATTAATGCCGTCAAGGTCCAGGATTTATAACGTGTGCATATATATTTTTGGGGGGGGGGGGTCATGCCACGTGGCTTGGTGGGATCTTAGTTCCCGACCAGGGATTGAACCCAGGCCCTGGCAGTGAAAGTTCCGAGTCCTAACCACTGGACTGCCAGGGACCTCCCTAACATGTGCTTCTTTAACACTGGAGTGTCCTTAAGTTGTCTTCCTCATTTCAAAAGCTTCTAATTAGCAATGTCATTAGATTTTCGATAAGCCTACATTCCTGCTGTCAACTCTAAAAACCTCGTCTAGGGCTTCCCAGGTGGCGAAGTGGTTAAGAATCTGCCTGCCAATGCAGGAGTCACGGGTCCGAGCCCTGGTCCGGGAAGATCCCACATGCTGCGGAGCAACTAAGCCCATGCGCCACAACTACTGAGCCTGCGCTCTAGAGCCCGCAAGCCACAACTACTGAAGCCCATGTGCCTAGAGCCCGGGCTCCGCAACAAGAGAAGCCACGGTAATGAGAAGCCTACGTACTGCAACCAATAGTAGCCCCTGCTCACTGCAACTAGGGAAAGCTTACACGCAGCAACGAAGACCCAGTGCAGCCAAAAATAAATAAATTTTTAAAAAATAAAAACCTTGTCTAGCTGAAGCCAAAAGGAGTGACTCTTCAGCTCGGCTTCAAAAATTAAGGAATGAAACATCTCTGAATTTTACACATTGAGTAAAATTGAGCCATTGGAAAAGTACCTTCATCATTGAACTCGTAATTTGTCAAGTTGGTGTTATTCAACTTGTTGCAAATGGAAATGCAGTGCTTTTATGCTTTGATATAAGTGTTATTTGTGATTCTTTTTTGTTATACCTCTTATTTAAAATAACCTTTGGGAAACAGTCACTTGATTCCAAAATAAAGCCCATTTGCCCACTACCCAAGTAGCCACTGTTACTAGTTTCTAATGTGCTCTTCTAGAATTTCATTTTACATAATCAAATATATACTTAATCCCTTTCCCATTTTCCTTCACAAAATAGAGCTTACTATACAGCTTGCTTTTTTTTTCAATTAACATTATATCTTGACCATCTTTTATATCAGTGGTTTGTTTTAAACAACTTTTTAAGAACTGTTTATTTTGAAATAATTATAGATTCACAGGAAGTTGCAAAGATAGTACAGAAAACTCTCAGAAAAACCCAGTTTCCCTGAATATATCAACACCTAGTTTTTAAAATTGTAAGTTAAAATAATAGTGGTAAAGCACTTTTAGCTTTACTACTCTGGTTCTTCATATATATGAATTTATTTAATCCTCAAAATTTATCATCCCATATACAGACGGGAAAGCTAAGGCACAAAGAGGCTGAAGAACTTAACCTAACAGAGATAGTAATTGATAAAGCCAGGATTTGAACTCAAGCAGGTTGCCTTCAGAGTTTGGGTTCTTAAATTTTAGGTTATGTCACCTCCTTTGAGTAATGGCCGTTCATGGTGAAACAAAGTCAGACAGTGACTGGAAAGGTCAAAGGTGCAATCACTCAATTCTTCCTGAAAACTTGTATACATACACAGTGTTCATGCATGTATTAGATATTAAAACATAATACTGTTCTTCAAAAAATCTACAGATGGGACTGTGGCACAGTGGCTAAGAATCCGCCTGCCAATGCAGGGGACACGGGTTTGAGGCCTGGTCTGGGAAGATCCCACGTGACACAGAGCAGCTAAGCCCTTGCACCACAACTACTGAGTCTGCGCTATAGAGCCTGCAAGCCACAACTTCTGAAGCCCGCGTGCCCAGAGCCCATGTTCTACAACAAGAGAAGCCACCGCAATGAGAAGCCTGAGCACGGCAACAAAGAGTAGCCCCCACTCGTCACAACTCGAGAAAGCCCACGCACAGCAACAGAGACCCAACGTAGCCAAAAATAAATAAATTTATTAAAAAAAAAAACAGGAATGGATAAAGAACCTGTGGTACATATATACAATGGAATATTACTCAGCCATAGAAAGGAACAGAACTGTGCCACTTGTAGAGACGTGGATGGACCTAGAGACTGTCATACAGAGGGAATTAAGTCAGAAAGAGAAAAACAATATCATATAATATCGCTTATATGTGGAATCTAGAAAAATGGTACAGATGAACTTATTTGCAAAGCAGAAATAGAGACACAAATGTAGAGAACAAACATGGATACCAAGGGGGGAAGGAGGGGTGGGATGAATTGGGAGATTGGGATTGACATACATACACTACTATGTATAAAATAGATAACTAACAAGGACCTACTGCATAGCACAGGGAACTCTACTCAATGCTCTGTGGTGACCTAAATGGGAAGGAAATCCAAAAAAGGGGATATGTGTATAAGTATAGCTGATTCCCTTTGCTGTACAGCAGAAACTAACACAACATTGTAAAGCAACTATACTCCAATTAAAATTAATAAAAAATAAATAAAACAATACTGTTCTAACACTTTCTTTTATAGTCTTAATATTGGAAAATATGGACCTCCCACATCCTTTAAATATCTGCATATGTTTAATTATATGACTCTTCCATAATTTATTACAGATGAATACTTAGATTGTTTTCTCTAATTATGGTAATTGCTTCAGTAAACATCCTTGCACATGTATCTCTGTTCACTTAGGTAAGTAAATCTAGAGGATAAAGTACTAGAAGTGGAATGGCTGGCACAAAGTTATGTGTTTTATATTTTAACAAACACTGCCAAATTAACCTTCAGAAGGATGGCTGCAATTTACACTTCTGACCTCATTTTCTTTTCCTGATTACTTGTATAACCTCTACTAGGGATACCTTTATAACAGATCTAAATCGAACCAATAAATCCGAGAAATACACAATTTTATATTTATCAAGAATTCAGGGGAATTACCTGGCAGTCCGGTGGTTAGGACTCGGTGCTTCTATTGCCGGGGGCTCAGGTTCAGTCCCTAGTCAGGAATTAAGATCCCGCAAGCTGCAAGGTGTGGCCAAAAAAGAAAAAAAAAAAAAAAAAAGGAATTTAGAAGTCTCTCCTACCAGTTTTACCATAAAAAGTAAAATTTTGTTATTCAGAACTACAATTTTGGGTTCCCCTGGTGGCACAGTGGTTGAGAATCTGCCTGCCAATGCAGGGGACACAGGTTCGAGCCCTGGTCTGGGAGGGTCCCACATGCCGCGGAGCAACTGGGCCTGTGAGCCACAACTACTGAGCCTGCGCGTCTGGAGCTTGTGCTCCGCAACAAGAGAGGCCGTGACAGTGAGAGGCCCGTGCACCGCGATGAAGAGTGGCCACCGCTCGCCGCAACTAGAGAAAGCCCTCGCACAGAAACAAAGACCCAACACAGCCAAAAATAAATAAATAAATAGATACAATTTGAAAAAAAAAACCCTACAATTTTGTTAAAAAAGCCGTCTTACTAACAGCTGTAAGAGTTGGTTGTGCTGAAGGTTTATATAGGCACAGAATATGTCATGTAAGTGAGCTGTTCACGAGGAATGTTGAAATAAGAAACGTTAATTTTAAATTTAAAACATCATAAATTCACTGGCTCTTTCTTGTATCAATAAAAAGCAAGCTGAAATGGGTTAAGATGATTGTCAGGAAATTCCCGGTTCCAGTGAACGATGACCCTCCTATCCACTAGAGGTCGCTCTTTGGAAATGACTTTGCCTCAGGCAGTCGGCAGCCTGCAAAAAGTAGCATCATCGTTCCTGTGGTTTTTTGGTCAAGTGGAGAGAAGGCCGCGCATTTCTTATGAGCTGAGTGGAGTTTGTGCTGGGCAATTGTCCAGTATCTAGGTTTCGTTTTGACTTTGTAACCCAGAACCGTAAGTTTTGATGTTTTGCTTTGACTCTGTTCTGTATCCACTTAAACATCGGACTGGATTTTGTTGCTTCTGGATTTCTTTCCCTTCCTTGATTTTGGACTCCCACTCATGTCTGTCTTTGTTAAATGTCTGTCTTCTTCTCCCTCTTATTCTGACACTGACATTCTGGCAAAAGCAAAAATATCTGCTTCCTTTTTATTCTCAGGAAAGACTCCAGGAACATATTTGGGGAAATGCTTCTAAAGGATGGACCTTCCTTCCATGCTTTAAAGAAGTTTCAGCCAGGAGGGTGGTATGCAGTGAAGAAAAAACCCTCTTCGCATCTGAATCTTCTCCCTGGTTTGCCTATTCATTATCTTTGGAGATAGTGTGATTTCCATTTAGAGGCTATTTTATCAGGAAGTGAATGAAATTTAAGCTTCAAGACTCTTACTTGTACTTATCCCTTCTACACAGCCTTGTACCTAACTTTGTTTTCTTAAATTTTTTTTTTTTTTTTTTTTGCTGCACTGCGTGGCTTGTGGGATCTTAGTTCCCCAACCAGGAATCGAACCCAGGTCCTCGGCATCAAAAGCACAGAGTCCTGGGGCTTCCCTGGTGGCGCAGTGGTTGAGAGTCCGCCTGCCGATGCAGGGGACACGGGTTCGTGCCCCGGTCTGGGAGAATCCCGCGTACCGCGGAGCGGCTGGGCCCCTGGGCCGTGGCCGCTGGGCCTGAGCGTCCGGAGCCTGTGCTCCGCAGCGGGAGGGGCCACGATGGTGAGAGGCCCGCATACCAAAAAAAAAAAAAAAAAAAAAGCAGAGTCCTAATCACTGGATTGCCTGGGGATTACCTGTATTCTTTTTCTTAAAAAGAAATCACCAAGTTCTAAAAGCTTCTGGCCCCTTACATGGAGTCCACATCTAGTTTCAAGACTTTGGAGTCAAGTCGGGATTCAAGTTCTGGCCTGGTGGGACTTTGGGCAAATTACTTAACCTCTCTGGGCTTCAGTTTCCTTGTCTGTAGATAGTGTCAGGTTTCTTGAAGAGTCAGAACATGTATAAGTTGCTTCTTACAGTTCCCTGAACACATTAGGGAAGTTCAAGATGGAAAGAACCTGGGGAGAAAAAGATAAATCCATACTTGGTTTGAATTGCTTGGGACCTTCTGCAGGGAGACGTCCAGGAGACAAGAGAACATTGTGGACCACAGATCAAAAGCGGATGAGCGTCAGAGGTGTTGGGTGAGGCCGTTATGAGGTCGGATTGCCCTGAGGTAGGTCTATGAGGTGTGGAGGGGAGGGGGTCTAGAGCCCAGGAAACACTAAATAAGACTGAGGTGCCCGGGGCAAGGCCTGGACAGAGTCCACGTTTCATTTTGTTTCATTTCAATCATGGCCCCAGTTCCTGGGCCCTCCCTGAATCCACCTTGGCCATGAGACTTTACAAGACAGAGTCTATCTCCCAGCCCTTGCAGATAGGGCTTGGCGTGTGACTGGCTTGGCCAAGGCAACGGGGTGGAGGTGATGGAGTGTCAGGTTCAAGTCACATACGTATTTGCCAACTTGACTTTCTCCTGTACCTTTGCTCTCTTTAGACTACTTCTAGGAGGTAATATGAATCATATTTTAAATATTTTACTACATACAGCAGCTCAAATTCATTTATTCTTAAATGCTAATTTTTCATTATGTGAATAAATCCCAATATAGTTATCCATTTCCCTATGGATGACATATAAGTTATTGAAGGTTTTTACTAATACAGAAAATAATGGAAGAATATTCCTGTGCATGCCTCCTGTATACATGGGTGAGACTTTCTCATGTGTGTATACTAGCAAGTCATGGAATAGGCACACTTTAGATGTACTCAAATATTGCTAAATTGCTTTCCAAAGATTTTGGACCAGTCTACTCTTGCCACCAGCAATACATGAGAATACATTTAGCATAGCTTAGTGTCATCATCCTAATTTTTGTACTTCTTTTTCCAATCTGATGGGTCTGAACTGATATCTGGTTGATATACTAATGTTTATTTCCCTTACTTCCAAAGAAGTGGAGCCTCTTTCCATGTGTATATTGACCCTTCTGGTTTTCTCTTTTGTGAATTGTCTGTGCACATCCTCTGTCTCTTTTCCTGTTGGGTTGTTTGCCTTTTTTTTTTAATAGACTTACTCCTACAAGGCTTTACATAATCTTTGTATTTTATATTATATATTCTATATAATATTAAAGATAGTATATAAAGAACATAATGTATAATACATAAAAATATTATACATTCTTTATATGTTTTGTTGCTTATATGCACTGCAAAGATCTTTCACTATTTTTTTTTGAATAAATTTATTTATTTTTGGCCACATTGGGTTTTCGTTGCTGCGTGCAGGCTTTCTCTAGTTGCGGCGAGTGGGGGCTACTCTTCCTTGTGGTGTGTGGGCTCCTTCTCATTGCGGTGGCTTCTCTTGTTGCAGAGCACCGGCTCTAGGTGCGCCCGCGGGCTCAGTAGTTGTGGCTCACGGGCTCTAGAGCGCAGGCTCAGTAGTTGTGGCGCATGGGCTTAGTTGCTCTACGGCAAGTGGGATCTTCCCAGACCAGGGCTCGAACCCGTGTCCCTTGCATTGCAGGTGGATTCTTAACCACTGTGCCACCAGGGAAGCCCTTTCAGTAATTTTTTAACAGCTTTATTGAAAGATAATTCACATGTCATACAACTCACCCATTTAAAGTGTAAAATTCAATGGTTTTTTAGTACAATTATAGAATATTTCATGAATATTTAGAATATTTTCATGACCTCGTAAAGAAGCCCCCTGCCCTTTAGCTAGCTCTCCTTTCCCCCCATCCCTCCAGCCCTAAGCAACAACTAATTTGCTTTCTATCTCTATAAGTATGCTAATTCTGGACATTTCATGTAAATGCAATATTCAATATGTGGTCTTTTGTGACTGACTTCTTTCAGTTAGCATAGTTGTTTGTTTTGGGATTTTGGGGTTTTTTTTTTGCCACACCGCAGACTTGTGGGATCCTAGTTCCCCAAACTGGAATCAAACCCAGGCCCCTTGGAGTGGAAGCATGGAGTCCTAACTACTGGACCGCCAGGGAATTCCCAGCGTAATATTTTCAAGGTTTATCCATGTAGTGTGTATCAAGATTTCATTCCTTTTCATGGCCAAATAATATTCCAGTGTAGGGATGTACCACATTTAGTTTACTGATTCATCAGTTGAAGTAATGTTTACTGAAAAATGTGACCAAAATTAAAAATTGTTCTGATTTCTGCCCATCTGATCTGATTGCTTACCCCTGTCTTCCTCCCACACATGATAAGAAAAGTTGTTTTGACCAAAATGATACAAAGGTTTATCCCTGGCTTTGAATTGTACTTTATTGATACGAAACCTTAATCCAATGCCCATAATTAAAGAGGTAGCTCTATAGGCCCTTGGCATCCTCAGTGTAGCCCTGGATCAAACATCCCCATCCCCTGAGCTCGTTAGAAGTGCAGGCTCTCAGCCTTCCCCAGACCTGTTGGGATTAAACTCCGGTTTAAGGAGATCCCCAGGTGAGATGTATGCCCATTAAAGTTAGAAAAGCTCTGCTCTACACTGCTATTTCTTACCCTGCGTCCATATTGAAACCACCTGGCAGGCTCTGCAAACAACGATTTTCAGAGATTTGGATTCACTGGTCTTGAGCGGGTCCCAGATTCCCTGGGTGACTCCGCTGACCTGCTGGCCTGAGAAGATCTGATAGAGATGTCTTTTAGGAGCAATCTCAACTTTTTCCTGTAAACCACTTTAATGTAGGAATATTTATTCTACATGTCTTAAGGGTTTGCAGTTCTGTTTAGCAAAACTGACTGGATGGCTCTCAGGAAGGGACCCGTATGTCCCTTTTCTAAGGAATTGGAGTGTGATGGCCAGTTTCACCTCCGCTCTCTGACCTCCCATCTTAGTGGGCGTTCAAAGCTCTGCTGACGAAGATGGTCTGTGTTTCTCAAAAAACACAGCTGAAGCCCCTGCGCAGGGCATGCTGCCAGGATGTGCTGTTTTTTCTTGGTCCATTTTCAGCATCCAGTGTCCGAACTTGCTCTGCGAGGAACGGCTGCTGCTGGAAGCAGTGTTTACCCCAAACTGACTTCTTTCCTGCTTCTGCCAACAGATTAAATACAATAGGAACAAACATCTTGGGTAGACACCAGGATTTGTCTCTTTTTAAATAAACCCAATCCTGATCTTATCTTTGCTAAGGAAGCTCTGGCAGCAACAAGCTGTCAAATCTATTTCCCTGCCGTCTTCTCATCTCTCCGAGGATTTCCTTCCATGTGCTGGTTTCCTCTGTGCCCTGATTATGTGCCCTGTCGTGTTGTTATGATCTCATGGCTACGATGACCAGCTCACGGTTCCAGGTGGGCAGTACAACTCCACTTTGCATGTTGGTAGAAAGTTTCATCCCTTTACCGGGTGTTGTCAACATCTCCCTGCCACAGTCCTGCCCTACATCTGTCTCAGTGTCACAGCCATGCCCCAGCGCTGAGGCTGAGGCCACTTTTCCGAGTTAAAGGAAACAGGAGGGAGGAGGGCAGGGAGATATGTCTGTTCTGTGCATCCTGCCATTATCTAACTCACAGATACGTGTGCGAGGTCCTCTTTTTTTTTTAATTGAAGTATAGTTGATTTACAATGTTGTGTTAATTTCTGCTGTACAGCAAAGTGGTTCAGTTATACATGTACATACATTCTTTTTTTTAATGTTCTTTTCCATGATGGTTTATCCCAGGATATTAAATATAGTTCCCTGTCCTATATGGTAGGACCTTGCTGTTTATCCATTCTATATGTATTAACTTACATCTGTTAATCCCAACCTCCCATTCCATCCCTCCCGCAACCCCCTCCCCCTTGGCAACCATCAGTCTGTCCTCTATGTCCGTGAGTCTGTATCTGTTTCATAGATAAGTTCATTTGTGTCCTATTTTGGATTCCACATATAAGTGATATTTTATGATATTTGTCTTTCTCTTCGTGACTTACTTCACTTAGTGTTTATGATCATGCCTATGTCCATCCACGTTGCTGCAAATGGCATCATTTCACTCTTTCTTATGGCTGAGTAGTATTCCATTGTATATATGTACCACATCTTGCGCGAGGTCCTCTTGAACTTTCTGTTACATTATATGCAGCCACCTCAGGGCTTGGGCCAATTTGACTTATTGGAAGGAGTGACTACACAAGAATCAAAGACCCTGAGGTTCCTGAAATGCACACCAGCAGGGCACTCACGGGTGTTGGATGGCTTCTTGGGTTCTCTCCAGGGGTAGCTGAATTGCTAAGCTGCTAACTCGACCTGCTTCTCTCATACTGTGCCAAGGAACCCTGCTTTATTTTCCAGGCACCGAGTGTTAAATCTCCTGTGTTGGTGACACTTTCCTAATTCCGGCTCTGGGACATTCCCTGTTACTTAAAGCAGGCTCCTTGGAGGGTTTTCATCCAGTCAAGCCTTCTCAAACCTGAGCAATTCAAGGTGTGAGTCTCAGTTTGAGATAGGACAGACCTCATCTGACCCAGCATTTCAAAGCTCTTTACACAGAGCCAGTTCTGTATCCGACAGAAGCCAGGATCGCTTGCTCAGCAGCTGGTACCTGGGCCGGCTGTGGGCAATTACTCCTGTTTTTGATCTTTGCAAAAGACGTTTGCTAATTTGTTGGTATGCTGCCTCTCTGATCACATGGCATATCTGCGCCTGTGCCTGTGTGTCCTTTGTAAATAACAGCTTGTTCTTTTCTTTCAGCCAGTGCTTGCTTACCCTTACCTGCCCTTTTAATTTGTTTAAACTGGTTTTATTGTTGTAAATTAGGGCTCTAATAAATAATTCAGTAGCCTGAGCCCAAGTCCCCGCCTCCCGGAGGTGGGAGCCCCTGCACGACATTTATTGGTGATTCCAGGGAAGGGTGTAGAGCCGTTTGCCATAAGATTTATTTTGTCTCCAGAACAGCCCACCACAACTTCTGAGCCGTCTCTGATGTCCTGCTGTTCTGACAAGGATTCGATGTGAACATCGTTTCCTTTCACTTGTAACTGCAGGAGAGTCTGTGTTCTTGTTGGTTCAGAGAGCTGTCTTCTTTGTTGGTTTCTGTTAGAGAACCTTCTGAAACAATAGCCGGGAGAGTGTGTGTGTGTGTGTGTGTGTGTGTGAGAGAGAGAGAGAGACAGACAGACGGGGGGTGGGGGGGGGGCAGGAGAGAGAGAGGACATGAAACAATGCTCTAGGAATTGGTTTCATTTGATCGTTCTGCCTAAGTTTCTAGGTTTGTCTGTCTGTCTCTCTCCGTCCCCCACCCTATCCCAGCTCTTTCTTCCCCGCTCTTGTTTCTTTTGCTCATTCCCAACCACCACATCCAGTCCCACCCACCTTAACTGACCTTAATACACAACATTATATATAAGTCCACCTTAATTGAACTTTATAAGTTCTAGTGTGCTCTGTTATTAAATGACAGCAGTCATATAAATTATTTTTTCCTTAAAGAAAAGGAAAGGGTGGTGATTTAAATGCTTTCTTTTTCTTATCAGTTTTGAAAATGCCATATATATGGTTTTATTAGCAAATTTTCCATCATCCTGTATGATCCCACTTTTTTCATTTTACATTAAATCAAGAGCATTTCCCCAGAGTATTACATATTCTTAAAAAATGTATTTGACTGTTTGTAAGTTGATGACATTTTAGTGTTTGTTTCTTTTTAATTTTAGGATATACCTAAATAACCATTGTTGAATTGCAGGTACTAGAATTACAGGATTTAAAGTGTATATTTTAAAAGTTAGTAGCCACGTAGGTGGGCCCAACTTACTGCCCACCCAGCTGGCATTGAGCAGTATCTTGGCAAAATACATCTTTGCCCACTGAATAGGTGAAAATGGTACCTTGATATTTTAATATTTTATTTTAATGTGCATTTCATTGATTCCCAGTGAATTGAAGACTCAGATAACAGCAGTAAGAAAAGGAAAGAAGTTTACTTGCAAGAAATATGAGACAGCCAGAAGGATCTGCTATTCAAATAAAAAACACAGCAGGTCATTAAAGCCAAACACTGCAGAATTACCAAGGTGACTGACTTTACAGTTGGTATGTTCAGGACTGAAAACCAGCAATTTCCTTACAGGGTTATCATTTCTATTGAGGTTGTGGCCAGACTTCAGACAGCAGCATTGCAAAAGTCAGGGATAAAGTTGTTTGCCTTAAGTTGTTAGCACCTTACAGGCCACGCTCAGGAGTCCATTTATTCGAGGGGCTAGAATTTGACAGGCCTGAAAGTGTATTTTCCCCCAAACCTGGGACTTCATGGAAACAAGATGTCAGTTTTGCTTCCACAAGACGTTTTATGTGTAGCAAGGATCATGTATTTCTTCTTTTGTAACTATATATTTGTGTCTTTTGCCCTGTTTAATTTTATTGGGGTTTAGCTTTTGTTTACTAGACTACTTGTATTTTACTTGCTACATATTAAAAATCCATTGCTGTGTATTGCAAAAAACATCTTTCCTGCATCATTTGACTTTTGATATGGTTTGTGGTTTTGTTTTTTATTTAATTATTTTTTAATTAATTAATTAATTATATTTTTGGCTGCATTGGGTCTTTGTTGCTGCACGTGGGCTTTCTCTAGCTGCGGCCAGCGCGGGCTACTCTTTGTTGTGGTGCATAGGCCTCTCATTGCAGTGGCTTCTCTTGTTGCGGAGCACAGGCTCTAGCTGCGCGGGCTTCAGTAGTTGTGGCACGCAGGCTCAGTAGTTGTGGCTTGTGGCTGTAGAGCGCAGGCTCAGTAGTTGTGGCGCTCGGGCTTAGTTGCTCCGCAGCATGTGGGATCTTCCCGGACCAGGGCTTAAACCCGTGTCCCCTACATTGGCAGGCGGACTCTTAACCACTGTGCAACTAGGGAAGTCCCAATTTGTGGTATTTTTTAATCATATCTAAAACATATTTTTATGTAGTCAAATCCACTGACTGTTTCCTTTATAATTTCTGTTTTGGTACCATGCTCAGAAAGTACCCAGCTGTTTCTCAGGTCTCTCTCTCTCTCTTTTTTTTTTCTTTTTGTTTTTTTTTCGGCTGGTTCATGCAGCTTGTGGGATCTCAGTTCCCCAACCAGGGATCGAACCCCTGTCCCCTGCAGTGGAAGCGTGGAGTCCTAACAACTGCACTGCCAGGGAAGTCCCTCTTTTTTTAATCGAAGTACAGTTGACTTACAAAGTTACATTAGTCCCAGCTCTTTCAATATCGCTTACAGGCAGTCCACAAAATGGGAGAAAATATTTGCAAATCATTAATCTAATAAGGGGTCAAGGGATTTTCCTGGTGGTCCAGTGGTGAGGACTCCATGCTTTCACTGCAGTGGCCCATGTTCCCTGGTTGGGGAACCAAGATCCCGCAAGCTGCGCGGTGTGGCCAAATAATAACAATAATAAGTTAATATACAGAATTTACAAAAAACTCCTACAACTCAACAATGAAAAACCAAACAACGGGTGAAAAAGCGGGCAAAGGACTTGAATAGACACTTCTCCAAAGAAGATAAGTACATGAAAAGCACATGAATAAATGCTCAACATCACTAGTTATTAAAGAAATGCAAATCAAAATCACAATGAGATACCACTTTCCATCCATTAGGATGGATGTCTATAATAATAATAATAATAACAAGAATTAGTGAGAGGGCTTCCCTCATGGCGCAGTGGTTGAGAATCTGCCTGCCAATTCAGGGGACACGGGTTCGATCCCTGGTCTGGGAAAATCCCACATGCCGCGGAGCAACTAAGCCCTGTGTGCCACAACTACTGAGCCTGCGTGCTGCAACTACTGAAGCCCGTGTGCATAGAGCCTGTGCGCCTAGAGCCCGTGCTCTGCAACAAGAGAAGCTACCACAGTGAGAAGCCCGCGCACCGCAACAGAGAGTAGCCCCCGCTTGCCTCAACTGGAGAAAGCCCGCGTGCAGCAACAAATACCCAACGCCGCCAGGGGGAAAAAAAAAAAAAGTTAGTGAGAACGTGTAGAAGTTGGAACCCTTGTGCTCCGCTGGTGGGAATGAAAAATGGTGCAATTTCTATGTAAAATAATACAGGGGTTCCTCAAAAAACTAAAATTAGAATTACCATATGATCCTGCAATTCCACTTAAAGGAACTGAAAGCAGGTATGTGTACACCCATGTTCATAGCAACATTATGCACAATAGCCAAAAGGTGGAAGCAACTCAAGTGTCCATCAATGGATGCATGGATAAACAAAATTCAGTATATACATGCAATGGAATACTATTCCTTAAAAAGGAAGGAAATTCTGCCATTTGCAACAACATGGATGAACCCTGAAGACATTACGTTAAGTGAAAGAAGCCAGACCCCAAAGGACAAATACAGTATAATTCCACTTACATGAGTGGTCCAATACAGAGACAGAAAGTAGAATGGTGGTCACCAGGGCCTGAGGGGAGAAGGAAATGGGAAGCTATTGTTTAATGGATGTAGGGGTTCAGGTTTGCAAGATGAAAAATTCTAGAGATGCATGGTGGTCATGGTTACACAATGATGTGAATGTACTTAATGCCACTTAAAAATGGTTAAAACGGTTTTATGTATATTTTACAACTTTAAACCATATACTGCTTATATTTTCTTTTAATTCTTTACAATTGTGCTGTGGGTTTTTTTAGGAACAATTCTGATTTTGAAAAGTGTCAGCCGTTCCTATCCACAGTGCAAGTTTCACCCATCGGTGGTGGGAGGTTGGTTGTTGGGGGCCTGATGAAAACTAAACCGAAGGTGGGGCTTCCCTGGTGGTCCAGTGGTTAAGATTCCGTGCTTCCACTGCAGGGGCCGTGTGTTTTGTCCCTGGTCAGGGAACGAAGATCCCACATGCTGCACGGCCAAAAACAAAACACAAAAAACAAACTAAACCAAAGGTGAGTTCGGAATGGGAACAAACCTTGGGAGAGAGTTGGTGTACCCATCAGGCTCTTTGATGACAAGGAATACAGATTTTCTTAGACTACCTGTTTCTATTTTGTTGTGTAACAAACTACTCCAAACTTTGTAGATTGAGAACAACCTTTTTATTACATCCCATAAATTGTGTGGGTCAGGAATGTGGGCAGGGCTCAGACTGAGCAATTCTTCTCATGATGTTGATTGAGGTCGCTCAGTGGTACTAGCTAGTGGATGGGTTTGTCCGGAGAATCCAATATAGCGCCTTGGTGGGGATGCCTGGAGGGCTGGGCTCACCTGGGACTATCAGTTGGAGAGCCTACGTGACCATTCAGATGGCGGTCTCAGGGAAGTCAGATTTCCTACCTGGTGGCTCAGGGCTCCCTGAGAGAAGGTCCCCAGAGAACCAGATGGAAGCTGCATGGCTTTTCTGACTCAGCCTTGGAAGTCACATAGAGTTACTTCTGCTGCATTCTGTTGGCTACAACATAAAGTCACCCCCTAGGTTCAAGGAGAGAGAAATTACCTGCCACCTTCCAATGGGGAAGTGGTAAGGTCACACTGAGGGGAGCATGCGGGCTGGAAATATTGTTGTAGCCATCTTTAGAAAATGCAATATCTCCTCCTGCTAAGAGAAAGAGGATTTATTATAAAACTCAACAGAATTAGGCAAACCCTGGAATGGAAGCAGAGCGGGACCAGCAGTCACTAGTCTGTGGCCTCCTGCGAAATCTGTGCTTGGGTCCCTGTCTGCATAGTTTTTCTTTCTTTCTTTTTTTTTTTTTTTTTTGCTTAGTTTTTCTTGATCTTCCTCAATTTCCTTTGACCTCTGCTCTCAACCCAAGCGCCTCCACAACCTCTCACCTGTGACCTACTATGGCCTCTCCTGCCTTTCTCAAGCTTCCCCCAAAATGTCTTAGTTCAGATCCCTGAGACAGCCTCTGATCGGCTCCTCTGATATTTCGCAGCAGCCCTTAGCCCAGTCATGGGAGGGGCTGGGAAAGAGGAGCAGGGCGGGTGTCAGATCCCACTGCCTCTGGTTTTCACACCTGGCTGCATATTGGAATTACCTGGCAGATTTTTTAAAAATCCTCTTGGCCTGTGTCCCACATCCAGATGTTCTGATTTCTTTGGTTTGGGGTTAGAGACTGAAAAGGGGTATTTTGTAGATGCATGGTACCCATGCTTCTCCCACACTCAGGGAAGGCTATGGATACCCTGGGAATGACCAAGAGGTCTGGACAGCAAGCTTGCCCGGGGCGTATCATTTACCAGACAGGGAAAGAAAAACAGGCTTTTCTTGTTCTGGGCTTTGATCGTGTGTTGTTGCTTGTTTGTTTTTTTCACAAATAAAATCTCAAAGAATTTGTAAGCTAGAAGGGACCTTAGAGACAACCTAATATAACACGTTCATTTACAGATACGGAATAGGGCAACCACTTCTTCCGGGTTTGCCTGGAGCTGTCCCAGCTTTAGCACTGAGAGACCCACCATGCAAATCCCTCAGTCCCAGACAAACCAAGAAGGCTGGCCACACTCTATGGAGACTCATTAGCAATCCCTCCCCACTCTCCCCTTCTCCCAGCTTCTGGCAACCACTTGTATCTACTCTCCATCTCTATGATTCGCCTGTTCTGGACATTTCATATAAATGGAATGCTACCCTATGTGGTCTTTTGTGTCTGGTTTATTTCATTTAGCATAATTGTTTTTAAGGTTCATTCATGTTGTAGCAGGTATCAGTACTTCATTTCTTTTTATGGTTGGATAATATTCCATCGTATGGATATACCGCATTCATCAGTTGATGGACATTTGGGTTGTTTCCACTTTTTAAAAAAAGTATTTATTTATTTATTTACTTATTTAGGCTGCTCCAGGCCTTAGCTGCGGCATGCAGACTTCTTAGTTGCAGCCTGCGGACTCCTGGTTGTGGCATGCGGGCTCTTAGTTTCGGCATGCATGAGAGATCTAGCTCCCCGACCAGGGATTGAACCCAGGCCCCCTGCATTAGGAACGTGGAGTCTTACCCACTGGACCACCAGGGAAGTCCCTGTTTCTACTTTTTGGCTATTATGAATTATGCTACTATGAACATTCATGTATGGTTTTTATGTGGACACATGTTTTTAATTTTCTTGCATATACACCTCAGAGTGGAGTTGCTGGGTCATATGGTAACTTTACGTTTAACATTTTGAGAATCTGCCATACTATTTTTTACAGTAGCTGTACCATTTTAAGTGCCCATCAATAGTGCACAAATGTTCCAAATCTTCCACATCCTTGCTAACACCTGTTATTTTCTGCTTTTTTGATTATAGCCATCCTAGTGGGTGTGAAGTGGTATCTCATTGTGGGTTTTTTTTTTTTTTTAATGGTACGCGGGCCTCTCACTGTTGTGGCCTCTCCCGTTGCGGAGCACAGGCTCCGGACGCGCAGGCTCAGCGGCCATGGCTCACGGGCCCAGCCGCTCCGCGGCATGGGGGATCTTCCTGGACCGGGGCACGAACCCGTGTCCCCTGCATCGGCAGGCGGACTCTCAACCACTGCGCCACCAGGGAAGCCCTCTCATTGTGGTTTTGATTTGCATTTCCCTGATGACTAATGATGTTGAGCATCTTTTCATGTGCTTATTGCCCATTTGTATATCTTCCTAGAGAAACTGATATTCACATCCTTTGCTCATCTTTACATTGGATTGTCTCTTTATTATTGAGTTGTAAGAGTTCCTTATATATTCTAGATACAAGTCTCTTGTCAAATACATGATTTGCAAATATTTTCTCCCATTCAGTGGGGTTTCTTTTCATTTTCTTGACTCTGTCCTTAAAGCACAAAGGTTTTTAATTTTGATGAAGTCCTATTTACTTTTTCTTTGGTCGCTTTTGCATGTCCTAAGAAACTATGGCCTAATCCAAGGTCTTGAAGATTGTTTTTTACAGTATTGAGCAGAGTACTTTTATTTTATTCTATTTTTAAATTTAATTTCTATTTTATATTGGCGTATAGTTGATTAACAATGTTGTGTTAGTTTCAGGTGTATAGCAAAGTGATTCAGTTATACATATACATTTATCCATTCTTTTTCAAATTCTTTTCCCATATAGGTTATTACAGAATATTGAATAGAGTTCCCTGTGCTATACAGTAGGTCCTTGTTGATTATCTCTTTTATATATAGTAGTGTGTATATGTGTGAAGATTTAAACCTATGTGTTCATTTAAGAGTTTTATAGTTTTAGCTCTTATATTTGGTTTCTGATCCATTTTGAGTTAACTTTTATATATGGCGTGAGGTAGGGGCCAACTTCATTCTTTTTCATGTGGCTATCCAGTTATCCCAGCACCATTTATGAAAGAGACTTCTTGCCCTATTAAATGGTGTTGGCACCCTTGTCAAAAATGAATTGATCATAGATGTATGGGTTTCTTTCTGGACTCTCAGTTCTATTCCATTGGTCTATGTGTCTATTCTTACACCAGTACCACACTGACTTGAAGACTGTAGCTTTATATTAAGTTTTGAAATAGGGAAGTGTGAGTCCTCCAGCCTAGTTCCTCCTTTTCAAGATTGTTTTGGCTACTCTGGGTCCCTTGAATTTCCATATTATTTTAAAGATAAGCTTGTCAATTTCTTCAAAAAAGCCAGCTGGGATTTTGATAGAGACTGCATTGAATCTGTAGATCAGTTTGGGGAGTATGCCATTTTAACAATATATCCTCCAATCCATAGTCATGGGATATCTTTCCATCTACTTAGGTCTTCATTAATTTCTTTTAGTGTTTTATAGTTTGAGTGTACTAGTCTTATGCTTCTCATGTTAAATTATTCCTAAGTATTTTATGCTTTTTGATACTATTATAAATTGAATTTTTCTTAATCTCATTTTCATATTGTTCATTGCTAGTGTATATAAATATAATTGATTATTGTACAGGTATACGTTAGAGATATTGTGGGTTCAGTTCCAGACACCACAGTAAAGTGAATATCGCGGTACTGAGTCACATGCATTTTTTGGTTTCCCAGGGCATATAAGAGTTATGTTTACACTATACTGTACTAAATGTGCAATAGCATTATGTCTTTAAAAATGTACATACCTTAATTAAAAAATACTTTATTGCTAAAAAATGCTAACCATCTTCCGAGCCTTTGGTGAGTCGTAACCTTTTTGTAGGTGGAGGGTTTGAAATACTGCGAGAATTACCAAAATGTGACACAGAGACACGAAGTAAGCAAATGCTGGTGGAAGAAGGTAAACTAGACTTGCTTGATGCAGGGTTGCCACGAACCTTCAATTTATAAAAAACTCAGTATCTGCAAAGTGTAGTAAAGTGCAATAAAACAAGGTCTGTATACTGACTTTTTATCCTGCAACCTTGGTGAACTTGTTTATTAGTTCTAATAATTTTTAGTGGGTCCTTTATGATTATCTATATATAAGATCATGTCATCTGCAAATAGATGACACACAGTTTATGTCTTCCTTTCCAATCTGGATGCCTTTTATTTCTAATATAACAAGCCTAGTAGACTTGTCAAATTGTTGACTGTTGAATAGAAATGGTGAGGGCAGACATTCTTATTTTGTTCCTGGTCTTAGGAAGAAAACATTCTGTCTTCTGCCATTGAGTATGATGTTAGTTTAGTTGATGTGAGCTTAGTTTAGTTTAGTTTAGGTTTGTTTTGTTTTGTTTTTTCAAGTTTAGGAGGTTCTAGTCCTAGTTTGTTGAGTGTTTTTATCATGAAAAAGTGTTGAAGTTTGTCAAATGCATTTTCTGTGTCTGTTGAGATGATCATGTGGCTTTTTTCACTTTTTTTAAAATTTACTTTTTATTGAAGTAGACTTGAATCACAATGTTGTGTTAATTTCTGCTGTACATCAAAGTGACTCAGTTATACATATATATACATTCTTTTTCATATTCTTTCCATTATGGTTTATCACAGGATATTGAATATAGTTCCCTGTGCTACACAGTAGGAGTGGCTTTTTCCCCTTGATTCTATTTTTGTGGTATATTACGTTGATGGATTTTCAATTGTTCCTAACCTTGCATTCCTAGGATAAACCCAGCCTTCTCCACACCCAGCCTGGGGACCTGTTACCATAAACCATCCCAGCTGGCCACTCAGCCCCTCCACCACTGAGGGGGCATCCAGATAAACAGGGCTCCTGGTCTGCATGGTGCCAACCTGTTCACCACTACATCTATCAGGTCCTCTGGCACCTAAATAACCTAATGCTTAAGGGCTCAGCCAAGGAAACCACTGCTCTGCTTTTCCCAACAGTCAGAAGTAAGATTCTCAAACAAAAGAGGAAAAAAAAATAACAGGAGAGAAGTTTGTTTCTTTGTGGTCATTCAGCTTCCCTGTTGGGTGGGCCAAGGGCTCCTTGGACCTGATTTTCTGGCCACGTCCTATGGGATCTGCGGGCTAACTTGTTCCTGGAGAAGGTGTGTTTTTTCTTCCAACTATAGCCTCTCACCTGTTTGACAGGCCTCTTAAAATAAGGTAATCCTCTCAGGGCTGGAATAAAATATGTGGACGTTTTGGGCAGGCTAATACTTTGGCATTCCCTCAAACTGATATACTTAAATATTTGCTTAGGGACTTCCCCGGTGGCGCAGTGGTTGAGAATTCGCCTGCCAATGCAGGGGACACAGGTTCGTTCTCTGGCCCAGGAAGATACCACATGCTGCAGAGCAACTAAACTTGTGTGCCACAACTACTGAGCCTGCACTCTTGAGCCCCCAAGCCACAACTACTGAACCTATGCGCCACAACTACTGAAGCCCAAACGCTCTAGGGCCTGCATGTTGCAACTACTGAAGCCCGCGCACTACAGCCCATGCTCCACAAGAGAAGCCACCACAATGAGAAGCCCATGCACCCCAACGAAGAGTAGCCCCCGCTCGCCACAACTAGAGAAAGCCCATGCACAGCAATGAAGATGCAACGCAGCCAAAAAAAAAAAAATTGTTTAACGGGAGTAGGAGGAACCGAGCTTCTATTCATGCACAGGTGTGAACACTTCACAGCGTATACCTCTGCTGGCTGGAGCAGTCAGTGCACTTAACACACAGGGCAAAGGAAAAAAAAAAAGATTTCTCTGTGTCTGCAGTGCCTCTCTCTCCAGTTTACTTTTAGGATTTTGCAGAATTAAGTTACTCATTCAGTTTATCACTTACTATCATCAAGAGCAGGCCGGGCCTCACTTTTATATTTATTTCATTGGATTTCCCCCTTCACCTCAGTTCCATGCTTCTCCCCATGAGCACTTACTGTAATGTGTAGATTTCTTTGGATATGAACCTACTTTGGGAAAATACAGAGAATTGTTTAATGTATGTATGTATTTGAAATGCGTGTAAATGGTAATTCAACTTCAGCTGCATAAGAATCACCTGGAGAAAGCACAGATTCCTGGGCCCCACCCCAGACACTGATTCTGTGGGTCTGTGTGGTGCTGAGATTCCACATCTTTTTTTTTTTTTAATATTTTGGCCGCGCTGCATGGCATGTGAGATCTTAGTTCCCTGACCAGGGGTTCAACCCTGCCCCATGCATTGGAAGCATGAAGTCTTAACCACTGGACCACCAAGGAAGTCCCTGTACCACATCTTCTTTATCCATTCATCTGTCGATGGACATTTAGGTTGCTTCCACGTTTTGGCTATTATAAATAGTGCTGTTATGAACACTAGGGTGCATTAACTTTTCGAATTATAGTTTTGTCTGGATATATGCCCAGGAGTGGGATTGCCGGATCATATGGCAACTCTATTTCTAATTTTTTGAGGAACCTCCATAATGTTTTCCATAGTGGCTGCACCAATTTACATTCCACCAACATGTAGGAGGGTTCCCTTTTCTCCACACCCTCTCCAGCATTTGTTATTTGTAGGCTTTTTAATGATGGGCATTCTGACCAGTGTGAGGCGGTACCTCATTGTAGTTTTGATTTGTGTTTCTCCAATAATTAGCGGTGATGAGCATCTTTTCATGTGCTTGTTGGTCATCTGTACGTTGAGAAGTACTGTTTTAGATCTCTCTCTATTATATATATATATATTTTTAAAATTTATTTATTTGGCTGTGTCAGGTCTTAGTTGCTGCACATGGGATCTTCATTGTGCATTGTGGCACACGGGCTTCTCTAGTTGTGCAGTGCAGGCTTCTCTCTAGTTGTGGCACGCGAGCTCCAGAGAGTGCAGGCTCAGTAGTTGCGGTGCGTGGGCTCTCTAGTTGTGGCGCACGGGCTTAGTTGCCCCGTGGCATGTGGGATCTTAGTTCCCCAACCAGAGATTGAACCCATATCCCCTGAGCTGGAAGGCGGATTCTTAACCACTGGACCACCAGGGAAGTCCCTATTTTCTAAAATATCTTTATTTATTTATTTATTTGGCTGCATCAGGTTGCAGCACGTGGGATCTTCGTTGCAGCATGCGGGATCTTTTAATTGCAGCATCTTTAGTTGCAGCATGTGGAATCTTTAGCTGCAGCATGCAAAGTCTTAGTTGCGGCATGTGGGATCTAGTTCCCTGACCAGGGATCAAACCCAGGCCCCTTGCATTGGGAGCGCAGAGTCTTAGCCACTGGACCACGAGGGAAGTCCCCTCTCCCTCTATTTTTAAAGTTTTATCATTCAACATCATATTTGAAAGATCTGTCCATATTATTGTGTGTATCTTTAGTTCACTGATGCTGGCTGATCCAGGAATTCCATGGTCTGCCTCTCTTCAACAGTTTACTTTTCTACTCCCCAGTGATGGGCAGACATAGCCCTCTGTCACACATAGGATGCTGCAATGAATGTTCTTCTATATGTGTCCTCACGAACTCAGGAATGAGTTTCTCTTGGCATATCCCCAGGAGTGAGGAAGGCTGGGCTATGGATACATATTGGCAAATCTGATTTCTCTAAGTATTTCCAGACTGCTTGCTTTCCCAGGTGTCTAAACCAGACCGGCTCCCTCACACAGCAGTGGGTTAGGGGTCCATAAACTTCTTAGGAGGCATAAAGGGTTTTAAACTTACATAATAAAAGAAATCTATCAGTCTCTATAAACAGCAAGATGAGAAGCAATATTTGGTTTCAGAAGTTTTAACAATCCAACGCTGAGCAGAGATAGGACTGTGCTGGTCAGGAAAACATGCTTACACACACGTGCTCACACACACACACACAAACAGACATACACAGAAACACACACACACACACAGAGGCACACACACTCCAGCCCAAGGGCCTGGCCTGCATCAGCACAAGCAGAAACCATTTCTATTTCCTTGTCTTACCTCATTGACCGTTACCCTACACAAATCAGAGGCTGGCAGGTTCCCAGCCCCTCTGATCAGCCTCTGACTTCTGCTCTGTGAAGCTCCTAGAAGCACCTGGGCTGCTCCAGTGGCGGGTGGGGGAGACCCTAACTCTCAGACTCACCCAGCAGCTTTGGGACAGTGGCTCTACAACCCATTGTCCGAGATGATCTGATGTCATTCATGGGGTTTGCTTTCCTGTTGATTCCTGCCGCTCTCAACAATAAGCACAAAAATAGACCCTGAGTCGTCCAGGCTTCAAAATGACCAGCAAAATGGTTTAGAAGATGCCTTAGTTGACCTTACACATTTTTTTTTTTTAAACCGGTACGCGGGCCTCTCACTGTTGTGGCCTCTCCCGATAAGGAGCACAGGCTCCAGACGCGCAGGCTCCGGACGCGCAGGCTCAGCAGCCGTGGCTCACGGGCCCAGCCGCTCCGCGGCATGTGGGATCTTCCCGGCCAGGGCACGAATCTGTGTCCCCTGCATCGGCAGGCGGACTCTCAACCACTGCGCCACCAGGGAAGCCCGACCTTACACATTTTTGAAAGTTATTCTTTTTGACACTTGTAAATGAAGGTAAATTGGACGTTATACCATCGGGGGTGCTGCAATGGTTGATGGCTTGATGGTGGGCAACATTCGTTGTTGACTAGAATGGCAGGTGGCGTTTCCTGTCTACCATCCTGAATCTGGTTAACTTGGCGACAGAGCTTAGGCTGAGGTGTGAGATGACCTGGATAAGGATCTTAACATACCCAGGGGGCAGTGGTGGGAAGGTGGTTGAGGATTGTGCATCTTGGTCCAGAGCCCAGAACTGCATTCCTGAGCATGAGAGAGGCAGGTTGGGGGCTGCTGTGATCATCTCACAGGGATAACAGTCGGGTGATGGAAGATGCACAGCCTTTCACGCAGTGTGCTCTCCCCCACGGAAGAGCTCCAGCAGCGCCTGACAGGTTTGAGAGGACCCCTCTACTGAGGGAAGAATTTTGTTTCCCCCAAAATAATGTTTATTAGGTTTCCTCAAATTCAGAAAAAGATGAAGAAGAAAACAAAAAGGGTCCATAATCCACCACCTAGGAAACTAGCAAAGGTGACAAATAAAAATACTGAAAAGTGTTTAAAACATGTTTTGTTTTTTCTGGCCACACCACATGGCTTATGGGATCTTAGTTCCCCAATTAGGGATCGAATCCAGGCCCTCGGCAGTGAAAGCATGGAGTCCTAACCGCTAGACTGCCAGGGAATTCCCTGAAACGTTATCTTATTTTTAAAGTTTTTTTTGATGTGGACCATTTTTTAAGTCTTTATTGAATTTGTTACAATATTGCTTCTGTTTTATGTTTTTGGTGTTTTGGCCGCGAGGCATGTGGGATCTTAGCTCCCTGACCAGGGATATTACCGGCACACCCTGCATTGGAAGGCGAAGTTTTAAGCACTGGACCTCCAGGGAAGTCCCCCTAAAACGTTATTTTAAATTCTATTTGTTACAGTTTACACTGGTAGTGGAAATGGAGGCTTGTTTTTTGTTTTGTTTTGTTTTGGGTTTTTTTTTTACTGTACGCGGGCCTCTCACCGCTGTGGCCTCTCCCGTTGCGGAGCACAGGCTCAGCGGCCATGGCTCACGGGCCCAGCCGCTCCGCGGGATGTGGGATCTTCCCGCACAGGGGTACGAACCCGTGTCCCCTGCATCAGCAAGTGGACTCTCAACCACTGCGCCACCGGGGAAGCCCCGAGGCTTGTTTTTTTTTTTTAGCTGGAGCCAGATGGTAGAAGGTCTTGACTATCCCCAAATCTCGATTTTATTCAGATGATCTCAAGTGGCTTCTTGCATTTTGGGGGCCAAAGTTGGCGTTCAAAAGCTGAAGTGTTCAACCAAAGAAGTTGTTTTGAGAAACGTATGTGTGAGTTGCTTGCAGCCATCAGGAGCATATAGGTTGAAACGTCACACCTCCTCGGGGGCAGAAACTTCCAGAAAGAAATGAATTCCATTTATTGCTAAGCCTGCTGGGTTTGCTTCTTTAAACGTAAATCTTCACAGCTTCCACCCAAACCTGTAGTTATATTGTCAGAATTGGGTCTATAAAGTAATACAATTCCTCTCTTGGGGTTGTAAGCAGAGATCCCATTTATCAGGGCCCTGGCCGCATTCCTTGTCACCCCGTGGGGGAGGGGAAGAGCAGCCTTTACGAGCAAGCCCTGTGGTAGACAGCTATTGACCTGTCTGCTCATAATAGTACTCCCCTCTCTGCTGGCTCTGTGTTTTGCCCCTATCCTGCCCCTGGTCCCATGCTTAGGGCCATGTTCTTTCAGATCTCACCCCGTAGGCCACAGTGATTGGTAAACCCCTAACCCCAAATAAGCCAATCACATTATTCAGTCTCTTCCTGCTATAATTGGTACGAAGATCTACCCCAAGCTGGGCCAAAGGCAAGAGGACATCCCTCTCAGATGAAGGAGCTGAAGATAGGAGCCTGAGAATCACAGATGGCCATGCCCTCCATGCCTGGGAGAAATCCACTGGAGAGAAGGAAGACAATGCTAGATGTGGCCAATGGTGTTTCCAGAAGGTGGCCACAGTCGTATTTCTCATGCCACACACTTTTCCAGAACCTGGCCACTCCCCGTCAAGAGGAGAAGTTTATCCCCAACCCTTGAAGCAGGGTGGGGCTTTGTGACTGCCCTCCCCTGGTAGGGAGGGCAGAGCGGTACCGTCTGACTAAGAGGCCAGCTCATAGGAGGCAATACAGCTTCCCCCCTGGCTGGCCCTCTGGCGCTGGCCCTTAGAATCCAGCTCTCATGCTAGCAGTAGTCACATGGAGAGACCTGCACCTGGAGCCCTCAGCGCAGATGATCACCCAGTTAACAGCACCAATTTGCCAACATGATCGCACTACCTTAGAAGCAGGCCTTAAGTGAGGCCTCCAGCTGACACCGCATGGAGCAGAGACGAGCCTTTCCTTCTCTGCCAAACCCTGTCCAATGCAGATTCATGAGCGTAATAAGTGACTATTGTTGTTTTAATCTACTGATTTTTGAAGTGTTTTGTTATGTAACAATACACAATTGTTGGGCTTCCCTGGTGGCTCAGTGGTTAAGAATCCGCCTGCCAATGCAGGGGACACAGGTTTGAACCCTGGTCTGGGAAGATCCCACATGCCGCAGAGCAACTAAGCCCGTGCGCCAAAACTACTGAGCCTGTGCTCTAGAGCCCACGAGCCACAACTACTGAGCCCGCATGCCACAACTACTAAAGCCTGTGCACCTAGAGCCTGTGCTCCGCAACAAGAGAAGCCACCACAATGAGAAGCCCACACACCGCAACGAAGAGCAGCCCCCGCTCACCACAACTAGAGAAAGCCCCCGTGCAGCAACGAGTCCCAACACAGCCAAAAATAAACAAATAAATAAATTAATTAAAAATATACACAATTGTTATACTTGGGAACATGGAGAGTCAGTGAGGTTTTTTAAAATTTTTATTGAAGTATAGTTAATTTGCAATGTTGTGTTAGTTTCAGGTGTACAGCAAAGTGATTCGGTTATACATATGTATATGTATTTTTTCAGATGCTTTTCCATCATAGGTTATTACGAGATATTGAGTAGAGTTCCCTGTTCCCAGGTCTTTGTTGTTTACCTATTTTGTATATAGTAGTGTGTATATTTTAATCCCAAACTCCTAGTCACAGTGGTTTTTGAGTGCTTAGCTCCATTGTCTGTGAGGCCTACCAGCACCTTCTTGAAGTAATGAGAGCCTTGCAAAATCCTCTTTAATCTAAGATCATTGGATTTCTCTCACTTGCTATCAAGAGAATCCTGGTTAACACTGGTAGTCATGATTAAGGAAGGGTTCTACTGAAATAAGAAAATTTCCTGACACCCGCAGGGCCTGGTACAACCCCAAGATTGTAACTTCTGGGCTACTGGATTTCAAGAGGAATAAAATTGCCCCCCAACCCACCCACCATTACCTTAAAAAAATCTATTATAACAGAGTTGCCAACTTTAATATTATTACATTAGACCACTTTAAAAAAGTCAACTGCTGTCTACTTTTACTATTATCTTATATAAGAAAGGATACTTCAACATTAAAAATATTGGAAGGGGGCTTCCCTGGTGGCGCAGTCGTTGAGAGTCCACCTGCCGATGCAGGAGACGCGGGTTCACGCCCCGGTCCGGGAAGATCCCACATGCTGCGGAGCAGCTGGGCCCATGAGCCATGGCTGCTGAGCCTGCGCGTCCAGAGCCTGTGCTCCACAACAGGAGAGGCCACAGCAGTGAGAGGCCCTCGTACCACAAAAAAAAAAAAAAAATGTTGGAAGGACACCATCTCAGAGTAAAGAAGAGTCCTTTAAATTGAATACATTTGCTGTCATACAAAATTTACCACATTGACATTTTTCCCTCCTTTTCATTATGGTACAATGAAAACTTTATCATTGCCAGGCATTGGTCCTTGATATCTGGATATTGGAAAATTTGCTGGGTTCTACAGGAGGAGGGGAGCAAAGTTGAGGACAGCAGAGTCTACTCTCTAAGAACTAACTTTAATGAACCCTGGGATGGTGAATAAAGAGGTGGCCGGACTGGCATGGCTGGCCCTTCCTAGCAGCATTTTGTGCAGAGCTGTCCTGCAGAGAGACCTGGACGTTAATGAGGACCTTGATTCACAAAGCCGTATTGAATAGAATAGTTGGTATGTGGATTTGAGAACCAGAAGAGAGCCATCTCAGTATTAATCACTTTTTTTAATTTTTTTTATTTTTGCTCGGGCAACTTACATCTCAGTTTCCCTGAGTGATAAAAAGAAATGTCTTAGGTTGAATTTCCCAGACACAGACTCTGAGACTAGAGTCTCATGTGAGACTGCCATAATGAAAAGGAGGGAAAAATGTCAATGTGGTAAATTTTGTAGGACAGCAAATATATTCATGTGAAAGTTATGTATCGGGAAGGGTTCCCAGAAGAAACCCACGGTGGAACTAGATGGTGGGACGGTCCCTTTGACTCAGGGCCACAGGGATTAAGGGCTCCTGGGGAAGGTCTGTAAACTGCCAGGCATTTGTAAACTGGCGCCCGGCAGCCTGAGGGCTGTGTTAGGACAAAGACACCAAAGAGACTCAGCTAGGGAGTTTGTGTGAAGGGAAGTGGTAAAGAAATCCAAGGGGATGTGGACTGCTGGCACACCAACTAGGGGATAATATGCATACTGAGCACCTCATTCAGTTGTTGTGCTTGGCTCTTGGTCGCTCCGTAATTTAAAAAGAAGAAGGAGAAGGAAGAGAAGAGGAAGAAGAAGAGAAGGAGGGGGAGGAGAGAAGGGGGGGAAGAGGGGAGAAGGGGAGGAGGGAGGGAGGAGGGGGAGGAGGCAGCGTGGGGAGAGCTGGCGCCCTGTGGAGCTGTCACTCATAAAGCAGAACTGGCAGGCTCAGCCTCATTTCCTTACTCCTCATGACCAAAGCATGAAGCTGAGGGTAAACAATGTGGGCTAAATCAGGCCTCCTCTCCTCTTGAGTCTCTTTTTTTTTTTTTTTTTCGCAGTACAAGGGCCTCTCACTGCTGTGGCCTCTCCCGTTGTGGAGCACAGGCTCCGGACGTGCAGGCTCAGCGGCCATGGCTCACGGGCCCAGCCGCTCCGCAGCATGTGGGATCTTCCCGGACTGGGGCACGAACCCGTGTCCCCTGCATCGGCAGGTGGACTCTCAACAACTGCGCCACCAGGGAAGCCCTTGAGTCTTTTTTTTTAATACAATTTTTAAAGGTTACATTCCGTTTACAGTTATTACAAAATATTGGCTATATTCCCCGTGTTGTACAATACATCCTTGAGCCTATCTTACACCCAATAGTTTCTACCTTCCACTCCTCCAGCTCTATATTGCCCCTCCCCCCACACACACACTGGTAACCACTAGTTTGTTCTCTGTATCTGTGAGTCTGCTTCTCTTTTGTTATATTCACTAGTTGGTTGTAGTTCTTTTTATTTGTTTATTTATTTACTTATGGCTGTGCTGGGTCTTTGTTGCTGCACGCAGGCTTTCTCTAGTTGCAGCGAGCGGGGGCTACTCTTTGTTGTGGCACAGGCTTCTCATTGTGGTGGCTTCTTTTGTTGCAGAGCACTGGCTCTAGGCATGCGGGCTTCAGTAGTTGTGGCATGCAGGCTCAGTAGTTGTGGCTCATGGGCTCTAGAGCTCAGGCTCAGTAGTTGTGGCACATGGGCTTAGTTGCTCCATGGCATGTGGGATCTTCCTGGACCAGGGCTTGAAGCCGTGTCCCCGGCAAGGTGGATTCTTAACCACTGCACCACCAGGGAAGTCCCTAGTTTGTTGTATTTCTTAGTTTCCACATATAAGTGATATCATACAGTATTTGTCTTTCTCCATCTGACTTATTTCACTTAGCATAATGCCCTCCAAGTCCATTTATGTTGCTGCAAATAGCAAAATCTCGTTCTTTTTTATGGCTGAGTAGTATTCCATTGTATATTCTCTTGAGTCTTAAAGAGAACATTCTTCCCACTGGTAGAGGGGAGGCTGTGTTGCTCTGCCCAGGCCCCCTATCCCTGGCTGGTGCCCCCATTCTAGAGCTGCAATTGAGTTTTGGCTCAGAGCCACTTTGCTCTAAGATGCCTACCCACTACATGAGGAGGTGGGGCCTCCCAAGTGGTGAACAGGCTGATGTAGGAGTAAACAAGCCCAGCCCCCCGCCCCAAGGTGGGACACTCCCTCTCCAGGGTTCCTGTGAGCAGGCTGAGGCTGGACTTTGGCTGAACTCCCGTCTCCACGGAGCTTCAATCCCTGGCCCTATCCTGTCTCCCTTCGTCCCTTACAGGTTTTTCCTGAGATAACAACCTCAATAAATCATGCACAGGACATCCTCAGCTCAGGCTCTGCTTTTAGGGAACCCAATCAAAGATAAATGGTTTAGCAGGAAGAGGTCTCAGAAGAACCAAATCTTAGAACCCTTACTTGGATGATCTTAGGTTAAGATACTTAATTTTTCTGCACCTTCTGGTTTCTTCCTTTTCTTTCTTTTTAAATTTTTTTTTCTTTTTTTAACTTTTTTTGAAGTATAGTTGACTTGCAATGTTGTGTTTGGTTTCTTCTGTACAGCAAAGTGACTCAGTTATACAAACATATCTATTCTTTTTCATATTCTTTTCCATTATGGTTTGTCACAGGTTATTGAATATAGTTCCCTGTGCTATACAGTAGGACCTTGTTGTTTATCCATCCTATGTATAACAGTTTGCATCTGCTAACTCCAAACTCCCACTCCATCCCTCTCCCTCCTTCCTCCCCCGTGGCAACCATAAGTCTGATCTCTATGTCTGTGATTCTGTTTCTGTTTTGTAGATATGTTGATTTGTATTGAATTTTAGATTCCACATATAAGTGATATCATATGATATTTGTCTTTATCTGACTTACTTTATTGAATATGATAATCTCTAGGTCCATCCATGCTGCTGCAAATGGCATTATTTTATTCTGTTTTATGGCTGAATAATATTCCATTGTGTATATGTACCACATCTTTATCCATTCATCTGTTGAGGAACATTTAGGTTGCTTCCATGTCTTGGCTATTGTAAATAGTGCTGCTATGAACATAGGAGTGCATGTATCTTTTTGAATTAGAGTTTTGTCTGGGTATATGTTCAGGAGTGGGATTGCTGGATCATACGGTAATTCTATTTTCAGTTTTTTTAGGAAACTCCATACTGTTCTCCATAGTGGCTGCACCAATTTACATTCCCACCAACAGTATAGGAGGGTTCCCTTTTCTCCACACCCTCTCCAGCATTTGTTTTTTGTAGACTTTTTAATGATGTGGGCCCTAGTTTCTTTATGTGTTCATTCATTCATTCGTTGACCAATGAACATTGGGCTAATCGTGTGACCTACCTGCAAGATGGTTAAGAAATTACAGTGAATTATAATTCATTGCAATTATAATGTGGATGCCCAATACAAACTGCAAAGCTCTAAAATGTAAGCGTTACTTTAGGGCTGCATTCACACCACCCTGTTATAGCACTTAACACCTCCCAATGTCAGATTCATGTCCCAAAGGGTGAAAGAGGACTGTATTTTCCTCCATCCTAGGAACCACTGTATTTCTTCAAATCTGAAATTCTGTCAACTTTAAGGTACATCATTATCTTGTGTACAATTAAGAAAGAAAAAAAAAAACACCCTGTCAATTAAACTAGGAGACAATGACTCCTTACCACTTAGAATTTTTATTTTATATTGATTGATAGAGCTCTTTTAGACTTATTTTATTTTGAAAATTTTCAACCATACAAAAAAGTTGAAACAATTTTACACCATATATCCACAGCCTTAAGCTGTCAAAATAACTTTGTATATGGTGTAAGTTGGGGTCAGTATTCTTTATTTTATTTTATTTATTTATTTATTTTTTGCGGTACGCGGGCCTCTCACCGTTGTGGCCTCTCCCGTTGCGGAGCACAGGCTCCGGACGCGCAGGCTCAGCAGCCATGGCTCACGGGCCCAGCCGCTCCGCGGCATGTGGGATCCTCCCGGACCAGGGCACGAACCTGTGTCCCCTGCATCGGCAGGCAGACTCTCAACCACTGTGCCACCAGGGAAGCCCTTATTTTTTATTTTTTTAATAGATACCCATTGTTCCAGCACCATTTGTTGAAAAAAATGTCCTTTTCCTATTGGATTTCTTTGGCCTTTTTAATAAGCTTATTTAAACATATATTTGATCATATATCCCTCTTGCATTTATGTAGAAGGAAATATATTTGTTGATTCATATATATGTATCTTATATATCATGTGTATGATATGCTACATATTACACACATATATACCCTGTATGTAGATATAATATATACATGAGTAATAAAATTCACATTTGTAATCTTATTCTTCTGAACCACTTTTCAATCCAGAGTCTTTGTGTAAATGTTTTCCAACATGATATTATCCTCTAAGACATCAAGAATGTCATATATTCAGGATCTCTTTAGAAAGTACTCCACTATTGTCTCTAGATTTTTTTTCCAATGACCTGATGCCCATTTTGCAAGTTTTGATTTTGTGCTTTCAAGATGCTACTGGAAGGGTCAATGGAAGATTTTCATACAACAACTAGGACTCATATTCCTTCTTCAAATGCTTCTTAAATGATTTGTTGACCAAACCATTGAAGGGTAGCAGTTAACCAGTATCACAAACAGGAATTATAGCTAAATTCACAAATTTGTAGGCAGAGATGACTACACCACAATTGCCTTACGGCCAACAGTGATTTTAGGACACCATTAATGACCTCTCTATTTCTGAGGTGTCAAAATGTGAAAAAGAAAAAAAAAGGCTATTCCAGCATTGTGTACCCAGTGCTCGGGCCTGTGCCTGCCTACCAGGTGATCTTCAACAAGTATTTCTTGAATAAATAGATTTTTTTTTTATCTTGAAAAGTCCTTTGACCTTCTATGTTCCTCTGTTCAGTAGTTCTGGCCTATAAAAATATACTGTCATTATGTTTTCCAAGCCCCAAACCACCTGCTTAATAACTATAAAACTATAGTGGTAGTACCCACATTACTTTATTATTTGTTTTCTTGGATTTTGCTAAATGCAATCTCAAGAGTGAAGGATCCACCAAATGTAGGTGTTTCCAAAATAAATTAAAACCCTGCTTTTGAGGAACTAATGTTAAGTGTGGCCTGGGAGACAGGCTTTTCTGTTACAACTAAAATATCAGTGCCGTAAGTTCTGTGGTTGTGTATAGCTGCTGATTTCCATTTGAAGCAATGTTGTATTTAAATAGTACTTTAGGGATTTTGCTGGTGGTCCAGCGGCTAAGAGTCCACGCTCCCAGTGCAGGGGCCCTGGGTTCAAACCCTGGTCAGGGAACTAGATCCGACATGCATGCTGCAACTAAGAGTTCTCATGCCACCAACTAAAAACCCTGCACACAACAATGAAGATCCTGCATGCCGCAACTAAGACCTGGTGCAGCCAAACAAACAAACAAATAAATAAATAATTTTAAAAATTAAATAAATAGTACTTTAAAGAAAAACGTATTTCCCATCATCAAAAAATCTACAAACAATAAATGCTGGAGAGGGTGTGGAGAAAAGGGAACCCTCTTGCACTGTTGGTGGGAATGTAAATTGATACAGCCACTATGGAGAACAGTATGGAGGTTCCTTAAAAAACTAAGAACAGAGCCATATGATCCAACAATCCCACTCCCAGGCATATACCCAGAGAAAACCATAATTCAAAAAGATACATGCACCCCAGTGTTCATTGAAGCACTATTTACAATAGCCAGAACATGGAAGCAACCTAAATGTCCATCAACAGAGGAATGGATAGAGAAGATGTGGTACTGGTACATATATACAATGGAATATTACTCAGCCATAAAAAAGAACTAAATTATGCCATTTGCAGAGATGTGGATGGACCTAGAGACTATCATACAAAGTGAAGTAAGTCAGCAAGAGAAAAACTAATATCGTATATTAATACATATATGTGGAATCAAGAAAAATGGTACAGATGAACTTATTTGTGGAGCAGAAATAGAGACACAGATGTAGAGAACAAACATATGGATACCAAGGTGGGGAAGGGGGGAGCTGAATTGGGAGATTGAGATTGACATATATACACTATTATGCGTAAAATAGATAACTAATGAGAACCTACTGTATAGCATAGGAAACTCTACTCAGTGCTCTGTGGTGAGGTAAATGGGAAGGAAATCCAAGGAAGAGGGGACATATATATGCCTGTGGCTGATTCACTTTGCTGTACAGCAGAAACTAACACAACATTGTAAAGCAACTATACTCCAATAAAGAAAAAGAAAAAAAGAGAAATGTATTTCCAATCTCATTACCATTAAGTATAAATGTATTCATTCCATCAATATCCTTTGTTACTTTAAATTCAGCTTATTTAAACCAGGATGGCATAGCATTTAAACCAATATGTAGTCCATCAAAACCCATTAAATATTCTGTGTTGACATCTATTCAGGCCTGTGACGTGATGTCAGGTTACATATAATAATAATAGTTGTTACTAGGTCCTTCTACTATATAGATACCTTGGAGAATAATCTTATTTGACTATAAAGAATCCAACTGGTCTCTTATCATATTTATGGCAGAATTTTCCCCCAAACACTTGGTGTTTCAAAAAGAAATGATCTTGTCAGTTTCCTGGTTTGGATAGTATACCATAGTCATGTCAGAAGTAACCATTAGGGGAAGCTGGGTGAAGGATACCTCGGACTTCTGTACTATTTTTGCAACTTCTTTTGAGACTTAGTCAGTTCGGGCTACAATAACAAAGTACCAGAGACTTGGGTGGCTTATAAACAGCAGAAATTTATTTCTTACAGTTCTGGAGGCTGGAAGTCAGAGGTCAGGGTGCTGGCATGGGTCGGGGTCTGGTCAGAGGCCTCTGGGTTGTATCCTCACGTAGCAGAAAGACAGGAAGCCAGCTGTCTGGCCTATTCTTTTAAGGTCAGTAATCCCATTTATGAAGTTTCCACTCTCATGACCTAACTTACCTCCTAATACCATCACACTGGGGTTAGGGCTTCGACATTTGAATTTTAGGGAGAAAAAAATTCAGTCCATAACAAGACTAGAATCATTTCAAAATAAAAATTTCAAAAAAAGTGATCTTTTGGATCATTATGTCTTGGCTTTATGATTGGAAATTGATTTTTACACCATTAACAAGTAAAAAGAAATTGCCCCCTGGAAAAAGTATCTTTGCATTTTGATATTATTAATTTTTTTCACTTTTTTTGTTCACAAAGCATATTTATTCTAAGCTTTAAAGATTTCTTTTTAGGGACTTCCTTGGTGGCACAGTGGTTAAGAATCAGCCTGCCAATGCAGGGGACACGGGTTCAATCCCTGGTCTGGGAAGATCCCACATGCAGCTAAGCCCGTGCGCCACAACTACTGAGCCTGTGCTCTAGAGCCTGTGAGGCACAATTACTGAGCCCATGTGCCACAACTACTGAAGCCTGTGTGCCTAGAGCCTGTGCTCAGCAACAAGAGAAGCCACCGCCACGAGAAGCCCACACACAGAAACGAAGAGTAGCCCCGGTTTGCTACAACTAGAGAAAGCCCGTGCTCAGCAACGAAGACCCAACGCAGCCAAAAAAAAAAAAAAGATTTCTTTAAAAAAAAAAATCCCACTTCAGTTGAAAGCAAAAATGATAGTTACTTCTGGAGAGTGGAATAGGGAGGAAGTAATTTTCATTTCTGGCATTTCTTTACTGATGGAATATTATACAATGAATTTTTATTGCTTTAATAATTTGGGGAAGGAAACGTGCTCAGAGTAGACTTTTCCTCAAACAGCTACAAGACTCAAATCACCCAGTGAAAATGTTCCTGAATATTCCTCATTGTCAGAGGGAAACCTTTTTCCATTTTTCGTAGTTCTGAAATTTATGTTTTAGGAATAATTTCAGCATGGGAATAAATTTATACATCAAAACTATTTCTACTACTCTGATAAATAAATATGAACTACTGAATTAAAACTGACTTTTTGCATGCATTTCCCCAAACGTTCTAGATTTTTTCACAAAGGATTAGTTATTAAAATTTCATAAAACATCATTTTTATTTTTTCAGGAGCAAAATATATCATTCTCCAGTCACAGCTAAGTCATACACTATAAATAATTTTATCTTTCCAGCTGTGATATTACTGTAAATATTGAAAGATATTAATTTTTTTTTTTTTTTGGCCTCGCTGCATGTGGGATCTTAGTTCCCAGACCAGGGATCGAACCCGCACCCTCTGCATTGGAAGCACAGAGTCCCAACCCCTGGACCGCCAGGGAAGTCCCCTTAATAATTTTTGACTGCATGGTAGATTCCATTTTTTCCAAAAATTCGTTTTTGTTGTTGTTGTTTTTATATATCCAGATATAATTTTAATTTTTTTCTTTTTCCTTTTTATTTAACTTTTATTTTATATTGCAGTATAGTTGATTTACAATGTTGTGTTAGTTTCAGGTGTACAACAAAGTGATTCAGTTATACATATATTCATTCTTTTTCAGATTCTCTTCCCAGATAGGTTATTTTAAACTTTGGTTTTTCAGTAGCAGATCTTGTTAAATAAAAAGATTCTGAGATAATAAGGTCCTACTGTATAGCACAGGGAACGACATTCAGTATTCTGTAATAGACCATAATGGAAAAGAATATATCTGTATATCTATACATACATATATATACACATACATACATACATATATATATACACACACATACGAATCACTTTGCTGTACACCAGAAACTAACACAACATTGTAAATCAACTATACTTCAATTAAAAGGAAAAATAGATTCTGGGGTCATTTCTATATTTGGAACACTCCCTGGCTTTTGCTCATGTTCATCTCCTTTGTTTTCCTCTGCCTGGTATATTGTTGTAACTCTATCATTTATTTTTTTCTTTTCCCAGCATGCTAATGGCCAGTTGCTGGTTAGCTAATGGGCTCCAGCACAATTCAGTAAATAGAATGAAATCATTAACACTGGGCTTAGTCCATCTACCTCAGTAGGAAATATCAGTCCTTTGGTGACTGGAGGTTAATCATTCAGTAAACAACTGATAGTCTTTGTAGGGAGACACCTTTACCAAACATGACCTGCAGTAGAATTAGGGTGACCAGGTAAGTTATCCTCAAGGGGGGACAGTTCTAAGTGTCAGAGAAGACACTTTTTTTCTTTTTTTTGGCTGCGCAGCTTGTGAGATCTCAGTTCCCCGACCAGGGATTGAACTCAGGTCGAAGCAGTGAAAGCCCAGAATCCTAACCACTAGGCCACCGGGGAACTCCCAGAGAAGATACTATTGGGTTGGCCAGAAAGTTCCTTCGGTTTTTTAAAAAATATTTATTTATTTATTTTGGCTGCCCTGGGTCTTTGTTGTAGCACGCGGGATCTTTAGTTGTGGCATGCGGACTTCTTAGTTGCGGCATGCGAACTCTTAGTTGCAGCATGTATTTGGGATCTAGTTCCCCAACCAGGGATCGAACCCAGGCCCCCTGCATTGGGGGCGCAGAGTCTTAGACACTACACCACCAGGGAAGTCCCCCTTCGGTATTTGAGTAAAAATAAAAGACACATTTTTCATTTTCTCCAAGAACTTTATTGAACAACGTATTCATTGTTTTGTTCCACTACCTTCTGCCATTTTTCAGGCAACTTCATAGCTCCATCTTCCCAAAACTTTTTATCTTTTTGAGCAAAGAACTCTTCCAGTTGCCTTTTACAGTCTTCCAGGGAATTGAAATTTTTTCCAGTAAGAGAATTTTGTAAAGACTGAAATAAATGGAAATCCGAAGGTGTAATGTCTGGTGCCTAAGGTGTATGAATCAGAACTTCCCAGCCAAGCTGTAACAGTTTTTGCCTGTTACAAAGGCAAAGAAACATGTGGTCTTGCGTTATCCTGATCGAAGATTATGCGTTTTCTGTTGTCGCTTTTTGTCGAGTGCTGCTTTCAGTGGGTCTAATTTGGAGCAGTACTTGTTGGAATTAATCATTTGGTTTTCCGGAAGGAGCTCATACTAGACGACTACCTTCCAATCCCACCATATACACAACATCACCTTCTTTGGATGAAGACTGGCCTTTGGTGTGGTCGGTGGTGGTTCCTTTCGCTTGCCCCATGATCTCTTCGGTTCGACATTGTCGTATAGTATTCACTTTCATCACCCGTCACAATTTGTTTTAAAAACAGAACGTTTGGGTTTCCCTGGTGGTGCAGTGGTTGAGAGTCCGCCTGCCGATGCAGGGGACACGGGTTCGTGCCCCGGTCTGGGAAGATCCCACATGCCGCGGAGTGGCTAGGCCCGTGAGCCATGGCCGCTGAGCCTGCGCGTCCGGAGCCTGTGCTCCGCAACGGGAGAGGCCACAACAGTGAGAGGCCCGCGTGCCGCAAAAAAAACAAAAAATACAAAAAAAACCCAGAACGTGTTTGTTATGCTTCAGTAGAGAATCGCATGCGGAAATACGGTCAAGGAGGCTGTATTCACTTAACTTATGTGGAACCCAAACATCAAAGCGATTCACATAACCGAGCTGGTGCAAATGATTTTCAGCGATTGATTTGGATATTTTGAGTATGTCGGTCGTGTGGTATAACGTTGATTGGTCTCAGTGAATGTCTCGATTTGATCGCTATCGAACTGGATTGATCAAATCCAACTGATTTGATCAATTTCAACTGGTCTACCTGACCCTGGAGCATCGTCCAGCGAGAAATCTCCAGCATGAAACTTCGCAAACCACTTTTGACATGTTCGATCAGTCATAGCACCTTCTCCATACACTGCACAGATCTTTTTTTGCGTTTCACTTGCGTTTTTACCTTTCTTGAAATAATAAAGCATAATATGCCAAAAATGTTGCTTTTTTTCTTCTGTCTTCAATATTAAAATGGCTACACAAAAATTCACCAATTGATAAGTTTTTTTCTAAATGCACGCTAATATGACAGCTGTCACAATACAATCTAACAAAATTGTTTCGAATGAAGTTAAAGACAACTGAGTGCTACTAGAGCCATCGTAGGGAAAAAAACGAACGAACTTTTTGGTCAACCAATATTACCATGAGACCTAGACAAGATACGTAAACTCACACGGGCTGAAAAAACAAAACAACTGAAATAAAAATTGCCATCCATTTCAGATCCCTTAGTACTTTAAAGTTATGCTTTGAAAAATCATGTGCAATTAAGTTATTTAACTTGTGAAGAACTTTTTTTTTTTTTTTTTAATAAATTTACTTATTTATCCTTGGCTGTATTCGGTCTTCGTTGCTGCCCGTGGGCTTTCTCTAGTTGTGGCGAGCAGAGGCTATTCTTCGTTGTGGTGTGCGGGTTTCTCATTGCGGTGGCTCCTCTTGTTGAGAAGCATGGACTCTAGGCACGTGAGCTTCAGTAGTTGCAGCATGCAGGGTCAGTAGTTGTGGCTCTCGGGCTCTAGAGCACAGGCTCAGTAGTTGTGGTGCACGGGCTTAGTTGCTCCACGCCATGTGGAATCTTCCCAGACCAGGGCTCGAACCTATGTCCCCTGCATTGGCAGGCGGATTGTTAACCTCTGTGCCACCAGGGAAGCCCCGAATTTTTATTCAAAAGACTACTGTATAAAAGGCAGTGGGTTTTTTTGCCTCACCACAGGGCATGTGGAATCTTAGCTCCCCAACCAGGGATGGAACCCATGCCCCCTGCAGTGGAAGCGAGGATTCCTAACCACTGGACTACCAGCACATGGGCTCGTTAGTTGTGGCTCATGGGCTCTGGAGCACAGGCCCAGTAGTTGTGGCGCACGGGCTTTGTTGTTCCATGGCATGTGGGATCTTCCTGGACCAGGGCTCGAACCCATGTCTCCTGCATCGGCAGGCGGATTCTTAACCATTGCGCCACCAGGAAGTCTCTCAAGGCATTTTGTTTTCGTTTTTGTTTTTTTGCGGTACGCGGGCCTCTCACTGTTGTGGCCTCTCCCGTTGCAGAGCACAGGCTCCGGATGCACAGGCTCGGTGGCCATGGCTCACGGGCCTAGCCGCTCCGCGGCACGTGGGATCTTCCCAGACCGGGGCACGAACCTGTGTCCCCTGCATCGGCAGGCGGACTCTCAACCATTGCGCCAGCAGGGAAGCCCCCTTCAAGGCATTTTTAAAAGCAAAATTGCCCAGCATAATTTTTGAAAGTTCTGTGGGCATTTGGATACATGGAGAAGGTTAAAGAAAATTTGTTCCTGGAACGAGTATGCCATTGATATATTAATTTAATACCAAAGTTAATAAACCAGCTCTAATGGAATAATTATTTGAAAGCTCCTATCCAAATCTTTCCTTTTTTACCCATTGCTATTCCCAGCACTCTTTAAAACTGCAATCCTAGCCACAGCAGATAATTATATATGCTGTCTGGCTTAAGGAGTAAATTAATTTTGCATGTAATTCCCCCCAGAATCTACATGACAGGCAATTCTATTTTATACGGTTTTTTTTCAGAATGGCAATAAATAGCACAAGATAACTGATATGAAACCAACTATTTAAAATCTACTTCCTTAGATATTCCCAGTCCAAAAAGCAAAAGTTTTTCTAGAGGGACTTAGAACCTGTAAAATAAAATTCCTGCATGGGTCTTTAATGGCTGTGCCTATTGATAAATATGTTTGTTTTCCTAAGTCAGCTGCGTGGGGTGAGGTGGGCTGCACACACTCTGTGTACAGAGGCATTTAAAGGGAGCAAAGTCTTGTTTGCCATCCAAAGAGGCCACTCCATGGGGGCAGGTTAGAAATTATATTTGCATGTGTATTGCAGATACCTGAGCCGTAGGTACATTGTGAAAAAAACACCTGAATACTTGTTACATGATATTTTGACAAATATGGGTTGTCCCCTCTCTGGATGCTGGATCCAGGCCGCTATAGGGAAGAGTATTGAATTCAGGTCCTAGTTTTGAGCACCCTGGGTTGCTCTTGTGTGTGTGAAATGAGGGTTTGGAGCCCTATGGTCTCCAGGCCCCCTTCTCACCAAAAGAGTCCAAGCCCAGTCCACAGCCTTAAGGGAATGAATCAGGTGGAGCAGCTGATGCAAACAATTTTCTTTTTTGACAGCTTTTAGGCTTAACTAGATGGCACAGTGTGCCAAAGGGGATGGGGGAGGTGACAAAGGAAGAGATGCTCTAATTCCTATTTGGATCCACAAGGCTCTGCACCTGGCCTGTGAGTCCACCAGGGATGGCCTTCTTTGGGCTACTTAAAGGAATAGATATTCAGAGTAATAACATAAGACCTCAGAAGTCACCTACAACATTGCCTCATTTCCCAACAAATGATAATGATTATTATCACCCAAATAATAATTATTACTAGTAATAAACAGTAAGAAGGCAGACTTGGGACTTCCCTAGTGGTCCAGTGGCTAAGACTCCGTGCTCCCAATGCAGGGTTTGATCCCTGGTCAGGGAAGTAGATCCCACATGCCACAACTAAAGATCCTGCATGCCTCAACTAAAAGATCCCGCATGCCGCACCTAAAGATCCCACGTGCCACAACGAAGATCCCACACGCAGCAATGAATATCGTGTGTGCTGCAACTCAGAGCCAGTGCAGCCAAATAAATAAAGAAATATTTTTTAAAGAAGAAAAAAAAGAAGGCAGACTCAGGTTTTGTGGGGTTTTCAGACTCAGGCTTCTGCAATTTTGAGGGCCCTCTTGAAGAAAGAGACACAATTATGAGCACAAAATTAGGCAAGAAATGAAAAGGCATTGGTAGGGGCCCCCATAGAGCCTTTGGAAGGGCCTGTGCAATTGAGGGGCCTGTAGCCTTGATCTTCATGGTAAGTCTACCTTTGATGTCTACGACCAACAGTGTTAGAATGTCAGCTCCAGAGGGTCAGGGATTTTTTTTCTTTATTGACATATAGTTGATTTACAGTATTTCAAGCGAACAGCAAAGTGATTCAGTCATATATATATATATATGACTGAATATATTCCTTATATATATATAAGTAATCCAAGGCACAGAGAGGTTAAGTTAGTTGCCAATGGTCACACAGCTAGAAATGGCAGACCTGCGTGTTCTGGCTTTAGGATCTGTGCTTCTGGCTACACTCCTGCCTCCCAGATAAGGCTCAGGGAAATCCAGGGACCAGCAATAGTTAAAAACAAGCCGGCTTTTATTCATGCCTGAAGTAGTTCCAAGCCTCTGGCATTTGCCTACGGTATGCAGTCCTTAGACACCGCAAATAATGACTGCTCACTAGAAAGGGAGACCAACATGTCTCAGTTTAGTCTTTATTAGAATGCAGACTTAACTGAAACATATGAGAAAAGGAAGAACGGAGTTAAGTCACACTGTAAACCTAGTTGGAAAAATGGGAAAAATGTTGGGTGCCTTTCCATTCAAAACCAGTGATTTCCAGGGTTCGAGGGAGTTACCTTAATCACTGTCACCCTCCTCTCAGCCCAGCCCTAGACCCAGCCCAGTGAGAGAAACATTTTCCCAAGGAGACTACCTGATATTGGGGAATTCCCTGGCAGTCCAGTGGTTAGCGCTGCATGCTTTCACTGCAAGACCACAGGTTCAATCCCTGGTTGGGGAACTAGGATCCCACAAGCCTTGATGTGCGGCAAAAAAAAAGCAAAGCAAAAAAACCAACCTAATTGACATAAATATGATTTAAAAGAAGATTCAAATATATTTAGGTTGCATCCCATTCCCTCCACCACCAAAACAATTTTAAAAATCTTGCTCTGATATTATCAAGGAACTTGCATTCAAAGACATATTTATAAGGAGAATAGCTAGGCCATCCCTCCAGGGAGCGCCATCCATTTCCTTGTATCCTTGGGAAAGTGATTTAATCTTTTTTGATTCTTTATGGTTTTTCCCCTGAAAATTCAATCAAGACACCGATGCTGAGCTGGAGGACTTCCGTTTGCCCCTGTAGTCTCCTCTCTACCCTTTCCCATCCTGCTCTGGTACCAAACTGCTCTGGAGGCTGCTCTCTTTAGCCACTCAGGAGCCTCAGCAGGAGATTGGAGGGAGGGGAGGGGAGGCCCTTGCAAGGCTGGCACAGGCTGATTGCTTCATCTTCTGTACGATGGCAGCAGAATGTTGTGAGAATCAGGGATTAAGGGAATTGGGAAGCCTGTTTCCCCTACTGGCAGTTAAAGTGAGCCCTCTGGCCTTGGATGAGGCCAGGGAAAGGGTTAGGGAATGGGCACCCATCTGCCACAAGCCCCTGCCTCCCAAAGCCCAAAAAAACACCACCTGTGGCAGGTGAAGAACTAAACCTCTGGGAGAGGAATTAGTCTCAGAACTGAAACTGCTTAAAAGGACCCTGTTGGAAAGCCAGCTGTGTTGGTTATTAAACATCTCTTTAAGATCACAAGTTCAGTGCTTGGCCCTGCCAGTAAGAACTCTAGTGAAAGTATTCCTTGGGCAATTACTACGTGCCAGGCACAAATCCCTTAATTTACACTCACAAAAACCCAGCTAGACCGCATGTACGACTATTATCATCCCCATTTTTCAGGTAAGCGATCTGAAAGTTCAAGTAGAATGCACAAGGTAAAAAAGTTAATCATGGCTGTTCTGGTTAGCTACTACTATGTAGCAAACCATCCCAAAACTTAGTGATGTAAAACAGCCACCGTGTTATCATGTCAGGGATACACACATGGACTCAACAAATATTTATTGAATGACAGCTGTGTGCCACCTTCTGTGCAAGTCCATGGGGAAGAGGAGCTTGACTCGGTTTGGAAGAAAGACTGCCAGGTAAATGCCCGTCTCCAATAAGGTCATTCCAACAGTGGAGGGTTGTTCACAGTCCAGTGATGGCACGAGGGAGGCCATAACTAAGTCTTCTAGGAAGAACCCACAGAGAAGGACAAGTCTGAATTGGGTCTTTTAAAAGAATTTTTTTTTTTTTAGATGTTGGGGGTAGGAGTTTTATTAATTAATTTATTTATTTTTGCTGTGTTGGGTCTTTGTTTCTGTGTGAGGACTTTCTCTAGTTGTGGTAAGTGGGGGCCACTCTTCATTGCGGTGCGCGGGCCTCTCACTATCGCGGGCTCTCTTTTTGCGGAGCACAGGCTCCAGATGCGCAGGCTCAGTAGATGTGGCTCATGGGCCTAGCTGCTCCGCGGCATGTGGAATCCTCCCAGACCAGAGCTCGAACCCGTGTCCCCTGCATTAAGCAGGCGGATTCTCAACCACTGCGCCACCAGGGAAGCCCTGAATTGGGTCTTGAAGCGCGAGTAGGAGTTTGTCTAGCAGAGACCAGGGAGAAGGGGCAATCAATCCAGGCAGAGGATCAAAAAGCACCACAGCATCCACAAAGAGAAAGCTACCTATTTGTTCTAAAAGTTCGACTTGAACAAAACTGTCTTAGCTTAGATTTCCCCCAGAAGCAGACATGAGATGAGGATTTGAGTACAAGTAGTTTATTCTGGGATCTGAAGGGAACACGAGAAAAGCGCTGCGAAGTGATAAGGGGAAGGGAAGGCGGCCAATAAAGGGAGCATTGTTAAGTCAGTTACAGACTCTGGGCCCCTAAGCTTAATCCCTCGGGAAGCTCTCAGAAGTGGGGTGGAACACACGCCGCAGATTTCTCCCGACCCAGGGATGAGGACGCTGGGCTGCATATGCGCTGACTCCTCAGGGCCACGTTGAGGGGCGCATCTCTGCTTTTTAGCTCAGTGTTCCTCCCTCGTGTAGGCTTGGTCCTCAGTCCAGCTTCCCCTCACAGTATTGAGAAAGGCTTCTCTTTCAACCAATCAGGATGCAGGAGTAGGAGTATCCCGACTGGCTTGAACCAATCAGAGACCAGCCAAGGGGCTGGGGGTGGGGTCAGGCTCATTCTCCCACCTTGGCAACCCCACAATGATGGAGGGATATGATTGATGTTAGAGAGGCAAACTCGAAGTCCAACAAACCCATCCTGTCACACTGGAAGTTACCCTTCGACTTCAAGACCTGGTTCAGGAAGATCTAAGGAACCGTGGCATATTTTCATAGTTCCAGGTGGCTGCTTCTTGGAGCCAGGTATTGGGGAGATGACCCAGTTCCCTGTTCGTTCAGTTTTGTCTCTACTCTGCCGTATTTCATCGGTCACTGGTGCTCCTGAAATCCTACAGATTTAAGTTCTCTGGTTTTGAGTTTCAAAATCTGCCTCAACCCTTTTTAGGAAACGTGATTCTTTCCCAAGAAAAGAAAAACTACGGAGTTGGGGAGATTGAAAGGTGACAAAGAAAAGCCCAGGATTGGGGAGATGGGCATTTGGGGGAGAGCACAGACCCTTTACTGTGAGGCTAATTTGGAGTAAAATAAAACAAAAGAGTCCCCTCCCCCAGCGAAGGTCACCTTGTATAAAAGGACAATTGTTCTGCTATGGTTTTCCATTATTTCCCTCCCAAGCTGTCTGCCCCGCTTGATGGACTCTGGAGTGCTTTTCAGTTCAGCTGCTCAGAGCAGGGCAAAGCATAAACTGAGCAGCCCACTTAAAAAAAGAAAGAAAGAAAAAAACTCTCTCCTGTGTTGTGGATACCGAGGTGTTTGGAAGCCTAATATTTATTCCCCCTTCCCCTGCCCTCAAGCAGTGGCTTGGAGAGAACGCCAGGCTGACACCTAGGGGTACGGCTCTGGAGAGGGAAAGGGTAGAGAGTTGGACAGGCATACGGTCTCCAAATCAATTCTTGTAAAACTTTAAGTTGAATCTTTAGGGCTGTATTTTTGCCTGGAGCTGTTTACCATCCTTAAGCCTACAGCAAATTGTACAAAGCAGGAAAACTGCTTTCTTGGAATTCACCATCCTAACAGAGTAGGATCTTCAGTACTGACTCCCCTACTTGTTTTTTGGCAGGGCGGGTGCGGGGGGTGGGAAACAGGGTGAGAAGTGGGGTGGGGAATGTGGGAAGGGAAGACTCTTAAGGCCATAGTTCTCAAATTTTGCTGCCTATTACCGTCATCTGGGGAGCTCTTCAAAATCCCAATACCCAGGCTGTTCTTCAGCCCAGTTAAATCAGAATCCCTGGGGGTAGGGCCTGGCCTCAGTAGTTTTTAATATTCCCCAGGTGACTCCAATGTGCAGCCAGGTTTGAGAACCAGGGGCTTAAAGCAGTGCTTCTAATATGCACAGAAGCACCCAGGATTTTGTTAAAATGCAGAGTCTAGTCCAGCAGGTCTGAGCAGGGCCCGAGGTTCTGCAGTGCCACTGCTGCAGCGGCTGGTCTAGGGACCACTCTTCACGTAGCAAGATCTTCAGACGTTTCTTTAATATAAGAGAGGAATGGAGCCACTGACAAATCACAGCAAAGCAAACAGCTTTTCAGAACACACAGCTTCCTGCTTAAAAATCTTCCTGAAAACGTTCCTCTTTGCTGTTAAGATACATTGCAAATGCCCTACTATGGCTACGAAGAGTCACCTGGGGAACTTTCCCCAAAACACTGATGCCAGGATTCCATACTCCATCTCATTCAGACCAATTAAATCAAAGTTTCTGGAGGTGGGGATTGGACTTGGACAGTTTTTTAAGTTCCTCAGATGACTGATGTGCAGCTAGATTTGAGGACCCCTTGTACTAAGTCATCTGGCCACTGCTGTTTCCATGGGAATGCCTCCCCACCCCCAATCCACAGGGCTGTGGTGCATCGGCCATCGTTGATTGTATGAGGGGGCAGGCAGTGGGCTTAAACTACACTCTTGGACCCCTTCCCTGGGAATTTGGGTGGGAGATGCAGATTCCAGCGTGGTCTGGCTGCCCTTGTTAACCCAGGAGAAATGGAGTAGAGAAGTTTTGGCTACCATATCCCCGCAGACAGACCAGGAACAGAGAAAGCTGGTTTCCTGCATGAAACAGGAGAAGAGGCAAAGTGGTACTGAGGACCCAGGGGTCCCCAGGTCTCCCATCTTGAGGCTCTCTATGACCAGAATGAGCGAGACCCTCGGTGACCACCTCCTTTGTCTCTAGAAGAGGGCCAGCTTCTGGGTTGGGGGGTCTTTATGTAATTGTCCCCTGCAACTCAGAAGGTCTGATGTGACCAACAAACCTTGAATAGTCAAATAGGAAAAATCTGTAAAACTCATACTAAACACAGCACTTCTGTATCATCAGCAACTGACCTCTTCCTCTTCTATCCTCCACCATTAAAATTCCTGAAAAATGAGAAGACACTTCACAAGTTTAAAAATAAGGACTGCTAGCTTCTCAAATTTGTTCTCTTTATAGAGGAATCATCAGCCTTGAATTTCTGCAGCTGTGGCTTCTAAATCTAGCCCTCTGTGGATGTTGGGGGTATAATTGCTTGTCTTGCCTGTTTTCTCATCTACAGCATGGAACTAAGAGCACCAATCTGATCAGATTGCTTTGAGGAGTAACTCCTAAAAGGGTATTGATCACATTACAGATGTTGTAGAAATGCATCTTATAAATGAGTCAACTTTTCCCAGAGCATCACTGTGGAACAGTGGAAAAGAGGCCTTTGGAGAAGGTTTCTTGAAATCTCAGCCCATCCATCTATGAGCTGTGTGGTCTTAGGCAAGTTTCTTACCTACTCTGAGCCTCAGATTCCTCGTTCCAAATATGGGCTAACAATGCCTATTTGCAGAACTTCTGTGGGGAATGAATGAGACAATGTGTGAAGACAGTAGGTGCTCCAAGACATGTTTCCCTTCCCTCCATGACTTCACTCTTGACCTAAGGTGGATTCGTTAGGTTATGTTCTTACAGTGTTACTGTAACGAAGACTACCTAACCCTAACCCTTCTCTCCCCAAATAGCAATGGTTAAAATCAGATAAAGATTTCTTTCTCTCTCCTGTTACACGCTGAGCATAAGGCATCAGGCTGATGGGTTCTGTGGTGTTGGGTACCCATCCTTTCATCTTGTCCCGCCATCTTCAACAGGTGGCTTCCATTTTGTGGCTTAAGATGGCAATTTCCCACTGGTAGGAAGGAGAGACAGGGCGATGGGGAGTGAGCCTCTCCCCTTTGAAGGCAGGCCTGGAAGTTCTACTCACATTCCACTGGGCTGAATGTGAGCTAGATTTTGGGGTTGAAATCCCAGTTCTACCACTTACCATCTGTGGTCTTGGCCAAGCCAGTTAATTTCTTTGCACCTGTGTTTCCTAATCCTTCATGGGGTTATTGTGAAAATTAAATGTGTTGGTATATCTAAAGCACTTAGAATAGTTACCTGAAACATATGAGACCGTAAGTTGTTATTGTTATTATTATTATTTGTTTAGCTACATGGCCACACCTAACTTTGAGGGAGGCTGGGAAATGTCCTTAACCAGGTGACTGTGTGCCCTGCTAAAACTCTAGAGTTCTGTTATTAAAGGAAGGAGGGGACATCTGAAGACAGCTAGAGTCTCTGTCATGTCAGAGTTGCTAAAATCAGTCCTGTAAAAAGACTTCTGATGAGAAGCGACTGTAATCTCCAATTTGGGCCTAGAAACCCTATGTCAACTCTTCCTTGTGTGATGGGGTGGACATGATCCATTCCTAGAGATGGAGACAATCATCATAACAATAATAACGTGAGAATTCCCTGGTGGTCCAGTGGTTAGGATTTGGCGCTTTCACTGCCCTGGTCTGGGTTCAGTCCCTGGTCAGGGAACTGAGATCCTGCAAGCTGTGCGGCGAGGCCAAAATAATAATAAGAATTAAAAATAAGAATAACGTATGAGGCTCTGTGCCGAGCGCTGTCTCAACTGTCTGTGACAACCTGTTTAGAGGTCCCACAGTACTGTGGTTTTATGAAAAGTACTTCTTTTTACTCTATTCCCGCCTCAGATCTTGTTGCGTGCTTATCAGCTTCCACGCACGAGGCTAGGAGTCCGTGGTGAATTCCATTCTCGAGGTCAGTGAGTTTATAATACATTCCGAAGCTCTCACAGGATGCTCCCCTCTGAAAAGCACAGATCCCACAGTCAGCCCCCACCCCTGACTGTGCCAGGAGACCTAACTGGCTTTTCTGGTTACAGATTCACCAGGTCGAGGGAGGGGAGAAACCCAAGTGCAGTTTGTCATCCATCCGTTAATAAGCCTGATGCTAATATGACTTGGGCTTGTGCAAATGTGGACGTGCTACCCAGACTTGGAGCCTCTCCCCCACCATCCAAGGCAAGTACATGCTGCGGGCAAAGAAATAGCAACTTACCTGTGAACAAAGTGGATTTGACGTGGGAATTCCAAGACAAATACACAAGGGGGTGATTCTTGGCATTATAAACAGGCAACCCCATAATACATTTTACCTTTTATTTGCCAGCAACTCTTCAAGAATGCATTTAAATGTATCTCTTTGTACAAATGGGGTGTTTCATTGGTGCTTCTCGGACTCTTTGGCTAAAGATCCTAGCTGCCTTTAAATTTCTCAGCATCCTCTCTCTTCAGTCAAACAGTTAATCATCTATAAACAAACCCTCCAATTAATTCTTTCTAAAGCAAAGGTAGTTGGTAAGCAAACACCCACTCCGTAAATTGCTTGCTTAATGCGTACCTCTCCAGAGTCTTCTGGAGAGACACTTGTGGGTATAATTGCTCTGATCTTTATCTCTGCCATCCAGTTTTTGGATGTGCTTCTGATTTCATTTGGGAAGGTTCCTGGCGCTTCTTTGGGTGTGGTCAGCTATGTGGAGACAGGTGTTTGCTCATCCAGTACCTGGGTCAGAGGAATTTGCTCGTGGGCACCTAATTAACGCTATTCATTAGCATTAATTAACTTTTATTCATTAAAAGGTGTTGGCAACAGGACCCTCAAATTCACCTCTGTTTCCAATTGTTATAAGAGCCTAGAATTTTTTTCAGTCCTACAAAGCAAAGTCTGTAGGTGAGGCCCATGGAGCCTCCGCAAAGCGATATTCACAAGCACAGGGCATTTTTAGCAGCGGCTGCTTCCGATTTCCCACCGCTTTTGGAACTTCTAGGGCGGCTCCTCCAAACGCACTGGGTCTCCTTTCTGAATCCAGTGCCCAGCCGCGTGGGCCTCATTCTGACACGTTCCAGGGTTTCCATTTGCTTGTGATTGATGCTGTTTTATTGTTTGAATGTGATAAATGGGCCCCTGCAAGGTGCTGCAGGAAAACTTGCCCTTACTTCCACAAACCTCAGCCATTTTCCACTCTAGGACCTGGTGTGAGGGGTCAACTAAGCTGCCCCTCGGGAGGGAGTGAACGGTACCTACCCCCCCCACCTCCCAGTCCTCTTCTTTTTTTTTTTTTTTTTGCGGTACGCGGGCCTCTCACTGTTGTGGCCTCTCCCGTTGCGGAGCACAGGCTCCGGACGCGCAGGCTCAGCGGCCATGGCTCACGGGCCCAGCCGCTCCGCGACATGTGTGATCTTCCCGGACCGGGGCATGAACCCGTGTCCCTTGCATCGGCAGGCGGACTCTCAACCACTGCGCCACCAGGGAAGCCCCCAGTCCTCTTCTTGAGCTTTGGTTTGGTGGAAATGTTATATGTATCGTCAATTGAATTTTCTACTTGCTTGTAAAGTACTTGCAGAAAAAGTAAAAAGCTTGACGATCACGAGAGCCTCAAGTACCTGACCTTGACTTTATTCACTCCTCTAGGAAGATGATAACATACACACACACACATGCACCCCTGCAGCTCTCAGTGGCTCGAACAGGAGTGGGTATGGTATGATAACGAGTTTCATAAATGCTCATTGATGGAATTTCTCCCCATCTCCCCCTTTGACCAAGCACAGTGTAATTAATGTTTATGGACCAAATGGAGAGGGAGCAGGCCCATTGCTTTTTACCCTGGACAGCCAGGTGGGCTGAAAACCCAACTCACCATATATCTCAGCAAACACACCGATCCAGTGCTTCCTGATGGGGGAATTGTGTCCTTCCTCTGGAATTTCCTCCTCTATCCGATTCTTTGCTTAGTTAACTTCGAATGGCCCTTGAAAACAGTTAAATGTCTGCTGCTGGAAGAAACAGTCCCTGGTCCCCAGGATGACCATGCTGCCTTCCCACTGTGCAGGCTGACCTTGGGCCCACCCCTGGCCTGGCAGGGATCCCACTCATCACTCATTTACTGCTCTCTCCCCGTTTCTGATGACATATTCAGTAAAGGAAGGGACAGTCGTACAGAGCTGTGTAGTCCAATAGAGCACAGCACATTGTAGATATTAGATCAATGTTTTTTGAGCCAATGGCTGCAGCTAAGAACTCTGGGGAGCCCATCTTTTTCATTGAGATCAAGACCCTTAAGATTTTTATTTTTTATTTTTATTTTTCATTTTATTTTATTTTGGCTCTGCCCAGCTTGTGGGATCTTAGTTCCCTGACCAGGGATCGAACCCGGGCCCTCAGCAGTGAAAGCGCCGAGTCCTAACCACTGGACTGTCAGGGAAGTCCCAAGATTTTTAAAAAATCAAATAGAATTCAACTTAAGGCAGTGCTTGACCCAAAATAAGCCAATGATAAATTAATTACTACTTAGTTATTATTATTACACCTTCTAAACACCTAGTTCTAAATCAGCTGACTCTTAACCCCTCTAAATTTTCCCACTCTTAACCTTCCTCGGCTCCAGAGAACCCTGGTCAACCCTAAGTACCCCTCCACTGATTTCACGTTTCACTCACCTCTCTCTCCTCAGTAGTTCCTCCAGCCCCTCCACCCTCAGAGTCACCCTCAGAGTCACCCTCTCAGACTTCTAGAGGGCCTCCCAGGGGGAGGGAGAGGGAGAGGGGGCTGGGAAGGGAGAAGAGAGCCTTCCCCCTTTGCCTGAATCAGGTGATGCCAACTGATGGTTTCTCAGATTCGTTGTTCAGCCCACAAAGGTGACACATACAGTCTTTTAAAATAATGGACGTTAACTGGCAATATTTAAAAACTGGTATTTTAGTGGTTAGGACTCCAAGCTGTCACTGCCGAGGGCCTAGGTTCGACCTCTGGTCGGGGAACTAAGATCCCACAAGCTGCGCTGTGTGGCTGAAAATAAATAAACTGGGATTTCTAGCAATACTAGGCCCAAAGTTTTGCAAGGTAGCAATCAGGTGGGGTAGAAACCCAGGTGGCCATTTTAGAGCATTCGTGCTCTTGTTCACCACAGACCCCACCATTCTCTATTACATGTCCCTCAACTGAGTTTGAATGTTGGGCTGATTTCACTGCATTTCCAGGTTCCCAAATGTGGATTTATGGTAAGAGGAAAGTGAAATATTTCTGGTCCCTGTTTCTAAAACTAAAACACAAAAATAAAGTGTGACCCAGGTGATCATATGTTTCAAGAAAATGGGAGTGAATGGACTCCTTTGTGTGAGGTAAGAACCTTCTACAAAGTTAATATTTTAAGCCCAAGTGTATCTGGTTAGAAGACCACAATTCAAGAAGCCATTCTGAAACAAAACTGGCTGATACATTTACTTGTTTGACCTTATCTGCTAACCCCAGAGGACTTAAGGCCTCTGGTCAAACTGAGAGAGCATCTTGGAACACAAACAAACAGACCTACAGCTTCATTGGTGAATGGATTTGGGCCCCATGTCTGCCTGTTTTCAAGTTGAGGACAGACCAGACTGACTGGTAGCTTTCAGGACTGAGTGAAAGAACATTCTCACTTCTAAGCCAAACTCCTGCTTTCCCTACAAGACACATTAATAACAAGAAGAGGAGAGACAGGAAGTTCTGGGGTGGATAAACTACAAAATCAAATGTGCTTGGAGAATCTGAACTACAGTTGGAACTAGAGAACCCTATTTGTGATCAACCATAAATAATTATTTTTATTTTCTTAACTTTTGGAAACAATTTCAGACTAACCAAAAAAATTGCAAAAAAAAAAAAAAAGATTTTCTGTAAACTTTCACCCAGATGCCACAAATATTAACATTTTACATAACAAGAAAGATTGAAATCATGAGATTAACACTGATACAATGCTGTTATCTAATCTACAAAATTTATTCAGATTTCCCCCACTGTCTCACTGAGGTGTTTTTTTTTTAATTGTATATTTTTGAATTCACATGTATTTTATTCTATTTTTTAATTTTTTGGCCGAATGGCATGTGGGATCTTAGTTCCCCAACCAGGAATTGAACCCGAACCCTCTGCATTGGAAGCATGGAGTCTTAACCACCGGACGCCAGGGAAGTCCCCTGAGGTTCTTTTTCCAACTCATCTAGCATTTTACCTTGCACTTGGCTCTCAAGTGTGGAACCATTCCTCAGTGTTTCTTTGTCTTTTATGACCTTGATACTTAACAAAATGTCCTTTGATTTTGGTCTGTCTGTTCTTTCCTCATGACTGAAGTCAGGTTATTCATTTTGATAAGAAGACCACAGAAGTGATGTTGCCTTCTCCTCGATGCATCAGATCAGGAGGTACACGCTATCTGATAATACTGACTTTGACATCTGGTGGTGTCTCACAGGTCTCCCTACTGCAGAGTTACTTATGAATTCATAAGTATTCAAAGGGAAAACTGTATCTTCTGGGGAGATACTTAGAGATGATGTAAATATCCTTTTTTCTCATCATACTTCCACTCACTAATTCTAACATCCATTGATGATTCTTGCCTGAAATTAATTAATTTTAAACTAGAATAATAATGAAGAGAAACGAGTGTTAGAGGAATCTATAAAAAATTCTTATAAATGAGAATGTCCCTTGGTCCTCTTTCAGATAGTAGGTAAAAGTCACAAGGTGTCCACTTTTTCACTGAATTATTGATGAGCCTTGGGTCCCTATGGAATGGCCTGGGCTCCACGGATTCTTGGCAATGCTACATCTCATAGCTTTTTTCTTGGGTAATATGGCCTAGTGGAAACCATATTTCAGACTCTGTATAAACCCTCAACAACCCACACGAGAACCTTCTTCCATGCAAACAGATCTCCTTAGATTTCTCTGTATCTGTTTGTACCTGGCCTACTCATGCTGGCACTTGTGGTGTCACTTCGCCTGTTCCTATAGGCTGGGTGATGTCTTTCTTACCTGTCCACCTTCTCCTCCCTTTTAGTGAATTAGATACCTCCTACAAGTCTAAGCTCAAAGCTCTGTTCTGCTTGAAGTCTTTTATAGGAGGGCAGGGCCTACCTTTTCTTCCTCTGATATTTTTCTGCATTTAAGAATAAAGTTTGGGGGACTTCCCTGGTAGGGCAGTGGTTAAGAATCCACCTGCCAATGCAGGGGACATGGGTTCGAGCCCTGGTCTGGGAAGATCCCACGTGCCACGGAGCAACTGAGCCTGTGCGCCACAACTACTGAAGCCAGTGCGCCTAAAGCCTGTGCTCAGCAACAGGAGAAGCCACCACAATGAGAAGCCTGCACACTGCAACAAAGAGTGGCCCTGCTCACAACTAGAGAGGGCCCGCACGCAGCAACGAAGACCCAATGCAGCCAAAAATAAATTAATTAATCAACTAAAAAAAAACCACATGTGTGAATTTTCATGACTTTGGATTTGGCAATGGAGTCTTAGATATAAAATCCAAAGCATGAGCAACAAAAGAAAATAAGCTAGACTTCATCATTAAAAAAAAAGAATAAAGTTTGGGTTTCAGCATTCATTCAATACCTCCTCTGGTGGGGAGGGAGATAAAGAAGGGTAGTTCATAGTCCCTCAAGAAGTGGTAAAGAGGGGTGCATAAAATGAATGAATTCTAAAGCAAAGAAGAAAAGAATAAGCTTTATGGAAATCTAATGGAAATCACAGAAAAGGTGGCTTTTGAAATGGGCCCAAAGGATGTAGATTTGAGCTGTGGGTGAAGGTAGGAGGCTTTCTAGGCTGAGAAGAGCTGGTTATGGACATAAAGTGGTCACACCTACAGAGACATGTGAAAATGTATTTGGAGTTGGAATGGGAAGCATTCTAGAGCAGTTTGGGAAAAGGGCTGGAAGCATGAGGTGTGCCACCTCCTAGTGGCTTTTATAGTGTGCACAGTGGGACATTAACCCAGATCTGAGCCTGGGGTTTCAGGACAATAATTCTTGCAGGTAGATGAAGGGTGGATTGTATAAACATGTCGTTGGAGGAATGGACATCCCATCAGGAGGCTTCCAGGCAGAAGATGAGCACCTGAATTTAGGCAGCAGTTGGAAAGGAGCAGCCCATTTGTCAACAACCAGTGTATAATTGCTTCTTTGTAATTCTGAAATCTAAGAAGCTGAAAACCAAAAGTTTCAAGTTTGCAGAAAATGTATTTGGTAGAAACATACGACTTAACCTGGTGTGAAGTTATGCTGTGAAGTTATTCATTGTCTTTTTTAATCCCACTTAATGGATTAAAAAATGAAAGGCCGTGGATTAAAAGCAAAGGCCACAGTCCTTTGCTGCTTCTCTCATCCAGACATGGTGTCTATTTCCCCTCTGTTTGAATCAGGCTGCCCTTATCACTGGCTTTGACCAATAGAATGTGGCAGAAATTTCAAGGCTGGATCTTAAGAGATCTGCAGCTTCTGCTTATTTTTCCCCTCTTGGAAGCCAACTACTGTGTAGAAGTCCAACTACTCTGAACCCACCATGCTATGAGGAAGCCTAATAAGCTTCATGGAGAGAGAGAGAGGCCAGGTAGAGGGGCACTGAAGTGCCAGAAAGGGAGTGAACAGAATGTGAGTGAAGGCTTTTCAGCCTTTCCACACCTGCCCTGCCACCGGCCGAAAACAGCTGAGTTAATGACTCCAACCAACACCCTGCGGAGCAGAAGACTCTGCCAGCCAAGCCCCGCCCAAATTCCTGACCCACAGATTCATGAGTAAGATGGTTGTTATTTTATTATTTTTATTTTTTTTGCGGTACGCGGGCCTCTCACTGCTGTGGCCTCTCCCGTTGCGGAGCACAGGCTCCGGACGCGCAGGCTCAGAGGCCATGGCTCACGGGCCCAGCTGCTCCGCGGCATGTGGGATCCTCCCAGACCGGGGCACGAACCCGTGTCCTCTGCATCGGCAGGTGGACTCTCAACCACTGCGCCACCAGGGAAGCCCTAGATGGTTGTTAGTTTAAACCACTGATGTTTGGGAGCATTTATCACACTGCAGTAGATAAGCCAAACACACACTTAATTCATTCACGTATTTTCATTGCCGGAAACTAGTGTATTTGATGAAAGTACCACTCCAGACCTCACTGAAGGTGTTATATGATGTATGGTATATGTACATTTTTACCTTTCTAAATTAAAGATCTGAGTTTTGAAATCCATTTGGCCTCTGAGAAGGGCTTGCCCTTTGTAATACAGAAATAGAGCTGTTTCGACTTCCTTCCTGCCTTCGTTATAGGTCCTGCATGATGCCACAGACAGCTTCTCCAGCCATTCCATGTGTGTATCTCTTACTTTCACAGCTGCAAAATTGGTTTCTCTAAACCAGTAGCTCTCAAACTTCTCTAAACCAGTAGCTCTCAAACTTCAGTATGTATCAGAGTCTCCTGGAAGGCTGGTTCAAAAACAGCTTCCTGGCGTCTGCCCTCAGAGTTTCTGATTCAGTGGGTCTAGGGGCTTGAGAACTTGCATTTCTGAGAGTTCCTGGTTGATACTGATGCTGCTGGTCCGGGTACCACACGTTGGGAACGGCTGCTCTCGGGGAAAGGGCTATATTTCTTATTCTCTTTACCCACCAGCCCAAGATGCTTAGCAAATGCTCATAGATGGAATTTCTCTAAATCGTCGTCTTTGTAATGCTTTTGAAGCCTTAACTTTTTACTCCCTGAGGTCCTCCTGAGTAGGCCCTAGACTAAAAGAAACGAATTCCTTGTTTTGTTTTATTAGATCGTATGCAATAGTTTTTGCTTTCTCTGCTCAGCTGATAGGACATTGTGGCAAAAAATGTCCCTTCTGATCTTTTTTAAACGTGTCTTGGGGACGGATAAGACAGATGCGGTGACTCCAGAGCGACGCTTTATTTGTGAACAAGGATTATTTCCTTTCCTTTTGGGGGTTTCTGAATAAAATAGAACGTTTCTTGCCATCCTTTCACAATACAAAAGGAGAGAGCGCCATGAAGATGCTTTTGTTGGCAAGGCGCCCATGTACGCATTTTACAGATGGCACCACTGAGGCACAGAGAGGTGGAGGCCCTTGCTCCTGGTCACACAGCTGAGAAATGCAAGTGCCGGTGTTGGAGCTCGGGTCAGCCCGACCCTCTAACAAGCTGCCTCACTGTGTAGGGCTCCCTCATCCTCTCCCGCACCCCAGGAAAATACAGCCCGTTAGTCAGAAACTTCAGTTTGCACAACACACACACACCGTTCAAGCTTTCCTCCAACATTTCCTCCCGAGGGTTATGGGACACTGACTCATCATGACCAGGGATCCCAAATATCTCCCCGCTCTTATCTCCGGGCCAGGTGCCGGCCCCGAGGCTCCACGGATCCCGGCGATCGAGCCACTGCGAGCGCCAAGAAGCATCTCGCTTTCCAAACCCGGCGAAAAAGTTGGTTCCTCAAATCTGTTCCTGGCAGGAGGGGCAAGAAATCACGCCGGGCTTCGGCAGCGGAAGCGGCGGCAGGGGGAGAAGCTCTGGTTGGACCGTCCCGGCGGCCTCGCATCGATCTCGGGTCTAAGGTCCGGCCGGATCGTAATTCCAGCCGCTCTTACGCCCCTAGAGTCACCGCCCCTCCCCACACCCTCCATTCCCGGAGCCGCAGGGCCCGGAGGCCTGGGTCTCCCCGGGGTCCAAGGACCCAGGGCTGGCCGCCGCCAGGTGGAAGGAGACAGGTTAACCGCGGCCCGCCCCCGGGAGGCGGGGCCTGGCGGAGCGGCCGCGACCCCCGCCCTCCCTCCCCCCACTCCCCGCGCCCTCCCCCCCTCCCGCAACTCCCCGCGCCCTCCTGCCCCAACTCTCCGTGCAGTCTGCCGCCCCGCGCGCGCTAGCGCGCCCTCCGTCCTTGAGCCCCGCAACAGGTGAAGCGGCCGCCGCTCCTCGGCGCCTCCGCGGGGCGGTCTCTCCCCGCTAGCCGCGCGCCCGCCCCTCTCCACGCCCCCTCCCCTCCGCCCGGCCTTCGCCGCCTCCCTTGGCTGCTGGCGGCCTCCCCTCGCCCGGTCTCCTGCTCCGGGGCCCCCGCGCAGGCCGAGAGCCCGCGCGCCTAGGAGCAGGGGAGGCCGCGCACTCTACGGACACGCACTGCGGCCGGACGGATCCAGGCGGTTCCCCCCGCGCGCCCTGGGCCCCGCGCCGCCGCGCTCCCCTCCCCCCCCGCCGGTGTCCCCGGGCTCAGGGCCGCGCGGCCAGCCCCGACGCGCCGGGGGTCCCCGAGGCGGGGCCGGCCCGGCCGGGGCGCGACGATGGAGGAGCCGCAGCGCGCCCGCTCGCACACCGTCACCACCACCGCCAGCTCCTTCGCGGAGAACTTCTCCACCACCAGCAGCAGCTTCGCCTACGACCGCGAGTTCCTCCGCACCCTGCCCGGACTCCTCATCGTGGCGGAGATCGTGAGTGCCTCCGGGCGGGCTGGGCTGGGGGCAGGGGCGCAGGTGGGCCCCGCGCCGTGCTCCTCGCCTGGGAGCTTGTTCACATGCTCGGGAGGGCTTCGAAGGAATCCTTTTTGCTCAGCCTCTTCTTCATCCCCAGGTGCCGAACTCAGAGACCCCCTCTCTGAACGAGGTCTCATCACCTTGGGCTCTTTTGGGGGAGACGGTCGTGACCCTTGGGAGGTCCGTTGGAGAGAAACTCGACTTGCTGGGTCCTCTCTGTGGTCGTGGTGTGTTCTGAGAGCAGGATGCTTGGTGGGCATTGAGTTTGTGTTAATGAGTGTCAGGGACACCTGGCGCCTCCCTTATCTGCTCTCTACCTGGGTGGCCTTTTCCCTAAAAGAAAAACTTTACGAAGATCAGAGGAGAGGAGAAGACTTTTTCTTTTTTTAAATTTATCTCCCTGGTAGTAAAATCGAGGTGAATCAGGAGACATTTACTGAATAAAATCTGAGGGTCTCCTGTCTGGTGCTCTTTGAAGACCAAAGGGTCTCCTGTTTGGTGCTGTGCACATCCTGGTTTAAGACTCAGAACGTTCCTGGAGAGGAGGCCGGGCATGTGCCTTCTCCTCTCCATAGGAAGACATGGAGGCTGAGAGGTCGAGTGATCGCCCCTTAGGTCCCATCGTGGCTGAGAAAGGACGCCGGCCGTGTTAGCAGCTAGTGGTTGCCACTATTTATTGTCTTCATCCTGTGCCAGGGTCTCGTCAAGCGCTTTAGATGCCTTCGTGCTCTCATGTACCACACAACAACCCTATCCTGTGAATGTAGCTTTAATTATTATCTCATTTTACATGTGAAGAGACTGAGACTCAGAGAGAGGAAGTAGGTCGCACCTGGGGGTGGTGGAGGTGGGATTCAAACCCAGGCCTGCCTTACTCCAGAGTCCTGCTCTTAACTGCCAAGGGGCATCCCTTGCAGCTGTCTAAGCAGCGCCCCTTTTGCTGTATCTCGTATACTTTCACTTAAACATTTGTGGGATTGAAATCTAGCCTATATGGGGCCATGATGGTGCCGAAGTGACTGAGGACCCCAGTGGTTCCTCTGAGAAACCTTCAGCAAAACCTGTGCACATCAAGTAGCTTGCTTGCTCCTCCGGAGCCTCAGAGCCCAACCCAGACCAACTGAATCAATCCCAGGTGTATCCAGTGCACGAGGAGTTTGAAGTGTTGGCTTAGCCCATGCCCCAGCTGGTTCTCTCAGCTGGTTGCCCCAGCTGGTTCCCCCAGCTGGCATTGAGGCCTTCAGGAGATCCAAAAAAAAGCTGGGGTATTGGAATCACTGTGCAGGGCCTGGCTTATAGGAATTCAACAAATATTTGCTGTGTGAATGAAGGAGTTGGCAGGCTCCCCTGCTCCAGCAGAAAGAGCAGAAGCTAAAATGACAGAGATGGGGCTTCTACCCTGTGGTGGATGTGGACCAGGCTTAAAGTAAAACACCTCTTGTTTTCTGATTTATGGTCAATAAACTCCATGCTACATACTTTTTCCGAAAGTTGGAAAGTGAAAGAAAAAATGTAAATGGTCCACAATCGCGTTACTAGAAATAACCACTGTTGATGTTGGCATGTATACTTTACGATTTCAATACTTTTTTTAAAATTTGTTTGTTTGTTTGTTTTTTGCGGTACGCGGGCCTCTCACTGTTGTGGCCTCTCCCGTTGCGGAGCACAGGCTCCGGACACGCAGGCTCAGCGGCCATGGCTCACGGGCCCAGCCGCTCCGCGGCATGTGGGATCTTCCCGGACCGGGGCACGAACCCGTGTCCCCTGCATCGGCAGGCGGACTCTCAACCACTGCGCCACCAGGGAAGCCCCTCAATACGTTTTTTGAAAAAAATGGAAAAATATGCAGGAAAAATTGTCCTTATTACTAGTAGAGTTGGGTTTTTATTTTTAACACGTCTGTATATGCACAAGTTTTAAAGAGTCATGGTTCTACGGGTAAAAATGTAAGTTTCCCCCACCATCGCTGGTTCTTGATTCCCCCCGCTCCCCCAAATTGTAGATGTTATTCAGTGGCTTCCCATTCTGAAAGATGAGGCTTTAGCTCTCTTGGACCACCTCTTTCCCACCCCCATTATACATACACCTTTCCTGTCTTTGGGTTACATCACTAACCAGTGCTACCTTAGGATACAGGAAACACTGTTCACGGAGCCACTGAGTGGTCTGTGAGTGCTTTTCCTTTTCTGCCCAACTTCTTGTTTTCCCTGCAGTTTGTAATTCTATTTCCGTGTTTTAGTTCTCTAGATATTTAGACACTAACTTTACCTTAGTTGTTTGAATCCCCTCTCTGGAAACTGAGACACAGCAGGTACTCAGTCAGGGTCATCCTTCTGACCAATCCTCTCTGGGAGCTACTCACCTCCTCCCACCCAGCCTGCTCACCTGGGCACGGCTAATGGCCTGGGATCTCCTGCGTGTCACCCTGGAGATTCTCTTCCCCTCTCTCCTGGGTTGGACCCCCTCCTTCCCATGACCTGTGCCCTTCTCTGTCTTGACTCACTGCCGCTAGGGGAATACACAGCCTCTGGTAGTCTCCTGAGAAAGGATGCATGTGTAAATCGAGATTTGCATCTTTCAAAATATCTTGATTCCACTGTTACACATAATTAATAGGTTGACTATGTAAAGAATGGTAGATTGGAAATTGTTTTCCCTCAGAATTTTGAAAGTATTCCTCTGTTATCTTCTAGCTCTTATAATTCTTTAAGAAAAATTCCAATTCTTGATCCCCACCCCCCACCCTTTCTGGAAGCTTGTAGAATCTTCTTTCTCCCCAGAGATCTGTAACATCATAATGATGTGCCTTCATAGGAGGCACTAAGGACCTGGTGTGTTCTCTCAATCAGGAAAACTCATGGACGTTTAAGGAGATTTTTTTTAAATTGAATTTTTATCTTTCCATTTTCTTAGTTTTTTTCCTGAAATTCCTTTTATACTTTTTTTCCCCTACGCATGTATTTTCTTATAATTTTTCTCATGGATTTAACTGCTGTATTTACTTACCATGAACATTTTTCAGGGTCTTGGATCTCTTGCATTATTACAGTTTTCTGTCATATAGAAGTACTATATTTGATTTCCTCAGCTTTCTGTTTTAAAACTAACATGTTCTAGGTTTTACTAGTATAGCCAGTGGTGTAGCAATCTTCCTGTTTTTCCCTCTCTTTCCACACTTTTCCGGTGACTTTCTTTTCTTTTTTTTAATTAATTAATTTTATTTATGTATTTATTTTTGGCTGTGTTGGATCTTCGTTGCTGCGCATGGGCTTTCTCTAGCTGCAGCGAGCGGTTGCTACTCTTCATTGCGGTGCGTGGGCTTCTCATTGCGGTGGCTTCTCGTTGCAGAGCACGGGCTCTAGGCACGCAGGCTTCAGTAGTTGTGGCACATGGGCTCAGTAGTTGTGGCTCGCGGGCTCTAGAGTTCAGGCTCAGTAGTTGTGATGCACAGGTTAGCTGCTCTGCGGCATGTGGGATCTTCCCAGAACAGGGCTCAAACCCTTGTCCCCTGCATTGGCAGGCAGATTCTTAACCACTGTGCCACCAGGGAAACCCTCCAGTTGACTTTATTGAGGGAAAGTTCCTTAAAGTATATATTGATATGTCAAAGGGTATACAAATTTACATATTCTGTTTTGATATATATACTGAAGTTATCTTTCCCCAAAGCTGTATTAATTTAAACTGTCATTAGTAATGTGAGCCTATTAAACTAAAAATATTTTTTTACATTAGAAGAACTTTTAAAATTAAAAATGCTAAGGATCACCCTAAATAGTATACTATGTTTTATTGACCCAAGATCGTTTTTTGTTCATGTTTTAATATCTGGGTCAGGATGCAGCTTACAATGGATGGTTTCTTGAACTTAGTGAAAAATTGTACCACTGCTTCTTTATCCCAGGATGGCGGCAGGGCGGTTTCAAACTATTACTCTTCCAGCCCTGAGATTAAGTTAGACCTGCCCCCAGAAGAATGCTACTTTCTGCCTTGAAAATACAAAATACTGAGACAAAGAATTGCTAAGAACCTGACTCCCTGCTTGAGCCTGGGGGAAGTAATAGAGAACAAAACACAATGTTTCCCCAAACCTGTTGTCAAAATCCCTTGCCCTGGCTTTCTCACAGGGGTGAGTGGTAATAGGTAAACCTGCTAAAATACTCTAGGCTGTGCCAATGTAGCATCGTGTAGAAACCAAATTGTAATGGTTTCCTTCCTTTTAAAGTTTTATAACAAGCTGGAAGCAATCTAGTACTTGACCTGTGACTCGTAGGACGCTGTGATCTCATAACAGTTATGAGTATATGAAGAATAAAAGTGATTTGACAGAAGGTGAGTTAATCTCATCCTTCCTGTTATTGGTGACTTCAAAATGAGTTATGTCATCCATGTAATAATGTCAGATCGCCTTTCATTTACTTACTGTCATGAGCAAAGTTAGGGGAAGGACAAAATAGGGTTTCCCGAGAGCTGGAATCTAAATTATTCTATCCTGTTGAGTTCTTTTTAAAGAATAGTGAACATATTTTTTCTGCTTCACAAAAAACAATACCTAGTCTTGGTAGAAAAATTATAAAAATGCAGGTAAGAAAATAAAAACACCCTTTAATTCTCACCCTCACGGTGGTTACTATCAGGCATGGTACCAACCCATGTCTGGGAGTGGGGAGGCTTTTCAAAAATTTTTGGTTATTGTAATGCCTGAGGTTTCTATTGGTGTTTAGTGCCCTGGGGGCCAGGGAGGCTAATGTCCTAAAGTGCCTGGGGCAGGACCCAACCATGAAGAATTGCTTTGCCAGCTGCCAACAGCACCACCGTTGAGGAACTCTGGGTGAACCACTGTTTACCCCTTGGAGTAAACCATTCTAGAGTTTCTTAAGTGGTTGTATGTTACTTATCTTTATTTTTTTTAAAATGTAGTCACTTGTAAACTACTCCTTGTTTACTGCTGTGACCATCTGTGCTGGACATCTTCCATTTGTTACTTGGATGCACTCTCCACCCGGCTCTCCACCCTGCAGGCTGACTTGCACGGATCGTGTCCAGGGTCCCCTCTGCTGTCCCACTGGATTCCGATGTCCTCCCGGCACCCGCAGGAGGCTGTAAGGTGGGAGGGGAGCAGGTTCCTGGGATTCCTCCCTGCTGGGGCTCAGCAGCCTGGCTGTGTCCCTCTGTGCTGGGTGGGCCGTCTGGCAGCCCTCTGCACTCGGCTGTTTTCCCTGGCTCTGCTGACTGGTCACTCCCAGCCGCTTCCTCTTGCCAGGCACTGCGCTATGGCTTGTGGTCTTCTGCACCCTGCTTTCTAAATAAGACCTTTATTAAACTCTGCTCAGATTACCCAATCTAAATGTGCCAGTTTCTGGGGAGACCTGATAAGTTACCTTTCCCCATCAGTGATTAATTTCTTCTGGCATTCTTTTTTCTTTTTTTTAAATTTATTTATTTTTGGCTGATTGGGTCTTTGTTGCTGCACCGCAGGCTTTCTTCTAGTTGCGGCGAGTGGGGGCTGCTCTTCGTTGCGGTGCACGGGCTTCTCTTGTTGTGGAACATGGGTTGTAGGCGCACAGGCTTCAGTAGTTGTGGCATGCGGGCTCAGTAGTTGTGGCGCACGGACTTAGTTTCTCTGCGGCATGTGGGATCTTCCTGGACCAGGGCTCAAAGCTGTGTCCCCTGCATTGGCAGGTGAATTCTTAACCACTGCGCCACCAGGGAAGCTCTCTTCTGGCATTCTTAAAGGCCACCTAGTATTCCATAAATATCCAGGTTCCTGCTGCTCAGTTTAGGTTTCTTTCTTTTCTGTGACAGTGTTGTAACAAACATTCTTTAAGCTACATCTTTCTGGGTGGTCTTTAATATTTTCTGCAGATGAGTACTTAGAATTGAGTAACAGGGTATATGAATCTTCTTTAAAGTCAAATTTATAGAGGTATACAGTAAAATTTACCTTTTCTAGTGTAGAGTTCTATGAGTTTGGGCATAGCCGTGTTTAAAAAGCAGCTTTTTTTTTTTCTTTTTTTTGACGATGTTGGGGGTAGGAGTTAATCAATTAATTAATTAATTAATTATTGCTGTGTTGGGTCTTCGTTTCTGTATGAGGGCTTTCTGTAGTTGTGGCAAGCGGGGGCCACTCTTCATCGCCATGTGCGGGCCTCTCACTATCGCGGCCTCTCTTGTTGCGGAGCACAGGCTCCAGACGCGCAGGCTCAGTAGTTGTGGCTCACAGGCCTAGTTGCTCCGCGGCATGTGGGATCCTCCCAGACCAGGGCTCGAACGCGTGTCCCCTGCATTAGCAGGCAGATTCTCAACCACTGCGCCACCAGGGAAGCCCTAAAAAGCAGCTTTATTGAGATATCATTCACGAAAAGTTGATCTTTTAAAAGTGTACAGTTTAGGGATTTTTAGGATATTCACATTTGTACAGCTTTCACTTCTGATTTTAGAACATTTCTGTCACTGCAAAAAGAAACCTCTACCTGTTAGCAGTCACTCCTTGGTCTCCCCTGGCCTCAGCCCTTGGTAACCACTAATCTACTTTCTACCTCTATGGATTTGTCTATCCTGGTCATTTCTTTATAAATGGAATCCTACAATATGTGGCCCTTTCTGTCTGGCTTCTTTTACTTAGCATAATGTTTTCAAGGGTCATCCAGGCTGTAGTATGTCTCGGTACTTCATTCCTTTAGTTGCCAAATAATATTTCATTGTATTATATATATATATAACATTTTGTTTATTCATTTGTCAGTTGATGGACATTTGGGTTGTTTCCACATTTTGACTATTACGAATATGCTACTGTGAACCTTCATGTGTAAGTTTTTCTGTGGACATAGTTTTCAGTTCTCTTGGGCATTTACCTAGGAAGGGATGGCTGGATCATATGGTAACTCTTTGTTTAATATTTCGAGGCACTGCTAGACCGCTTCCAAAGTGGCTGCACTGATTTACAATCCCAACAGCAATATGAGTGTTCCCGTTTCTCCACATCCTCACCAAGATTTATTTTCTTTTTGATTCTAATCATCCTACACGGTATGAAGTGGTATCTCATAGTGGTTTGTATATCCAAATACAAATACAAGCCCTTGAATTTTAGTATCACGTTGCCAATTTCTGCAAAAAGGGCGGCTGGGATTTTTTTTTTAATTTATATATATAAATTTATTTTATTTATTTATTTTTGGCTGCATTGGGTCTTTGTTGCTGCGCGCGGGCTTTCTCTAGTTGTGGTGAGTGAGGGCTACTCTTTGTTGAGGTGCGTAGGCTTCTTATTGCGGTGGCTTCTCTTTTTGCGGAGCGTGGACTCTAGGCGTGCGGGCTTCAGTAGTTGTGGCACACAGGCTCAGTAGTTGTGGCTCGCAGGCTCTAGAGCACAGGCTCAGTAGTTGTGGCACACAGGCTCAGTAGTTGTGGCTCGCAGGCTTTAGAGCACAGGCTCAGTAGTTGTGGTGTACAGGCTTAGTTGCTCCGCGGCATGTGGGATCATCCCGGACCAGGGCTCAAACCCGTGTCCCCTGCATTGGCAGGCAGATTCTTAACCACTGCGCCACCAGGGAAGCCCTGGCAGCTGGGATTTTAATATGGATTGTATTCAACCTGTAGATCAATTGGGGGAGTATTGCCGCCTTAAAAAAATTGTTTTCCGATTCATGAACATGGGATGTCTTTCCATTTATTTAGATCTTCTCTAATTTCTTTACCAGTGTTTTATAGTCTTCTGCATACATGTCTTGCATTCCTTTTGTTAAATTTATTCCTAAGTATTTTATTCTTTTTGATGCTATTGAAGATGGAATTATTTTCTTAATTTCATTTTCAAATTGTTCATTGCTAGATCATAGAAATCCAACTGAGTTCTGTATCCTTGACCTTGTATCCTACAACTTTGCTGACCTCATTTATTAGTTCTAATAGTTTTGTGTGTGTTTGTGTGTGTGTAGGGGGTGGGGTGGGGTTGGCCTATGTGTTTTTAAGGCTTTTGTTATTACTGCCAAGTTGTACAGAAAGGTTTAAACTGATTTGCATTCCCTCTAGTGGTGTTTCAGTGTTTGACAGGGTTTGTTTCTGCAAATGCTCAAACTTTTAATATTTGCCCGTTTTCTTGGGGTGGGAGATGTTCAGATTAATAAAAACTCACTTGGCATAAACACCCACCAGGCAGACCATCAGCTAATATTCAGGGGAGCCCTGCACATGTGTAAAAAAGCAAACTTTAAAAAAAATTTTTATTGGAGTAGAGTTGATTTACAATGTTGTGTTAATTTCAGGTGTACAACCAAGTGAATCAGTTATACATATCTCCACTCTTTTTTAGATTCTTTTCCCATATAGGTCATTAGAGAGTATTGAGTAGAGTTGGCTGTGCTATACAGTAGGTCCTTATTAGTTACCTATTTTATATATAGTAGTGCGTATATGTCAATCCCAAACTCCCAATTTATACCCCACCCCAACCATAAGTTTGTTTTCTACATCTGTGACTCTATTTCTGTTTTGTAAATAAGTTCATTTGTACTATTTTTTTAGATTCCACATATAAGTGATATCATATATTTGTCTTTGATTTCACACAGAAAGCAAATGGTTTTTGTTTGTGTTCCTCTGATTATTAAAATTGAACATTTTAAATATGCTTATTAGCCATTTATTTTTTCTTTTAGTAACTACCTGTTGTTTTTTTTTTTCCTTCACCCATTTAAAAAAATAGGGCTTTTTTTTTTTTTTTTTTGGCTGGCTGCATGGCTTCTGGGATCTTAGTTTCCTGACCAGGGATTGAACCCGGCCCCTTGGCAGTGAAAGCCTGGAGTCCTAACTACTGGACCACCAGGGAAATCCCGGGGCTCTTTCTTTCTTTAAACAATGTTTTAGAGATATAAAAGGGAGCAAAGACATTAATGAAAATTACTTCCAGGAGGGAAATAAGATTGGTTTGGGGGATGTGTTTGAATAGGGAGTTTTGCTTTTTAACTCCTTATCTTTTGTATGGTTTAAATTTTTTATAGTGAATATATTTATACATTAATGTAATTAGAGAAGCTTAAAGCAGTGTATTCGTTGTACAAATAAATTTAAAATCATGTATCTATAGAGTGAAAACTGAATGTCTCTGGTCTCCGCTAACCTACCTCCTTCACTCCACATTTCTTTCTTTTTCTTTTTTTTGGCTGCGCCCTGCGGCGTGCAGGATCTTAGTTCCCTGACCAGGGATAGAATCCGGGCCCCCTGCAGTGGAAGCACGGAGTCCTAACCACTGGACTGCCAGGGAAGTCCCTACCATTCACATTTTTCTGTACACTTGTTCTGTACACTTGCAAATACACATGTAGTATAAAACAAATACACACGAATGAGTGTATTACATATTCTGCAATTTATTTTTCATTTAATAATATCTTGATATGTTTCCATATCGCTTTTTGTTGATTTATGTTTCCTGTGTATTATGAGTATTAATTTTCTTTAGTCATTTGTTATTAGTATCATTCATGACATTTTTCATCAAAATAAGTTTCTAATTTGCATGAAATCTAGAGTGTTACCTTTATTTAGCCTTGCGGGGTTTAGTTTGCTTAAACACGGCTTCCTTATCCCCAGGATTATACAAATATTTGAAGAAAATATAGTTTCTTTAAATGCTAAAAATATTTACCAGTGGGAGTTCTCTGGTGCTCCAGTGGTTAGGATTCAGTGCTTTCACTGCCATGGCCTGGGTTCAATCCCTGGTTGGGGAACTGAGATCCCGCGCGCCGCACAGGGTGTATTTATTTATTGATAAATACAAATTATACAATAAATACATAAATTAAAAAAATATTTTTTAAAAAAAATTGCCATCTAAAGCTGTAAGTTCTTTCTGTGTGGATAAGAATGTAATCTCACTGTTTTCCCCCAAATGCATAGCTAGTTGTCTCACCATTAATCATATTATATTCCCACATACGTGAAACTATTTCTTGACCCTGTTCTATTTCTGAGTCATTCCAAATTGACTGTAGCTTTATCATGCATTTTAATATTCAGTAGGGTAAATCATACAAATTTTTCTCTTTCTTGCTGTGCTTGTATACTTACACTAACACTTAGGGGTGATTTTTTTTTTTAACATCTTTATTGGGGTATAATTGCTTTACAATGGTGTGTTAGTTTCTGCTTTATAACAAAGTGAATCAGTTATACATATACATATGTTCCCATATCTCTTCCCTCTTGCGTCTCCCTCCCTCCCACCCAGAGGTGATTTTTAAAATCAGTGTTCTTTACATTCCACTACAACTTTGATTGAGATTGCATTAAATTTATAAATTAATTTGAAGAGATGTCCTTATAATATTGAATCTTATCACCTAGGGATATTGTATCTCTCTATTTATTTAAGGTCATTTTATGCTCTTGAAGTCGTAAGTTTTTTCCAGATGAGTTGTATGTACTTCTTACTATATTTGATAAATAGGATTTATAAAAAATGAATTGGATTTGGCAATTTCTGACTATTTGTGGTTTGTAAGAAAGCTGTTGATTATCTTGTTTTACTCTTGTGTGTAGCCATTTTATTTGAGTAATTAGTTCTAATAGTTTTATTATTTTATAAGTAAATTATAGTAATAACTGTGAAACAATGATGATTTTCTTTTCCTTTTTATATTTATACTTTTTTTTTTCATTATTACATAGGTTAGGACTGCCAGTGTAATGTTGAATGATTGGGATGAGATGGGTATCCTTGGTGGACTCATAACTTTAATTGTGGTGTTTCTAATGCTTTAATGATAATACAGGTTTTACTGTAGGTTCTGGTAGATATTCTTTATTGAATTAAGGAAGGTAGGTTTAACTGTGTAACTAGTTTAATCAGGAATGGTTGTTGAATTGGGGAGATAGGATTTGGCTGGGGGGTGCCTTTTTATTAGGTGATCATATAGGTTTTTGTTTTTTTCTATTTGCTAATGGAGTGAGTTGTATTAGGAGATCTAATGTTGAATCATTCTTGTACTCCTAGGATGATCTCTATTTAGTTATAAGGTATTCTTTTAATAAACTAGTGGATTTTAAGACTTTTTTTTAACTCTTGGGTTTGATTTGTTAGTATCATATCTGAGGGTTTTGTGTCTATGTTCATATATAAGACCAGCCTTGTAGATCACTTTGCTGTGTTCTATTTTGTCTGATTTTAATACTGCCACTCACCCCAGCTTTTTTTGGCTAGCATTTATCTGATGTGTTCTTGTCCTTTTTTAATTGAAGTGAGATTCACATAACATACCTCAGAGATATTGTGGTTCCAGACCACCACAATAAAGCAAATATCAAAGCTACTCACATGAATTCTTGGGTTTCCAAGTGCATATAAAAGTTATGTTTACACTATACTGTATGCTATTATGTGTATAATAACATTACATCTCAAAAAACAAATGTACATACCTTAACTAAAAATACCTTGTTGCTAAAAAATGCTACCCATCACCTGAGCCTTCAGTGAGTCCTAATCTTTTCGCTGGTGGAGGGTCTTGCCTGGATGTTGATGCTGCTGACTGATCAGGGCGGTGGCTGCTGAAGGTTGGGGAGGCTACGGCAGTTTCTTAAAACAAGACAGCAGTGAAGTCTGCCACCTCAAATGACTCTTCCTTTCATGAAGGATTTCTCTACAGCATGCAGTGCTGTTTGATAGCATTTGACCCGCAGTAGAACGTCTTTCAAAACTGGAGTCAGTCCTCACAAACACTGCCACTGCTTTATCAACTAAGTTTATGTAATATTCTAAATCCTCGGTTGTCATTTCAGCAGTCGATTAAGTTCACCATCTTACATGGACCAGGTTCATGGCGCCCCAAAACAATTAAAATAGTATCATCAGAGATCACTGACCACAGATGACCATAACAAATGTAGTAATAATGAAAAAGATTGGGACTTCCCTGGTGGTGCAGTGGTTAAGAATATGCCTGCCAATGCAGGGGACACGGGTTCGAACCCTGGTCCGGGAAGATCCCACATGCCATGGAGCAACTAAGCCCGTGTGCCACAACTACTGAGCCTGCGCTCTAGAGCCCGTGAGCCACAACTACTGAGCCCACATGCTGCAACTACTGAAGCCTGCGTACCTACAGCCCATGCTCCACAACAAGAGAAGCCACCACAATGAGAAGTCCGCGCACTGCAATGAAGAGTATCCCCCGCTCGCCACAACTAGAAAAAAGTCCTCGCGCAGCAACAAAGATCCAATGCAGCCAAAAAAAATTAATTAATTAAATTTAAATTAATTTATTATTTTATATTATTTATTATTTTATATTATTTATTTTTATTATTTTATATTATTATTATTTTATTATTAAATTAAAATTAATTAAATTAATTTTAAAAACCAGAAAATACCCTACTTAACATAATGAAAAAGTTTGAAACATTGTGAGAATTAACAAATGTGACAGACACAGAGTGAGCAAATGCTATTAGAAAAATGGTGCCAATAAGACTTTTTTGATGCAGGGTTGCCCCAAGCCTTCAATTTGTAAAAAAAACAATATCTTTGAAGTGCATTAAATCAAAGTGCAATGAAATGAGGTATGTCTATAAAATTAACTATTTTAAAATGAACAATTGAATGGCATTTAGTACATTCACAATGTTGTGTGATCACTTCTTTCTAGTTCTGGAACATTTTTATCTCCTCAAAGGAAACCCTACCTTTAATTTTCTTCCTTTTTGTCATCTGGTTATATCTTCTGTATTGATCATATAACTAGATTTTAGTTCTATACTGAGTCTGAGAATTTGTCTTTCAATGTGGAAATTTTTAACACATATTTATTGTGATAACTTATTTAGAATTTTTGGTTTTCCTTATTTTTTCCTCTAGTGATTGAAAGTTATAAATTCCATTTCTATTTTGTTTGGAGTTACTTTTAAAAATCTACCCAAAATATTTATACATATTTTTCTAACTACCCAGAGAATTAAGATGTGTAACCACATTCCATTCAAGAGATAACACTTAACCTATTCCTCACCATGCACTTTGTGTTAGACAATTTTTTGTTTTTTAATAACCTTTATTGACATATAATTTGTATACCATACAGTTTACCCACTTAAAGTGTACAACTCAGTGGCTTTTGGAATATTCACAGAGTTGTGCAATCATCACTATAATCAATTTTAGAATATTTTCATTGTCCCAGAAAGAAACCCCATACCCATTAGCAGTCATTCTCCATTTCCCCACAACTCTCCCTATGCTATCACTAATTCTGCATTCTGTCTCTATAAAATTTGCCTATTTTGGACATGTCATATAAATGGAATCCCACAATATGTGATCTTTTGTGACTCTCTTCTTTCACTTAGCCTAATATTTTCAAGGTTCATCCATGTTGAAGCATGAATCAGTACTTCATTTCTTTTTATTGCCAAATATTATTTCATTGTATGGCTACATTTTATCTATCCATTCATGAGTTCATGGACATTTGGGTTGTTTTCACCTTTTAGCTATTGGTAATGCTGTTAAGAACATTTATGTACAAGTTTTTATGTAGACATATATTTTCGTTCCTCTTGGATGTATTCCTAGGAGTGGAATTGCTGGATTGTGTGATAACTTTATATTTAACTGTACGAGGAACTACCAGACTGGTTTCCAAAGTGAATGCACCATTTTACAATCCCTGGGCTACTTTTTTAAAAAATGATTTCTTAGGAATAATTACTTGCCAGTTGTTTGAAGCTTTCCACCCATATTACCAAACAACTATTTTGACGACTACAGGTTTAATTTTTTTCATGCCGTTTTTTGTGTTATTTGCTTTCTTGGTTTATTTTTCACTTTTGAAGTACCTCCTTGAGTAATTCTTTTAGCAAGGGTTTGAAGGTGTTGAATTTTTTGAATCCTTGCACATCTAATAACATCTTTCTTTTACCTTTATACTTGAATAATTTGGTTGGTATAAAATTGTAGGTCTTAAAATTTCTTTTCATTAATTCTTTGAAGATGTTGCTTCATTGTCTTCTAGCGTCCGGTGGTGTTAATAAGAGACCTGATGGTCTGGTAGTCCCTGGACAGGCCTGTAAGGTTCAGTCCCCCCCACCCCCCTTGGTCTCATGATTGCCATTCCCACAGATTTAGTTGCAGTACAACCTTACATGAATGATGCCTTGCACATTAAATTACCTATGAGAATGTAGAAAGCTGGTGTTGATGGTGTAGCAAGAAATTGTAGGTGGAATGTTGTTACTGTATCAGGGTGAAATGGCTCCTGAAAGGCAGTTTTGCAACCATATGAGGTAATTATACTGGAGCATCAGGTTGATGTGGTTGGGAGTAAAAGATTGTTAAGCTTCCACCTGGAGTTTCCTGAGTCCTGGTGGGATCTGTGCCTGGGCAGGTTGAACGCCCTCATTCCAGCCTGGGAGAAATCAGGAAGACCTTGAAACCCCTCTCTCAGGACAGCTCTAGCCAGATGTTCCCGGCTGAGAACATGTCCTTTGCATCAGTTGCAGTAAACTGTGAGCTTTATAGTATTTAAGTCAAAGGCTTGTTTTACTAGGCTTCAAACCCACTCTTCTGGGGAAATTAGGTTCTCACTTCCTTTTTTTTTTTTTTTTAATTTCCTTTTAAGTAACCAAATTAAAAAAAAAATCTCCCTGAATGCTTTTGGAATTTTCTCCCCTTCCTTAGAAATCATATGCTTTACCACTATGAATCCAGAAGGGCATTTTAAAATTCATCTTTCCCAGTACTCGTTGGGCCCTTTATAACTAATATTCAAATCTGTCTTCAGTGCAGGGAAATTCCTTGTATTTCCTGCATCTTTTTTTTTTTTTCTGTTTTTTCTTTCAAAAAATAATCTTCATTCAAAAGAAGTTCCAGAAGAGATTAAACTGTCTTCAGTATCTCCTAACTTTTCTTTTATACTTTCCGTTTCTTTGTTCTTTTGCAGAGTTCCAGGACAATAACACTTCCAGCCCAAATTCAGGTGGTTTTCAGTTGAGTATGTTCTGCTCTTCAGCCCAACTGCTGAATTTTTATTTTGGCTTTGATAGTTGTTTTTTTTTTTTTTTTCCGGTACGCGGGCTTCTTACTGTTGTGGCCTCCCCCGTTGCGGAGCACAGGCTCCGGACGCGCAGGCTCAGCGGCCATGGCTCACAGGCCTAACCGCTCCGCGGCATGTGGGATCTTCCCGGACCGGGGCACGAACCTGTGTCCCCTGCATCGGCAGGCAGACTCTCAACCACTGCGCCACCAGGGAAGCCCGGCTTTGATAGTTTTAATTCCCAACATTTTGTCATTCTTTTACTTTGTAGTCTGATTGCTTTTTTACTGAACCACTTTAAGACTCTTGGGTATACAGTTGACCCTTGAACAACACAGGTTTGAATTGTCTGGTTCCATTTACAGGTAGGTTATTTTCAGTAGCAAATACTGCAGTATCACATGATCCGAGGTTGGCTGACTATAAGTTATAACTCGGATTTGCAACCGCAGAGGGTCAGAGGTGGTCCTAACCCCTGTGTTGTTCAGAGGTCAATCGTATTTAAGCTTCTCTTAGTTTACAAAGGGACCACTTCTGCTTGTTGAGTCTGTTGCTTCTGTACGGCTGTTTTCCTCAGTCATTTGGTGATTCATGATTGTCGATTTGTAATTGTAGATGAGATGGTTGGAGACTGTTTGCTCAGCTTAAGTGAGAATCCCTGTGCCCCCAGCAGCGAATGCAGGTTTTCACCACATGACCTGCATGTAGTGTCTTTTTCTCAGAGGAAGGGAATTATTAATGGGGTAGAAGGGGCACTGGGGGCAGTGTGGCTGCTCGGGCTTTGTTATGAGGTGTCCACATAGCTTGTTGAAGCACCTGGAAGTCTTGAAGCTTTATCTTGGAGACTGTTTCCAGAAGTAACTGCTAGAGGGGATGTGGAGAGAATGATTGACAGCTCTCTAAGTATTTAAATTTAGTCCTTATCAGATTACCCTTGGCTCATACCTTTTCCCACTTCTGTTGTTACCTTTAATCTTTGAATTTTTCTGAGCGTCTGCTTGGAAATTCCCCTTTTTGATGGTCCTCTGTTTTCCTCTCCAGGGCTGAAGACTGGAAACCCCATTGCTTACCCTTAGTTTGTTCCCACATGCCTCCCAGGAATCCCTCATGGCTATAGATTGTTGCTGTTGCTCTTTGCAGCTTCTCAGCACTACTGTGTATTTTAAAATTATTTGCATGTGTGTGGTGTTTTTTGTTTTTGGTCATTTCAGTGGAATTTGGGAAGGATGGAGAGATAAACATACAGGTCTAGTCAGCTGCCTTGAGAGAGAAGTTCTGCTATTTTGTTATTCATATAAAGGCATTTGTTATGTATATAGAGTATTGACCTCCTTTCTGTGTTGCAGACATTTTTTCTAGCTTTTCATGCCTTGACTTTATTTACACAATGTAAAGCTTATCTTTAAATTTATCAGTCATGTTTTTTCCTCATGTCTGGTTCATTAGAAAATTCTATTTCTCTAACAAAACTAAATATAATTAATTATACATTAATTTTTAACCTGTGTTTTTCTTATAGTACTTTTTAATGTTTAACCTTAATTATTTTAGCTGAAGGTAGAAAGTTGGGCTCTAACTTTGCTTTTAGGTATTTTCTCGGTCGTCCCAATATGATATAATGATAATCTATAAATCTGTTTTTCATTCAGTCATCTGGGTTGCTCTCTTTTTTCATTTATTTGGTTCTTGTATCGACTTGGGCTCAATTCTGTACTTTCTAGTCTATTCCAGTCTTTGTTCCCAAGTTTTAAAATCTGTCATTCTAGGATACATTTTACCATCTGATAACGTAAACCACCCCAGCCATAAGTTTTAGAATTTTTTAAAGAGTCATTCACTGCTGTGTCCCCTCTCCTCTGTCAAATTATCTTGGCTTTTGATTGGGCTATTATGTAATACATAGATTAATTTTTGGAAAAGGGATTTATACTACTTTATAGTTCCTAAGAAGAAGACTCCTCAGCTGTTCCCTTGTCTTCTGTTACATCTTCTTATTGATTCTTAAGCTCTTCAAGGTCTTTTCCAGTCTATAATGCTGTGAGTTTTACAGTGTAAATTAATAATGCTTATCTTATTTATTCAGTCATCAAATATGTGTTGAATAGTTACTGTGTTCCAGAAGCTTTGTCTAGCATTTAAAATATAGTGGTATAGCACCTTTCTTTCTTTTTTTTTTTTTTTTGCGGTACGCGGGCCTCTCACTGCTGTGGCCTCTCCTGTTGTGGAGCACAGGCTCCGGATGCGCAGGCTCCGGATGCGCAGGCTCAGCGGCCATGGCTCAGGGGCCCAGCCGCTCCGCGGCATGTGGGATCTTCCCGGACCGGGGCACGAACCCGTGTCCCCTGCATCGGCAGGCGGACTCTCAACCACTGCGCCACCAGGGAAGCCCGCACCTTTCTATTTTTATTTAAAGGAATGATCAATGATAGGATGTAAGACATGAAAAGAAAAATATGCTTAGGATGATATCGAAGGGTAGTTTTTTAAAAATCCTCAAATTTTCAAATTTGAGCAGAAACTCAAGAGGCATTTATTCCTTGCTGGCCTTTGGTCTTTTATTCATCTCAAGGACTTAAATCTGAAATTTAACACATGCAGAATACAATTTGTTTCCTTTTTTTGCTAAGATTTATGGCTAGAGTTATTCCCAGGAAGGTAGTAGTACTTTTCCTTAGATGAGCATTTTACCATTCATTTTCATTTAAAAGTAAATGAATTTCCGTGTTTATTATCTCACTTGATATGAAGCCAGCCCCAGGTTTTGGGGAATCCCTTCTTTCATTCCCATTTCTAGTTGAGCCATGATTTGAGGAAACAGTTCTCAAATTATATGTGAATGAGTCAACCACATCTTTGTGGGATGCAAGGTGAAACAGTTCCATTGGTTGCTTCTCCCTCTTCCATACCTACCCATGAGATTCATGGTAACCAGCCCAGTGGAATCTCCCTTCTGCGGGAACGTACTATACGCACTGTCTCGGTCAAGGTTCAGTTGCAGACGACAGCATCCACTTTAGCTAGTGGGAGCATCAGGAGACTTATTATAAATCACTAGATGGCTTCCAAGGTTTTTGGTAGAGCTGGGGGAGCAGGCTCTAGGCTGAGCTTCCAGCAACACCTCCCAGTATAACACCACAGAACTGGCCTATCCTAGGAAGGCAAGGAAGCAGGATCTCCTCACTGCTGCTGGATCTTGGACCTCCATTGTGACACACGGCCCCACGTGCCCCCTGACTTATCTATCAACACTCTGAAGCTAGGGATGGGACACTGGGGTTTCAGTTATGGCTGCCACCAAAAAACAAACGCTGCCTCGGAATGCAGTAGCTGCTGAATCCTGTCTTCTGGCCCCATGATGTGGTCTTTGGCTTCTAAATCCTGCATGGGTGTGTCTGCCAGAGCTCCATCATGTGTGGGACCTGAGCTGCAGCGGTCTGGCTTTCCAGCATCTCGTGAGAGTAAGCAACGCTGCGAGGGGAGGGGAGGGGAGTGGAGCTGAGTGACTCCCCGTGCAGTGCTTGCTACAGCCACCTTCACTGGATTCTACCAGGGTCACTGTGTTGGAGGTGGAAGACCTCCTGTGATTTATCACACTTCTAGAACATTCTAAGGACTTGCCCTTTTTCCATTTAGATGTGCATTTTCTTTTCTTTTCTTTTCTTTTTTTGGACATGCGGCTTGCGGGATCTTTGTTCCCCGACCAGGGATTGAACCTGTCAGTTCCGCCAGAGAATTCCCTCTAGATGTGAGTTTGATTTCTAGCTCTGTGACCTTGCATGACCAACCTAAGATTTCTTGAACTTCCATTTATAATAATGAGAAGGGTGATGATGACTTCACAGGTTAGCAGATGAAGTGAGCTAAAATATACGTAAGCCCTGTCTCAGATGGAAATATTAGTTTATTTCTTGGGTAAATGTAGGTTCATTTCTTCCCTCAGTAGGTCCAGACTCTGTAGATTAATCCTCCTTGAACAGGGCTGCGTTTAGAATGAGTGGCCAAATCTTAGTTTCTTGTGAGTTCTCATGCACCCAGCAATGAGCATGAATATAGAATTTAGCCTCTGTGGTGTGTAGTGGGGTTAGGGTTAGGATTAGAATTTTAACTAAAGAAAGCTTAAAAGTTACATTGAGAACCACAAAGACCTGCTTATTTTAACTTTCAACACAATTAGTTCATTTAGACTGTGAAAGATTAGTAGAGTGATCTAGCCACAATTATGAGTGATGCCAGGTTTGTAGGTGCAGTGGAAAGATTTCATCTATTTGTGTTCCTGTGTAGACTTTACTCAGAGAAGGTCTAAAAAGCCACGGGGCGGGTCTGTTTTCCAAAAGTCTGAGTTTAATGCGGTGTTTTGGAAAACATGCAAGGCATTGACCTTGCTTCTTCTCTTGCCTCCCCCTTTTCCTTCATCTATCCCACATCTAATTATCAGAAGTGCCACTTTCTGGGGGAAAAATAATTCAGAGGAGAAAGACATGTTTATCGTTGATTTATAACCTGCCTTGTTTCCAGAAAGGACTTGAGGCAGGACAAAAATCTTTGAATTGAGGTTTTTAAAGGATGCAACAAGAAATCTATATCAGTCATGGATTGGTAGGCATCAAAGATCACTTTAGAAAAAGAAACACTTTATCTGAAGCACTAAACTTTGAACAGACTCTAAGGGACATTCTTGAATAAGACTTTTGGAGGCACAAAGCCACTGTGTTGCCCGACACCGTGTGCGGCCGTCGAGGGGAGAAAGTATGGAAGATTTGTCAGCCAATCTTCCTTCAGCTTTAGGTTTACTTTAGGGGGAACAAAGTCTGTGTGCTTTGAGGCCCTGCCTTTCTTCGGATTTCACAGGCCCAGAAGTTTCTTTAGAGATGGATGTTTGAGGAGATCTAAAGTAGCTGTATTTAATATTCTCCTAGCTTATAGTTTGGAAGTCATGGCTAAGGTTCCTTTAACTGTGACATGAATCTTGAGCGGTTTTCCTTTTCATTCACATTTCAAATCATGAGCTGATGTTCACACTGCCCTGGGAGGCAAATGTTGGATTTTTTAACTTCCCTTTATGTGATTAGGTTGATTTAGCGACAGGTGCAAGACCAGAGCTCAGGTTAACTAGGCCACTCGTTAAGATCAGGCTGGCTTAAATGCCAGCTGTGGAACGAAGCTCGGGTGGGAGTTGGCGCTCGCATTTCCCAACTCCCGAGGCACTTAAAAAAGGTGGAGCCACAGTCTTTTCATGGCTGACATATAATTGAGAAGTGGGGAGGTGTGTCCTCTGCAGACTTTATCATGCCCCCAGAACTAAGATTCCTTCAAACTTTTTTGTGTGAAATAACATACATCACTAAACCCATATATAATTTAAAGAATAATAAAACAAGTAATCATATGCTATCCACTCAGTGTAAGAAATAGAACATGACCTTATCTTAGAGGCTCCTGGTGTGCCCTGCCCACTTCCCCAGAGGTAACCCACCGTCCTGGCTTTGTATTCTGTAAAGTTCATGGTCCGGCCATTCTTTAGCCTTGACTTATTTTGACCGTTAACAGAATATAGTATCACGTGATATTTTCTTCTACGACTTGCTAGTTTCATTCATCACTCAGCATCTTCCACGTTGCTACATGTGTATTCACTCGCTTTCCAAGTTGTAGTCCATTATATCAATGTACTGTCATCTGCCTCTTCTGTGTTGGTGGCCGCCTGGACTGCCATGTTTTAGACGGATTAAATTCTCTTTTTTGTGTTTCTCTTTTTTTTTTCCTTTCTCCTGTTTGTTTGGAAGTTATGCTGTGTCTGTTAGTTAGGTAGATTCTCTACCTATTGCAACAAGCAGGCTTAGTCTGTCATCCAGGTTAAAATGAATCCGTATTTTCCCCTTTTTCTTACACAGAAACAGAGACCTTGGAACTCTAACTCAGATGACGTCCCTCACAATTTAAAATATGGTTTAGCCATTTAGTTCTGTCCTCTTTTCTACCTACAAGATAGGCATGACACTTGTTGTATGTAATCAACAATTTAGTTTTATCCACAGCCCACGTGGTTGCCTGACATCTTTGCTCACTGTTCCTTCTTCCATCTCAGACCTCCCATCTGTTTTTGTTTTTCTGAAAATCTTTTTCTTCCTCATTCTTGAAAGATTATTAGGCCAAATTCCAAACTGATGGTCATTTTTGTCTCAGTCCATTGAAGGTATTGTTATTTTGTCTTACTGGTTTCCATGGTTGCTGTCAGAGTTGGCAGTCAAAGCGTAATTCATCATTCCTTTTTTTTTTTAAATGAATTTATTTATTTATTTATTTTTGGCTGCGTTGGGTCTTCGTTGCTGCATGTGGGCTTTTCTCTAGCTGCGGCGAGCAGGGGCTACTCTTTGTTGTGGTGCGCAAGCTTCTCATTGCGGTGGCTTCTTTTGTTGCGGAGCACGGGATCTAGGCATGCGGGCTTCAGTACTTGTGGCACGTGGCCTCAGTAGTTGTGGCTCGTGGGCTCTAGAGCATAGGCTCCGTAGCTGTGGCACACGCACTTAGTTGCTCCGTGGCATGTGGGATCTTCCCGGACCAGGGCTCGAACCCGTGTTCCCTGCATTGGCAGGCGGATTCTTAACCACTGCGCCACCAGGGAAGTCCCCATCATTCCTTTTTAACTGAACTGCTTTTGCTTTTAAACTTGTCTTTCTATGTACAGCAATCTCATTATAATAGGTCAAGCTGAGGATTTCTTTTTATATATCTTTGGGTTTAATTGGGATTCGTGAATCCAGTGATTGATCTTTCAACAATATTGGAAAACCCTCAGCCATTATCTCTTGAAATGTTGAAAGTATTACCTTTCTCATTTTATTTCATCTCCTTCTGAAACTCTAACTAAATATGTGTTAGATCCTCAGACTCTATCTGCCATGTCTTTTATTTATTTATTTATTTTTTCTGGCCACACTGCGAGGCTTGTGGGATTTCAGTTCCCTGACCAGGGATTGAACTCAGGCCCTCGGCGGTGAGAGTGCCGAGTCCTAACCCAGGACCACCAGGGAATTCCTTGCCATGTCTTTTAAATTAATAATTTCCAACTCTGTGTTCTGATATACATATGTATCAATGTTATTGCTGTATCTTCCATTTTAATAATTCTTTCTTTAGTTTAATTCATATACTCAAATTTTAATTTCAATTCTCTTACGTTTCTAGAAATTCTTTACCTTTTTCCTATCTACTATGCCTATCACAGTCTTCACAGACTCGGACTCAACCCAAAGGAGAGACTGCATATGGCTCTAAATTGAAAGGCAGATTTTCCCCCTCTACCATTGCCAAGGGTATTGGTGAAATGGCTCAGAACCTCAGTATCCCTGTAGATGGAGCCTAAAGGCCCCCTGCCAGTGTTCTCTTGGTCTCCTGCCTCCTCCCCCATCTCCCCTGCCCTTCGTTGTTGCCCGTCTCCCGTGTCCATAAGAAGCCCACCCGCCCAAGTGCTGGGTTTTGGGCACTGACCAGTGATGGGGGCTGGAGCTTGGCCAGTGCAAACTGACCTCTGCCTCCATTCTAGTGTTCTTGTGTCACCCTTCCTTCCTGGCTTAGTCGCCCTCCTCGACTCCAAATCCGTCTGCCTCTGTTATGCATCTTAATCCGGTGAGGGCGCCACAGAACAAGGGTTCTGCAGCAAGCTAGGAACCAGCTCCCCAGAGGGCAGATGGCACTATAAATAGGAACTACTTCTTCTATAACGTGATTGGTTTTGTTTTGTTCGTTGTGCTCCTTGAGCAACAGTAATGCCCTGGTATTTCTCCTGTCGTTACATCGGCTCGCGAGGATGTCACGTGGTCTGCACCTGTCTGAGCACCTTGATGGGCGTCATCGCCTCTGGGCAGTGAGAGGAGTTGCCTCTGGTTAACCGTGGACCTTTGCGTGGGTGATTCCCCTGCATTCCTGGGCAGAAGGAGGGCTCAACTGAAGTTGCGTCACCAGGAGATTACTTTTTAGAAGGATCACTTGGGGCCCTGCCCGGCGCCGATACCACTCAGTTGGTGGATGAGCAGTGGATGTCATACCTTCTAGGTCTTCTGCCACCTCCTGCTCCTTCTCCAGGGAGCTGTCTGTCTGGGTGAACCTGTTCGGTGAGGCTCCCAGCCCTTCCATAAGAAACTGAGGGATGCCTTTCTCACCACCTATTTTTTTTGCACAAATGGGTGACATCTCCAGACACTGCTGTCAATCCCTGTCTCATGAGAAATTGTTTAATCTTGAAAAGAAGGGGGAAGGGAGAGAAAGAAAGGGAAGCGTTCACCCTGGCAGAGGCCACTGGTATCCAGGGAGGCCCTGCATGGTGGGCTGCAGGCGGGTCAGACCCCATGGCTGCTGCTGCTGCTCTGGGGCTTGGACAGCTGGTGCTCTGGAGGCGGAGTTGCCCTGAGGCCTGTACTGAGTGATAAGAGCTTGTACGAACTCTCTTGTGTGGCCCAAACATTCAGAACTCTGAATGTCTTGTCACTATTGTCACCCTAAATTGTTATTTATTCTAATGACAAGTCTTTGTTTCAGAGAAGCCCGTGGAACAGAAATGAGCCTGTATAGTGTTGAAAATCAGAATTCATTGCCAATATGTAAAAATCAGCTATTTTAAGAAAATTTAGATTTCCCAGGACTTCCCTGGTGATCCAGTGGTTAGGACTCTGCGCTTCCACTGCAGGGGGCACGGGTTTGATCCCTGGTCGGGGCACTAAGATCCCGCATGCCACACAGCAGCATGGCCAAAAAAAAAAGAAAGAAAAAAGGAAAAGAAAATCTAGATTTCCCTGTTCTCTTGGAAAATTGGATCAAGGCACAACCTGGGGCCTACAGTCCCTCATGGCAGTCATCCTCTGGAACCAAAAGGTGGCTGGCCTCTAAGAGTACTGGTTAAATGCATGTTTGACTGTTGTGACAAAGACCAAGATATGGAGCTTAAACCAGGCAGGAATGTGTTATTCTTGCATTCAGCAGCCAAAAGGCTAGTTTCCCAGAGCAGATAGGACGGCTCCAAGGTGCCAGGGATCCAGCTGCTTCTGTCTTGTTTTCTCTCTGCCTTGAACAGTGGGTTCATCTGTGGTCCCAGATCCTACTTTGTTTCCCACCGTCACGTCTGCACCAGGCTCCAGTAGGAGGGCAAAGTGGAGGCTGCACCCCTTCAAGACCCAACCTGGAAGTTGCATGTGTCATTTCTTCTCTGTTGGCATGTCCTGTTGGTTTAGCCACATCTGGCTGCAGCTAAGGCTGGGGAAATGTGGTTTCTGTCTCTATGGCCGTGTGAATAACTAAAACCCATTTCTTCATAAAGAGAGAAGGTGAGAGTGGGTCCTGTTTTATGCCACTGCAGGCCCTGTGTTCACCTCGATGCAGCCCTCCACCCCATCCAGATTGCTCACAGCTGAGCCCAAGAGTCATAGCTGTTCATTGCCTTATACGTCATGGGTTTCACTCATTTTGTTACCTGCTTGGTCCCAGTAGACATTTGAGGTTGCTTGCTCAGCTGTACCCTGATCATATCTTTCAACACATCTTCAGGCTTTTATACTTCCGTTACCTCTGTTTAGAGTTCCCTTCCCTCCCTTTCAGGCCTGGCAAACTCCTTCTCAGGATAACTCAGCCCCTTCTTCCTTTCCCAAGTTGAGTTCTCTCTGCTTTGTCCCATCCTAATACACAAACTGCTAATTCTACACGATACCTGTTACTTACCTTTATGTCCTCGATGCCTGGCAAAGCACCTAGTGCATAACAGGGTAATGATCAGTACCATTTATTGAGTGTTTACTCAGAGAAAGACACTTCGTAGAACTTGTATAAACATTTTTAATGTACCACAATGAAATAGCATGTTAATCGTGGCCTTTCTAGTTGGAGATGATGGAAACTTGACCCAAACTGACTTGAACAACAGCAGAAAGGAGAAGCGCTTATTGGTTCATGTATCTGAGAAATGGAGGTATGGGTTTAGCTTCAGGTATGGCTGGACCTAGGAGCACAAATGATAGCAGAACTCAGTCTTTCTCCATCTCTTGGCCATGCTTTTCTCTGTGTAGAATTTGTTCTCAGGAAGGCTTTCTCAACATGATGACAAAGATGCCACCCACAGTTCAGTATTATTTTTATAGTTACGGATTCCAGGGAAAAAAAAAGAACATGAATCTTTTTCTTCATAGTGGTAACCAAGTGCTGGAGGAGGTCTCGCATTGGCCTACCTTAAGTTGTATGGCCATTCCTGGTCCAGTCAGTATGGACAAGGAGATAGAACACACTGGCCACACCTGGGTCATCTGTCTACTTCTGGTACCAGGAGATGGAGTCATCCCCTCTCAAATTACATTGCAGAAAAGGTAGCTCTCCAAGGAGAGAGAAAACAGGCAAAAGCATGAGCCCACTATATCTGGAACTACCCTTATCCCATTTCACAGTTGAGGCTAAAAGAAGTTATGGGGATCTGAGATCACAACCAGGAAGTGGCAGAAGTGGGATTCACACCAGGTCTTTCTGACTCCAAATGGTGGGTGCTTAGTTCACTGCACCCAACTGTTTGGAGAGTGAATGACCCTGGAACTCCTGTCTTTGTTTGGGGAAAACTGAGGTTTGATGCCTTTATGTATGACTGTCAGAATATGGAATTATCTAGTATCCCCACCACGGGAGGATTTTGTGTAGAAGTACACATGTAGCTATAAGCTCTGCTTTCCCTGGAATACATCTGGTGGCTATACCTGAAAACACTTTCCTTGGCTAGCAAAGAACTCATTTTACATTAATGGAAGTAGGAGGAGTCAGGTAGCTGGATTCTTCTCTTGGAACATTTTGGTTACTTTAGCACATGCATTCCCAACGGAGGCAATATTATCTGCAAGGGAGCGAAAACTGGTTCCCAGTGGGGGGGAACAAAAAAAAATCTTACTCTTTTCATGTATAAGTGCATATATACGTATAGTACACAAATAGATATATGATTTATCTGTGGTATTTTAAAAAATAGTTTTATTTAGGTATAATTTACATACCATAAAATTCACCTGTTTTGGGCTTCCCTGGTGGCACAATGGTTGAGAGTCCGCCTGCCGATGCAGGGGACATGGGTTTGTGCCCCGGTCTGGGAAGATCCCACATGCCGCAGAGCGGCTGGGCCCGTGAGCCATGGCTGCTGAGCCTGCACATCTGGAGCCTGTGCTCCGCAACGGGAGAGGCCACAACAGTGAGAGGCCCGCGTACCGCCAAAAAAAAAAAAAAAAAAAAAAATTCACCTGTTTTTAAGTGTACAGTTCATTGTTTTTTAGTAAATTTACAGTTTTTTAAAAATTAAATATAGTTAATTTGCAGTATTGTGTTAGTTTCAGGTATACAGTAATGTGATTCGTATATGTGCGTATATATATACACATACATATATATTAGATTCTGTTCCATTATAGATTATTATAAGTTATTAAATATGGCCCCCTATGCTGTACAGTAGGTCCTTGTTGGTTATCTGTTTTGTGTACAGTATATATATATGTGTATATGTTAGTCCCAAACTCCTAATTTCTCCCTGCCCCCCATTTCCCCTTTGCTTACCGTAGTTTGTTTTCTATGTCTGGGAGTGATTTGTCTGTGCTATTAAAATTGCATGAGGAGACTGTGCTCTCATGGGACCCCTCTCGAAAACAACAGCAAATTTCTTCAAGATCATATGCACCTCGCGTTATCACTCTTTTCTCTGTTCCTCTTTGCAGTAAAACTTTCTTGCGGATCTCAGTTCCCCGACCAGGGATCAAACCCAGGCCACGGCAGTGACAGCGCTGAATACTAACCACTAGACCACCAGGGAACTCTGCAGCAAAACTTCTTGAAAGACTTGTCTTTATTTCCTAATTCCTCTCATCCCATTTGCTCTTTTTAAAAACTGAATTATAATTGATACGCAGTATTATATTAGCTTCAGGTGTACCATAGTGATCACCACCATAAGTCTAGTAACCATCTGTCACTGTACAAAGTTATTACATTATTATTGACTGTATTCCCTGTGCTGTACATTACATCCCTGTGACTTATTTATTTTATAACTGGAAGTTTATACTTCTTAATCCCCTTTGCCTATTTTGCCCGTCGCCTCTGGCAACCACCAGTTTGTTCTCTGTATCTGTGAGTCTTTTTCTGTTTTGTTTTGTACGTTCATTTGTTTTGTTTGTTATTCCACATATGAGTGAAGTCATATGGCATTTGTATTTCTCTGTCTGACTTATTTCACTTAGCATAACGCTATCTAGATCCATCCATATTGTCACAAAGGGCAAGATTTCATTATTTTATTTTATTTTTTATAAATTTATTTATTTTTATTATTTATTTTTGGCCGCATTGGGTCTTCATTGCTGCGCATGGGCTTTCTTTACTTGCGGCGAGTAGGGGCTACTCTTCGTTGCAGTGCACGGGCTTCTCATTGCGGTGGCTTCTGTTGTTGTGGATCCCGGGCTCTAGGTGCTCAGGCTTCAGTAGTTGTGGCATGCGGGCTCAGTAGTTGTGGCTCGCAGGCTCTAGAGCACAGGCTCAGTAGTTGTGGCTCACGGGCTTAGTTGCTACACGGCATGTGAGATCTTCCCAGACCAGGGCTCAAACCCGTGTCCCCTGCATTGGCAGGCAGATTCTTAACCACTGTGTCACCAGGGAAGCCCTATTTTATTTTATTTTAAATTCAATTTAATTTATCGCCATGCTGCGCGGCTTGTGGGATCTCAGTTCCCAGACGAGAGGTTGAACCTGGGCCATGGCAGTGAAAGCGCCGAATCCTAACCACTAAGCCACTAGGGAACTCCCAAGATTTCATTCTTTGTATGGCTAATACTCCACTGTATATGTGTGTATATATGTATATAGACACCACATTTTCTTTATCCATTCATCTGTTGATGGACACTTAGGTTGCTTCCATATGTTGGCTATTTTTTTAAAAATCTATCTATTTATTTATGGCTGTGTTGGGTCTTTGTTGCTGCTCACGGACTTTCTCTAGTTGCAGAAAGTGGGGGATACTCTTCATTGCAGTGCACGGGCTTCTTATTGCAGTGGCTTCTCTTGTTGCAGAGCACGGGCTCTAGGCACGCAGGCTTCAGTAGTTGTGGCGTGCAGGCTCAGTAGTTGTGGTGCGCAGGCTCTAGAGTGCAGGCTCAGTAGTTGTGGCGCATGGGCTTAGTTGCTCCGCGGCATGTGAGATCTTCCCGGGCCAGGGATCGAACCCATGTCCTCTGCATTGGCAGGCAGATTCTTAACCACTGCACCAGTGAAGTCCCTATATGTTGGCTATTGCAATGAACGTAGGGGTACATATATCTTTTCTAATTAGTGTTTTTATTTTTCTTTGCTTAAATACCCATAATTTGAATGCTGGACCATGTGGTAACTCTATTTTTAATTTTTTGGGAAACCTCCATACTGTTTTCCACAGTAGCTGCACCAATTTACATTCCCACCAACAGTGCACAGGGGTTCCTTTTTCTCCATATCCTGGCCAACACTTGTTATTGCTTGTCCTTTTGATGATGGCCATTCTGACAGGTGTGAGGTGATATCTCATTGTGGTTTTGATTTGCATTTCCCTGATGGTTAGTGATGCTGAGCATCTTTTCATGTGCCTATTGGTATTCCATATGTCCTCTTTGCAAAAATGTCTATTCAGGTCTTAGCTCATTTTTTAAATCGGTTGTTTGTTTTTTTGATGTTCAGTTGTATGAGTTCTTTGTATATTTTGGGTATCAACCCCTTACTGGATACATCATTTGTAAATACCTTCTCCCATTCAGTAGATTGCCTTTCTATTTTGTTGGTGGTTTCCTGTGCTGTGCAAAAGCTTTTTAGTTCAGTTTACACCCCCCCCTTTTTTTTTGTATTTTTGCTTTTGTTGTCCTTGCCTGAGGAGACATATCCAAAAAGATATTGCTAAGACTGATGTCAAAGAGCTTTATTGAGAGTTATCATAAATGGATGTAGAATTTTGTCAAATGCTTCTTCTGCATCTACTGACATGATTTTTATCCTTCATTATAATGTGGTATATCATGTTGATTGATTTGCAGATGTTAAACCATCCTTGCATCCCTGAAATGAATCCTACTAGATCATGGTGTATGATCCCTTTTGTGTATTCTTGAATTTGGTTTGCTAATATTTTATTGAGGATTTTTTGCATCTGTGTTCATCAGGGATCTTGGCCTGTACTTTTCTCATCCCATTCACTCTTGAACCCACTCCAGTCAGCCTGTCACTACCCCACCCAGCCAGCTGTGGTCACCACTGGCATCCACTTTGCCAAACCCAACAGTAAACTTTCAGTCCTCATCTTACTGAAGCTGTGTAATACATTGACACAGTTGACTACTCCTTTTTTCTTTAAATACCTTCTTTTCTTGGATTTGGGGTCATTGTCCTAAATTCATTCTCTTTTATCTCCTTGGATGTGCTCCTCATCTCCCCAACTCTAAACATGGGAGTGCGGGGATTCAGGCCTTACAACACTTTTCTTGTCTGTCTGCGCTTATTGATCTCCAGAATCATGCTTTAAACGCTCTCTCTCAATGTCTGTGACTCCCACTTCCTTTTTTTCTTTTTTGGCCGCACCACGCGGCATGCAGGATCTTAGTTCCCTGACCAGGGATCAAACCCCGTGCCCCCTGCAGTGAAGCGCAGATTCTTAACCACTGTACCGCCAGGGAAGTCCCTATGATTACCAATTTCTGTCTCCAGCTTGGACCTCTCCCCTGAATCTTCCCAGATTTGTATAGGTCTCTTCTTGTATGTTTCATTGGCAACTCAGTGCTAAGTACCAATTTTCGGGAAATATGGGGGTCAGAGAAACATGTTAAAAGGACTCACAAGAATGCAGTTAGTGGGGGCTTCCCTGGTGGCGCAGTGGTTAAGAATCTGCCTGCCAGTGCAGGGGACACGGGTTCGATCCTTGGTCTGGGAAGATCCCACATGCCGTGGAGCAACTAAGCCCGTCCGCCACAACTACTGAGCCTGTGCTGTAGAGCCCGCGAGCTACAACTACTGAAGCCCGCGTGCCTAGAGTCCGTGCTCCGCAACAAGAGAAGCCACCGCAATGAGAAGCTTGAGCACTGCCACGAAGAGTAGCCCCCGCTCGCCACAACTAGAGAAAGCTCGTGCGCAGCAACGAAGACCCAACGCAGCCAAAAATATACAAATAAATTAATTAATTTAAAAAAAAAAAGGGGGCTTCCCTGGTGGCGCAGTGGTTGAGAATCTGCCTGCTAATGCAGGAGACATGAGTTCGAGCCCTGGTCTGGGAGGATCCCACATGCCGTGGAGCAACTAGGCCCGTGAGCCACAACTACTAAGCCTGCGTGTCTGGATCCTATGCTCCGCAACAAGAGAGCCCACGATAGTGAGAGGCCCGCGCACCGCGATGAAGAGTGGCCCCCGTTTGCCACAACTAGAGAAAGCCGTCGCACAGAAACGAAGACGCAACACGGCAAAAATAAAAATTAATTAATTAATAAACTCCTACCCCCAACATCTGAAAAAAAAAAAGAATGCAGTTAGCAAAATCCAGACTGTGTTTATAGGACAAATTACCCAATTTCTTCAAAATACAAATTTTAAAGAAAAAATAAAGTGAGTAATGGGAGAGAAACCTTATAGATTAAGAAAGACTTAAGAGGTAAATGTTCGTGAGTTACATTATAGGGACCTTATTTGGATATTGATTAAACAAGCCAATGGTAAAAACAATTATGAGATAATCAGGGATATTTGAATATTGACTGAGTATTGGTATTAAATAATCACTGTTAATTTTTTTAGCTGTGATGATGGTGATTTGGTTATACTAGAAAAGAAAGTTAAAATCTACCCAGAATGTTACCAGTTCTCCCCACCTCCAGTATTACCACCCTCAGCCAAACCAGCATCCTTTCTTGTCTTATTTTTACAGTTGCCTCTTAACTGATCCCCTTGCTTCTGCCACCCCAGCCCCAGTCTGTTTTCAGCAAAGCAGCCACGGAGATCCTGCTAAGATGTGTCATGTTATGCCCCGTCCATTTCATTTGGAGTAAGAGCCAAAATCTGTTCAGTCTACAAGACCCCACGTCCCACTCCGCTCCCGGGTCAGCCTCTCCAGCTACTCGGCTTCCTTGTACCTGCCTTATTTTTCTCCATAACATGTATCACCATCTGACGATCTGACGTACGTACTTTTGTGGGGCTGATACTCCCACTAGAATGAGCGCGATGTGAGAGTAGGGACTGTTTATATTGCTCACTGCTATACCCCCAGGGCTTGAAATATCTCGTTACACATCATAGGCACTAAATAAATGTTTGTTAAAAGAAAAACATGTTTCATGGAGGGGAGAAGCGGAGGACATTAGGGAAAAAACGTTTACAAAGGTTCCTTGGGAATGAGGGACAATCATGAAAAAAGGTTGAGAAATGGGCCTTAGCCCAGGTCGTGGGAAAGCTCGTGATGACCTAGGAGCTGCCATTACCCTCCTTACTGGATTGTTCTTTGCTCTTTTCCCATGTGGGACAATCTGTGTCATTTTATCCGTGACAGCTACATGTCATGGAGCAGAACTTGGCTCTAATTGACTCTAACAGGGGAAAGCCCGCTTGAATTTCTTCTTTCTGGACTGAACCACAATCTCTTGAGCTCATCCTATGTGGCTAATGTTGACCATTGCTTGGGACTCTTCCCCCGTGATAAGATGTTTACTGCCTCTGGCTCCCAGGATTGATCTTGACACCAAAACCATCTTCAGTACATTTCACACACGTGCACATACCCCCATTTGAGAACTGGGGCACAGAGAGCCTTTGAGGAGGAATAACAAAGGAATGAGGCAATCCATGCAGAGACTCCAGTGCACTGTTAGTTTCTGGCCAGAAAATGATGCTCTGGATATTCAGAATGCCTTTGGTGTCTTCTCTGAAACTCCGTTTATAATTATCCACTGGGTATTTTATTTGTAGCCCACTTGTTTCTAAAAAGGATTTGAAGTAGCTTTAGGAGTATATATAAACCCCCACGCAAATATACACTTAAATTTAACAAAAGAAAATGGGAAAAACTCTAGCCCGGGAGAGCAGGAGGAAGCAGGTGAGTGAGCACTGTGGTGGTGGCGGGTAGGAGGGACCCACTATAGGTGGGGGTGTCACCTGCACCCCGTGCTCTCTGCTGCCCACCCACCAGGAGCTGGGGAGGTGCGCTGCCCCCCACGACTGCCGCACTCTGCTTTGTCACTCATAATTTTTTATTCCTTTTAGTCATCATGTTGTGTTTTTTATTGAAAAATCTAAGTAACTGATTCTATAGCATCATCGAAAAAAGTGTATTTAGGACTTAGAGTAGACGTTCTAGATGATTCGTGTGTGCCTCCACCTCTGGCCAAGATCACAGCTCAGAGAGGTCGTGAACTGTGCCTGTTCATCTTGGAACTCTGGTACCTGGAAAGCAGGAGGAACTCGATAAATATTTTATTGAGTAAATGAATGGTACTACAGTTCTCCTTACTGGAACAGAAGCAGCCAGTCAATTGTTTGAGGGATAGTTTGTTTGGTTGCTTGGTTTTCTTCCTGGCTCATTTTGTTTTGTTTCTCTCTTTTTATAAAATTAATTAATTTATTTATTTATTTATTTTTGGCTGCATTGGGTCTTTGTTGCTATATTTTGTCCTCTCCCGTTGCGGAGCACAGACTCCGGACGCGCAGGCTCAGCGGCCGTGGCTCACGGGCCCAGCCACTCCGCGGCATGTAGGATCTTCCCGAACCGGGGCACGAACCCGTGTCCCCTGCATCAGCAGGCGGACTCTCAACCACTGTGCCACCAGGGAAGCCCTTCTTTTCTTTTTTTAATTGAAATATACTTGATTTACAGTGTCGTGTTAGTTTCAGGTATACAGCACAGTGATTCAGTTATACATATATATATTCTTTTTTTCAGATTCTTTCCCCTTATGAATTATTACAAAGCATTGAATATAGCTCCCTGTGCTGTACAATAAGTTCTTGTTGGTTATCTACTTTATATATACTAGTGTGTATATGTTAATCCCAAACTCCTAATTTATCCCTGCCCCCCTTCCTGGCTCTTTTTGAGAGTTCTCTCATGTGGGCAGTTATATCAGGAATGTTGAGTGGTGTCCTGGATCTTGTCCTCAGAGAAGCTTGGGAGAAACTTCTGACGCAGGGTCCATGCGGCCTTTCCTCGTAGAGGGAAGTTGCAGGTCTGGCATCACAGGGCATTTGAATGAGGGAGCGTTTCAGAGTCTCCAGCGATGCAGTCTAGGCACATCTGACCTGACCCAAGAAGGAAGCTTAGGACCCTCAGGGCACATGGAGAGCAGCCCCTAAATGTTACTGCTTCCGGGGCAGCAGCGGGTACATGCTGGAGGCGGTTCGGTTGGAAGTTAGGTAATATAGTAGTAAAAAGCAGGGACTTTGCACAGAATTATACATAAGCGTATACCCCAAAAAAGTATTTGCAGAAATGGATGAAATCCACATAATTTCTGTAGACTAGTTAAGTGTATTGTGCCTGTCTCAATGTGTCAGTGTCCTGGTTTTAATAAAGTACTACAGTTAATGTAAGATGCCACTATTGGGAGAAGCTGGGTGATGGGTACCCAAGACCTTTCTGTACTGTTTATGAGTCTATAATTTAAAATAAAAGGTTTGTGTTTTTGGGGTTTTTTTTTTTTTGGTTTTTATAGCAGGGACTGGCAACAGAACTGGCTTCCGCCTCACACTACCCTGTGCTGATCGGTGACTTTTCCGTATCCCTTATCCCGACTGATAACTACATACTGCTCTTTGCCTTTCTCCCCTAGCGAATATAAAGTCCTTGAAAGCAGAAGCTGTATCCGTTTTGTTCACTGCTAAGTTCCCCCCTACTTAGCACAGTGCCTGGCACCTGTTTTTTGTACTCAAATGTTTGAATGAAGGTAGCACAGGTGACTTTGAAGTTGAGGCTGTTCTGGTTTTCTGACAAGGAGAACAATGCCACCTCCTTCGGGCATTGGGAGAATTAAATGTCTGTAATGTGGGTGGAACTCAGGGCCTGCCTGAGAGCAAACACTCAACTCAGGGCTTGGCACACTTTCCATAAAGAGCCAGAGAAAATGTTTGGGGCTTTGCAGGCCATGCAGCTCTGCACTGCAGTGAGGCAGCCATGGGCAGCCTGTAGCTGAGTGAGCCTGCGTGTGCTCCAGTGCAATTTTATTTGCAGACATTGAAACTTGAATTTCTTTTTTTTTTTTAAATTTTATTTATTTTTATTTTTTGGCTGTGTTAGTCTTTGTTACTGTGCACAGGCTTTCTCTAGTTTTGGCGAGCAGGGGCTACTCTTCATCGTGGTGCGTGGGCTTCTCATTGCGGTGGCTTCTCTTGCTGTGGAGCACAGGCTCTAGGCGCACGGGCTTCAGTAGTTGTGGCACGTGGACTCAGTAGTTGTGGCTCGTGGGCTCTAGAGCTCAGGCTCAGTAGTTGTAGTGCATGGGCTTAGGTGCTCCGCGGCATGTGGGATCTTCCCGGACCAGGGCTCGAACCTATATCCCCTGCATTGGCAGGCGGATTCTTAACCAGTGTGCCACCAGGGAAGCCCTGAAACTTGAATTTCATGTAGTTTTCACTTTATGAAGTATTTGTCTTCTTATTTTCCCCCAACCATTTAAAAATATAGAAATCATCCTTAGCTCATGGGCCTGTGGGCCCTGCCTTTTTCCCAAGCTCATTCTCCATGTCACTGGCCACAGGCACACACAGAAACTCTGGAAACTCGAGCCTTTGGGGCAGAGTCAGTGTTCCCCCACACAAGGGGTTAAGTGTAACCGTCCCTCTCTGGGATGGGAGGAAGGCCGCTCCTGGGGCCTCAGCCTGCATTGTCCAGGAAGTTCCATTTCCCATGTGCAGATTTCACAGAAATCCCGTCAGCTCCAGGCACCTCGCTGTGGACTGTTCTCCAGGTGAACTTGTCTCCTGGAAGGTCAGATTTGAGCTCAGCCTGCCTGAAGAGCCTCTCAGCTCCGGGAGGGCGGCACGTCCCTCAGTCCCTCTGAAACCCAGTTGCCTCCACGTTAGAATTGGAGTTGTGATGTGCAGTGGAGTCAGACTTGTGGTGCTTCCCATCTTTTATTTTGAGCTGGCTAACATCCACTGAATCCCCTTTTCTGCTTAAGTAGTTACACTCACCCAACAAATAACGTCAACATGTTGCTTTGAGAACTGACACACAACAATATGTAAGGTCCCTAGCACGTAACCACTGTATTTTTTTTCAGTTTTAATATTTTTTTATTGAAGTAGAATTGATTTACAATGCTGTGTTAATTTCTATTGTCCAGCAAAGTGATTTCAGTTATACATATATACCTACATTCTTTTTTTTTTTCAAACAAATTCGAGTTGGGTTTTTTTTTCTATTAGTTCATTTTTAAAATATTTATCTTTGCCTGTTATTTGATTTTATTATTTATTTATTTATTTTTGGCTGCATTGGGTCTTTTTTGCTGTGCATGGGCTTTCTTTAGTTGCGGCAAGCAGGGGCTACTCTTCGATGCGGTGTGCGGGCTTCTCATTGCGGTGACTTCTCTTGTTGTGGAGCATGGGCTCTAGGCATGCGGGCTTCAGTAGTTGTGGCATGTGGGCTCAGTAGTTGTGGCTTGCGGGCTCTAGAGCGCAGGCTCAGTAGTTGTGGCACATGGGCTTAGTTGCTCCACGCCATGTGGGGCCTTCCCGGACCAGGGCTCGAACCCGTGTCTCCTGCATTTGCAGGTGGGTTCTTAACCACTGCACCACCAGGGAAGTCCCAACCTTCTTGTTTACTATTTTGTATATATTAGTGTGTATGTGTTAATCTCAACCTCCTAATTTATCCTTCTCCCCCCACCTTTCCCCTTTAGTAACCATGAGTTTTCTAAGTCTGTTTCTGTTTTGTAAATTAGTTCATTTGAATAGATTTTTAGAAAGTGATATCATGATATTTGTCTTTGCCTGACTTTCTTCATTTAGTGTCATAATCTCTAGTTCTATCTGCGTTGCTACAAATGGCATTATTTCATTATTTTTTATGGCTGAGTACTATTCCATTGTATATATGTACCACATCTTCTTTATCCAGTCCTCTGTTGATGGACATTTGGGTTGCTTCCATGACCTGGCTATTGCAAATAGTGCTGCAGTGAACATTGGGGTGCATGTGTCCTTTTGAGTTATGTTTTTCTCAGGGTATATGCCCAAGAGTGGGATTGCTGGATCATATGGTAATCCTATTTTTAGTTTTCTGAGGAACCTTCATACTGTTTTCCATAGTGGCTCCACCAATTTACATTCCCACCAACAACATAAGAGGGTTCCCTTTTCTCCATACCCTCTCCAGCACTTGTTATTTGTAGACTTTTTAATGATGGCCATTCTGACCAGTGTGAGGTGGTACCTCATTGTAGTTTTGATTTGCATTTCTCCAGTAATTAGCAATGTTGAGCATCTTTTCCTGTGCCTATTGGCCATCTGTTTTTCTTCTTTGAGGAAATGTCTGTTTAGGTCTTCTGCCCATTTTTTGATTGGGTTGTTTGTTTTTTTTGTCCTTGAGTTGTATGAGCTGTTTGCATATTTTAGAAATTAATCCCTTGTGCATAACTACCATTTTTATTGGGTACCTTCTGTGATAGTTGAACCCAGATGAGATAAGGAAGTTCCCAGATAGAAAGGAATACAGTAAGATTGCCACGATTTTCTTAGACACACACACACACACACACACACACACACACACGCACACACCTGCTCAGTTCTCTCAATTTGAAGTTTTTCTTCAATATTTTATCTTTATCAGAATTAGCATGACACATAGTCATGAATTTTTTTTTTCAAAGTTTTACTTAAACTTCCCAGATATTTTGTTCCTAACCAGGTTGAGGGCCAATGTGATCATTACTTTTACTCTTAAAATCACGAAATACTTCAGCTGCTAATACTATTAAACTATTACTAGGTGAATTATTTTCTTAGTGTTCAAATAAATTTTAGTGTTAGATTTATTGGGTGCTAGTAAAGTTTTATATTTTGTCATTGTGTATGATAGGAACTACAGTTATTCTACCAAATCAGAATACACTTAAATTAGAACATTGGATTTAGTGTGATATAAGTTTAGTAGAATATATAATGCATCTTGGGAGGCTTTTAAAGGTTGATTAGATTGATAGAATCTGAATAAATACTTTAGAAAATTAGTCTTTGTATAGAAATCCTCATTGGGCTTCCCTGGTGGTGCAGTGGTTGGGAGTCCGCCTGCCGATGCGGGGGACACGGGTTCGTGCCCTGGTCCGGGAAGATCCCACATGCCGTGGAGCGGCTGGGCCTGTGAGCCATGGCCACTGAGCCTGCACGTCCGGAGCCTGTGCTCCGCAACGGGAGAGGCCACAACAGTGAGAGGCCCCTGTACCGCAAAAAAAAAAAAAAAAAAAAAAAATCCTCATTATTTCATGTATCCTCCAACTGTATAGAGATGGCCAAGTCAATTCCATTTCTGTACACAAGCAATAAACAGTTTGCAAATATAATTTTTAAAACTTACTATATATGACCTTTATAGAACAGAGCTATGAAAGATGAAGATCTAAAAAAATGGAAAGCTATACCGTGTTCATGAATGGGGAAGCATCAGTATTGTACAGATGTCAACTCTTTCCCAAATAAATTCATTCAAAATAATTACAGTCCAAATCACAAAACCTTTGTGTGGGTAAGTGTAAGGTATGTGTAACTTAAGCTGCTTTTAAAATGTGTTCCTATGTGAAGCAGGATAGTCTGGGGCCAAATTTCGAGTACTTTGGTGCTAGATTATGGAGTTTAGATGTGATCTAATATGGCAGTGTTTCTTAGGCTGGAGTCAGTGTTTGTGTTTTCAGAAATTAAAAAAATGTTTGAGTAACTGTAGTGTTACAAGCAAATTCTGGACATTCTGAGTTTGCCCAAGGGTTGCCAGGCATCTTCAGGGCAGACACTTGTGTTTGTGTTTGCATCACCTTGATGCTGGGCTGTAGTCATCCATCATGGGCTAATGACAAAAGAACAAACAGACTGATTATATAGGGGTCTGGTTAGACCAAGTGAGGCCAAGTAATGCCACAGTTCATGAAGGGGCTTGCAGCAGCTGGAGTAAAGTGACTGGAGAATTGTATTTCCACACAGGATATGACATGGCTAGTAAACACAAAACAACTGACACACTTTCAGTACCGTATCTCAGTTGCAAAGAGTGTCTGGTTTCATAAAATGTTGCTACTGAAAAATAACTAGTGTTGTTGATTAGAAGTTTATTGGATTTATGGTTTTGTATTCTATTTAATTGCAAGTTTGGTTTGGTTTATCAGTGTGGAGGAACCTACAAGTAAAAGATGTGTGTTTGGGAATTCCCTGGCAGTCCAGTGGTTAGGACTCCATGCTGTCACTGCTGGGGCCCAGGTTCAATCCCTGGTCAGGGAACTAAAATCCTACAAGCCGCGAGGTGTGGCCAAAAAGAAGAAAGAAAGGATGTACGATTAGTTCTCATTTATAGTGACATTACATGGCTTAGCCGTCACTGAGGGTTGTTGTAAGAATTATGTTCACTTTAAAGAGGCCCATGTACTATTGAAGATTGAGAAATACTAAAACAGGCTGAGTAGGGCTGGAATATGACGTAGATTCTATTTTCTTTCTCTGCTGGCAATCTCATGGGAGATGAGAGGCAAAGATGAGTTTGGGTGGAGAAGCGTATTTTTTGTAGGTCAACTGTTGACAAGTCTTTAGGCGTTTCACTTAATCACCTGAAGAAATGGAGAAAAGTTAAGTGACTTATCGAAAGCCACGTAGCTGGAAGTGAAACAGGGAGGACACCAGTTCAGCCCGCATCCCCTTCTACCAAGCTGTCATGCAGGGATGAGTGGTGGCCTCACTGGGATGGTCACAGTTGGATCCAGGAAAGGAAGAAATCTGGAAACCTTATTTCTTGAATTTTCCTTTTCCCACCTAAAGGTCTGAGGTACCTGGCACCCACCTGGTTTGTGATGAGTTAAGCCAGTGACCTGGGCACAAGTCCTGGGCCCTACATCCTGCCCCCTTACACCTAGTTCCTTCCGTGTGAATTTATTTTTTAGAGGAGGAGGTGGCCTTTGCCGCCACTCTGTGGATGGCTAGTGGGATTTATTTTCCCAGCCTGTATGACTTGGTAATTGAACATATAGGCTATGAATTAGGTGAGATTATATCTCCTTAAATCCCTCCCATGATCTGTAGCTCTCATTTTCTTCTGTCCAGGCTTACCTCGTGGCTTGATTTTTAACAACATGCTCTGGAAACAGAGAATGTTTCGTGTTTTTCAAGGCGATTATTGGAGAAAATATTCAGAAAAAAAGATCTGAGCATTCCTGAGTTTGAGTTTGTGTGTGGGAGAAATGTCTGCCCCTTCATTCAACCCACATCACCTTGGGTCGTGACCTCCTTGTGGTGCAGGGCAGCTTGGAATTGGAGGAGATTCCCAAGGGACGTGGAGCTCCTCTTACAGAGGTGCCTCGTTTCACAGATGAGGAGACTGGGGTGTGGCAGAGCTGGGCCCCGAGTCCCAGTGTGGAGCCTCTCTTGTTTCACACACATCACGACTTTGTGTTTCTGTTTTCTTAATTGCACTTAGTTTCCAAACAGGCATATACTAGGTAATATGTCTACATGGTTCAAAAGGCAAAATTACGAAAAGCTGTGCACAGAAATATTGCCCCCCACCCCTGTCATTAACCCCGCCTCTTACACAGGACAGCCTTAGGCTTCTTATTTATCCTTCTGTCATTTCTTTAGGCTGGGGTTCCTCAGCCTCAGCACTGTTGACGTCTGGGGCTGGGTAGTTCTTTGTTGGGGGGCAGGGGGCTGTCCTGTGCATATGCACTAGATGCCAGAAGCACCCACCTGCCTCATGACAATCAAGAATGTCTCCAGACGTCATCAAATGCCTCCGGGGGCAAAACTGTTTCAAAGTTGAGAACTGCTTCTTCAGGCAGATACAAGCAAGTATCTTTATTTCCCACCCCTTTTTACCTTAACAAGCTCTATGCACAGCTCCTCTTCCTGTGATATCTGTCTGCCTGTCTTTCTGTCTGTCTGCCTATTTTTACTTTTCCGTGTACAGACATCCCAGCCACCCCCCGGGTCCGCACACCTGGGCGGCTGCCCGCATCCTTGGTGGCGGCGCCGTGGTGGAGTCAGCGAGTCCCCTGTCGTTGGGCCCTGGCTTGTAGGCTGCTGCTGGTCAGCCGCTTGTTCATGGCCGTGGTCCCCTTGTGCAGGTGTATCCGTGGGATAGGTCCCCAGAAGTGGGGCTCCTGGATCAGGGGTAAACTCCTCTCATTTTGGTGGCTCTTGCCAGCTTTCCCCTCCACGAGGGCCGTGCCCTTTGGCAGTCCCGTCAGCTCTTTCCCCACTGCCACACCATCCGTGTTGTAGAAACTTCGGATTCTTGCTGGCTCTGTAGGTGAGCAACGCCACGTGTTTCCTCATTAGCCAGCATTACATCTGTTTAAAAAAATTTTTTTTTTAATTTTCTATTTTTTTGGCTGCGCCGCACAGCACGTGGGATCTTAGTTCCCCGACCAGGGATGGTACCCGTGCCCCCTGCAGTGGAAGCTCGGAGTGTTAACCACTGGACCGCCAGGGAAGTCCCAACATCTATTTTAATAACCTTACTCATGTTGAACAAGGCGCTCAGTGAAATGCAGCCTCATCTGCTCTCCCGAGTGGCACGTGTCCTGCACTTGTCCATTTCTGGGTCTTTGCTCTTGCCGTTCCTCCCCCAAGAATGCTATTCCTCCTCGCTTTCAGAATTTTCACTGTCCTTTGAGGCTTCCAAACGCCATCTCCTCTGAGGTAGTTGAAGCATAGGACAGACTGTGGACGCTTGTTCTTGTGTGGCTTTATTCAACCTGGCCCAGTTGGAACCTGTTTTCCTTTGTAGGAATCTGGTTTCCCTTTGCCACTCCCTTGAGACAAGCCTCGTGTTCTGCTTCTGGCCCCATTACTGGCCCAATGACCCTGGGGAGATCACTTGTTCTTCTAGAGCATTTATTAAATGACCTGCTGGGGCTGCAGTGTTGCTTCACTCTGAGGGCTCTGTCGACGTTATTCCATGGGAATGGCGCCCGTAGGGTTGCATAATGTGCTGTGTTGCTTCAGATGTTCCTGCTGGATTTGAGATTCCGTGGTTTGCAGCCTCCGCCTTGCTTACCCAGGTTTTTCTTGGGAAGAGCAGTGCCTCGTTCGACCCCAGAGGCACAGGAGGGGTGTGTGTGTGCCCACGTTTGCGTGGGTGCCTTTGTGTGTTGTTGATCCTTGGCCCCGCTGGTACAGGGCAGCAGAGCAGCCCACCTAATGTCCACGTTTTTATCATTTTAATAAACCTCAGGAGGTTACCTTTTCAGCTCATTCCCTATGTGGTTGCTCTCAAAAGATGGTTGTTTTTCCGGGAGATGGGTGTCCTAGCCCCTGGACGAAGAATCAATCCCCGTATTATGTGTTAGTGTAAAGAGATGATTTTAGGGAAATTGCCCTCTACTTTGGAAGAGGGATCACACCATTTCCTTGCCTTGAATGGACACAGTCTGAGCTTGAACTTTTAACCAGGCTCTTCTCTTCTATGAAGCAACATTTGTGACTCAAACTCCCCTTGTGGAATAAATGGTTGCCTCACCCAGACAACCCCATAGCTGGTCTCAGCCCTGTCACTGCTGGAGTGGGTGCTCCAGGTTGCTTTGTCTGCCTGAAGTCCCAGTAGTGTCGTTACAGCATCTTGCACAAAATGGTGGTTAAAGATCATCTCTTCTATTGTTCACCGGCCTTATCTGGAGGAATATTTCATTACCAGCTTGTGGTAGTTAAAGAAAATAAAGTTCTTAAACTCAGGGGGCCTTGGCAGTTTAAGATAGGAAAAGAAGATCTGTATGTGGGAAGAATTTGGGGGATAGTTTCGGTACTAATTTAAGGACTTGGAGTGTTTGCTTATGAGGGAGCCCTGGATGAGAATAGCCAGGGAGAAGTCAGAGATGCCAAGGAACCCCAGGGCGAAGGCAAGGAGGCCTGGTCTGTGTTCCCCAGCACATTTCATGGTCATTGGCAGTGTTCCTTGTTCATAGAATCCCACACACTCTCGATAATCTCCTAACTAAAAACTTTGAGTATTGGAAGATCTAAAATATGAGACATGCAATTGGCATGTGACTCATTGCTTTTTGAAATCTTTCCTTAAAAATTTTTTTCAGAATTCTTAGCCTCTTTCCAGAGAAACCTGAGCGGGAATTTTTCTTTACATCCAGCTTTGCTTATAAAATGAAAACAGTCCTGATTTTATATTTCATTTGCTGTCCCCTATCAGCCAGCCCCTCATCACATGGCTAGTTTAAACCCATCGTGGTTGGGTTCATTTTTCAAAGAGTCTGGTGTATTTCCACGGAGAACAGTCCGAAGTCCTAGACAAACAGCCCGAGGTCAGAGGATGTTGCGGCACCATTTTCAAATGTGAGTGTCTCTTCCTTCTACTCCTCCTTTTGGAGATGTGTTCAAAAGGGAGCATTGGTTTAAATCAATGAAAACGTTGGCTTAAGTTAGCCTGTATTTTGTAAACACGTTGGAGTACTTCGGTTTAACCATAAGAATGCCAGGATTCTATCTAGCTTGGCTGTTCCTACACTAGACATAGGTTTTTCTTCTACAGGAGTCATTTACTCAAGGGGAGAAACATCAAAAACTGGTGGAAAGATTTAAGAAAAATTTATCCAGAACTTAAAAATACGGCGAAAAGAGATGACCGAGTGCCCTTTCTGTATCCTACTAGAATGTTGTCTAACAAGCCTCCTGAAGATCATCTGATGTTCTAGGGCAGAAGTCAGCAATTTTTTTCTGTAAAGTGCCACATAGTAAATAGTTTAGGCTTTACAGGCTGTTTGATCTCTGTGGTAACTATTGAACTCGTTGTATTGTGAACACAGCCATAAACAATGCATTCAACTGTGTTCCAATAAACCTTTATTTATGAGTGTTGATATTTGAATTTCATGTAATTTTCATGTGTCATAAAATATTTTTCTTTTGATTTTTTTCAATCATTTGAAAATATAAAAATCATTTTTCACTCACAAGCCCTATAAAAACAGGCTGATGTTAATAAGTTGCAAATGATTTTTGTCCAATTAAGATGTGAATGATTTCTCCCAGGTAGGAAAGGCCCATCAAGGCTAAAGCTTTATGCCCTGTAGGACATTAATCAGTTTTTGGGTTTTTTGTTTTGTTTTGTTTTGTTTGGCCACGCCACGCAACTTGTGGGATGTTAGTTCCCTGACCAGGGATCGAAACTGGGACGTCAATAGTGAAAGTACGGAGTCCTAACCACTGGACAGCCAGGGAATTTCCTAGCTAGTTTTGTATCAGAATTTCTAGTCTATTCCAGAGTTCGTTTTTTCCATAGATTTTTTTCCTCCACTTCGGTTTTTGTGCCCTCCTTTGAGCCAGCTTTGTCATCCTACTGATTCCTTCATCAATGAGTTAAATCTTTGGCATGTCTCCTCTATATTTACATGAGAGGCAAGTGTTTAACTTTTCAAAAAGTATACTTTGACAGCCACATGGATAAAAAGCAGCATGGTACCTTTTAAATAACAATGTAGAAATTTCTGTTCATTTCTGTTTAAAACTAAGAACAAGGCAATTCAATAAATCATTCAATATAAGAGTAAAAGATTTATGCCTTATCTTCCAACCTGCCAGCTGAGTGCAGGAAATGGTCAAGGTAGGGTGGAGGTGGGTGAGGAGGGGCAGAGGGGAGACACAGCTGGGGGGGAATCTCTTGTGCCCACTTGGGCTCAGGGGAGCTGTAGCATTGCTTCTCCAGGCACAGTGGTGACATTGTACTGGAGATTCCTGACAGCTCACACAGTTTTCCAAGAATGCTTTTTGGCTCCAGCCAGAGGTTCTTATTATTGATAGTCTAAAACAAAGAAGGAGGAAAAATATTTTTTTCAGGAGGCATTAATGTGGAGAAGCCAGGTGGTATTCCAGAGAACATTGGACTGGCTTTAGAGGTTCTGAGTTTTGAGTTTGTAGCCAGCTAGCTGTGTGACATTGGATAAATCAGGGTACTTTTGTTTTTGCATATCATATGTAAAATGGAAACCTGGGACTCTCTAGTCATTAATATTCCTTCTGGTGCTGAAAATTTTGTCACAAAAATAGACTCATTCCTTTGGTGGAATTAAGAGTAGTCACTAATTTCTAATTTTTTTCCTACATAAGAATAACATACTCTGTAAACGACAAGGACCTACTGTATAGCACAGGAAACTATACTCAATATCTTATAATAACGTATAATGGAAAAGAATCTGAAAAAGAATATATATGTGTGTGTGTGTATATATATATACACACACACACATATATAAAATGAATCACTTTGCTCTGAACACTTGAAACTAACACAACATTGTAAATTAACTATACTTCAATTTAAAAATCAATTAAAAAAAGAATAGCATAGTCTATTTAGAATCTAGACTTCTAGTTTAGACTTCTTATATACAGCATAAAATAATCACTTACAATAAAATAACCTATAAAAGATAAAGATAACCACTTTCAAGTTAATTCTCTCCTTGGAACAAATAATGGTGGAAAAGTACAAAGTGGAATTGTGTTGCCTTTGTTTGCTGTTCAGTTTATGGTGCCAAGTGTCTTTAACAGGATCTTTCTGTTCCCTATACCTTAGGGCCACTTCTGTGTTCAAAGTCAGTTTTTAAGTCTGAGAGCAAAGATTTCCTGGGCCAAGGGAGGAAAAGATGAAACAAAGCTTCAAAAAGGCAGTTTGGCATCCTGACAAGCCAGAACCTTGGGGAGAGAGATGGAAACAGAAAATAAGGAATCAGAGGCTCTTTTGAATTAAAAAGTACTCTTGTGGGGTGCTTGAAGCTCCTTGGGTATTTCAAGCCCAGAGAAGGGATTATAGCAGATCTCAGAAGGCGTTGGCCCTTAACCTTTTGCGGAGGTCAGGGGTCTGTGGAGAACCAGGGAAATCTAAGCTTCCTTTCCTCATAAATGTGTGCACACACACACCAAGTTTTGCCTGTAGCTTCAGGGTCTTTTGAGATCCCAGACAGGAAGATATTGACTCGCTAAGTTTGAACAAAGGAACCAGGGCATTTGGTGCAGAAATTTGTCATCTTTGAAGAAGGAGTTGGTCTTAATATCCAAGCGGCCCTATTAAACGATTTAAAGTAGGGACTTCCCTGGTGGTCCAGGGGTTAAGACTCTGCGCTTCCACTGCAGGGGGCACGGGTTCGATCCCTGGTTGGGGAACTAAGATCCCATATCCCGTGTGCAGGGGTGCGACCAAAAAAAAAATGATTAATTTTCTCTCTCTAACCCCCAACCCTTACAAACAACCATGTGCCCAACTGGGCAGCCTCCTCCTTTTCTCAGCAAATTGTTCTTGGTCACCATTATATGAACTCTCTACTGACTGTCCAAACTGTACGGGTCTCAGAGTCCAAAGTAAATAAATTTGGGTTGTAAATAAGTAAGGTTTTTTAAAGAAAATCTTCGTTGTCTTATTCTAAGTTGCTGAGAGTGCACTGCTTGATGGGAAGTGGAGGCCTTTCCTGGCAAGATTTCTATATATTCAGTTTGTTAACATGTTACAAAGATTACTTTAATCTTTGCTTGGGATTCACAATCTTGAAGCCCATTATTGTATCCATGAGAAATTTCTAGGCTTTTTGAGAACTCTGATGCATCAAAACTACTGATTTCAGATCATTCTTTTCTTTTTTTTTTTTTTTTTTTTTTTTTTGCTGTACGCAGGCCTCTCACTGTTGTGGCTTCTCCCGTTGCGGAGCACAGGCTCTGGACGCGCAGGCTCAGCGGCCATGGCTCATGGGCCCAGCCGCTCCACGGCATGTGGGATCTTCCCAGACCGGGGCACGAACCCGTGTCCCCTGCATCGGCAGGCGGACTCTCAACCACTGCGCCACCAGAGAAGCCCCAGATCATTCTTTTTATTTATTGATTGATTGATTGATTTCTGCATTGGGTTTTCGTTGCTGCGCGCGGGCTTTCTCTAGTTGCGGTGAGCAGGGGCTACTCTTTATTGTGGTGCATGTGCTTCTCGTTGTGGTGGCTTCTCTTGTTGTGGAGCACAGGCTCCAGGCACGCGGTAGTTGTGGCACGCGTGCTCAGTAGTTGTGGCTCACGGGGCTCTAGAGTGCAGGCTCAGTAGCTGTGGCACATGGGCTTAGTTGCTCCGTGGCATGTGGGATCTTTCTAGACCAGAGATCAAACCCGTGTCCCCTGCATTGGCAGGCGGATTCTTAACCACTGCACCACCAGGGAAGTCCCTAGACTCCTTCATTTAAATTTCCCATTTAACATTTTGCCACACTTGCTGTATCTCTTTGTGTGTGTGTTTTTTTAAAAAAATACATCTTTATTGGAGTATAATTGCTTTACAATGATGTGTTAGTTTCTGCTTGTGTATTTTATTTTTTGTTCAGTCACCCTGAAGTTGCAGATACGACAGTCCCTAAATACTCCAGTGTATCTCCCAAGAACAAAGATGCTCTTTTCTATAATTGCAATCCCTTTATCACACTGAAGGAATTTAGCATCAGTTCAATACTATATAGTTAATGCAGCCCATATTCGCATTCCCAAGATGTTCTTTAATGTCCCAGTATGTCCCTCTAATGTCCTTTCCCTCCACGTTTTCTGTTCAAGGATTCAATCAGGATCACAAATTGCATTTGGTGGCCATGTCTCTTTAGTCACTTTTAATCTAGGAACGTCCTCAGCCTTTTGTTGTCTTAGGACACTGACATTTTAGGAGTCCAGGCCATTTTCTTCTGGAGTGTTCCACGGCCTGGTTTGTCTGTTTCCTCATGATAAGGTTCAGGTTAAACCGTGTGGGCAAGAATACAAGGTAGGTGGTGCTGTATGTTTCTGACCAGGTCACATCAGGAGGCACATGATCATGGCTTGTTTCCACAGCAGCGTTGCTGAGTGTGGTCTCTGGGTTACAGGGGTATCTGCCAGATCTTGTAAAATGGGGCGCTCTTGTCATAAGTCTGTAGGGGCCTCTTCTGAGACCATGTGAGTGTACTCCTCCCCAAAAGACTTTCACCCACTGATGTTCTTCTTAGCCCTGTTTGATTTGTTGTTGGAGGCTGCAAGGGAAAAAGAAGTAAAAGGAAGGGCGTCCAGTCAGATCTTTGTAGAACCATCCCTGTTGCTCCTTTATTTGTATAATTGCAAGAAATGAATGATGTGAGTGCTCTGTAGTTTCCAGATTGTTTCACTCAGTCTATATGAACAAAAGAAGCTTAGTTGAGCTCCGTCTCCCCATAGAGAGGCCTCCAAGGCAAATATTTGTCTGGAGTCAGTAGCCTGCAGTGATTTCTGAAGGTCTGGGTGAGGTTATTGAAATGCCTGGTGTTTGCCCTGGTGGCGCACACAAGACAAATGAGGCAGAATTATGTGAGCGTGGTTACGCATTGGTTTTCATGTTTAGTTAATAGGACGACAGAACAGGGATGTCTGCTTCAGCAGCGCTGGCTTAGATAAACAGCCTCTGCAGTGTCATGAGAAAAATCTGCAGCATCTACCGCTGGCTTAAAGGGACATTTAAACTTTGTAAATAAAAAGTTTGACTGTAAAATGGATAACCAACAAGGACCTACTGTATAGCACAGGGAACTACACTCAATATTTTGTAATAACCTATAAGGGAAAAGAATCTGAAAAAAATACGTATAACTGAATCAGTGTGCTGTACACCTAAAACTAACATGATACTATAAATCAACTATACTTTAATTAAAAAGAAAAGAAAAGGTTTGACTAAAAACTTAGAAATATTTCTGCATGGACTTGAAAACTCAAGTGCATTTTGTATTGAATATTTCATCTCTCCCCTTAGGGTAGTAAGCGAAGACACTAGTTTTGGGCTACTGGATGAGAACCATCTAAGAAGGAAAAATGTTGGCAATCTGAATCCTCCTGGAGAAGTATTCTGTAGAGTGTGGTATAATTTAGTCATCTTAGACGTTATTTATTTCAAACATGTTCACTGTTTGTAAAGTGCCGGCTCAGAATCGTAGCATCGTGTAGCCCAATCCTTTATGGCAGTGGTCCTCAACCAGGGGGTGGTTTTGATCTGTAAGGAATGTATAGCAACATCTGGAGACTTTCTTTTTTTTTTTTCTTTGGCTGCACCTCATGGTTTGAGGGATCTTAGTTCCCCAACCAGGGATGGAACCTGTGCCCCCTGCATTGGGAGCGTGGAGTCTTAACCACTGGACCACCAGGGAAGTCCCTGGAGACATTTTTGATTGTCACAACCGGGAGGGTGCTATTTGGCATCTACTAAGTAGAAGCAGGGGTGCTGCTAAAATATCCTGCAGTAAACAGGACACCGTCCACCACCACACATACATACTACCAACAACAAAGAAATATCAGGTCCAAAATGTCAGTAGTACCAAGGTGGAAAAGCTCCTTTTTACAGGATAAAAGAGTTCTGTTATCAACAAATGTTTGCAGTATGTGAGGCACTGGGTGTTCCAAGAAAATTAAGACACTGCGCTCAAAGCTGATCATCTCATTAGGAAAACAGACCAGTAGACAATCACCAAACTCTGGTAAATGCACGTTCTTAGTTTACAGGCCACCTTAACTGTTGGAGAGGAACTGGTGCATTAGGCTGAGAACAGGCGCTTCCTCCGAGCTGGAGTTTACAGGATGAGTCAGCGTGGAGGGTTGCAAAATCACTGTTCTGTTCCTACATTAGCATTGACCTCTGCGAGGCCTCTTATTGTTTCCCCTTTATCCTCCTTTTCCTCTACACCATGGCAACCATACTTAGGGTTTAAATATAAGTCTTTGATTTTGCATGTCTTCTTTTTTTGCATAAAATGCGTTTTATTGACTTGTGTGAATATCTTAACACAATTGCATTTGCACAAATCATCTCACTCACCTTTTTTTCCAGTTAGCTCTATGCTGTTAGAATCAGTTCATTTTGCTACACACCCATCTGTTCTGTTGCTTCTAGTTGCTGCGTAGTACTGCTTGGAGTGTGTGTTATCAGTTAGTTATGCTTAGCGCCAATCCACCACAAACTTAGTGACTTGAAACAACAGTCGTTGAGTTTTCCTGAGTCTGAGTGATTGGTTGAGTGGTTTGGCTGATCTGTGCCTGGCCCTGCCCCTCTCAGCTGGGATCACTCATTCATCTGGGGTCTGCTGGGGACTGGGTAGTTTCAGAGGTCTTGGGTATATTGTGGTCGTCCTCTGTGAGGCTAGCCCAAGCTTGGTCACGTGGTGGCAGGACAGGAGTCCAAGAGAGGGAAATGCACAAGGCCTAGACTTGGAACTTGCACACACTCATTGCCATCATATTCTGTTGGCTAAACCAAGTTGCAAGTTCAACCTGTATTCAAAGTGTGGGGAAATGCTCTACCTCTTGAAGGAAGGAGCGGAAAAGTCATATTGCAAAGGGCATGGTAATAGGTTAATTGGGGCCATCAATGCGATTAGTCAACCAGAGTGTGCGTCCATTACCTTTTACCTATCCTGTCTCCCAGGGATGCTTGGCCAAGTTGCTTCCAACCCTGGATGCTGTGATAACCATCCTTGTATATGTCACCCGTGGACCTATGTGAGAATATGGGGGACACAGTCCCAGGAATAAGATTGCTGAGACACAGCATATGCCTACACTTAGTTTGACTACATGCAGACATTCTTCAAGACGCTTGCTTTAGGCCTCACTCAGACCAGCCGTGCTCAGTGTTCTTGTAGTCCCACGCTGCCGCCAACTCTTTGGAAGCACCCCAGGTTAGGCCAGCTGAGACATGATAGGACCAGATGTAAGGCCCTAGAAATGGAGAGAAGAGGTAGAATTGACCTGGCCTGGTAGCCGATTGGATGGGGAAGGTGAGGGAACAGCAGGAGTCTGCGGTGTCACCTGCCCGGCTCGTCCAGGCAGGTGGGGATGTGGTATTGGGGTATGGGAAGAAGGGACCCTGGGGGAGAGAAGAAGTCCTTGGGGTCAGTGTTAGCACACCTGCATGTGTGGATGTGCAGCTGGAAAGAAGTTGAGGTTAGAGGTGAGGATCTGGGCACACACGATGAGGGGAGGTGACTGTGGGCTGGAATTGTCGGGGGCAGCGGCTCTCAAACCTTAGGACCACCAAGAAGATCGCTAAATCTCAACTCGCTGATCCCCCCGCAGGGTTTCTGACTCAGTATGTCTGGAGTGGAGCTTCCAGGTGATGCTGCTCCTGGTCTGGGGACCGCCAGTGTAGGACAAGAGGACAAGTGGAGAAGGCCCTGGAGGACCACGTTCAGGGAATGAGCAAAGGAAAACAAAGCAGCACAAGAATCTGGCAGAGCGTAAGCTCTTAGAAGACAAGATGATACTGCTTTAAGAAGAAACCGAGGTGCAAGTTAAGGCCATTCCCATTAGGAGCACAATGCAGAAAGAAAAGAGAAAAAAGGGAGATGGAGAGAAGCATATTTTTTTTCTTTTATTATTAGTAGTACTATTATTAACATTAGTATTATTACTATTATTATTATTCCTAATGTTACTACTTCAGGATGGAAGAGACATAAGCTTCCTTTTCAGAAAAATAGAAGAGGAGCCATGGCTCCCTCAGACTCCACCCACCGCTTGTCTCTAATTTGGCCTGGGTAGGAGGATGCCTTCAGGCTAAAGGGTCCTGCTCTCGGCAGCATCAGACAACACAGAAGCAGGTTCATGTCTACAGACTGTTAGGGACCTTAGTGATGTGAAGAAAAAAACAAGCAAGCTGCAGAGTAATCTGTTGAGTTTTCTATATGGGGAGAAACAAACGTATAAAGTTGTCTGCCCATCTCTGTGTGTATATGTGCTCGGAAGAAAACAGACGATTGGCAGGAATGCCCCTTAGCACACACCTGGGCCCCTCCACTGCCCAGGTCCTTCTCCAGAGCCTTGGAGTGTTGGGTGGGACAGTGGGAAGGACACTGATATAGGACACAAGGAGATTGGGCTCTGTCTTTGTTCACGACCTTGGCGTTACTTAACCTCTCTGTGCCTTGGTTCTCCCGTCTGCAGAGCCCGGGCCCCCTGCATTGGGAGTGTGGAGGCTTATCCGCTGTGCCACCAGGGAAATCCCCTAAGTTCAATTCTTATTTATTTATTTATTTATTTGGCTGCGTTGGGTCTTCGTTGCTGCACGCGGGCTTTCTCTAGTTGCGGCGAGCGGGAGCTACTCTTCGTTGTGGTGCTCAGGCTTCTCACTGTGGTGGCTTCTCTTGTTGCGGAGCACGGGCTCTAGGCGCATGGGCTTCAGTAGTTGTGGCTCGTGGGCTCCAGAGCGCAGGCTCAGTAGTTGTGGCGCACGGGCTTAGTTGGCTCCGCGGCATGTGGGATCTTCCTGGATCAGGGCTCAAACCCATGTCCCCTGCATTGACAGGCGATTCTTAACCACTGCGCCACTAGGGAAGTCCCAATTCTCTCTCTCTCTCTTTTTTTTTTCCCCCCTAAGTCATAGAATATATGGACTGCTGTGGTTTTTTTTTTTTTAATGTCAAACATTTTCCATTTATAAATATTTCAGGGCTCCACGCTCAGCTCACATCCGACTGGTTGTGAGCACAGATTTGGAAGTCTGTTTGCCAATATGGTGGACATTTTCCTCTGATAAGAAAATGCTTTTGTGTATAATTTATTCCCAAAAATGCAGGACAAGCCACTGTTTGAAAACGGAACACCAGATTTACATGTTACTGTTAGAGACCTGGATATTGGGAAGTGGCCTGGAATCTGAATTTTTAAGTTTTTCTAACCATCAGAGTGGTGGAGGGAGAGGTGGGGGACCCCTGACATCACCTGTCACTCCCAAGCTGTGTGACCTGGGACGGTCACTCAGTCCGGGCTTCTCTCCTCATCTGAACTGAGACTGGTGATAGAATTGACCTCAAAACTATACAGTGTCTAAGTGTGTGGGTCCACGGAAAGGGCTCGAAGCACCTCCTGGCTCTTAGGGGCTGCTCAGTAAATGTTAGCTTATTTTTTATGTAAGGACTTAAAACATAGATTAAACAGTAAGCATGGACAATTGTGATTACTTCTTTAAAGTAAACTCTTCACGTCTGGCCTGGTCCATCTCAACTGAAATGACATTTAGTAGGAAAACAAGCATTCATGTCGGAGGAAAGACAATGCTAAAGGGAAGGAGGAAAGAGATGCTCGGAACTTTGTCTGGGTTTTATTTTGAAATTCACATATTGTTGGTGGGAAAGTAAATAAAAGTAAATGGAAGTCTAACCTTTATGAAGGGCAGTTTAACAGCAGGTATTGTAAGGACAGGCACAGGTACTCTTTGACTCAGGAGTTACACTGCTGTATAAATCTACCCCACAGCGAACCCTAACACATACAAAATGGTATTTGTACAAGGTGAGCCTTTGCAGCACTGTTTGCAGAGCAGGAGACCAGAAACAAACCGAAATGTCCACCAATATGGAACTAGCAGAGACTCTACACTCGGGAACATTATGTAGCAGTTTAATGAGACATAAGGATGCTTTCTAAGTTCTTGGAAAAGAGCTCCAAAACATATTAAGTCAGGACAGCAAGGGGAGGCGGAGGGGGAGCGTTAAGTGTAATTTCGGAAGGATGCGCAAGAAACTAATAACAACGTTTGCCTCTGGGCGGAGGGAGGGAGTGGGTGAAGCTGTGGTAGGAGAGACCCAAGAGGGATCCGGTGACCTGGAGACGCCTTGCTCTCTGACTCTTTATACTTTTCCATTTCCGAGCCATGTCAGTATATTACCTGTTTGATGAATTAAAATAATCAGAAGGAATTTCCACCACAACCTTCCACTTTTGATAAAGGTGACAGCAAACTGTTGCCGAACAGTGCTGAGACCCTGGGAATTTCTCTCCGTATTTAGGTCTCGGGAATGTGTAGTTTTATTTTAATTTTATTATGGGAAATTTCAAACTAAGGGTAATAAACTCCCATCTACCCACCGCACAGCTTCAGTCCTTTTTTTTCCTTGCTTTTTATTTATTTTATTCTTTTATACAGCAAGTTCTTATTAGTCATCCATTTTATACACATCAGTGTATACATGTCAATCCCAATCTCCCAATTCATCCCACCGCCACCCCCAGCACCCACCACTTTCCCCACTTGATGTCCATACGTTTGTTCTCTACACCTGTGTCTCAGTTTCTGCCCTGCAAACCGGTTCATCTGTACCATTTTTCTAGGTTCCACATATATGCGTTAATATACGATATTTGTTTCTCTTTTTCTGACTTACTTCACTCTGTATGACAGTCTCTGGATCCATCCACGTCTCTACAAGTGACCCAATTTCGTTCCTTTTTATGGCTGAGTAATATTACATTGTATATAGGTACCACATCTTCTTTATCCATTCGTCTGTTGATGGGCATTTAGGTTGCTTCCATGACGTGGCTATTGTAAATAGTGCTGCAGTGAACACTGGGGTGCATGTGTCTTTTTGAATTATGGTTTTCTCTGGGTATATGCCCAGTAATGGGATTGCTGGGTCATATGGTAATTCTATTTTTAGTTTTTTAAGGAACCTCTATACTATTCTCCATAGTGGCTGTATCAATCTACATTCCCACCAACAGTGCAAGAGGGTTCCCTTTTCTCCACACCCTCTCCAGCATTTGTTGTTTGTAGAGTTTCTGATGATGTCCATTCTAACTGGTGTGAGGTGATACCTCATTGTACTTTTGATTTGCATTTTATCTAATGATTAGTGATGTTGAGCATCTTTTCATGTGCCTCTTGGCCATCTGTATATCTTCTTTGGAGAAATGTCTATTTAGGTCTTCTGCCCATTTTTGGATTGGGTTGTTTGTTTTTTTAATATTGAGCTGCATGAACTATTTATAGATTTTCGAGATTAATCCTTTGTCCGTTGATTCATTTGCAAATATTTTCTCCCATTCTGAGGGTTTTTTCGTCTTGTTTATGGTTTCCTTTGCTGTGCAAAAGAATTTAAGTTTCATTAGGTCCCAGTTGTTTATTTTTGTTTTTATTTCCATTTCTCTAGGAGGTGGATCAAAAAATATCTTGCTGTGATTTATGTCATAGAGTGTTCTTCCTATGTTTTCCTCTAAGAGTTTTATAGTGTCCGGTCTTACATTTAGTTCTCTAATCCATTTTGAGGGTTTTTTGAGGGTTTTGGTGTTAGGGAGTGTTCTAATTTCATTCTTTTACATGTAGCTGTCCAGTTTTCCCAACACCACTTATTGAAGAGACTGTCTTTTCTCCATTGTATATCCTTGCCTCCTTTGTCATAGATTAGTTGACCATAGATGCGTGGGTTTATCTCTGGGCTTTCTATCTTGTTCCATTGATCTATATTTCTGTTTTTGTGCCAGTACCATATTGTCTTGATTACTGTAGCTTTGTAGTATAGTCTGAAGTCAGGGAGTCAGATTCCTCAAGCTCCGTTTTTTTCGCTCAAGACTGCTTTGGCTATTTGGCGTCTTTTGTGTCTGCATACAAATTTTAAGATTTTTTGTTCTAGTTCTGTAAAAAATGTCATTGGTAATTTGATAGGGATTGCATTGAATCTGTAGATTGCTTTGGGTAGTGTAGTCATTTTCACAATGTTGATTCTTCCAATCCAAGAACATGGTATATGTCTCCATCTGTTGGTATCTTTAATTTCTTTCATCACTGTCTTACAGTTTTCTGCATACAGGTCTTTTGTCTCCCTAAGTAGGTTTATTCCTAGGTATTTTATTCTTTTTGTTGCAGTGGTAAATGTTTCCTTAATTTCTCTTTCACATTTTTCATCATTAGTGTATAGGAATGCCAGAGATTTCTGTGCATTAATTTTGTATCCTGCAACTTTACCAGATTCATTGATTAGCTCTAGTAGTTTTCTGCTGGCATCTTTCGGATTCTCTATGTATAGTATCATGTCATCTGCAAACAGTGACAGTTTTACTTCTTCTTTTCCAGTTTGTATTCCTTTTATTTCTTTTTCTTCTCTGATTGCCGTGGCTGGGACTTCCAAAACTATGTTGAATAACAGTAGTGAGAGTGGACATCCTTGACTTGTTCCTGATCTTAGAGGAAATGCTTTCAGTTTTTCACCATTGAGAATGATGTTTGCTGTGGGTTTGTCGTATATGGCCTTTATTATGTTGAGGTAGGTTCCCTCTATGCCCACTTTCTGGAGAGTTTTTATTATAAATGGGTGTTGAATTTTGTTAAAAGCTTTTTCTGCATCTGTTGAGATGATCATATGGTTTTGCTTCTTCAATTTGTTAATATGGTGTATCACATTGATTGATTTGCATATACTGAAGAATCCTTGCATCCCTGGGATAAATCCCACTTGATCATGGTGTATGATCCTTTTAATGTGTTGTTGGATTCTGTTTGCTAGTATTTTGTTGAGGATTTTTGCATCTATATTCATGAGTGACATTGGTCTGTAATTTTCTTTCTTTGTAGTATCTTTGTCTGGTTTTGGTATCAGGGTGATGGTGGCCTTATAGAATGAGTTTGGGAGTGTTCCTTCCTCTGCAATTTTTGGAAGAGTTTGAGAAGGATGGGTGTTAGCTCTTCTCTAAATGTTTGATAGAATTCACCTGTGAAGCCATCTGGTCCTGGACTTCTGTTTGTTGGAAGATTTTCAGTCACAGTTTCAATTTCATTACTTGTGATTGGTCTGTTCATATTTTCTATTTCTTCCTGGTTCAGTCTTGGAAGGTTATACCTCTCTACGAATTTGTCCATTTCTTCCAGGTTGTCAATTTTTTTGGCATAGAGTTGCTTGTATAGTCTCTTAGGATGCTTTTGTATTTCTGCGGTGTCTGTTGTAACTTCTTTTTCATTTCTAATTTTATTGATTTGAGTCCTCTCCCTCTTTTCTTGATGAGTCTGGCTAATGGTGTATCAATTTTGTTTATTTCCTCAAAGAACCAGCTTTTAGTTTTATTGATCTTTGCTGTTGTTTTATTGTTTCCATTTCATTTATTTCTGCTCTGATCTCTATGATTTCTTTCCTTCTGCTAACTTTGGGTTTTGTTTGTTCTTCTTTCTCTAGTTCCTTTAGGTGTAAGGTTAGATTGTTTACTTGAGATTTTTCTTGTTTTTGAGGTAGGCTTGTATAGCTATAAACTTCCCTCTTAGAACTTTAGCTGCACCCCATAGGTTTGGATCATCGTGTTTTCACTGTCAATTGTCTCTAGGTATTTTTTGATTTCCTCTTTGATTTCTTCAGTGATCTCTTGGTTATTTAGTAACGTAGTGTTTAGCCTCCATGTGTTTGTGTTTTTTATGTTTTTTTCCTTGTAATTGATTTCTAATCTCATAGCATTGTCGTCAGAAAAGATGCTTGATATGATTTCAGTTTTCTTAAATTTACTGAGGCTTGATTTGTGACCCAAGATGTGATCTATCCTGGAGAATGTTCTGTGCGCACTTAAGAAGAAAGTGTAATCTGCTGTTTTGGATGGAATGTCCTATAAATATCAATTAAATCTATCTGGTCTATTATGTCATTTAAAGCTTGTGTTTCCTTGTTAATTTTCTCTCTGGATGATCTGTCCATTGGTGTAAGTGAGGTGTTAAAATCCCCCAGTATTATCGTGTTACTGTCGATTTCCCCGTTTAGGGCTGTTAGCAGTTGCCTTATGTATTGAGGTGCTCCTATATTGTGTGCATATATATTTAGAATTGTTATATGTTCTTCTTGGATTGATCCCTTGATCATTATGTAGTGTCCTTCCTTGTCTCTTTTAACATTCTTTATTGTAAAGTCTATTTTATCTGCTATGAGTATTGCTACTCCAGCTTTCTTTTGATATCCATTTGCATGGGATATCTTTTTCCATCCCTTTACTTTCAGTCTGCATGTGTCCCTAGGTTTGAAGTGGGTCTCTTGTAGATAGCATATATATGGGTCTTGTTTTTGTATCCATTCAGCAAGCCTGTGTCTTTTGGTTGGAGCATTTAACCCATTCACGTTTAAGGTAATTATCAATATGTATGTTCCTATTACAATTTTCTTAATTGTTTTGGGTTTGTTTTTGTAGATCCTTTTCTTCTCTTGTGTTTCCCACTTAGAGAAGTTAGCATTTGTTGTAGAGCTGGTTTGGTGATGCTGATTCTCTTAGCTTGTGCTTGTCTGTAAAACTTTTGATTTCTCCATTGATTCTGAATGAGATCCTTGCTGGGTAGAGTAACCTTGGTTGTAGGTTCTTCCCTTTCATTACTTTAAGTATATCATGCCATTCCCTTCTGGGTTGTAGAGTTTCTGCTGAGAAATCAGCTGTTAACCTTATGGGAGTTCCTTGTATGTTATTTGTCAGTTTTCCCTTGCTGCTTTCAGTAATTTTTCTTTGTCTTTAATTTTTGCCAATTTGATTACTGTGTGTCTTGGTGTGTTTCTCCTTGGGTTTATCCTGTATGGGACTCACTGCGCTTCCTAGACTTGGGTGGCTATTTCCTTTCCCGTGTTAGGGAAGTTTTCGAGTATAATTTCTTCATATATTTTCTCTGGTCCTTTCGCTCTCTCTTCTCCTTCTGGGACTGCTATAATGCAAATGTTTTTGTGTTTAATGTTGTCCCAGAGGTCTCTTAGGTTGTCTTCATTTCTTTTCATTCTTTTTTCTTTATTCTGTTCTGCAGCAGTGAATTCCACTATTCTGTCTTCCAGGTGTCTTATCCATTCTTCTGCCTCAGTTATTCTGCTATTGATTCCTTCTGTTTGTTTGTTCTTTAATTCTTCTAGGTCTTTGTTAAACATTTGTTGCATCTTGTCAATCTTTGACTCCATTCTTTTTCCGAGGTCCTGGATCATCTTCACTATCATTATTCTGAATTATTTTTCTGGAAGGTTGCCTATCTCCACTTCATTTAGTTGTTTTTCTGGGGTTTTATCTTGTTCCTTCATCTGATACATAGTCCTCTGCCTTTTCATCTTGTCTGTCTTTCTGTGAATGTGGTTTTTGTCCCACAGGCTGAAGGATTGTAGTTCTTCTTGCTTCTGCTGTCTGCCCTCTGGTGGATTAGGCTATCTAAGAAGCTTTTGCAAGTTTCCTGATGGGAGGAGCTGGTGGTGGGTAGAGCTGGCTGTTGCTCTGGTGGGCAGAGCTCAGTAAAACTTTAATCCTCTTGTCTGCTGATGTGTGGGGCTGGCTTCCCTCCCTGTTGGTTGTTTTGCCTGAGGCGACCCAATGCTGGAGCCTACTCGGGCTCTTTGGTGGGGCTAATGACGGACTCTGGGAGGCCATGCCAAGGAATACTTCCCAGAACTTCTGCTGCCAGTGTCTTTGTCCTTACGGTGAGACAAAGCCACCCCTTGCCTCTACAGCTGACCCTCCAACACTATCAGGTAGGTCTGGCTTATTCTCCCATGGGGTCACCACTCCTTCCCCTGGGTCCCGATGCACACACTACTCTGCGTGTACCCTCCAAGAGTGGAGTCTCTGTTTCCCCCATTCCTGTCGACGTCCTGCAATCAAATGCTGCCAGCCTTCAAAGTCTGATTCTCTAGGAATTCCTCCTCCTGTTGCCGGACCCCCAGGTTTGGAAGCCTGACGTGGGGCTCAGAACCTTCACTCCAGTGGGTGGACTTCTGTGGTATAAGTGTTCTCCAGTTTGTGAGTCACCCACCCAGATGTTATGGGATTTGATTTTATTGTGATTGCGCCCCTCCTACTGTCTCATTGTGGCTTCTCCTTTGTCTTTGGATGTGGGGTATCTTTTTTGGTGAGTTACAGTGTCTTCCTGTCGATGATTGTTCAGCAGTTAGTTGTGATTCTGGTGTTCTCGCAAGAGGAAGTGAGAACACGTCCTTCTACTCCATCAACTTGTACCAATCCCAGTCATTATTAATTTATGGTCAGTATTGTTTCCTCCGTATTCCTACCCATTCTTCCTCCAGGAAGATGTTGAAGGAAATGTCATTTCATCCATAAACATTGTGGTGAGTAGCTCTAAAAGATAGGAATTAACTCAATATTTTTTGAAAATATTATATTTTAAAATAGAAAAAAAATTTAAGTCAGCTTCTCTCTACTCCCCCACCCACCATCACAATACTGTCTCATTTGAAAATTGACCATGGTGGGGTTTTTTTGAAATGTTAATTCTCAGTCCGTACTTTAAAAGGTTTTACCACTTCACCCATCACTTCACCTTGCGTTTTAGGTGCTCTCCAGAGAGCTACTTCCAGCATTTTCTATGTGTGAAGTTTGTTCTTCTCAGTTGGATGGTCTACTGACTTCCATCCTGTGAACACATAGTTAACGATGCTGTCGCCTGCATCGGTGCTTCCACTGTTCCATTTAACACTCGCTCTAATGAGCTAAGAAGGGGAAAACGCCACAAAATATTCAGATATTGGTGCAAACTAGCTCTGCTGAGAAGGGAGGCATGGCAGAGCTGTCAAAACCATCCTCGAAAAAAACAACCCTTGGTGGAAATAGTGGTTTGTCAGTTCACGTTGGGATACTTGATATAAAAGGCTTTGGGAGCTGCAATCAGCAATGTGCAGAGTGGACTTGAAAGTCAAGGCCCCTGTGGACGTCCTCCTGCACGCGTGCTCCGCTGGAGCAGCTGTGTCGGAGAGGGAGTGCCCCGAGAAACTTCTTCTTCTCACCCGAGATCTGTGAGTCTGTTGTTGAAAACCTAAACTGACCCCAAACGGTGCCACTCCCTCAGGTCCTTAGTCGGTTTCCCTCGTACATCTGAAATCAAATCAGACTTCAAAGAAATGAAAATGTATGTCCACACAAACATTATGATAGTGAATCATAAAAGCCAAAAAGTGGAAAGAACCCAAATTTCCATCAGCTGATAAACAGACAAACACCATGTGGTGTGGTATACAATGGAATGTTATTCAGCCATTGAAAAAAATACATGCTGCAACAAGGAAGCCAGACACAAGGGCTGGGTATCGCATGATTCCATTTATATGAAATGTCCAGAGTAGGCAGCTGTGTAGAGACAGTAGATCAGTGCTTGCTCAGGGCTGAGGGTGGTGATGGTGGGAGGAAAGGGGGAGGGATTGCTGATGGGGAGGGGGTTTCTTTAGGGTGATGAAAATGTTCGAAAATGATGGTGACAGGTATACAGTTCTGTGAATACACTAAAATGCATTCATTGCATTGTGCACTTTAAATGGGTGGGGTTTATAGTGTGTAAATTACATCTCAATAAAACTGTCATTAAATAGCATTGGATTAACTTACAATGCCTCAAGATGTACCTGAACCTCTTCCTTGGCATCTGTTTTTGCTTTTTGTCCTGGACTTGGGGTGTGGTGGGTGAGATGAGGGAGGAAGGCGATGTGGTTTCCTTTCATCTCTGAAACTCCACGTAAACTTAGTTTCTCTCCCCGCAAAATCATTGGAAAACAGAAGTGACTTTATTTGACCCTGTGATCTTATTTTACTTCCCGTCCTTCATTCGGGGTTAGGACAGTGGTTCCTTTAGCAGCTAATGGCTTCCTTCCTTCTCTACCCAAGACCCCCCCCAAACTTATTTTAAAGCATTGTTGTACTTCTTGGGCAATAGTCGGTGACTTTCCTTTTCTGGAGTTTTCCTATGTCGGCAGTTACTTTGGTCTTGAGAAGTCAGTGCTGGTATCGGCTAACGACCAGCTGTTTTATTTATATGACCCACAAGGAGACAGGGTTTAAATACAACACCCAAGGGGATTCCCTGGCGGTCCAGTGGTTAGGACTCTGCATTTCTCCTGCTGGGGGCCTGGGTTCAATCCCTGGGCGGGAAACTAAGATCCCGAAAGCCAAGTGGTGGGGCCAAAACATTAAAAAAATAAATATAAATAAAAGCAACACCCAAGTCAGAGGTGTATTTTCCTGCTGGTGTAAAAGCCATGCCAGCATGCCTCCCAGGGAAACGTGGCGCTATTTAAACGGCATTGGGGACCTAAGTGAGGCTTGGGTCTTGCACCAGCTTGTTCACTTGACAATCTGCTGAGAATAGAAAATTGTATGGGGAGAGGGGGAGGACCACACAGTTGGTGAAAGTGTGCCTGTGGGCCTGCGTGTGCGTGTGTGTGGACTGACTCCTCGGGCCTCCCTCCTGGGACACAAGAGGGAGAGGCACATCCTGTCCTGACATCTTCAGGGGGATGTTCTGGTGAGCAGCAGCGTGCCTCACAGGTAGGGGAGCCCCACCATAGTATCCCAAACCGCTTTTTAGGTGCAGGGAAATTGTGTCTGTCATCTGCTAGATCAGGAGTTGGCAGACTACAGCCTGGGGGCCAAATCTGTGCTGCTGCCAGTTTTCAGGAATCTTGGTTCAAACACAGCCATGCCTATTTGTTTGCGTATCAGCTGCTCCCAGGCCTCAGCCATAGAGATGAGCTACTGCAACTGTCTGTCCTGCAAAGCCTAAAATATTTACTCTCTGGCCCTTTACAGAAAAAGTTTGCTGACTTCAGTGCTCAGTGATGAATTCCCTTCCCATGGGAGTCCGGAAACAGGCCTATATCCATGGTACTTGGAACTTGAGCACTATGTGTGTTTGAGAGGAAAAACCACAGGTCCCAGAGCTAAACTACAGAAGCCAAGTTAGCAGACAGTTCAATCCAGATTATTCTGCACGGCATGTTAGCTCTGTCTTAATCAGATGGCTCACTCTTTTTTTTTTCCCTTGGAGTTATCAGGTAGGTCATTATTTTTGGTCATCTTGCAAGTGTTCTTTAGTGGTGGGTTTATAACTTATTAGGAGCATTTAAAGTCATTGAGGAGCTGGCATGAAGCTAATTTACATTTTGCATGACATCAAGTTTAATATTTTATCCATGAGGGTTTTAATGTCCTCGTGGATTGGTAACCCAGGTAGCTTGCTTGCTGGGCCACTTTCAATGCTGTCCTGGTCCCAGACACCTGTTGAGTTATTTGCTGACAGGGTTTCTAGGAATTTCCTTCTCTCTACAAATGGTGGCAGTGGAAGAGGCAATGGTGGCAGCCACCTCCCCCCAAACCCAGCCATGGCTACAGTTGGGTGGTCTGGGGATGGGCAGCTGACCCAAGTCGGCCCATCAGTGGTGTCGCCGGGTTAGTTTTTTTAAAAAATATATTTATTTATTTTGGTTGCGCCAGGTATTAGTTGCGGCACGCAGGATCTTCACTGCGGCATGCAAACTCTTAGTTGTGGCATGCATGAGGGATCTAGTTCCCCAACCAGGGATCGAACCCTGGCCCTCTGCATTGGGAGCGGGGAGTCTTACCCACTGAACCACGAAGGAAGTCCTTCTCCAGGAAGTTAGACTTGAGACTTGAGTTGCTGTCATCTCTCCCTAAGTGGCCAGAGCACTGACACTGGCAACATAGATGGCCTTTTTCATCTTCGTGGCTGGGTTACAGAGAAATCCAGAGGTGGAGACAGCAGAGGGAGCTTCTTGCCTTCCCCACGGCATCTTGGTTGATCTCGGTTCCAGTTTCTGCCAAGTGGGTGTTTTAGGGGCGGGTGGGGTTGGACCTCCTGGAGAACCACTTGAGTTCTCACCATAAACGCTGGCCCAGGTGCCAGCCTTGGGGCCTGACCTTTCCCATAAGCAGGGAGGCAGTGAGGTCCAGCATAGTGGTTGTCAAACAGCCTGAGGTTGCTGGAGCAGATTCAGGCTGTTTGGTTGGAAGAGGTTTGGTCCTCCCGACTGCACTCTGACAGCTGCTAAGCTCCCGAGGCCGGTAGGGCTGGGGGCAGAGACGGGACTGCGGGCTGGATGTTGTGGACCTGCCCAAGTTCGCTTCCTTGGGATGCATTCATGGGTTTCTGGGAGCGAGCATCAGCAGTAAAACAGCCATTTCCGCTTCTTCCCCTGACTCTCCATCTTCGTCTTAAGTCGTTTACACACACAAGCTCTATGTATAAAAAGTGTGTTTTAAAATTTACACCAGCAGGGCCAGACTTTGACTCTCAAACTTGGTCACTTTCACCCATAATGTAGCTCTGTGGTTTCTACCCCTAATAATCCTCCCACATAAATAGTTCCCCGTAGCTCCTGAACCAGAGGCCGAGTCATCACAAGCTTTTCCTAGTATCCGAGAGACTCCCAAGAGCTCTGAGGCTCTGTCACAGAGCGGTGTCTGTCATCCAAGGAGTCTGACCTGCTACATCCCTTTCCGGCTTTTTGAGCATAACTCCAAAGAGGCGGCCCAAGATCTTCTAAGTGACCACAGCCTCTAGAATCAGAAAAGCAGGTGCAGATCCTACACCTGCTGCTGGCTTTGGGCAGATTGCCATCCTCACTTCTGTCTCTGCATTTTAAAATGTGGACAAAATTGGGCTTCCCTGGTGGCGCAGTGGTTGAGAGTCCGCCTGCCGATGCAGGGGACACGGGTTCGTGCCCCGGTCCGGGAGGATCCCACATGCCGCGGAGCGACTGGGTCCGTGAGCCATGGCCACAGAGCCTGCGCGTCCGGAGCCTGTGCTCAGCAACGGGAGAGGCCCCAACAGTGAGAGGCCCGCGTACCACCAAAAAAAAAAAAAAAAAATATGGACAAAATTACCAACATTGTCAAGTTGTTGCCTTGATAGGTGGTGATACTTAGGAATCCCCTAGCCCATAATATGGACTCAAGGAATGCTAGTTGTTTCTTTTTTTTCCCCCCGTGTAAAATGATGCAGACCCAGCCCAAGGCCGATCAGTTCTGCTAGTTGCCAACACATTTGGGTAGACGCAGCAATGAATGGCTTTGAAACTGGCCAAGTGAATTTGGGGTATTTCTGGTGAACTTTGACTCGGATGCCAGCCCCACGTTTCTACAGCTCAGTTGGCTGGGCTTTATTTTGCCATCAGGGCCCTTCCCTTCATTTCTGTGTGTTCACTATGATGAGACTTTTCACTGGTGGCTTGCAACACGATCTATTGGACCATTTACTTAAGAACAGTAAAGTGTGGTGTCGGGGTCCTGGTCGTGAAGCTGTTTGCTTGTAACGTGAAAACATTTCTCCCGTCTAGGAGCCCTACCTTGTGAGTGGTGGAAACCTTCTTCCATCCACAAATACCTTCTAGTTATCCCCTGTGAAAGATGTTCTCTAGGCTCTCCTTTCCAAAAACAACATGGACTTGTTATAAATATTATAAATGCCTATTTGTTAAAATGTTCTGCCCCCAGTGGGCTGCTGCCAATTTAGTGTAATCATCTCAGGTTTATTGGCCTGTGTGTCCTCCTCTTAATGCGAGGTTCTGCCAGGCCTCTCTGCGAGAGCACAGGAAATAGCGGGTGGACCTTTTTTTCTCATTTAAGGAATTATTACTGTTAAGCTCGTCTAAGGGAAAAGGAGGCTGGGGTCTGTCACATCATCTTGCCCAGGAAGGAGCTTGGTGAACTGTTTAAAATTTCAGCTCCTTTGGCAGCAGCATCTTATTCCAGTTTTAATGGGAGCACTGGTTTGTGACCATGCCCGGTGGAGCATCGCCTGCCTAGTTAAATTGTGAAATAAACTAAGGGGTTTCTAGGTGTAACTCAGCTGCAGGGAAGAAGTTCCAGTAATAGAGATGCATTGTTATTGGCAGCCTTAAAAAAACCTCCATGGTCGCCTGTTCTTCAGAGAAAAGTCCAAGCTGAGCCAAGGATAATTAGCTTCTCCCAGGGGAGGGGAGGGGAGGGGACCTGTCATTTTTAGACGCTCAGTGGAAGGAAAATGTGACAGTAAGTATGCAAATTAACAAGTCTTGTTTCTATAAGCCTGGGCTTATCAAATTTTTCAACCAAAGATCTCCCCAACCTCTGAGAGTGAACTCAGGGATCTGAGGGTGAGGCTTGATGCTGCCCAGGTGGATTTTTCTTTTTTTTTTGGAGTTTTATATTTTATTTTTAAAATTCCTGTGAGCCTTCTCCTCTGGGATAGTTCTGGTTTTGATTTTCAGTGGAAAGGTACTGTCTTAGTCCGTTCGGCTGCTTTAACAGCATACCGTAGACTGGGTGGCTTGTAAACCTCAGAGATTTCTCTGTCACGGTTCTGGAGGCGGGAGGTCCAAGGTCAAGGTGCTGGCAGAATTGGTGTCTGGTGAGAGCCTATTTCCTAGTTCATAATTGGCTGATTTCTCACTGTGTCCTCGATGGCAGAAGGGAAGAGGGAGCTTCCTGATGACTTTTTTATTTATTTTTGTTTATTTATTTATTTATTTATTTTCAGTACGCGGGCCTCTCACTGCTGTGGCCTCTCCCATTGCAGAGCACAGGCTCCGGACGCGCAGGCTCAGCAGCCATGGCTCACGAGCCCAGCCGCTCCACGGCATGCGGGATCCTCCCGGACCGGGGCACGAACCCGTGTCCCCTGCATCGGCAGGCGGACTCTCAACCACTGCGCCACCAGGGAAGCCCCCTGATGACTTTTTTAGAAGGGGCCTAACCCCATTCATGCACTGGCCTCGTGCAAGGTCCACCCTCATGACCTAATCATCTGCCAAAGGCCCCACCTCCAAATACCGTCACATTGGGGGTTAGGTTTCAGCATATGAATTTGGAGGGGACACAAACTTTCAGTCTGTAGCAGGTATTAAGTTATTTATCTGTGATAGCACTTTTGCCCTAACTTACCCCCAAATCTTTGGATAAAATTGATGCTAAGATAATGTGGCTTCCCATACAACTGTGCTGCAGTGTTGTTTTCTGTTTGTTTCATCTCCCTGGCCACACTGAGCATTCTTCAAGGGAAAGAGCTGTATCTTTTTTCTTGCATGTGCTGGCCTCGTGTAAGCCCATCTCTTTGGTTGTCCTGGTGTACGGTAACCTTAGTGCCCCTCATTCAGCTGGTGGAAGAAGGAATGTGGCAGAGTGCCACGTCCTCCCCAAGATTAGTCATGTGTACAGTATTCCTGGACAGTCACAAAGGAAGTCCCCAGGGGCCAGTGGCTGACTGTAAAATGCCGGGTTGAGCATCTGAACCCACTGAGTGGAGGGACATTACCCTCCCAGGAGCAGTGGTAGGTGATGTCATCACCTAGGATGCAGACACTTAATGGGAGCCGTGAATAAGCCGGCTCAGGACAGCTGGCTTAGAACCTTCCCTCAGGAACTCAGGTCTGCTCCTAAGATGAAGCAGATGCAGCCAGGTGGTGCAGAGGCCAGCCCAGCAGGGGCCCCGGCACTCCCCTGACCTGCTGGCCGTCCAGGCAACATTACGTTGAAACAGATCCTCCCAATGACGAGCCGTGCTCGATTACATGACCGGTTCACCCCATGCAGCCATTGCCAAAGGAGATTTTGAAGGTGTGCCAACTCAGAAATGCTGATGCCAGAAATATCTGTTTCCAAAAGTGCCTCTGGTCCTGTCATGCCCTCCTGGTGAATAAAATCCGAACTCCTTAACCTGCCATCCTGAACTCTCCACAGTGTGGCCCCAACCACTCTGTCCCTCCCCGTCTCTCGCTGCCAACCCTCTGTTTTTGCCCACATCCCTAAAGCAGGTGGGTGCCAAGCCCCCACCTCACCACTGCCTGCCATCCTGGCCTTCCTGAGGCTGTTAGTCCTCTCTGAGCACCCAGAGTCATTTTTTGCTCCTTCTGAATGAACCTCTCAGCATTTCTTGACCTGATTGTACTTCCTAGGCCCTTACCCTGGGCTGTGCTGCAGTGTTGTTTTCTGTTTGTTTCATCTCCCTGGCCACACTGAGCATTCTTCAAGGGAAAGAGCTGTGTCTTTTCTTTTGCATGCACTGGCCTCGTGCAAGCCCATCTCTTTGGTTGTCCTGGTGTACGGTAATATTAGTGCCCCTCCTTCAGCTGGTGGAAGGAGGAAAAAATGGAGTTTCACACAGATGTGCTATAAATAGATGCAGTCTAGGAAAACTCAAGTTTACGTGGAGTTAGAAGGTAATTATGCTCCCAAACAGAATTTTATGCATCCTCTTGTGAATGGCCCTTCTCTAAGGCTTTTAAAATAAATTTTGATTTACAGCAACTTGATAACATCTTTTAGGAAAAAAGCTAGAGTGAAGTTTGAATTTGAGACTCCGAAACAAGATTGCCAAAATAATCCCATTGCATTTTTCTTAATTACAAAATATCAGATTCAGCACATGAGGGGTTTTTGGAAGGCAATTGGAAGGGTCCATTCCAAACGACCAAATTGTATAAGCTGTGCTGCAGCCTCTCCTTGTCCTTAATGTAGAGAGAACTTTCATTTTTTATATGACAGGTCAGAAGACTGACGTGTAGAATATACTGATAACGGAAACTGCCTGGACAGTCTTCAGTAATATGGCAAATCAGCCTCCTTCTCCGTGGATTCTTTTCTGTTGCAGTAATAGGTGAACCTTCAATCAGTGAATATTAAAACCCATGAATATATACCTATATGTGTGCCATAGAGGTATGTGATCCTCACCATCAAGAAAGAAACACTTAATTGGTTTTTTGAAAAGATTCAACAAAATTGACAAATCCTTAGGTAGGCTAACTAAGAAAAGAGAAAAAAGACTGAAACAAAATAAGAAATGAAAGAGGAAACATTACAACTGACGCCACAGAAATTAAAATGCTCACAAGAGACTGTTGTAAACAATTATACGTCAACAGATTGGGCAATCCAGAAGAAACAGATAAATTTCTAGGAACATATAATCTTCTAAGACTTAATTGTGAAGAAATTAAAAACTTGAACAGACGTATAACTTAGAAAGAGATTAAATCAGTAATCAAAAACCTCCCAAAAAAAGAACCAAGGACAAGATGGCTTCACTGGAGAATTCTACCAAACATTTAAAAGAGAATTAACACCAGTCCTCTCAGACTTCCCAGAAATTGAAGAGGAGGGAGCACTACCAGACTTATTCTATGAGGTGAGCTGATACCAAAATGAGACAAAGATACTATAAGAAACCTGCAGACCAATATCCCTAATGAACGTAGATGAAAAAATCCTCAACAAAATACTAAGAAACCCAATTCAACAACACATTAAAAAGATTATACATCATAATCAGGTGGAATTTATTACTGGAATGCAAGGATGGTTCACCATATGAAGGTTAATGTATAACACACCACATTAACACATGAAGGACAAAAGCTGCATGATCATTTCAATTGATGCAGAAAAACCATGTGACAAGATTTTACACCCTTTCAAGATAAAAATGCTCAACAAACTAGGAACAAACTCAACATAAGTAAGGCTATATATGAAAGCCCATAGTTAACAATGTACTCAGTGGTGAAAAACTGAAAGCTTTCCCTCTGAGATGAGGAAAAAGTCAAGGATGTCCATTCTTACCGCTTCTTTCAAAATAGTACTGGAAGTCCTAACCAAACTAAGTAAGCAAGAAAAAGAAATAAATGCAGATAGGAAATGAAGAAGTAAAATTCGCTCTCTTCCCAGATGATATGATCTTGTATGTAGAAAACCCTAAATATTTCACCAAACAAAGCTGTTAGAACAAGTAAATGAATTTAACAAAGTTGCAGGATACAAAATCCACACACAAAAATTAGTTGCATTTCTGTACACTGGCAGTGAATAATCTGAAAAGGAAATTAAGAAACAATCCCATTTACAATAGCATCAAAAAGAATAAAATACTTTGGAATAAACCTAAGGAGGCAAAAGGCTTGTACAATGAAAACTACAAAGCACTTCTGAAAGAAATTAAAGAAGACAAATAAATGGAAAGACATCTGTGTTTGTGGATTGGAAGACTTAGTGTTGTTAAAATGTCCATACTACACAGAGCAGTCTACAGATTCAACGCAATACTATCAAAATTCCAATGGCATTTTTTGCAAAAGCACAGAAAAAAAATTTTTTTAATAACATCTTTATTGGAGTATAACTGCTTTAAAATGCTGTGTTAGTTTCTACTTTATAACAAAGTGAATCAGCTATACATATACATATATCCCCATATCTCCTCCCTCTTGCGTCTCCCTCCCTCCCCCCCACCCTATCCCACCCCTCTAGGTGGTCACAAAGAACCGAGCTGATCTCCCTGTGCTATGTGGCTGCTTCCCACTAGCTATCTATTTTACATTTGGTAGTGTATATAAGTCCATGCCACTCTGACTTCGTCCCAGCTTACCCTTCCCTCAAGTCCATTCTCTACGTCTGCATCTTTATTCCTGTCCTGTCCCTAGGTTCTTCAGAACCATTTTTTTTTTTAGATTCCATATATATGTGTTACCATATGGTATTTGTTTTTCTCTTTCTGACTTACTTCACTCTGTATGACAGACTCTGGGTCCATCCACGTCACTACAAATAACTCAATTTCATTTCTTTTTATGGCTGAGTAGTATTCCATTGTATATATGTGCCACATCTTCTTTATCCATTCATCTGTCGATGGACACTTAGGTTACTTCCATGACCTGGCTATTGTAAATAGAGCTGCAGTGAACATTGTGGTACATGACTCTTTTTGAATTATGGTTTTCTCAGGGTATATGCCCAGTAGTGGGATTGCTGGGTCATATGGTAGTTCTATTTTTTTTTAGTAAGGAACCTCCATACTGTTCTCCACAGTGGCTGTATCAATTTACATTCCCACCAACAGTGCAAAAGGGTTCCCTTTTCTCCATACCCTCTCCAGCATTTATTATTTGTAGATTTTTTGATGATGGTCATTCTGACTGGTGTGAGGTGATAACCTCATTGTAGTTTTGATTTGCATTTCTCTAATAATTAGTGATGTTGAGCATTCTTTCATGTGTTTGTTGGCAGTCTGTATATCTTCTTTGGAGGAATGTCTATTTAGGTCTTCTGCCCATTTTTGGATTGGGTTGTTTGTTTTTTTGATATTGAGCTGCATGAGCTGCTTGTAAATTTTGGAGATTAATCCTTTGTCCGTTGCTTCATTTGCAAATATTTTCTCTCATTCTGAGGGTTGTCTTTTCGTCTTGTTTATGGTTTCCTTTGCTGTGCAAAAGCTTTTAAGTTTCATTAGGTCCCGTTTGTTTATTTTTGTTTTTATTTCCATTTCTCTAGGAGGTGGATCAAAAAGGATCTTGCTGTGATTTATGTCATAGAGTGTTCTGCCTATGTTTTCCTCTAAGAGTTTTATAGTGTCTGGCCTTACATTTAGGTCTTTAATCCATTTTGAGTTTATTTTTGTGTATGGTGTTAGGGAGTGTTCTAATTTCATTCTTTTACATGTAGCTGTCCAGTTTTCCCAGCACCAAAGCACAGAAAAATTTTAAAATTCATATAGAATTTCAGAGGATCATGAACATCCAAAAAATCTTGAGAAGGAAAAGTAAAGCTAGAGGCCTCACACTTCCTGATTTCAAAACTTGTTATAAAGTTGCAGTAATCAAAGCAGTATGGAAATGACGTAAAGACAGATGTCAAGCTAAGTACCATCACTAGTTTTCAATCCCAAGGGAGGCGAACATCTTGAACTGATCACCAATCTCAGTTCAAACACTTCTGCCACTGCACCTTGGAATTGGAGTTACCAAGAAAACCACAACTGGATGGGACATCGCTTTACCTAAGTAGAGAAGAGACATCAGTTTCAATAGTAGACATCAGTTTCAATAGTAGCCATCAGTCCCTCCTCACTAGGCAGCCCCCCTGGTGGCCAACATAGGGCAGTTGGCCTGTGAACACCCTTCTTAAGCCACAGCAGAAAGCCTCCAACGCTTCTCCTTTGGAGTCTGAAAGCTGGGGACATGCCTGAGGGCCATTGTGTACATACTAAAGCAGAACAAAGGAACACTCTCGTTGCGATTGAAACAGGGAAAGATATTCCCACACAAGGTGATAAGCCCTGCACAGGCTCTCTTGGTAATGCTGTGCTCCAGGCCCGAGGCCCATTCTTTTCTTTAAGGGAACTTTATTTTCATTTATTTATTTATTTATTTATGGCTGTGTTGGGTCTTCATTGCTGTGCGGGCTTTCTTTAGTTGTGGTGAGTGGGGGCTACTCTTCATTGCGGTGCGTGGGCTTCTCATTAAAGTGGCTTCTCTTGTTGCGGAGCATGGGCTCTAGGCACATGGGCTTCAGCAGTTGTGGCACGAAGGCTCAGTAGTTGTGGCTCGCGGGCTCTAGAGCGCAGGCTCCATAGTTGTGGCGCACAGGCTTAGTTGCTCTGCGGCATGTGAGATCTTCCTGGACCAGGGCTTGAACCCGTGTACCCTGTATTAGCAGGCGGATTCTCAACCACTGTGCTACCAGGGAAGTCCCTGCAAGACGGATTCTTAACCGCTGGACCAGCAGGGGAGCACGTCGCTGGTGCCTTTCCAGCTCCGTGGAAGCAAGACCTGACTGCTGAGGGATCCGAGCCCTCGGCTAAAGATGAAGCACAACCTTATTTCCTGCACTCAGAGTCACTTAGACACCCAGAGGGCGCGTGGACCGAGGGAAGGACAGACTGCATAGATCAGCAGCCTGGACAGAGAGCTGCAGAGCCCCCAACGTCCAGCACATTGATCCGGCTTCCTCAATGTGAGGGTTCGGCTTTTCACACCACAGCTGTGGGTCGAGCGCTCTGGCATCTTTGGTGGAGGAAAGTGGTTCATAATCCTCCTTGCTTGGTTTTTATTACAGTGCTTTTAAGGTTGACATTAAAGAGCGGCCCTGTGACTTCTGATACTGTACTGTTTACAGTGTCTGAACTGCTTTGTCTGACCTCCTCCTTCTCCTGGTGCCTCAAGGGTGGAGGACAGAGGTGGAGCCCCACCCCTGGGGGGATGTGCCCACAGGGGGCCTGCGATGCAGTAGAGTCAGTACACAGGAAGGCTCGTTCGTGTGAGATGCTTCCTTGACCTCAAGCAGAGCTGTGCTCCTGTGGGCGGTGCTGGGAGGTTCTATAGCAGAAAGGAGTCCTCAGACCCGGCTTTGTAGACTGTGGATTTGGACCTGACCTTACACTGGGGAGCATGACTCTCTACACCATGCGGCTGTGTGTGGCTGAATGAGATGAGTGATGTAACTGGCAATACCATAGGCAGACACTGATGCTGATGAGACAGCAAGACAGTTACGTTGTGATGGGATGGAGGGTCTCCCCAGGTCGAAGAGGAAGGTGCTGCTTTGTAGTGATCCCCACTCCCCATAATTCCTTTTTTCTCCTCCTTCGTATTGCTTCTTCCCTATAAGCCTTTCCTCTCTCTCCTGTTCCTTAAAAAGTATCCCTTTTCCTTCCGCCCTTTGCCTTTTATACCCCAGCGCTTCATCGAAACGGAAGGAAGCCAGCATTCAAAGAACTTTGCTGAAAGAAGCAAGCAGGGCTGGGAGCCGGGCCGGCGTCTGACCACAAAGGGCTCCCTCAGCCTCAGGGACTGAGGAGGACTTTGGGTGTCACTGAACCCAATCCTTTCACCCTGAGAGTGCTGCTACCACACAGTTTGTTCTGTTTTCTTGAAGACTCTAAGCTATTTGACCAGGACTGACTGCTCCTTTGCTTACTGGTGACCCAGGACCATGAATCCAGTGTTGTTCACTGATTCATGGAGAATATTGAGATGATGTGTGTCCTTTGTGAGGCCTGAAATCTTTGATCAGGTCATTGTCACCCAAGATCGCTCGTAAGCCCCTGGTGTATGGGGTTTGGGGGAAAGGAGGGAAGGAAGGTGGGCCTTCTCAGAGCTGAGCTGCTGGAGGCTTTCAGGACACGTGGCTGGACCCCTCCCCCAGGGATGTCGATTCAGTGCTGGGTGGCCTGAGAATCTGCATTTCTTCTTCTTTTTAAAAATATTTATTTATTTGGCTGCGCTGGGTCATAGTTGCGGCATGTGGGGTCTTTAGTTGCAGCATGCGAACTCTTAGTTGCGGCATGTGGGATCTAGTTCCCTGACCAGGGATCGAGCCCGGGCCCCCTGCATCGGGAGCGTGGAGTCTAAGCCACTGGGCCACCAGGGAAGTCCCAGAGTCTGCATTTCTAACAAGCTCCTTGGAGGTGTGCCTGTTGCTCTGGGGACCACACACTTGGAGAAGCAAGGCTCGAGGGCAGAGGTTGGCAGATGATAGCCTGCCAGCCAATCCAGCCAGCCACTTGTGTTTGTAAATAGTTTTCGTGGAACACGGTTACTCCCATCCTTTTGCATATTGTCTGTGGCTGTTTTCATGCCACAGGGGCAGAATTGAATAGTTGTGATGGAGACCATATGGCCCAGAAAGCCCGAAATACTTACTATGTGGCCCTTCACAGGAAAAGTGTGCCAGCGTGTCCTCTAGCACATCCTTAATGCCCTGAGCCCCATGGTTCTAACTACAGGAATAGACCCCACTTTATTTCTAGGACCCTTACTGCCAAGATGCCAGCTCTCCTAAACATTGCATCATGTTTCCTAGAGGAGAAAAGCATGAGCAGTAATCACTGCTGTTTATGGAGCTCTTTGCAGGTCACAAAACACCTTCAGACCCTGCAGCAACCTAGATGGTGCCACGCCCATCTCGTGGAGGCACAGACTGAGGCTTAGAGGGGCCAGAAAGTTAGTGACGAACTTAGGTCTTCGGTCCTCCCTCCCTACCACTCTGCCTCTTGGACATAAGCCCACATTGGATGAACTTCGTGTATTAGTCATCTATAACTGCATAACAGATTACCCCCAAGCGTAACACTTTTTTTTTTTTTTTTTTTTTGGCGGTATGCGGACCTCTCACTGTTGTGGCCTCTCCCGTTGCGGAGCACAGGCTCCGGACGCGCAGGCTCAGCGGCCATGGCTCACGGGCCCAGCCACTCCGCGGCACGTGGGATCTTCCCGGACCGGGGCACGAACCCGTGTCCCCTGCATCGGCAGGCGGACTCTCAACCACTGTGCCACCAGGGAAGCCCAGGCGTAACACTTTTAAACAGCAGTAAATATGTATTATCACTCACAGTGTCTGTGGATCAGGAATTCAAGATCAACTTAACTGGGCATTTCTGGGTCAGGCATTTTCCTGGGGCTCAGTCAGGTGTCTTCTGGGGCTGCAGTCAGTTAAGGCTTGACTGAGCCTGGAGATCCATTTCACCAAGGCAGTCACTCGCCTGCTGGCAAGTTGGTGGGAGGCCTCTGTTCCTCTCTGTGTGGGCCTCCCCGCAAGACTGCTTGAGTGTCCTCACAAAGTGGCTGCCAGCTTCCCCAGAGCCCAGGAGAAGCTGGATCCTTTTTATGACCTAGCCTCCCAAATCACGTAGCATCATTTCTGCCGCGCTCCGTTCAACAGAAATATTTGAGAGGAGCCTGTACTCAAGAGGTGTGTCAAAGAATTTGTAAATATATTTGAAAACCAGCCCAGTATGCAGATTTCCATTCAGTCGCCTGCTGGGACTATTGAGGTTCTGTGGTTTCCCTGAGAGCAGGCCTTTAATTGATCATAGATGTCACACTAAAGTTCCAAGCGAGAGCAAGGTTAAGTCACAAACTACTAGCATCACGTAGGCCTCAAGCTTTGTTCTGCTCTGCAGCACCCAAAGGTCTCCTGTAATGGTACTTGAGGAGCGGTCAAGCAGGGCCAGAGGGAGACACCCACCCTCATGGTGTGTGAAAGTGGGAAGACGACCAAGAAGAAAGTGGTTTGAAATACCCCCGGGTGACTCACATATGCATCTCCCAGGTGCTGGTCCCCCCACTCCCATTTGAAAACTACTTTCCTAACTCTGTCTTCCCCATTTCCCAGATTGGGAAGCAGAGGCCTGAAGAGGCACAGTTTCTTGTTGAAGAAAGCAGCAGGTATTAAGCATACTTCAGTAAAGCTTAGTCGGGGCGCATGGATTAAATTTGCCCTTCCAAGTCTTTGTATTAATTAATCCTTATCGCAAGCCAGCCGAGTACATTTCTTGTCAGATCTGTTTCCAGGCAACATCTGGGTCTAATGGGTGGGTCCTAGACCGAGTTTATTCTTCCACATCCTGCCACCTCTGTGGAATGTGCTTCAAGTGTAGGAACTTATCCAGACAGATGGTAAACTCTGATCTCATCCCACCTTAGAGGGACCGTAGCTCCTAAATCTTTCGTAAGCAGTGTTTGGTCACCCTCTAGTGGGTAAATGGAAAAGTTCGCCATGCTTGCTGAACAGAAGCACTACTGATCTGGAAGGGGCGTGGAGGTGACTCGACAGCACTCAGCAGGTGTAGGGAGCTGTCATCTTGAGTATGATGCAGTTCCTCGGTGGTGCAGGGAAAGGGTGCAGGCTTTTTCCCTATCATCTCCTCTGGCTCAATGTGTTAATAATCTGGTTTATTTGAAACAATGCAGGAAACAAAAATATAACAACTATATGTGCACGTGTGTATATTTCCTGATGCAGAGAGTAAGTGTGACGGTTAACAGGATTGGCTAAATTTTTTCTGTAAAGGTCCAGATAGTAGATATTTTAGGCTTTGCAGCCAAAGGCCGTGCATTCTGCTGTTGTAGCATGAAAACAGCCTTAGATAACGCTTAAATGGATGAGCATTGGCCGTGTTTGTGGATTGTACATAACAGGCAGCGGGGCTGCGGGTGACCATGGCCCACAGTTGTCAACCCCCATGAAAAAGAAGGAAGTGGATTGTGTTCATGTCTCACACGAGGTGGTAGAGTCCTCAGGGGTGGGGACTCGTGCCCTGCTCACGTTTGGAGCCTGAGCACCCAGCACTGTGTCTGGCTTGTAGCAGGTGCTCACGGCGTGGTTGCTGACCTGAGGTGGCTCTGATGTCAACCTCTGTAATATATCAGCTTTCTTCCAGGATTTCTTGGTCTTCATTGAGTTAAAAACAGCAACTCTCTGAATCGGATGCTTAAAGCATCAGAGCAGATAGGATTTGCAGCCATCCCTGTTTTCTTTCTATTTGTCTCTATTTTAAAGGAACCAAGGTGCCACGTGAAAGGCCAGCAGATAATAGGCTTTGTAACGATGAGCTCGAGCACTGCCTGGTGGCCCAGCATCAGTGGGCAGCTCTGAGGAATTTTGTTTCGCAGAACCAGGCATGGGTTTGCATCAAGGCATCTGCTCATTTTACCAGAGCTTATTTCTGCCCAGAGACTTGCACTTGGGAGGGGTTGGCTGGTGGCATTCTAGGTGACGCTCTGAACCAGCACAGAAAGAAAACAGAGCAGGTGCTGGCCTCTTCAGCCTTGCATGTGGCTGGCCCTCAGGGCAGGTTTGTGGTCTGCCAAACGCTGTTTTTGCCATTATTAATCACAATAGTAGTTATCATTTATAGAGCATTTTGTCTCATGTGAATTCTAGAAGATACATTTTATCCCTGGGTACAGATGATGAAACTGAGGCACAGAGAAATTAACTGATTTGGGGCATGTTATTGATATTTTGTGGCAGCATAGTTAAAAGTCTGGGCTAAGTTATGTAACACTTAGTGCCTGTTTCTCCATTTGTAAAACGGTCCTGATGAAAGTTATTCAGAGGGCAGCTGTGTGGGTTAAAGCGAGGTGAGGCATGTCAAGCTCTTCCTTACTCTCTAGGACATAATATGCTATTACTATTACCTGGGGCCTGGCCACATAGTAAGTGCTCAAAAAATATTGGTTAGGGCTTCCCTGGTGGCGCAGTGGTTGGGAGTCCGCCTGCCGATGCAGGGGACACGGGTTCGTGCCCTGGTCCGGGAAGATCCCACATGCCGCGGAGCGGCTGGGCCCGTGAGCCATGGCCGCTGAGCCTGCGCGTCCAGAGCCTGTGCTCCGCAACGGGAGAGGCCACAGCAGTGAGAGGCCCGCGTACCGCAAAAAAAAAAAAAAAAAAAAAAAAATTGGTTAAAGAGAGAAATGTTATTTGCCCAGTCACACAGCTGGTAAGAATTCAAAGCCTGAATCTTTCTACCAGGCCAGATGGCCTTGGCATTGTACCATTTAACCAAATAGGAACGGAGGACATGGTAACCATGATATTGAGGGTGTCCGCACAGGCAGAGAGGACAGAGCTGAAGGGTCAAACGCTCCTGGTTCACTTAGCCTGGCATCTTGTTGGGCATCTTGCCCATAGGAGAGGCCTCAAGTTCAGTCCATATGTCCGGGAGCTGGACATAGGTAAGACTCCTTGGCTCCATACAGGTGTAAAAATCTTGAAATATAGAGAAGAGGATACTGGGAAAGGAGGAGGGGATGGATTCCCGGGAGTCACTGTCAACCCTGATAATGATACTAGCATAATAGTAATAACTGACCCAGCACCCAGCTGATCCCAGGCACTGCTGTGCATATATTAACTCCCTTTGTCTTCCAACAACCCTATGAGGAAAGTTTCTGTATCCCCATTTTACAGATAAGGAAACAGGCTCAGGTTGGTAACTTGGCCAAGGACAGGCGGAATCTGGAGTACCTGATTTCCCCACTGAGCCAGCTCTGCTTCTCAGTCTGACGTTACCGCGAGTGCTAGCATCGCCCCAGCCAAAGAATGGGGAAGTGGAGAAGGGGAGGAAGACACCAAGATCCAATGCTACCAATTAAAATAACATCAGACTAGATGTTTGGTTCTGCTCTGACCACTAACTAGCTCTAAGCTTGTTGATCCCAAACATCTCCTGAACTTCTCTTCCAACATTCACATTCTTTGGCCCTTGAACCGCTATGGAATGAATCTTGACTTTGAGAAAAGGTGCTCTCTGGAGACTGACATCCGATGCCAAGCCATGGGTCAGTCTCCTCTGGAACTGAACTTCCATCTGACCTTCGTGTGTTAGGTCAGAGCCTGTGGGAGACTCACGTCATCAGATGGGATGTCTTTGAGATCTCAGAGTCTTGGCTTTCCCTCCATCACCCAAATGTTGCCTGGCTAACTCCCATTCACCTACTTAATCTTAAACTGCCTCTGACCATCCAGACCTGGTTGGGTCCTTGTGCTTTACATTCTTGTATCAGCCTAGTTTCCTTTCATAGGACTTAACCACAGTTCATAGTCGAATATCCATTGACGAACCTTTTCCAGAGGCAGAGACCATGTCCATTTTCCCACATCATTGCACCACTAGTGCACACTCAGTGAGTTTCTTTTTAAATAAATTATTTATTTATTTTTGGCTGCATTGGGTCTTCGTTGCTGCTTGTGGGCTTTCTTTTTAATTGCAGCGAGCGGGGGCTACTCTTCGTTGCGGTGCGCGGGCTTCTCATTGCGGTGGCTTCTCTTGTTGCGGAGCACAGGCTCTAGGTGCGTGGGCTTCAGTAGTTGTGGCACACGGGCTTAGTAGTTGTGGCTTGCGGGCTTTAGAACGCAGGCTCAGTAGTTGTGGCACACGGGCTTAGTTGCTCCGCGGCATGTGAGATCTTCCTGGACTAGGGCTTGAACCCCTTGTCCCCTGAGTTGGCATGAGGATTCTTAACCACTGTGCCACCAGGGAAGCCCTCAGTGAGGTTTTTGAATGTTTGAATGTTGTCACGTGTGTGTGGTATTAAACATGGCAGGAGGAGACAGCCTGGCATGGTCATATTGTTTGGTTCTCTCCTTGCAGGACACATAAGAGTAAGTCTACAGTAGCCAGTTTTCAACGCCACTTTATTGCAAGGAGTTAATATGGTCAATGATCTAAAGCCCAATGAGGTATCTTGGAGGTGCGCTGAGCTCACACCTGGATCAACACAACTCCTCCGGGGCAAAGCCAGCTGGAAACAGCTGGTGCGTTGCTCCCAGGGTAGCCTAGTTCATTGTCAGTAGTCACCTGTTTTCAAGGCTGCAGGACAGATGGTGCCCATCCCGGTTCCAGGCTATAAAGTCAGAAAGAAATCAGCTAACCCGTAGTGCCTTGAAAAAGCCCTGGCTCATAAGAGATGCTCAGTGTACATTTGAATAAATGAGACCCTTTAAACTCCCCTGAGCAGCAGAACAGCTGTCACAAAGTTCAGAGGCAGGAGAGAACTCACAGACAAACTCAGTGTGTCTTTCAGTGTGATTTTTAAAAATCTAAGGCATCTGTTTCCTTGGTCCACAGGACCCTAGAATAAGGAAGCTGCGTGGGGGCATGTGCATGCGGAGGGTCCAGCAGGGCTGTTGGAATCAGCTCGCTGACGGTCTCAAGACCTTCACGGCGTTGAAGGTTTTCAGTTTTAAAAAACTTTCTTCATAGAAAAAACACAGATATCTGGTACCATTCAGGAAGTGGGGTGGGTGGGGCAATCAATCTCATTCCACAAGGCAGTTAATTGAAATATTCAGTCCATTGCATCATCCCTATTGCTTTCCTCTCCTTGTTATCATTTGTTCAGGTCAATATTCAGTATTTATTATCTCTGTGTAAATATTAGAGTCGTGTTACAGTGAACACTTAACTACAAACAGCTGCTAATAGTTTCTTCTGGTATTTAGTGACATTAATAACGTACATATTTTTTAAGAATTTGCTCACTTTTCTTTGTAGCTAATTCACCTCGTGTTTTTCTAATAGCCTTTCAGTAAAGTTTCCCACAAGCCATTCCCATCAGATAATCAGAGTTCTCATTTTTATCTTGGATGCATTTCTCCTGGGGATCTCCCTTCACCTTGGAATTCCCTTTACCTTTCTGTTGGGCTGACTTTCTGGTTTCCTGGATCCCTTGTCTTCCCCTTTCTTGGCTTCCTCCCTCACTTGGGGTGAAGCAGATTCCCTAATAGACTCACCAGGTTAAGAAGGTAAAGTGACAAAAGGCACGGTGGTGATGGCCTTCACCATGCCTGTCTTTTGTTTTGGGTTTTTTTTAATTATTATTTATTTGGCTGTGCTGGGTCTTAGTTGTGGCACGCAGGATCTTTTAGTTGCGACATGGGGGGGATCTTCCCAGACCAGGGATGGAACCGGGGCCCCCTGCATTGGGAGTGTGAAGTCTTAACCACTGGACCACCAGGGAAGTCCCTGTCTTTTGAGTCACTCGGCTCTGATCTGACCGGGTTATACCTTCTGTGCCTGGATCGTTTGTCATGCCTGGATTTCCCCTCCTTCTGGGGATTACCCTCACCCTTTCTCCCACAGCGTTCTGTTGGTTTACTCAATAGTTCCTCTTTTAGAGTTTATACCCTCATTTTGTTGGGTCATATCCTTCAGTAGATTACTGAGAGAGAATGTGTGGAAGGTGGATTCTTTTTAGATGTTGCATATCTGAAAAAAAAAAAAAAGTCTGCCTCTTGCTCTTCACTGATTATTTTCCTGGGTAATTTCTGGGTTAGAAACCACTTTCCAGTTTGAAGGCATTTGCCATTATTTTCTAACATTCTGTCTGCTTCTGGAAAAGGTTAAAAGCCTTTCTGTTTTCTGATCCTTGGTGGTTCTTTGATTGTTCAAAACATCTTCTCTTTGCACCTGAGGTTCTGAGATTTCTGAACCTCGGTTGGGTCTGTTTTCATCCATTATGCTGGGTACTCAGGGGAGCCCCTTCCAAAAATGTGTCACTTTTGTCTCCTTTCCTATTCATCTCATTCTGATGATAATTTTAGAAGGGTTTGGGAAAGGAACAAAGTTAGATTCATGTGTCCATTTTGACATCTTTACCTAAAAGCCTAAAATACATGCTGAAGCTACAGGAATTGGTGCTAGCACAGCAGTCAACACAGATGAGTGGAATAAAGGTTCCAGAAACTGACCCAAAATGTGAGAAGTCATCAGTAAGTGATAACAGATCACCTGACCGTCTGCTGGAAAAAAATAAAGTTGGACTTTCTTCACCCCATATATAGAATTCAGTTCTAGTTTGTTTAAAGATTTAAGCATACACACAAAACTATCAGAAAATATAGGAGAATATTTTTATAATCTTGTGCTGAGAAAGCCCTTCCTAAGCACATAGGAATAGAAGAAGGCTCAAAGAGCTACCAGTTAACTGTGTAAAAATGTTAAACTCCCATGTGACTAAAGACTGAATTTAAAAAAGCTGGATGGGAAAATATTGCCTCATATGTAGTTTGTTACCATCCCTGTTATGTAAAGATTTCTACAGATCAGTAAGAAAGTGATTTTTTTAAAACGTCAATAAATCAGAACTAGAAGTGGCTAATAAATATTTGAAAAGATGCTCTTCCATCCTCAGGACTGATCAGGAAAATGCAAACTAAAATAAACAAGAAGGATACAGTACATCTGTTCTTAGTGTGTGGTCCCTGAACCAGTGGCATCCCCTGGGAACTTAGAAATGCAGATTCTCAGATCCCTTCCTAGACCTACTGCTAATCACAAACTCTGGGGGGAAGCCCATCCACCTGTAGGTTAACAAGCCCTTCAGTTGATTCTGATGTTTGAGAACCATTGCTGGGCAGCTGAGAGAGTGAACAAATGACGTTCAGTGTCGTGGATGAAACTCACAGTGTTGAGTGAGAGAAATCAAACATGGGAACATGGACGATAGGATTCCATGTCTCTGAAGTTCCAAAACAGGATGACAGAAACCAGGGGGGTTGGGACCCTCGGAGGAGGGAAGGAATAACTAGGCGTGATGGAACCCCCCGCTCCGCCACAGCAGTGCTAGTCATGTTCTCTTTCTTGAGTGGATGCTGGTGACACAAGTTGGTCCAGTTTGTGAAAATTCATTGAGCTGTTCACTTAGGATTTGTACACTTTTCTCTGTGCTGTACTTCAGTCAAGCAGTGAAGGGCAAAACATGAGATCTCTTTTGTTTTGTTTTTTACTCAGGTTTTTAATTATTTAAAACCTGGGCATTTAATGAGGTTGGAAGGGAAGAGCAAACATACTCAGATGAGAGGATGAGTTAGCACAAGTTTTTTGATGAGTAATTTGACATACCTCTAAAGCTTAAAATATTCTAGAAATTTCACTTCTAGAAATCTATCCTGGAATTCATGTTTGCAGAGGTATACATTATATAAGAATGTTCCCTGGGTATTTTTTGTACAAACATAAAGGAGACAACTTAAATTTTTCTCCATAGGGAACTGGTTACATGAATTACGGAAAACTGGGCAGCTGTTAAAATCGACATAGATCTGGAAAGAGGTCCTCGGTGGCATGGCTGACTGAAAGAAACAAGTTATAGGCACCATATACTGAGTGATCCGTATTTTTAAAGGAGAAAGAAAAGGATTTGCAGGTGGTAGTTATAAATGCAAGCGAAAGAAGTTAGGAAGGCTCAATGTAAAATTTTTATATTGGTTTCTCGAGAATTTACAACTGGTGTTTGTAACTTCTTTGTGTGTTTTATGTATAGTTTTTATACTGCTGTGCTTATTTTTACCTGCACTTATCACTTTCTTAAACTTTAAGTCTTAGATTTACCATTCAAAAAAAGGGGTTGGCTTAAAATAATGTTTATCAGTGAAAAAACAAACTATTTTTGTAGTCTGAACAAAGATCTACTTACACACACACACACACACACACACACACACACACACACAGAGCTGAGTAACATTTTTGTAGAGTGCTTTTCATCAGTATTGGTTATAGTGAGAGACAAAAAGTGTGCTTCTGGATATATTTCACTTACCTAGGAAATTCACTTAGGTAGAGTAATTCTTTTCCTGACAGTTCTTTTCCTGTGTTTGCTGGTAAGATCTTGGGTCAAGGATTCCTGTTTTTTGAGAGACAGCTCAGTTAGCAATATCATGTCTGTGTGTAAAAGATGACTGCCGCTAGCACATTAGACAGCGTCTCTGGATAGTGGACTCCGCTTGCTTTAATAATGAAAACCATTTTCACGTTCAGAGCCAAGAGCTGTTAGCTGAGCCTGTTTAGCTGGCACAGGCTTATGCCGGCAGCTCTTAAACTCTTGCACACTCCTGGAGAGACAGCTGCCACGTTGCCGTGGCTCTTCCTGTGGTTATTTCCTGTGTGAATCAACAGAGGGCCCTTCTGACCTCTTCAGTTTGAATCAGGAAGCCCTTCTTGTTGTTTCAGACCCTGCCATGCTGGATGAGGTGTGTTACCTGTCTTACTGATCCAATGGAATAGCACACCTGTGTGTGTAGATGACCTGTCAGTCGTGATGAATTCCGGACCCAAACCCCATGGGTGTTGAGGCTTGGCACTTTCTGGGATTTTATCCTGTTTTGTGCTGCTTCACTTGCAGTCAATTCCGTTGCCACAGATGTAAACACAAAAGTACATCTCCATTAAATGTTCCTTCGGAATTCGTATACGACATCAAGCAGATAAAAGAACATCAACTTTCAGCTCTAAGGAGGGGAAGCAACAGCACTTAGAGTCTGTTCCCTGTTCCCCAGCACAGACATCCAGACTTCGCCAGGGAGGTGGGCTTGTCTCAGTGAACAGTTTAAAAGGTCCCCTGGAAGCCTGTCTGAGGGCTAAGTGATCCTAACACGAAGTCTTTCCTAAAGAGGGGCCTGAACTCTTCCTCCTGGACTGTCCACTTCTAACCCCATCCTGAGGTCTCTGGCTCCCCTAGACTGGATAGGTTGTAAACTGAGCCCAGGTCAGCCCTTTAACCTGTTCCTCTTTCATCTTTCCAGCTGAGGAAGTGACACCCTAATCCACTGGGGAGTCTTTCCAGAAACCTGGGGGTAATTCCAATTTATCCTAATCTAATCTGTCAAATCTGTGAAGGTTCTGTCTCCTTCTGAAATTTCCCTTGAATCACTCACTTCCTAGTATTCACCAGCATCTTGGTGTTGGATGCAGCATCTTCTTCCACTTGGATTATTGCAGCAGTCTCCGAACTGTTTCCCCACCCCTACCCCCAACTCTGCTTGCCTGTTCTCGCCATGCAGTCAGAGTGATCTTGCAAAAACTTAACCTGATCTTATCATTGTCTGGCTCAGGATCCTCCTGTAGCTCTTAGGATAAAGTACAAAATCCTTAGGTGTCCTGGACCCACGTAATCTGACCCTCCCCAAGCCCTCTAACATCTTGTACCCATGTCCTAATGTCCTCCACTCTCCTACAGGTTCTGGAAGGCCCCTCCCCTGCAACCCTCTGCCCATGCCATGCTCTCTGCCTGGGACGGTGTCTTCTGCCCGTCTTACTAGCTCCCAGAGGGTTTTCAGGCTCTTCCTCAGCACAGCCCCCTCGGACATTTGTTGTTCCTGCCTAAAAGGTCACAGCCCCTGTCACAGACCCTTGTCACACCCTTTATTTCCTTCAGAGCATTTTCACAACTGTAACTATTCAGATATTTCCCCCCATGAGACTCTAAGTCATGCATGAGCAGGTCTGTTTGGTTTCTGCCCTGCTCTATCCTCGGGGCCCGCGGAGCAGGAAGCCCAGCCTGTGGCATGTGCTCAGGGCAGGTGCTCAGGTGTCAATGCCAAATGACCAGCTTTGTGATCAGAGTCACTTTCATGTCTTGTCCCACATCCCATGGAGAGAGCTGAGACAGGAAGGAAATCACTTGCCCCGAGTTACACAGCAGCCAGATCTGCTGCCAGAGTCCGTCCCACACGCCTGATGCTGTCTCCTGGGAATAAAGTTTAGATGCCAACTTTCCTGAGTTAGGAATAAAGTCCTCCTGGGCCCTGGAAGGCACACTTCACCGTGGCCTCCCTCCTTGAGGACCAGAGACTCACACAGCGTAGACCAGCATCCTTCCTTCACTCAGTGGTGGTGTGATGGGGCTTCGGGCTTGTCTTGCTCTGTAGCAGCAGTGAAGTTGGGTGACCGTTGTTGGAATAAATGCATGACTTATATCTTGTTCCCTTCACAAGTATTGGGAGCAGATTCCAGCCACAGATGTGTGTTGTTTTGCCCCTCTTTATTAGTACTGACATTTAAAAATCGAGATCATCATGTACAAACTTGAGTTTCTGTGTTCTCCTGGGGGTGGGGGTGGGAGAAATATCGAGAAAACCAGCCCACAACTGGCCAGAGCCGGGCAGAGACTTACCCCGGAAACAAGGCGTGGGTTTCTTGTTTGTCCTGGTCTCTGCCCTGCCTGTTCTGTTCATTCATTTTACCTTCCTAGCATTTGCAAGAATGTGAGCTTGCGGCCAGATTACATTTGGTACATGTACCCATATATATGAGTAAAAATTGTAATTGACACTTTGTATAATTACTTTTTTCTCTGTCCCCACTTCCTCCTCCTTCTTCATTTTCTCTTCCGCCTCCCTTTTCTTTTCTCTTTTACAGGTTCTGGGACTGCTGGTATGGACACTGATCGCTGGAACTGAGTACTTCCGGGTCCCTGCGTTTGGCTGGGTCATGTTTGTAGCTGTGTTTTACTGGGTCCTCACTGTCTTCTTCCTCATCATCTACATAACGATGACCTACACCAGGATTCCCCAGGTGCCTTGGACCACGGTGGTAAGGAAACCATGGGTGTTCTTCCTGTCCACTGCCCATTAGGTAGGATGGAACTTAGTCCTTCTCCAGACAATTCAGGATTGTCTCTGCCAGCAAAGCAGAGGGCAAAGCCAGGGAGAACCCAGCACAGGTGTTTTAAACCTGAGTGTGAAACAGCATTGTTGGAAGGTCCAGGAATTCCTTTTAGGCAAAGTAGCAAACCGGTCCTCAGAAGACTGAATCAAGAGATACACTGCGTACACTCTTGTTTTATTAATTCCCTATGAACAGTGTCATCTAGGAACAGGTGTGTCAGGGCATAGCCCCTGCAGATCTTCTGTCCTCCAAACCCCTCCTGGGGCCGTGGCTTTAACACTTTTTGTACCAGAGTTCTTTGATGTTGAGAGGTGAAGAGTTAGAATGAAAAATGAAAGTCACTGTTAGAGCAACTAGGTGACCTCACATGGGGGAGCAGGAGTGGTCAAGAGCGACTGGATTCTTGGGCTTCCCTGGTGGCGCAGTGGTTGAGAGTCCGCCTGCCAATGCAGGGGACACAGGTTCGTGCCCTGGTCCGGGAGGATCCCACATGCCGCAGAGCGGCTGGGCCCGTGAGCCATGGCCGCTGAGCCTGCGCGTCCGGAGCCTGTGCTCCGCAACGGGAGAGGCCACAACAGTGAGAGGCCTGCATACCACAAAAAAAAAAAGAGTGACTGGATTCTTGTCCTGACTCCATGCTGGGTGCATGATTACAAAGGGAGTCACAGCCTGGGGGTGGGGCAGGGGGAATAGATAAGAAAATGTGTAGATTACAGAACCTGTCTTTGTCTGCTTGGGTGCCAAAACAGAATACTCTAGACGGGAAGCTTCAATGACTGAAATTTCTCTCAGTTCTAGAGGCCAGAAGTCTAAGATCAGGTGTCAGTATAGTTGGTTTCTGGTGAAAGCTCTCCTCCTGGCTTGCAGATGCCTGCTGATCTTGCTGTGTCCTCATATGGCAGAGAGAGAAAGAGAGGATGTGAGCTCCCTTTCGTCTCTTCTTAGAAGGGTACTAACCCTCTCGGGGGACCCCACTCTCATGAGCTCCTCTAACCCTAATTACCTCAAAGGCCCCATATCCAAATACTATCACGTTGAGGGTTAGGGCTTCAACATATGAATTTGGGGGGACACATTCAGTCCATAATATTCTGCCCCGGGCCTCCCGGGTGGTGCAGTGGTTAAGAATCCGCCTGTCAATGCTGGGGACACGGGTTCGAGCCCTGGTCCGGGAAGATCCCACGTGCCACGGAGCAACTAAGCCCGTGCGCCACAACTACTGAGCCTGCACTCTAGAGCCCACGAGCCACAACTACTGAGCCCACGCACCGCATCTACTGAAGCCCACGCGCTCTAGAGCCTGTGCTCCTCAACAAGAGAAGCCACCGCAATGAGAAGCCCGCACACCACAACGAAGAGTAGCCCCCACTTGACTCAACTAGAGAAAGCCTGTGTGCAGCAACGAAGACCCAACACAGTCAAAAATAATAAGTAAATAAAAATAAATAAATGTATAAAAAATACTATACTAATATCAATAAAAATAATAATATATTTTTAAAAATTCTGGCCCCCCCCAATCTTGACCATCTCACATGCAAATACATTCGTTCCATCTCAACATCCCCCAAACTCATTCCAGCATCAACTAAAGTCTTGATCCAAAGTCTCCTTTAAGTATCATCTATGTCAGATATGGGTGGGGCTTGAGGTACAGTTCATCCCGAGGCAGAATTCCTCTCCAGCTATGAACCTGTGAAACCAGACAAGTTGAGTGCTTCCAAAATACAGCGGTGAGACGGGTACAGATAGACACTCCCATTTCAAAAGGGAGAAACAGGAAAGAAGGAAGGGGTGACAGGTCCCCAGCAAGCCCAAAAGTTATGAGGCAAATTCCATCTGATCTTAAGGCTCCAGAACAATCCTTTTTTTGGTTCAGTGCTCTGCCTTCCTGGTGCATTGGGGCGGCGTTGTCACCCTAGTGTCTCTGCAGGGCGGCCCTGCCCCTGGGACACTGGGTGGGGACATCCTGACTCAGAAAACCCACCCTTTGAAACTGAGGAGGAACCAGCCTGCCCACTGGGTGGCAGCCCTGATGATCTCGGAATCACCTTCGGGTGATGCATTCTTTTCGTGAAAGATAAAGCTATTTCGCAGTCAAATAGTTCTGTGGTTCATTCTGTCCCATAGAATCCAAGAAGTTCCACAGCCCTCCTTCGTTTTGGCCCGTCTGCATCCCCTTCAGTTCAAACTTGTAAAGTTTCTACTGGTATAATCCCTTCCCTGTTCCTGGCTTCTGCTGAGACGGTCGATTAGATCTGTGGTTTGTACCTGTAATCTCTTTCTCAAAAGGCTGTTTGGCCACACCCTGAGTGTTCTCTTCTGAAAGAACTTTCTCATTTTTCGCAAGATGGCTGAGCTGAGAATTTTTCAAATCTTCAAGTTCTGGTTCTTTTTGGTTTTGTTATTTTTATTTTTTTGGCTGCGCTGCGCGGCGTGTGGGATCTTAGTTCCCTGAGCAGGGATCGAACCCATACCCCCTGCATTGGAAGTGCAGAGTCTTAACCACTGGACTGCCAGGGAAGTCCCAGTTCTGGTTCTTTTTTGCTTAACAATTCCTTCTTCAATTCATCTCTCTCCTTTTGCATTTTCCTCCAAGCTGTCGGGGGAACCAGGCCACTCCTTTGGCACTTTGCTAAAAAAACACTAGAACACCTTTCAGACAAGTTCTTTGCCACTTTATAGCAAGGATCACCTTTCCTCCAGTTTCCAATAACATATATTCCTCATTTCCATCTGAGACCTCACCAGAATCTCCTTAAACATCCATATTTCTAGCATGTGCCTCAGAACTCTGCAGCCGCTCTTCATTAGCCAGTGCCAAAGCCACTTCCATATTTTTAGCTATTTTGTGACAGTTCTGAAGGGACTCGAAGTCTTGGTCTCCTGACTGCTGGTCGGGGTTCTTATTTTGCTGACCTCTGGCCTAGAGCATCTATTAGTCTGTCTCTCCTCCAAACCTAAGCCTCCTTCATTGATTTATTACATTAAGAACTTAAAATATTGCCTTTCATGTTACTTTTTTTTTTTTTTCTTGTTTAACACTGCTCCCTTCCGAAACTCCCTGGTTTTAAAATGCTCTGATTTGCATTTTCAGAATTTATCATCATGAGGTGTGTCCCCATTTTATAGCTAAGGAAACTGAGGTTTGGAGCCTCCTGACTTTGCACAGGTTCACGCACAATTGGGCCCATGTCTCTCGACTTCCATCCAGCAGTTTTTTCTGATGTCATCCTGCTCTGGGTGCTCCTCTGCCTGAGTAGTGAGTAGAGCCCTGGCCAGCAGTCAGGAGACCCCTCCATGTTGGGGTTCCACACTCACGCGTGTGAAGAGACCAGGAAGTCATGCAAGTGAGCGTAAACTGTTGAACCCTTGCCACCCATATGCACTGACTTAAACAACAGCAGGATATTCTTCACAGAGAAGTAAGCTGGAAATGTGCTCCCAGGATCGCTAGATCTTCTGTTGTTGTTGTTTTTTTCCCTTCCTAAGGGAATCCAGAAATCTGGGTTTCTGTGTAAACTCCCCCAGTTTTAAGATGTTTACAGACAAATTTTGAAAATTTTGCTTGCTGCTGGCAGATGCTAAACGTCAGACGCGTCTGCCTTCTGGTTGGGATATTTTATTTGCTGCTCCAACTGAGGAGCCCCTTTGCAACCCCTCAAAGCGTTGGTAAGCGAGGAAGCAGCGTGCACTGAGTACCCCCAAGGCGCCGAGGAGCTGCCTTCTCATCGCCCTTGTCCCCTGCCCCGCTCACGAGTCCAGGTGGGCCCCTTGCCACAGCCGGGGTGCGCTTCTGGCCGCTTCTGAGGTCCAGGTATGCCCGGACCTTCCCAGGCTCCCTAAACACTCTGCGCCTCTGTCTCCCAGGGTCTGTGCTTTAATGGCAGTGCCTTCGTCTTATACCTCTCAGCCGCTATTGTGGATGCGTCTTCTGTCTCCCCGGAGAGGGACAGTCACAACTTCAACAGCTGGGCAGCCTCGTCGGTGAGTGAGCATTTCATCCCCACGGTCTCCTCCTCCCTCCCCAAGGCCGGCTGAGGATCTGGGCGAGGAGGACAAAGTTATCTGCAGGGCAAAGCATCACCTGTGGGAGGGACACCTTGGCAGTGAACTTCCTGGTTTGAGCATCATGGGGCCTCCCGATGGCCTGGAGCACAAAGAGGCTGAAAGAGTCCGCTCGAGTGAAAGCCAAATGCTAGAACAAAATAAGTGTTTGAGGGAGAAAACACATTTGAGGGATTCTAAGAATAATTCTGCTGCCTACAGTGTCAGTGGGAGAGGAGGCAGAAAATGAGCACACTAGGATTCTGTTTGTTGAAGTAGAAATATTTATTCATGCTCTGAGGATGCCTAGGAAGATAGACACCAGCAGAGGCTCCTTCCAGGGACTGTGATGGACCATGAGGAGTGTGGGATGAGGGGCTTCTACTTTTTAATTTATGCGTTTATGTACTGTTTGCATTTTTAAACCATAAGTGTGTATTTTTCAAATTTAAAAAACTAATTTTAAAAGTTTCTCTGAGATGGGCCTTATAATATTCCATCCGCAGTAGAAGTGATGGGGGCGGGAGGCAGGCAGTTAGACAGGAAGACCGACAGTATGATGTTAAAGCTGGTGGGTGATCCATGGGTGTTCATCGTATTCTTGACCTATGTCTCAAAATCTCTATTTAAAGGTAAAGAGCGTGGGTCCACGTGAGATTAAAAGTCACAGGGCTCAAGTTAGCACACAGCAAGGATCAGCTGGGCAGATGCAAACTAGTATATATAGGATGGATAAACAACAAGGTCCTACTGTATAGCACTGGGAACTATATTCAATATCCTGTGATAAACCATCATGGAAAAGAATATGAAAAGGAACGTACATATATGTATAACTGAGTCACTTTGCTATACAGCAGAAATTAGCACAACACTGTAAATCAACTGGACGTCAATAAAATTTTTTTAAAAATGAAGAATCAGGTGGAACTGGGCCGTGGTTGCCCCAGGAGAGGGCCCGGCGTTTTCCCGCCTCTGCACTCACACCCCATGTGGGCCCCTGGCTTCCTTCCGCCCACTCAGCTTGTTTGTGTAAACTGAGCCTGTGACAGTGTGAGGTTAAGCTTTGGTCTAAAATCACCGATACTAAATTAGAAATACACGGGCTTTTCTCAGATGCACACCGCCATATTCACCCCCACGTGAACACCCTGGGCTTATTGGAGTAAGACTACAGGCTTTCCAGATAGGTTCCAAAAAAGAAAAACAGCCTAGCCTGAAATTGTTTCAGAAGGAAGGTAATTGAACCAATAAAGCAGGTTTAGATGAGAAAGCTTGGAGTCAAGGGATGCCATAAGTGCATTATTCAGTAGAGGTGAAATGACAACTTTTGCTAATTAGGATGTGCCCTAAACCCCCTTTCTATTATGCTTTGTTTTCTCCAGTTCTTCGCCTTCCTGGTCACCATCTGCTATGCTGGAAACACATATTTCAGTTTTATAGCTTGGAGATCCAGGACCATACAGTGATTCGCCATTTTGAGAATTAAAAGGGAAAAAAAAAAGGAAGAATCTCACTGTAAAAACAGCTGTAGGTATAATGTATATTTCCAGAGAATTGTATTTAACTAATGTTTTTATATACTTAGTTAAATTTGCTCACAGTGGTTTGTTATAATTAAACTGGATACTTATTTGCAAAGTGCTGTAGCTTATAATGAATCTTAAATATCTTGTTGATGTCTTCATAGACCTTATTTTCTTAGGCAATGTATTAGAAATAGATAAATTGCTAATATTAAGAATGCATCAAGTTTGTAAACCTAACTTTTAAAAATGCCAGATTCTTTTTTCATTAAATGTTTCGCAATCCAGGGTAATGTGGCGTCTGACTCAGGAAAGGAGACTTATTGCTCAAGCCTGAAGCTGGGGGCTGTGCGGAATTCTTCATCCTCATGGGGTTGCCTGGAGTGATATTGCCAGGAGACACTGTCCACAGCCCCCAGGCCAGCGTGGTCAGAGAGACCCATCTCCCCAAGTCTGGGGATCGCTGGCGGCGTGAGTCCCACATGCCAACAGGTTGGCACAGAAAGCATCTAATGAGACACTAGCCTTAGAACTTAGTAATGAGCTCGCCTTAAGTGGTGCTCTGAGCACAGTGGCTGAGGTGCTGGTGGTATTTTTTTCTAATACAGATTAAAATAAGCTCATAACCATTAAAAGGATAAATACTTGCATGTACCTTAAAAACCATCTTGCTGACCATAGAGACACAGGTACCATATTAGGTGGAACATATTGGACCAAAAGGCTCCAAATCTCCAAGCCCTAATATTTTGTAACATTGTTATTAGATATTATGAGACCATGGGAAGAACTGTGTTCCGAAGGCAGATGTGCACTTAGAGGAAGTGTTTTTAGGCAAGATGGTTCTTGCTGGAATGGCAGTGTATCTTGGGTGATTTTTCAAACTGAAAAACAAAAAACCACTGAAACGTTAGTATAGTTGATGATAGGGAGAGGGTTCAGCCGTGCACTCTGTGGACGTGGCCCCGTGGCCTCCTCTTTTCTGCTCGTTTGGCAGTGCTGTTTTCTATCTGTTGTGTGTTGTTTGCGTTGGTTTTCCTGTTCAGCTAATTCCTTAGCCAACAAGCTCTGTTTCCCCCTATAAAGGAGAGTTGGGATTTCTTCAGTGTCTAATGACACCCACCCCAGACCTTTGAAAGGAACAATGAAGAATGTTCTTGGGTTGTGTGTCCAAAAAGGTAGGGGGGAGGGGACACCAAGAGGGAGAGGTGGGGTGGAGGGTGGGAGTGGGTAGGCGTGGGGAACACGAGAGGCCTCTTTGGGTCCCGCATGTAGCCATGAAGCTTCAGCTTCAGTGACGCAGACCTGCAGGTGACCGGGGCTGCGATCTTTCTGGAGCGGTGTTCCCAGTCATCACCCGGACAGCCTCCGACTCGCTGATTTTGCAAGAAGAGCTGAAATAACTAGTCAGGGTTTGTGTGTGCTGCCTCTCTGTCTATCTCTCCCTTTCACACTCCCAGAAGCATGTTCCCCTTGCATGCACCTGGTGGATTTTTTTTTTAATTGAAATATAGTTGATTTACAATGTTGTGTTAGTTTCAGGTGTACAGCAAAGTGATTTAGTTATATATATATATATGTACACATATATTCTTTTTTACATTCTCTTTCATTACCTGGTAGATTTTTAAAGTACTTTATATTGCAATCAAGTCTCCATAAGAGGCAGAAAAACTGTAACCTAAGAGGTCTGTTTCTGGAAACAGTCATAAAGAAAGAAGCCTGCTTTTAGGATTGTGTGGGGGGGGTGTGTGTGTGAGTGTGATTTCTATAATCATGGACACATATATAGCAAGTAACTTCCGGAGTAAAAGATTTCATAAGCCACTTTGAAATGTCTTCCAAATAGACCACAACCAGCCATAGGCCTTTCCTGAACCGGTAGCGCCAAAGAGATCTATTTCAAGAGATCAGTGATTCATTTGCATCCATGCGGAGGGGACTTGCTGTCGTGTTTTTATATGTGGCTTTTCAAGAGCATGACCCTTTGTGTTGCCTTAAAAGTTCACCCCCAAAAACCACCAAAAAACCAAAAAACATTTATTTTTGGCTGAAAGGAAATTATTTCTTCTTTTGAATGCTGAGAGACTTTGTTCATGAATAATTTTTAAGTGTGGGTTTTTAGACAACAAAATGATTCTCTATTATTCAGCTAAAGCTATAAGTTTTGAACTGGGTTTAATTTTTCTCTCGAGAAAGAAGAAAAAAACAAAAGCAAAGCCACATGCAACACAGCCAGCATAACAAGAAGAATAGGTTTCTGGGGTTGAAAAATGTTGTTACAGGGATAGTATAGAGTGTGCTTACGCTCTGCTGTCTGTGTTCGCTGTCTGCATTCACCTCTCAGCCCTTCCAGAACCATCACGTTCTCTTTGATAGAGCCGGGTGGGTTTTAATTTGATGTATTTCCACACTCATGGCAAATCAATGAAATGCTTTAGGCATTTAATCTCTCACCATTGCTATTTCCAACTCATAGCCCCCAAAGGTAAATATTTAGCCAATATTTTAAAACTATAAGAAAATCTAGAGACAAGAATGTTCTCAGTGTCAGTTGCTTTTGTACATTTTTAAATTGCTCCCTTCATAGGAAAATCCCTTCAGGGTATCAGCACACAAAAGATTTTAAATACATAAAATATCTCTGCGTAGAGGACAGACATTTAAAACCACTAACTGAAGATGCAGCCCTGGGTAGAAAATCAATTTAAAAGTCTGTATTTCTGTTCCCTAGACAATTATTAAATTGAAAAGAGAGATTTTCACAGAAAAAAACAATCCAGGCATACAGGCAGACCTCATTTTATTGCGCTTCACCTTACTGCACTTCACAGATACTGTGTTTTACACAAATTGAAGGTTTGTGGCAACCCTATGTGGAGCAAGGTGCCATTTTTCCAGCAGCATTTTCTCATGTCATGCCTCTGTGTCACATTTTTGTAATTCTCCCAATATTTCAAACTTTCTCATGTTTCTTATGGTGATCTGTGATCAGTGATCTTTGATGTTACTATTGTTCATTGTTTGGGAGCATCACAGGCCATACCCATACAAGATGACAGACTTAATCAGTAAATGTGTGTGCTCTGACTGCTCCACCAACCAGCCATTCCCCATCTCTCTCCCTCTCCTCAGGCCTCCCTATTCCCTGAGACATAACAATGTTGAAATTAGGCCAATTAATAACCCTACAATGACCTCGAAGTGTTCAAGTGAAAGGAAGACTCACATGTCTCTCAGTTTAAATCAAAAGCTAGAAATGATTAAACTTAGTGAAGAAGGCATGTCAAAAGCCCAGACAGGCTCAAAGCTCAGCCTTTTGTGCCAAACAGCCAAGCTGTGAATGCAAAGGAAAAGTTCTTGGAGGAAATTAAAAGTGCTCCTTCAGCGAATACACGAATGATAAGAAAGCAAAACAGACTCACTGCTGATATGTAGAAAGTTTTAGGGGTCTGGATGAAAAGAAGATCAAACCAGCTTCAACATTTCCTTAAGCCAAAACAAAAAAAAGCCTAACCTAGAGCCAGGTCCTAAATCTCAATTCTGTGATGGCTAAGGGAGATGAGGAGGGTGCAGAAGAGAGGTTTAAAGCTAGCAGAGGTTGGTTCATGAGGTTTAAAGAAAAAAGCCGTCTCAACATAAAAGTGCAAGGTGAAGCAGCAAGTGCTGATGTAGAAGCTTCAGCAAGTTGTGCAGAAGATCAGATAATTCATGAAGGTGGCTACACTAAACAATAGATTTTCAGTGTAGACAAAACAGGCTTCTGGAAGAAGATGCCATCTAGGACTTTCATAGCTAGAGAGGAGAAGTCAGTGCCTGGCTTCAAAGCTTCAAGGGACAGGCTGACTCTGTTGTTAGGGGCTAATGCAGCTGGTGATTTTAAGTTGAATCTAGTGCTCATTTACCATTCTGAAAATCCTAGGGACCTTAAGGGTTAGGCTAAGTCCACCCTGCCTGTGCTCTGTGAGTGGAACAACGAAGCCTGGATGGCAGCACATCTGTTGACAACATGGTTTACTGACTATTTTAAGCCCACTGTTGAGACCTACTGCCCAGAATAAGATTCCTTTCCAAATATTACTGCTCATTGACAAGGCACCAGATCACCCAAGAGCGCTGATGGAGATGTACAATAAGATAATGTTGTTGTCATGCCTGCTAACACGACATCCATTCTGCAGCCCATGGAGAAAGGAGTCATTTCAGCTTATTATTTAAGAAATAACGTTTTTCATAAGACTTTGACTGCCATAGATAGTGACTACTCTGACGGATCTGGGCAAAGTCAATTGAAAATCTTCTGGAAGGATTGACTGTTGTAGATACCATTAAGTACATTCTTGATTTATGAGAAGAGGTAAAAAATATCAGCATTGACAGGAGTTTGCAAGAAGTTGATTCCAGCCCTCAGACTTTAGTGGAGGAAGTCACTGCAGATGTGGTGGAAACAGCAAGAGAACTAGAATTAAATATGGAGCCTGAAGATGGGAGTGAATTGCTGCATCTCCTGGTAAAACTTGAACGGAAGAGAGTTTGCTTCTTATAGATGAGCAAAGACAATGGTTTCTTGAGATGGAGTCTGCTCCTGGTGAAGATGCTGTGAAACTTGTTGAAATGACAACCGAGGGTTCAGACTGTTAGTTGATAAAACAGTGGCAGGGTTTGAGAGGATTGACTCCAGTTTGGAAAGAAGGTCTATGGGTCAGATGCTATCAAACAGCACTGCAGGCTGCAGAGAAGTCATTTGTGAAAGGCAGAGTCAATTGATGAAGCAGACTTCACTGTTGTCCTATTTTAAGAAACTGCCACAGACGCCCTGGCCTTCAGCAACCGCCTGATCAGCAGCATCAACATCCAGGCAAGACCCTCCACCAGCAAAAAGATTAGGACTCACTGAAGGCTCAGGTGATGGGTAGGATTTTTATTTTTTGCGGTACGCGGGCCTCTCACTGTTGTGGCCTCTCCCGTTGCGGAGCACAGGCTCCGGACGCACAGGCTCAGCGGCCATGGCTCACAGGCCCAGCCGCTCCGCGGCATGTGGGATATTCCCGGACCGAGGTACGAACCCGTGTCCCCTGCATCGGCAGGCGGACTCTCAACCACTGCGCCACCAGGGAAGCCCTAAACAGAACTTTTATATGCACCGGGAAACCAAAAGATTTTTGTGACTCGCCTTATCGTGGTGGTCTGGGACCAGACCTGCCGTATTTCCGAGGAAAGCCCATATAAGCCTGGGGCAGACGTGTGCACACTTACGCTGAAAAAGGGCAACCTGAGAAGTATTTCCTAACTTGGCCTTACATAAATGTTCTGGCTATGTTCTTGCTGCCAGTTGTAAGCAGACAGCTGTAAAGGAAGGTGAGGTAACTGTTCCAGTGCTGATGACCTAGGATAATGGGGAAGATTAGAATATGTGTTGTTATAAGTAAACTTAGGTGTTCGGTGTATATAAAAGAGGATCAGGTTAGGGGGAAAGTGCTTGGCAATCTAGAGGTGATAATTTTTCAGAAACTTAGGAAGGTGAGTGGCAAGAAAGTTGAAGAGACATTCCATTTGGAAGGTGTGTTTTGAGAAAACTTGTGTCAATGGCAAACTTTTTTCTAGAATATTCGGAATACCTCATCCAGGATGTAGCCGACCTTGTTGCTGCCTCAGCATCCCTTCTCCCCGCCTCTTGTTATCCGACTACCCTAGTTTTTATTGCACATCCATACCACCCACTTACACCCCAGCAACTTCGGGGAAAGCCAGCTCCACTGTGCTATAGGGATGGCCTAAGCCAGTCCCACCTCAGCCACAGCGACTGGTTCAGGCAGGGGCACGTGACCAGGCTTGCTGGGGAGTTCTGGGAAAGGAGTTCTGAGGAAATGCGTAGGCAGGAAGTTGTTGGCAAATATCTTGCGACCACGAGGAGAAGCCAGTCGCGGGATGAAGGTGACTGGAAGAGAGATGGGGGGGGAAAGAAACTTCTTAATGATGACATCATTGAGCTTCCAGCTCCTCCAGCGTAGTGGATAGAGAACATCTGTACTGTGAGGAAAGGAACCAGGTGAAAACTACATAGGCTGTAGGGATGAAGTGGTACATTTCCAGAAATCTATTTCACCATACATATGAAGAGCCTTAAAAATGATCCATTCCCTTGAACTTGGGGATGTTTCTCTTAGGAGTAAGAGAAGCTCCTTACTCCTTGATTCACGCACAAAGATGCTAATCCTGGTCTTATGTATAATACAGGGGAAAAAGAACTAAATTAGCCTGAAACCCTAACAGTAGGAGAATGATTCAATAATTAATTAAATCCATTGAATGAGACTTCAGAAATGAATGCACTACAACCCAAGTTTATTCAGAGTCACCATCATTAATGATTTAACTTTGTATTTTTAACACATTTTTCAAGCTGTGCTTGAACTGTGGTTGCTAGATTGGTTATTAAAACGAAGAGCAGTTGTTAAAGTGCTGTCTTCCTAAAAATATATAATGGAGAAAAATAAGTTGTACACACACAAAAAATCAATGCTGCCACTAAAAACCCTTTGTGAGTAATTTTTAACAGGAAATGTTTGTGGTATAACTTGCAGTTTACAAAAGGCAGAACAAACCAAACTGTAAAAGGTGGTGGGATCATGGGGTGATTTCAGTTTTCTTTGTTTTTTCTGAATTTCCCCCAATTTTCTACAATGAGCAGGAAATACCTTCATCATCAGGAAATAAATATTTTTAAAAGACAAGAGAAGGCAGTGGTTTCAGCAGGTCAAAAACAGAAAAAGGATCCTTACTATTTGTGGAAAAAACAACATCTTCAAGTTCTCTTATAAAGGTGGGCAGGTGACCAGAGCCATTGCATAAAAACCATTCAGAGGACTATGCCCATTCCTTGGTCTCCTTTTGAAGGGAAGTGTAGTCATCTTTGGTCATAATTTATTTCATTTATGAAAGATTTCATGGATAAAGAAGGAAAAAGAGCCTCCTCTCCTCTCCTCCCTCTCCCCTTCCTTCCCTCCCCTGTCCTGATAACTTCATAGGAATACCGATGCTGATAGAAAACGTTAGCACAAAAAGCTAATTATTCCTTACATTTGTATGTTGCTTTGTTACCTTTGTTAACATTTTCAGATTCATTTGTTTGAACCTCAAAAATGAGTGCTATCAGCCCATTTCACAAATAAGAACATTGAGGTCCAGATAACTTCACTTGTGGGCAGACCAGCAACCAAAGTCCCATCTCCTCATTCCAAAGGTCAAGCAAATAAAACCAGGACCTTTATGCAGATTGTCCCACTGCTAAAGGAGTTAGGGGTCCTCCATTGCCCCACTCTTGCAAAGCATAGCAAGTCACAGCCAGTGGAGAGCATTCACAAAGCAGATGGTCTACAGGGAGCCTACAGTCTACTTGGGGAGTCACGGCAACACACAGGAAATTATCAGAAAATGAGAGAAAATTGTCCAAGGTCAGCCCCGCTGCTGATCCATCCAGTGTCACCATGCTCTCATCAACCACTGCCAGACATCAGTCTGCAACGTGACATCCACCATATAGGGTGGGCTTTCCAGAGACACATTGGGCGGGGGGCGGGGTGGTAATTCGGGGACCACCTGTGTGAGTCAGCGCCAAATTCTCAAGTGTAGGCAGGAACCAAGTACAAACATCCTGAGCGGGGCAGCAAGCGTTAGCAATGTTTCGTGTCCCTCAGTTGTTTACAGACGTTTCTTGGGAGTATCGGAGGGACATGGTACAAGGCGTGTAAGCTGGTCAAGGTTTATGAACAAAAAGGGCAGGTCTGAACCAAGGGCAGCCCAGAGGTTTTTGCTTTGTTTGCTTGCTTGGTTTTTGCTAGGTCGTGGCTCAGAATGCTGTTTGCCCGTCTGCCAGTGCCCCAACCTGCCAGACACAGCCGTCCTCCATCCCAGCCTATTTCAGGGTCCACTAACGTGTACCAAATGCCTGAACCCGTGTAATCTCATTCACTCCTCACAGCAGCCCTGTGAGTAAGCAGCGCCGCCCCCTGCTTTGCAGATCTGGAGATTCCTGCTCCGAGGCACCTGGATTCCCAGCCAGGTCTTCTAACTCTGAATCCAGTGCTCTTTCCACGCTACTCTTTTCTTGAATCTCCAGATAGGTTTCCCCCCCATTTTCAAGTAGAAGATTATTCCTTATGCACAACAAATAATGCAAAGTGAGCATTCATGTTCAGACTTAGTTTTAATTTAATAGACCAGTGAAATTGATGTGACCTGTTAGTCACACCTGATAGTCACGATTATTCTTGGGCTTCATGGCAATTAAGCATAAATAAATGGTTCTTCCACTATCAAATTGAAAAGTAATAAAGATGCACCGTTGTGTTCCAGGCATTGTGATTGGTGCCATGGATGTCAGGATGAAGGCCCAGAAGAGCCTGCACACTGTTGAGGACTTGCTATATGCCAGGCACTGTGCTGAGGACTTTCCAGACCTTAATTTATCTAATCCTCATAGGAGTCATGGCAGGTGGTATTTTCCAAAGATGACTTGACAGTATCACCATGCAACTTCCTAATCAAATGATGGGAGCCCACCAGGGTCACCTTACCCTTACTGGGAAGTGGTGGGAAGTCAGGGAAGGCTTCCTGGAGGAGGAGGGGCCACCTCAACCACACACACTGAAGGATAAAGAGCTGTTAACCAGCCGTCAGTGAGTGGAGAAGGGAGTTCAGACAAACGCTCAGAAGCGTGATATAGCAGAGGGCGTGACGTTCATTCAGGCTTGAGCATGGGGTCCAAAGGAGTGGAAGCTGCTAGATGTGGCTGGAGAGGTGGCAAGACAAGATGGCAAAGGTGGGTGGGCCCCCTCACTCTTTTGAGTGCACCCAGCCCTGCACCCACCAAAGCCCTTCCTCCCCAGGGGGCAGCCCTTCCCGCCAAGAAGTCATCACCCCGTGTAGACACCTCCGTGTACTTGGCCGCAGGTCTGGTCTGTGGAACCTCTTCTTGCACTCCGGGCCAGCACACAGCTCTTGTGCTGCCAAGCCTCTCGCTCGGGCTTTTAAGTGATCATGATAAAATGATTAACACAGAGTGGCCACCAGCAGTGATTATTTCCGATCTAAGCTGGGTGGCACGTGGGCCAACGGCAGTCCGAGAAACCCAGCCAAGTCTCAGCTCCAGTGGACTCCAGAAATGCCAGTGGTTCTCAAACTCCGTCATGCATCTGCATCACGTGGGAGATGGAGGGCCGACCTTGCCAAAACACAGATTGCTGAGCCTCACCCCCAGAGGTTCTGATTCAGCAGGTCTGGGGCGGATGGGGGGGTGGGGCTAAGAATTTGCATTTCTCACTAGTTCCGGGGTGATGCTGGTGCTGCTGGGCTGGGGACCATACATTGAAAATCACTGATTTAGAAGATTGCTGGAGAATTGGATGAAGGCCCCTGGAAGGAGGGGAAATTATCCACTGCTGGGTTTTTCTGCTTTCCTGAAGCCTTCACTTCAACAAAGACCCCCTGTCATCTCCATGATGGGTTCCGAAGCCTTGGAAAAGTACAAAAGTGAAGATGTAAATCTGTATGGAAAACGACATGCATCAGGAGCTGTCACAGAGCGCCTGCACGGCTATCACATTGTCACAGGAGCCCCGAGATGCAATTATCTTTGTTTTATAGAGAACGAAATGGAAGGCACCGTGACTATTATCTAAACAGAAAACATATTAGAGGCAATTTTTTTTGGTCATGAAAACTTTCAAATGTACACACAAGTAGAGAACATGGCATTACAATTCCTGAAATGCCTCAACTTTGGCAATGATGGTGCTCAACTTGAGTGGTCATCAGAATCACCTGGGAGACTTGTCAAAACAGAGATTGCATGATTATCTCCACATTCTGAATTATCAAGACTTTGCCACATTGACAGTCTTCTGATGACAGGACAGCAGTGGCATCCAATGATGTCATGAGGTAGATTTTTTGTGTTATTTCGAAACATTTGGAGATATATCAAGTTTGGCCACAGGGACACTCTGCTCAGAGAGAACACTGATAACATTTCATTTCTGTAGTCCTGCTTGCTCATTTTAAAAGTAACCCGGAAGGAGTGCAATGTAGCATCTCTAACTGTTTGACAGCTTCTACTAGAAGTAAACCTATGTTCACCTTGTGACCCAGCAAACCCACTCATTAAGTATTTTCCCGGGAGAAATGAGAGCTGCTGTCCACCAAAAAATCTCACCAGAATGTTCACCACAGCTTTATTGGGATTAATCTCGATGCATCTTGTTGAGTGAAAGAAGCCAGACACAAAAGAGAATATTCTGTATTATTTCAAGTACATCAAGTCTGAGAAGAGGCAGAACGAATCTATAGTGACAGAAAGAGGGAAGGAGCACGAGGGAACTTTTTTGGGGGTATCGGCCGGTATTTGTTGCTGTGGGCGGTGGTTACACAGGTGTACATACACATACAGAACAATTAACGGAGCTGAACACGGAAGCTTTGGGCATTTCAGTGTATGTGAGTTATACTTCAATCAAGTACCCTTAGCACATACCCGCAGCCGCACCCAAACCAGATCCCAGGAGGCTGAGACCCAGCTGTGCCCTGGCCTCGCCCATCTCGGAAAGGCCACGGCCCAGGGCGTCCGTTTCCCTCCTCCCTCCAGCCCAACTTTCGCGCCTCCCAGAGGGCGGGGGCTGCCACCACCTTTCCGGAGAACGCGGGCCAGGCCCTCCTCCGCGCGTCCGGCGGAGGCTGGGTGGGCGTCCTCAGCGCGGGCCGGGGGCGCGGGCCCCGCCCCACCCCAGGACCCCGCCCCTGCGCCACGCCCCCGAGGCCCCACCCAGCCTCTCCGCTTCTGGCCTTCGGCCTCGGCAGCTGGAGGCTGCCGGCCGGCGAGGGCCGCGCGATGTCGCACGGGCCCGGGCTCGTCCGCACCACGTGCAGCAGCGGCAGCGCCCCGGGAGCCGGGGCCGGCGCGGGGCCGCTGGGCGCGAGCTCTTCGGAGGGGCTGCTGGACCCCGTCTACCCCCGCACCCACGGAGCGCTGCTGAAAGTGGCCCAGATGGTAAGAGAGGCCCGGGCGCGAGCCGGGGTCACACGGGGTGGCCGCGGAGGGGCCGCTCCCGCGGCGGGAGCATCGCGCCCCGGGCGGGGGTCTCGCCGCCCAAGTCAAGTTGGAGGGGGCTTCCTCGGGCGAGTTGCGCGTGCAGCCGCCGCGCTGGAACTCGGCGCACCCGGCAGGCCTGTTCGCGCCGCCCCCGCTCGGAGGTCCCAAGTTTTTCCAGCCACTCTGCGGAGCCTGCGAGCTGGTGACCGAAACCGCGGCCAAAGTTCCTGTGTGTCTTCCTTCCTCTTCTCGGGCAGCGCCGCTTCGGACCCGGGCCGGGGGTGGAGAGCGGCCGGGCGGCGGCACTCAGGCCGCGGAAGCCGACCTTCTCCCGCCGCCTCTTTCCCCGGACCCCGCGCCGCAGGGCTTCCTGCTCGGGGCTCACCCTCGCCCGAGCGCGGGGTCCGAAGGCCAGGCGTTCACGGGGGTAGAAAGCCCTGGGACCCTTGGGGCAGCCGTCCCGGGCCCTGCCCCTCAAGTTCCAAGGGCGGGCCGGTTCTCGGGGCCGTTGGACGGCAGCGGTCAATGGGGAAGGCCTTTTGGGGAGCCGGTACTTATCTGGGGAGAGCGGGAGTCGCCGGAATGGGGGTCACTGTGGAGCGGGCAGGACGAAGGCCTGGGCGCCGAGTGCCACCGGCGCTGCAGGGACCTTCAGCAGCGCAGACCTTGCCCGGCCTGTTCTCCTGTTCCCCACTCTTCTCTGCCTTCCCATGTTTTTCTTCCTTACAATTTTAAAATTTTAAACACCTTTCCCGTTTGTTCGGTAAGTTTTGAAACTGGGCTGGGCTCTTTGTGACTCTACTCCTTGTCATGTTTGCAGCCAGAATGGTGAGGGGGAAGTGGTAGTTTTGAAAGGGGGGGTGAAGGAAGGAATGTGGGTTAGACACAAGGTCACAGATCCAGAGGTAGGGCCTACCAAGGTGGGCCAGCCCCAGGCCTGGACACGGGGTGAGGGCTGCCCAGGCATCCACAGCTCTGTTACTCTGGGTGCTGAGTGTGTGTAGAGGGGGCTCTGGTTTCCTGCTTGGGCCAGACCTGAAGGAAAGAGGGACTTAGTTCCCTTTTCTCAAAGAAGAGCTTCTAGATGGACTAAAAATTAGGAAGTAGAGGCATTTTAGTTACTAACAAAAAAAATCATGCTGAGCTGTGTTGGTTTTGAGCAAGGCATTTTTGGGGTTCAGGCTAAGAGATCTGATCAGCCAAATAGAGGGGACCAGCCTACCTCCCCATCCTTAAAAAAAAATGGGTGGGAGTGAGTCAGGCCTTAACTGAGCATTGGAAAATGTTATCAGGAGCTGAATGATGAGTTTGGTGGAGAAAAATCACGGTCAGATCCTCCGTTTCGGTCCACGAGTTTAATGGACAAAGATTATGGAGAAGAGAAACCTCCGTTTCACTCTAAGCTCCTAAGCTAGCCTCTTACATCAGGGTCTTGTGCCAAGTTGCAGGTGACAGTGATGGGCCGCTTGTTCCAAAGAGAACAAAGACTTGGAGGATTGCTTCTCTTTGTGCCCAGAGACTCTCACATCTTCCTTCCCTGGGGACTGCCGTGTGGCTGCAGGCTGGTTTGAGCAGAGCCCCTGGGAATGAAGTTGCCCTTGCTGGATGGTCATATTACAACAGCGAGACCACTTAGGACTCTCTGCGTGGGCCCCTTGTCCATCTCTTCCCCATTCTCCTCCTTCTCCTCTTTTCTGGGAGTCTCCCCAAGTCCACTAGTCGAGGAAGGAATGTCCATCTGGAACTTCACAGAGTGTAAGCTGGAGCCGGGTCTCCTGGCATCACCTGGATCCCTGAGGGGCCTGAGCTGCAGGGATCCAGAGGGCCTTGCTCAGGGCTCCACCAGCACTCCTCATCAGTTTGTTCAGCAGACATTTGTGAGTGCCGTGTTCATCTCCATTCCTGCAAACAGATGGATTTGACAAAACCCTTGCCCTCAAGGAATCTTTGGTTCTGAAGAGACACACAAGTCCCCAAACTCCCTGGTTGGGGACATGAAGCTCTGTGGTTGCCCACATAAGGGAGGAAGGATGGAGGGAAGACGAAGGTGACATTTGAGTTGAATCTTGAGAGATAAATGTGGGTGTGTCGGGCTGGGCGTGCCCCGTTGGCCTCTCCTTATTCAGTGTGCGTAAGTCAGAGCTGGGTAATGCTGGGGTGGTGGAAAGGAAGGAGGTAGGGCGAGACATGGGCCAGTATTGGGCAGTTCTTCCCCTTCCCACCCTGACACGTATAAAGAGGCTTCTCTCACTTCTTGAGCATCTGCTCTCTTCTTACCTCTGTGCAAGCGAGGCGTGTGGAATACAGCCGTTAACAAGATAGATCCTTTCGGCAGTGACTGGGACATTTGCAGAACCGTAATAGGGAAGGAGAATCAGTGTGTAGTTTCATAAGCAGTAAAGATGGAAATTTAACCTTCCAGGAGGTTCCTTTATTTTATTTTTATTTTTTGGCTGCACCACGGGGCTTGTGGGATCTTAGTTCCTCGACCAGGTATTGAATCCAGGCCCTTGCAGTGAGAGCATGGAGTCCTAACCACTGGACCACCGGGGAATTCCAAGAAGGTTCCTTTACTTAGTAAATATTGAGCACCTACTATATGCTAGGGCAGTGTGGAAAGCAGAGTAAACCAGACAGGTCAGCTCCTGTTCTCTTTATACTGTAATAGGGAAAGTATTAATCAAATGATTTTAGATATAAAATTATAAACTGGGACAAAAGCTATGAAAGAGAGGTCCTCAGTGTCATAGAGAATTAACTAGGGGGTCTGCCCTGTCTGGGAGGTAAGGATGGGCTTCTCTGAGGAAAGGATATTTGAAGGATGAGGGAACAGTGTTACCAAAAGCAGGAAGAGCACAGACAATGGCTCTGAGGCTGGAGGAAGGAGTAGTGATAATGGTTGGAGGGAAGGAGCAAGGCTGGGAGTGATATGGGTGAGTCTGGAGAAGTATTCCAAGACTAGACCATCTAGGGTCTGCCAGATAGTGCTGAGGATATGGTCCTTATTCTGAGACTATCCCAGAAGTAATCATGTCGATATCAACCCACCATTGAAGTGATGGTTCTCAACCTGGGGCTGTACAGCCCCCTAGGGGTCATTTTGGAACTTTGTGGAAGCTTTGTTTGGTTGTCACAGGGATTAGGCTCATATTCAGGATGCATCTTATTCATTTCAGTATAGAACGAAGGCACTGCAAGTGCTTATTTGCGATTCTAAAGAGGTGAATTGTCAGAAATACGATTGAAGGAGCCTAAGTGGGTGTGTGAGTCGGGGGAGAGTGCCTGAGTTTTCTGGCCAGAGAGAGCATCCTAAAGACTTTCTAGGAGGTCGGAGCAAGTATGGTCTTCCCCTGGCCATTCACAGCCGGGATTCCAAATGGAGTTAGACTTTGGGGGATCGCAGCCTCCGATATAACCGTGAATAGACCTGTGAGTGGAGAATGAGCTAGCATAGCCCAGAATGGCCCACCCCTCTGTATTCTGTTTCAGATCATTTGGTTCCCCAATGCAACCTGCACCCCCATGCCCTGTTTCCTGGAAGCTGCAGAGTTAAGGGCAGCAAAGAACCTCACTGTCTAGAGTCTTTGACCCCAACCCAATCCCGATCCAAGAACAAGAAACTGCTGTCCATCAATGGTCAAACAAATAAAAATGATAAGACATAAGTTATGGGCTTTATTCCCAATAACAGAAATAATACTTGCTCATTGTAGAAACTTTGAGAAACACAGGGAAGAAACTAGAGTCTCCCACTCCCTCTCCCCCAAGATTGATATTTAAAGTAAGATTTTCTGCTATTTCATAGGACAGAGATAATTTGTGGTTGTTGGTTTTGTTTTGGTTTTACAAAAGAGTGATACTCCACAGTTTGTAAAATGCTCTTTTTGCTTAATATGTGATGAATGATTTCTCGTGTCACTTAAGATTTGTTTGCAATTAGGTTTTCAGTAGCGTTTTTATAGCCAGTCACAAATGTCCCTTCATCTGTGTGACCAGCCCCCTCCCCCTTTTTGTGGCTCAAGAAGCTTCCAGTTCTGCCCATTCACGAACAAGACAGTGATGAACTCCCCTGTAGAGAAGTTTTGGTGTGCAAAGCCGTAAATACTTCCCAGGGATAAATGGCCCTCACCTTTCACAGAGAGAGGAATGGAGCGCCTCTTGCCCTGCTGGGCATGCTGGCATTAAACAACTGTCTAGACTTGTTAACATCTAGAAATCAATGGTTGTCCCTTTATAGCCAAATGTGATAGTAGTAACATTTTAAGTCATAGTCGTATTTTTGGTGTCTGATGGTTTGGAAAAGCAACAGTGACATGGGTGGACTGGGAAATTTTGTAATGCTTTTATTTTATTTTTTTAGAGGTTAATAAGAAAAGATTTATTTCTTCAGAGTTTCTATCAGTCATTGGTTGCTGGTGTGAAAATATATCTTTTTCACAAGTCACACGGTGCAAGGCTGATGGAGTCACCACTGTGACTTTGGGACACCTTCTATGACACATGCCTTCTTCAACTGAAATCAAAGAAGATAATAAGCACATAAGGATCTTACAGGTTCTCTTTTATTCTTTGGCTCAAAGGTGATACCATTGGTCAGAAGCAGCCGCATGTCCTTTCCAAAAGCAAGGGGTCTTGGAGAAATCATCTTCTGTATGTCCAGTATGAAATGAGAACTGTATAACGTCTACTGCAGCCTTTCTTTTCATCAAATACTTTTTTTTTTTTGCGGTACGCGGGCCTCTCACTGTTGTGGCCTCTCCCGTTGCGGAGCACAGGCTCCAGACTCGCAGGCTCAGCGGCCATGGCTCACGGGCCCAGCCGCTCCACGGCATGTGGGATCTTCCCAGACCGGGGCACGAACCCGCGTCCCCTGCATCGGCAGGCAGACTCTCAACCACTGCGCCACCAGGGAAGCCCATCATCAAACACTTTTAAAGGCACTTGTATTTAAGCTATGACAATAGCCGCGTACACCGGAAGGATGATAGTACCACGCGGGTATGAGGCATTATTTATTCAGGCTGCAGAGTATGTGGATTTCCTAACTGCTGGCAAGAATTCCCCTCCAGGGCACCCCAAATAACTGCCTGTCCCCTCCACCCCCGATTGGGAACCACTGGCCAGAGAAGATGGTCCTGATGCAAACAGCAGCTGAGGGTCCATGAGGCTGGGGGACCAGGGTGGGAATGGGGCTGGTGCATGGTCCCGCATGAGTCTAGACAGAGTTGCACAGGGTTTCTGGTATTACAGTGGGTCCTGGAGACCCTCCAGGACATTCCGAGGCCTCCCTGTGTGGGTCAGTGCATTGATTTCAGTTCTGTACCAGGGAAGGCCTTCTCTCTGCTCCCTTCCTCCCATCCCTCATCCCCCACTCTCAGTGCTGGCGCTTCCTGTCCGGGCCCCTGGCTGTCCATCTGTTTCCTCCCCCTGCCATCTGCCCGAGGTGCTGCCCCAGGCCTGCTGCCTGGGAGCCTCCCTCTGACCCGCCGCCTGCCAGATGCTCTCCTTCTTTGTCACCAGTTTGGCTCAGCAGTTCCTTTGCCCACTGCTCACTCCCGGGCATTCCTCTCTGGGGTCCTTAGCAACTCCTGGCATCCGTGGCCTGGCTCGGGGCCTGGTGCTGGCGGCTGGTCCTCCAGCCCCGGGTCTTCCTGAGAGATGAGGGCTGGCAAGGAGAACGGGGCCTCTCCCCAGCGCAGCCCTGTCCTGCTCCCTGGCGGAAATCAGCACCGTGAAGCTTCTCAGCATCCTGCTGAGAAAGCCTTTCACCTGGTTTGTGTTTTACTTCGCAGAGGCAGTGACAAGGCTCTTCCTTTCCCTTGAACAGCCTTTTACTTTACATAAATAGAAGGATAGATTGATTGATAGAGAAAGAGAAATTGTCTATAAAATGGTTGCCACACATTACTCATGGAAGGGGTTGCTGTGAAATTTAAGAGTAAAGAGGGTGTCATTTTCATTTTTTAGAGGTGGAGAAAGTGAAGGGAATTCAGAAGGGAATGAGAAGGAGGAGGGAGAAATTAAAGGCTTTCGGGTACAGAGTAAATTGGACCTTCTGGAAGGCAGAGGGAGCGATTAAATATAGCATGACCCTCCATATCTCTTTACTCACTTCTTCCTCTTAGGTTTTCTTTATTCCCCTAAGGAGGTGGCAACAACGCTAATATTGTTTATCAAGAAGTCTTTTTTAAACTTTTCCTCTCAAATGATGAAAGTGATACTTAACTAATTGTAATAGCATCTATCACACATTGAGTTCCTGTTAGGTGACAGCCACTGGGCTAGGTGTTTTACATGTGTGACCTCATTTAATCCTCATGATAGGTAGGTCCAATCATTATCTGCACCTTACAGATGAGGAAACAGAGAAATTAGGTAACTTGCCCAAAGTCACAAAGCCATAAATAGCGAAGCAGTTTGAGTCCAAATCTTGAGCTCATAAAAGGACAATTTGGGGTTATTTTTTTTATTATCAATATGCTATGAGAATTTTTCCATGTGATTAAACCTTATTTGAAAAGGATGCTGTGATAACTACACATGGTAGTTGGTTGGACCATAACTTATCCATTTGTCTCCTCATTGGTGGGCAGACGGTAGCAGAGCTAAAAGGAGGTGCTCTGAGATGTGACAGCAGGTACTAATGACAGTTTCACCTTTTGCCAGAGATGAACTCAGCCAGAGTGGGGAAAACTCCTCACTGGGGTATAGGCCAGACAGTGGGCGTCGTATTTTATAAAGCGTTTCACATGTTACTCTCTGGGCTGCTGGAAGGCTTAAGAGGAAACCATTAGTATCATCTTTGTGTTTAAGTCCTAGGTTCCTCCTGAGAGGAGAACTAAGGTTCGGGTGTCTGCTTTATTATGTCAGGCAATTTTACATGCAGTTTCCCTTTGTTTAACCCTTAATGACTGTTATTTATTTTCCCTTTCTGTTGGTTGAATGAAGGCTGAGAGGGTTTGTAACTTGCCCAAGTTTCAAAAATTCCATTAAATTCTGGAGCCAGCATTTGAGCCTAGGTGTGGCCAAGGCCCAACCCTTCCCCCAATGGTGTGCTGTCTGTCTGTCTGTGTATGGCAGACAGGCTCCCAGGCTAGCCCACTGTGGCAGACACACCCTAGGGGGACCCCCAATGAGTCACAACCTTATGTAACTCCATCCTCTTGAGTGTGGGCAGGACCTGTGACTTGTTCTAACCAGTAAGAAATAGCAAAGATGATGGGATGTCATTCCCATGGTTATGTCATATGCCAAGGTGAAGGGATGCTGCAGATGTAATTAAGGTTCTAAATCACATGATTCTGAGTTGATCAAAAGGACATTATCTCCAGGTAGGCCTGATCTAATCAGGTGACAGCCCTCAAAAGAGGTACAGTTAAGTCCCCCACATATGAACGAATTCCGTTCCAAGAGTGCGTTCATAAGTCCAGTTTGTTCGTAAGTCCAACAAAGTTAGCCTAGGTACCCAACTAACACAGTCGGCTATATAGTACTATAATGTAATAGGTTTATAATACTTTTCACACAAATAATACATAAAAAACAAACACAAAAAATAAAACATTTTTAATCTTACAGTCCAGTACCTTGAAAAGTACAGTAGTACGGTACAAGAGCTGGTATACAGGGGCTGGCATCAAATGAACAGGCAAGAAGAGTTACTGACTGGAGGAGGGAGAGGAGGTGGGATATGGTAGAGCTGAGGGATCGTCACCAATAGGAGGAGGGCAAGCTGCAGTTTCACTCACGCCTGACATTGATGGCACAGGTTCTGGTTCCTTGCTGGATTCAATTCTATCTACCCTCTTGAAAAATGATCCAGTGATAGTAGTAGCTATCACTGCTAGTAGCTCCTTTTGTCTCGTCATGGATGACACGGTAGCACTGGATTGCATTTTGAATGGCTGCTGCAACCTTTATGTACCATTCTATGTTCAGGTCCTGTGCTTCAAAAACTAACAGTGCCTCCTCAAATAAAGAAAATCCCCTTGCCATTTCCTGCATTGTGAATCTCTGTGGGTATCCTGGGCTTGAATTAAAGATACTGTACTACTGTACTCTCTACAGTACTGTATAGTAAAGTACACAAAAGCACAACCACTTGTAGAGGATGCACGCACGTGTACGCCAGACATGTGAACTAACTTACGTGATTGGACTTGCGAACACACGTTCGCATCTTTGAAAGTTCGCAACTTGAAGGTTCGTACATAGGGGACCTGCTGTACTGGTTTCTTCCCAAAGGAGAGATGCTCCGGCTGGCCCTGGAGAAGTAAACTGCCTTGCTGGGAGACGGCCTGGCAGAGGAGCACGTGGCGAGCATCTGTAGGTTCTGTCTAGAAGCTGAGAACAGCCCTCTGCTGACAGCCAGCCAGAAAACAGGGACCTCATTCCTATAGCTGCAGTAGCATATGAGCTTGGGTGAGGACCCCAAGCCTCAGATGAAACCCCAGTCTGGCCACCACCTACACTGCAGCCTTGAGCAGAAGTCTCTTGCCAGGGCTCCTGACTGGTGGGAACTGTGAGATGATAAGTGAGTACTGTTTTAAGCTACCAACTTGGGATAATTTGTTATGCAGCCGTAGACATCTCACACACCCACAGAAGCCCGGGCCTCCTGCATCAAATCCGGTGGTCTCACGGCTGCTCCTTAGCAAGAAAACATGGGGCAACAGCCGTGCAGGAGACAGGAGGTACAGTGGCCATTTTTACAATAACAGTTATACAAGTTTTTATCTGGGCTGTGGTCACATGTCATTGAATTCCTGTGGAGTAAATCTGTTGGCTGAGTTCTTGCCCTTGGCATTATGCTGAATGCTTTAAATGCAAGAACTCACTCGTCATTACAGCATCCCTCAGAGGTGTCAGTACTTCCACTTTACAGATGAGGAAACCGTGTGGGGAATTTAAATACCTTCTGTGCAGCTACTAGACATGTTAGAACGGCCTCTACCGCCCAGTAGTCCCACTGTCCTCCAGGGTCACTTCCCAGAGCCACTCTAAAAAATAAAATCCTGATGCAAACAGTAATTATGGTTGTACAATTGTTAAAATTGTATTTGGTTTTTTTGAACAGATAACATTCACATGATCAAGATTTTAAAAGTTCAAAAAGTCCTCCAATTCTTGCTTTCCCTTCCTGGAGGCTACCAGTGATACTGGTTTCTTGTATATCCTTCAGGAGTTATTTTATGTTTCGATGTGTGTGTGTGTGTGTTTGTGTGTTTGTCCATCTTCTTTCCATCTTGGGGATAATTCCGTATGTGTTCAGTGTATTCTCATTCTCCTCATTTTCCTTAACAGCTGCGTTGTGTTCCAGAGAATAGATGTACCATAATTTATTTAATTAGTCCCCTCTCAACAGGCATTCAGGTTATTTCCCATCTTTTGTTGTGTCGTAGTGCTGTTGTGGATACCCTTGTACATATCATAGTTCTGTGTGTGTACAAGGTAATCAGAAGGAGAAACTCCTAAAAGTAGAATTCCTGGACCAGATGTTGCCTGCTCTTGGAAATTTGTTCATCTGTCCTGTAATTTAGATTCTCACACATCTCCTGTGATCTTCTCCCAGAGGGTTTCAGGGGTCTTCCACATTCATTGCCATTGAGAGACTCTACTTCGTGTTCAGGGTTCAGAGTTCCACTGCTCTAGACTCCCACTGAACTTTATTTAAGATGTTAAGAACCAGAAAAGTCTAGGGAACAAGAAGACCTGCGTGACCAGCATTTTTCTTAGAATTTCCCAACATCCATCACAGGGAGTGTTGAAGTCAGCTTCCCTAAAAGGAGATCTAGAGATGGGCATTCTTGTGCATCTGGTCCTTGAGTGAGGGCAGCAGTCAAGGGCAAGAGGAGGACTAGACAGATGGGTTTGAGAAGTCTCGCCTCAGCCTGATCCTGCGGGGAGCTCTGGAGAGTGAGGTGCACCACAGAGATGCTCCTCTAGCCGTTAGCGAGTCATAATCTTTTGGCTGGTGGAGGGTCTGGCCTTGGTGTTTGATGGCTGCTGACTGATCAGGGTGGTGAATGCTGGAGGTCGGGGCTGCTGTGGCAATTTCTTAAAATAGGACAACTGAAGTTTGCCGCATAGATCGACTCTTCCTTTCACAAATGATTTCTCTGCGGCCTGCAGTGCTGTTTGATAGCATTTGACCCAGTGGAGAACTTCTTTCAAAATTGGAGTCAATCCTCTCAAACCCTGCTGCTGCTTTATCAACCAAGTTTTTGTAATATTCTAAATCCTTTGTTGTCACTTCAACACGCTTTATAGCATCTTCACCAGGAGCAGATTCCATCTTAAGAAACAACTTTTTTGCTCATCCATAAGAAGTGACCTCTGTTCTGTTCTAGTTTTATCAGGAGATGCAGCAATTCAGTCCCATCTTCAGGCTTCACGTCTGATTCTAGTTCTCTTGCTGTTTCCACCACATCTGCAGTGACTTCCTCCACTGAAGTCTTGAACCCCTCAAGGTCATCCATGAGGGCTGGAATCAACTTCTTTCAAACTCCTGTTAATGTTGCTATTTTGACCTCCTCCCATGAATCATGAATGTTCTTCATGGCAGCTAGAATGGTGAATCCTTTGCAGAGGTTTTCAGTTGACTTTGCCCAGATCCATCAGAGGAATTCCTATCTATGGCAGCTATATAGTCTTAACAAAATGTATTTCTTAAATAATAAGACTTGAAGTCAAAATGACTCCTTGATCCACGGGCTGCAGAATGTTGTGTTAGCAGGCTTAAAAACAACATTCACTTCGTACATCTCCGTCAGAGATGTTGGGTGACCACGTGCCTTGTCAACGAGTGGTCATATTTTGAAAGGAATCTTTTTTTCTGAGCAATAGGTCTTACCAGTGGGCTGAACGTGTTCAGTAAACCATGTTGTAAACAGATGTGCTGTCATCCAGGCTTTGTTGTTCCATTTAGAGAGCACAGGCAGGGTAGATTTAGCATAGTTCTTAAGGGCCCAGGATTTTCGGAATGTAAGTGAGTATTGGCTTCAACTTAACGTTGCAGTAGCCCCAAACAAGAAAATCAGCCTGTCCTTTGAAGCTTTGAAGCCAGGCATTGACTTCTCTCCAGCTATGAAAGTCCTGGATGGCATCTTCTTCCAATAGAAGGTTGTTTTGTCTGCATTGAAAATCTGTGGTTTAGCGTAGCCACCTTCGTGAATTATCTTAGTTAGATCTTTTCCATAACTTGCTGCAGCTTCTACATCAGCACTTGCTGCTTCACCTTGCACTTTGATGTTATGGACACAGCTTCTTTCCTTAAACCTCATGAACCAACCTCTGCTCGTTTCAGACTTTTCTTCTGCAGCTTCCTCATCTCACTCAGCCTTCATAGAATTGAAGAGAGTTAGGACCTGCATCTGGATTAGGTTTTGACTTAAGGGAATGTTGAGGCTGGTTTGATCCTCTAACCAGGCCCCTAAAACTTCCTGTATATCAGCATTAAGTCTATTTTGCTTTCTTATCATTCGTGTATTCGCTGGAGGAGCACTTTTAATTTCCTCCAAGAACTTTTCCTTTGCATTCACAGCTTGGCTGTTTGGCACAAGAGGCCGAGCTTTCAGCCTGTTGGGGCTTTCGACATGCCTTGCTCACTAAGTTTAATCATTTCTAGCTTTTGATTTAAACTGAGAGACATGTGAGTCTTCCTTTCACTTGAACACTTAGAGGTCGTTGTAGGGTTATTAATTGGCCTAATTTTAATATTGTTGTGTCTCAGAGAATAGGGACACTAGAGAAGAGGGAGAGAGATGGGGAACAGCTGGTCAGTGGAGCAGTCAGAACACACACAACAGGGACTTCCCTGGTGGTCCAGTGGTTAAGTCTCCACGTTTCTGCTGCAGGGGGCATGGGGTCAATCCTGGTCGGGAAACTAAAATCCCACATGCTGTGGGGTGCGGCCAAAAAAACCCCCAGCAAACAAACAAAACCCCACAACACTTACTGGTTAAGCTCACCATCTTTTTTTTATTATTATTATTTATCTATTTTTGGCTGTGTTGGGTCTTCGTTGCTGCGTGCGGGCTTTCTCTGGTGTGGCGAGCGGGGGCTACTCTTCGTTGTGGTGCGTGGGCTTCTCATTGTGGCGGCTTCTCTTGTTGCAGAGCACGGGCTCTAGGTGTACAGGCTTCGGTAGTTGTGGCACGCAGGCTCAGTAGTTGTGGTGCACGGGCTCAGTTGCTCCACGGCATGTGGGATCTTCCCGGACCGGGGCTTGAATCTATGTCCCCTGCATTGGCAGGCGGATTCTTAACCTCTGCGCCACCAGGAAACTCCCAGGCTCACCGTCTTTCACGGGCATGGTTTGTGGTGCCCTGAAAGAATTGCGATAGTAACATCACTGATCACTGATCACAGATCACTATAACAAATATAATAATAATGAAAAAGTTTGAAATACTGCAAGGATTACCAAAGTGTGACACAGACATGACATGAGCAAATGCTGCAGGCACCAATAGATACTCCAGGAGGTCAGTGACGCCAGTGCTATTGTAAAAAATGCAATAAAGCAAAATGCAGTAAAACAAGATATGCCTGTATTTAGCGCTGTGATCACCATTTCAACATATAATTGTCTTAGTGTCATTTAGGGATAAAAAATTGATTTCCAGATGTAGTGGGTCATCTGGTCCCCCTCCCCTCAAATTTATATCCCCGTCCTAAACCCAGGGAGCTGTGAATGTTACCTTATTTGGAACAAGGGTCTTTCCAGATTTAATCACGTTAAGGGTCTTTAAATGATTATCTAGATTTTCTGGGTGGGCCCTACATCCCACGACAAGTGTTTTTATAAGAGACTCAACAGCAGGGTTGTGGGGAAGGCGATGGTGATGTGAAGGTGGGGCAGAGCTTGAGTGATGCAGCCATGAGCCAGGACGGCCAGAGCAGCCGTGCAAGCTGGGAGAAGTAAGGAACACACCCTCCTGAAGTCTCCAGAGAGAGCTCAGCCCCGCCAACTCCTTGATTGCAGCCCAGGGATGCTGATTTTGGACTTCCGGTCTCCAGAACTGTGAAAGAATACATTTCTGTTGTTCTGAGCCACCAATTTTGTGGTAACTTGTAACAGCAGCCACAGGACACTAATAAACCAATGAAAGGCTGTCAGTTGTGGGCAGACTTTTCAGAGTTTGTCCTTTTAATTGATTATTTATTTTTAATATTTATTTATTTGGCTGTGCCGGGTCTTAGTTACAGCACATAGGATCTTTAGTTGCGGCATGCATGTGGGATCTAGTTCCCCGACCAGGGATCGAACCCAGGCCCCCTGCATTGGGAGTGTGGAGCCTTAGCTGCTGAACCACCAGGGAAGTTCCTAGTTTGTCCTTTTAGAAGCATGAAGTTTTGGAGAGGTGATGGCCACCCTCTGCCGCTCTGGCTGGCAGTTACGCCTCCATCTTCTTTATTTTAGCACATTTTTTTCCTTAATAGCTTCTTCAGAGAGAGCAGCGGTCCTTGAATTTTTGCTGAGAAAAGCAGAACCATAAAGACAGAGCAAACTTGAAGGGAGAGAGCATCAGAGTCATTCTCAGATGGCAGGGTGGAGGCAAAAGATGAAAAGTGGGTTCCAGAGATGTGCTGTCTGGCCTTCCACAGACAGTAAATGAAGTGTCCCCAATTCCCGCAAACTGTTAGAATGCCAAATAAATTTTACCGCATTCTAGTAGAATCTTCACAGATAAGAGACTGGAGCTCAAATACATCTTAAAATGGTCGCGTGAACCCTGCTTAATTTACTGCTTGTGAAATAGTTGCTGTTTTAAATGTTTGTTGAAGTGCCCAATGATTTGTCTCTAAACTATATATACTTTTGTAACTTTTTATTTATAAACAATTCCAGATATACAGAAACTTTGCAGGAACAGCACAAGGAACTCCCCACATACCCTTCCCTCAGGTTCTCCGGTCGTTAACATTTTGCCACATTTGTTTAATCATTTTTAATTTATATACACGTTATTACTTTTCTCTGGACCCTTTGAGAGTAAGTTGCAGACATGATGCCCTTTTGTCCCCAGTGCTTCAGTGAGCATTTCCTAAGAAGGACCTTCTCTTACAAACTGCATTATGGCTCCCTCCATCTGGAGATCAGTGACACCAGTGCTGTCGTGTCTAATCTATCAGCCTTATTCGGGTTTCACCAGTTGACCCACTAACGTCCTTTTTCTGGTCTAATGTTGCCTTCGGTGGTTGTGTCTCTGTAATCTCTTCAACCTGGAATGGTCTCTCTTATCTTTCGTGACTTTGACATTTGTGAAGAGTCCAGGACAGAGCAGCCCCAGCATTGGATATTGAAGTTGGTTTGGAGGGACCCTCTGATTCTCCGTGTTTTGTGGCTACAACAGAGGGAAAAGAGAAAGAAAGGAAAGAAAAGTGTTTGGATCATGGTGACTTATCTCCCTTTTAGTGCTTTTGTTTTCACAAAAGTCCCTTTTGCAGACTTCCTATCTGGAGGTAATAGCTCAAGTTGAGCTTAACTGCATGTCCTGTTAATAAAAAGAAAAAAGAAAAATGGCTTAGCTCAAAGGTAACATTCTTAGGGGACTTCCCTGGCAGTCTAGTGGTTAAGATTCCACGCTTCCACTTCAGGGGGCACAGGTTCGATCCCTGGTCGGGAAACTAAGATCCTGCATGCCTCATGGCTTGGCCGAAAAAAAAAAAAAAAAAAGGTAATATCCTTGGGACAACGGCTAAAATTGCTTGGGGGATTCCTCACAACAGCCTCTATCATTTAGTTACTGTTATTTTCCTTTCTTTTTTTTTTTTTTTTTTGCCATGCACCCTAGTTCACGGTAATTTATGCCATCAGATACAGAGTTCAGCTGAAGTATTTAGCTGTTGACCAAAAACCTGTGCTCCCTCTCCCAGGGTGCAGGCTTGTTTCTGGTGGACAGCTGTGCAGCCATGCAGCTAGTTCCCACCCATGGAATGAGCGCAGAAGTGTTATTTGTCGCTTCCTGTTTGAGGCTTTTAAGAGGCAGGATTCTCTACTCTTTTTTTCTGTCAGCTGTGTGCAGAGGACTCCAAGGCCGTATTTTTCATATTTATGGTTTTGTTTTGTTTTTTTGGGCCACGCCACACGGCTTACAGTATCTTTGTTCCCCGACCAGAGATCAAACCTGGGCCCTCGGCAGTGAAAGCGCTGGGTCCTAACCACTGGACCGTGTGGTTTTCGCCTTTTTTTCCTATTTAAAGATAAGGAAACAGAAACAATCCCAGGTCTAGAGACTGCCTGCTTCCCCGTTCTGCCTCTGAAGGACCCCCCCATCTAAAGTAGTCCCCCACAACTCCACCCAGCCACCCCCCCATCACCCTGTTCTGTTGCCCAGTTCTGCTTTCTTCCCAGCACCTCTTTAGCTGAAATCCCCTTGCTCACACCTTCATTACCTGTTGGTGGTGGGTCTTCTCTACCAGGACCTGAACCTGCGTAGGGGCAGTGACCGTCCTGTCTGGGTTCACCACAGGGTGCCTGGAATTTAGAAAGCACTCAGGATCTTTTTTTCTTGTTGTCGTTTTTGTTTGTTTGTTTTTGCTTTTTTTAAAATTTATTTTTTATTGAATATAGTTGATTTACAGTGTTGTGTTAATTACTGCTGTACAGCAGAATGATTCAATTATACATATATATATACACGTTCTTTTTAAAAAATATTCTTTTCCATTATGGTTTATCACAGGATACTGAATATAGTTCCCTGTGCTATACGGTAGGACCTTGTTGTTTATCCATTCTGTGTATAATAGTTTGCATCTGCTAACCCCAGCCTCCCTCTCCATCCTTCCCCCCCGACCCCCTCCCCCTTGGCAACCACCAGTCTGTTCTCTATGTCCATGCAGAATCTTTTTTTTTTTTTTTTTTTTTTTTGAATGAAATGAAAGATTTTCTTTGCCAAAGCCTCTGGTAACAGCAGTCCTTTCAGTAAAGTCAGCTTGGGTGAAGTGCTTGAGAGACGTGGACCTCCTCAGAAGACCCAGTAATGATAATTATTAATCATGGTCATTAATAGGGATAATGAGGGAGAGGGGAGTGGCCCAGCTGTGGAAGGGTCCGGGGCAGTCGCTTCAGGCCTGCAGGCCAGGAGGCAGGAGCCTGCGGGGAGAAGCTGGATGCTCAATTTTATTTAATTGGGTCAACAGCTTTCCACTGACTTACACACGCAAAACGGGGTTCCAACGCCAAAGCAAGCAGAGATGAGCTGAGGGATGAGAGAAGTGTCTGCTGGTTTGTCAGGCTGTCAGGACGGAGCTCCTAATTTAAAGCAACACCAGCAAACACTGAACAATGGCATCGCTGTAGTGGATTAAAGGCTGAGAGAATAGAAGACCTGACGCAGCCAGCTCACTTTCGGATTTCTAGTTCTGGCTCGAGTGATAAACCTTCGTGTGGTCCTAGTCGTGGCTCTTTGTCGGGCAGAGGCTCTGATTCAGGTCACTGCACCAGATATTTATTTGATGCTTCCTCTGTCCCAGCCCTGTGCCAGATGTTGAGGGGGACAGCGGTGAACAAGGCTGATCAGACCTTTCCCCTTGGGCAGAAGATCTGGACACTATACAGGTGTTGTGTTTCATCACCTCCAAGGCCACATTGTTTTAGGCACTGCTAGGAAAGGAAGCCAATGTTAACTATATGAGGATGCAAATCTCTTATCATTTAGAAATTTTATTTTATGCTCCTTGAAAGAGTTCCTTTAGACTTAACTAAATGGAGATTTTATATATTCTTGTGAATACATAAAAAGGAAACTTGATGAAGGAAAATAAATTGGTTAAGATATTCCTAAAGTGGCCCCCTTCTATATTTCTTTCTTTTTTTTTTAAGGACTCTTTTTAAAGAAATCCTTTTTAAATATCTTTGCATACTCGGGTCCTCTGTGCCATCCAAAGTGTGAGCAGTGCAGCATTCTTTAGAAGAATCCATGAAAGAACTAAAAGCTACTGGTGCTGGGCTCGTAAGCTGGCTTTTGACTCCTGCTTCTGGAAATGATGCTAAATGTGCCTGTTTCACCATCTCAGCACCACAACCTCTGGTTCCCAGGGCTTCGAAGAGTGCTCTGCTCTGGCCTCTGGGATTTTCTTCCACGTGCTGACATCCATTCGCAAGTTTTGATGCTGGCACGTGGCAGGCAATGGCAACTGCTCCACAGGTGCTGTCTGGGCTGGCCAGCAGCAGGCGTAGCTCCGCCTCCGGCTGGAGGGAAAGGATGGTGTGAAAAGACGGGGTGTCTTTGAATCCTTGAAGTGTGATTAGCATAGGGACCCAGGGTTTTGCAGGAGGGGGCAGAGGGTGCTCTGGGTCCTCCCAGCCTGTGCTCAGACCTTGCCGGCAAAGGCGCCTCCAGGCTGAGACCTGAGCGTGGGATGATGGCGAGGCAGGAGGTAAAGGCGGGAAGAGCGTTCTGGAGGAGGGAACGGCCTGTGCAAAGGCGTAGAGTTTGGAAGAATTCTTGGTTGGTTCACAGAATGGGCGTTTTGGTAGTGGTGAGGTATGGAAGCGCTGTCAGCCATAGAAATCAGTTTGCCATGGTTCTGTTAGGCTTTGACAGCTTCCCCATCAACTCCCCCTTGTCAGCTTCCCCATCAACTCCCCCTTGTCAACTGCCTCATCAAAATTGCTGGGAGAATTAATCAAGCAGTGAGGGTGTTAATTTACCTGTTTCATCTGGGTCTTTCATTGAAAGTCTAAAGTTTTTATAATGGGGAATTTTCAACATAAAAATATTGAGAATATTATAATGACCCTGCATCCATCATCCAACTAAAACAATTATCAACACACCGTCAATCTTGTTTTATGTCTGTCTCCCATCTACCCCATGGATTGTCTTGAAGCAAATCCTAGATTCCATATTTCAGTATGTATACTTTTTAATAGAGACCACTATTACTATATTATATTGTTATATTACTGTTGTCATAGCTTAAAAGACAAGCCATATCAAATATCCAGTCTGTTAAGGTTTCCCCAGTTGTATGTGTATGTGTCTAAACAGTTGGTTTGTTCAAATCAGGATCCAGATAAAAACCACACACTGTATTTTGTTCATGTGTCTCTCAAGTCTCTTTTAATCTACGGCTTCCTCCTCTTCCTTCTTTTTCATTACAATTTATTTCTTGAATAAAGCTGTTCATTCATTCCTGTGGTTCACTCCCATTGAGTAGATGCGTCTGAGTGCGTCCCTGCAGTGTCCTTAACCAGTTCTTCAGTCCCCAGTATTTCTTACCAGTTGGCAATTAGATCTGCAGGTTCAGTTGATTGTGGTATTGATCTTGAAACCTGTGACATTGCTAAACCCATTTATTAGTTCTAGAATCCTTTTCTGTAGATTCTGTTGGCATTTTCCACATAAATAATCATGTTGTTTACAAATAAAGAAGCTTTGTTTCTTCCTTTTCAATCTACATGCCTTTTATTTCCTTTTCTTACTGCAACCTTGGGAAATACGTTGAATGAGCGTGGTGAGAGAGGACATCCTTGTTCCCTATTTTAGGGGGAAACATGCAGCCTCTCATTACTAAGTACATTGTTAGCTTTAGATTATTTCGTAGATGCCTTTTATCAGGTTAAGGAAGTTCCCTGCTACCCTAGTTTGCTGAAAGCTTGTATCATAAATGGATATTGAATTTTGTCAAATGCTTTTTCTGTATCAGTTGATATGAGTATTTGGGTTTTCTTCTTCTGTCTGTTAAGACGGTACATACATTGATTTTCAAATGTTGAACCAGCCATGCATTCCTGGGACAAACTTTATTTAATTCTTGAGCATTTATGTTTTTTTATAGATTGTTGGATTCAATATGCCAATATTTTGTTGAGGGTTTTGATAGCCTGGAAAGAGTTGATGCAGCAGCTTACTAATGACCCAGCCCACTTCCAGACCTTCTCTTTGAGACATTCACATACTGATAAGCCAGCGCGGGTTGTTCTGAATCCTTGTCTCTCATTCCTCTTCCTGTGGTTGCTGCTCTTTTGGGCTTTAGCTGTGTCTCACTTCTGCCCACGTGTTAGAACAGCATAACGTAGTGAAACTCAATTCAGAAACAGGATGTAAAAAGAAGCATTTGATTCCAGATCCAAGGTGACTTGTCTCACCTTACTGAGGTCCTGCTCTGTGCCCGGCCCCAGTGCAGCCCTGGGGACAGTGTATTTGTGCTGCATTTATCTGAGTGGTCTGGTTCCCTCTTAGCAGGTGCACGAGAGGGGGCTTTGTTTAGGATGAACTTTATGTCCGTGTCTCTGTCCTTCCTGCTTCCTCCACAGGCATCTAGACCAGGGCAGAGGCAGGGCTGCTCCGTGGGGACCGAAAGGCCCTGTGTCTTACCACCAGGCAGGTTTTACAGCAGCCAGGAGGCTCAGGGTGACCCTGCAGGCCTGGTGAGGGGAAGTGTAGGGAGGGGCCACGTTCTAGCCTTACCCGTTATTTTGTAAGTGAAGGTCAAGGGGGTGGGGAACTTTCTGAAGGAAAGTCTTTGTTTTCACCGGGCACACAGGTGACTCGAAAGTGAGAGAGCAAAGGAGAGCGAGGCATCAGAGAAGGGCCTGCTTTTGGGAGTGATGTCACTGAAGCTAGGGGCGCAGGTCACAGTAACTGTGCCCTTGAACCGAGGACATGGTGGCTGGAGAGGGAAGAAGACAGGGGCGAGGTGTCCATGCCAGCCCCATGGTCTTGTCCTCTCTGGGGAGTTGTTCTCTAGAATTGGGCCAGAGAGCAAGAGAGGGGGCACTGGTGGCCCGCAGGAGGGGGAGCCTGGCACATTTTTCTTTCATGAGTGGCTTTGTGCCAAGGTCTGGACAGATGGGACTGCCGGCTCATTTGGAGCCTGTGGTCAGCAGTCAGGAATCCGAGGCAGCCCCCTCCCGAATGGGCTCGCAGGGGGAGTTTCCTGTTGGCCTCCGCCTGCTGTGATGCGGGGGCTGCTCCCCACGCCACCCCCAAGGGTCCCCGGAACATCTGTGCCGCCTGCCGTCCCCCTGCCACCCACCTTCCCTGCCCACTCCTCTGGCTGAATGTCTGCTTCCGCTCCTTGTCCCCTGCAAGGATGGACAGCCTCCTCCTAACTGACCCCGCACCCCTTCTCCCCCAGCTCCACTAGATTCGTTTTCCAAGCCTGCAGTTCTGTTGTGGTTCTTCCCTGCTCAGTAACCTTCACTGGCTCCCCATTGCCTGCCCGGAATATCTACTTCCTCAGCTTGGAATCAGACGCCCCCCACGCCCCTGCCAGCTTTGCTCCCGTCGCGCACATGTGCGGTTTGCTTACAATGGAGAACAACTCACCTGTCCCCAAATACGCCCCGTGCTTTTCCACCCTACGCCTTCCCACCAGGTTCCCTCAGCTGGAAGCCTCCTTTTCCCTTCCCTGTGTGTTCAGATCCTGCCTCCCGTGGGTCCACGCTGGGCCACACCCGTTCTTCACAGAGGACGTCCCTGGCCTTCCTCTCCTCCAGCATCCTTCCTCACAAATGGTACCTCCCTGATGGCATTCGTCCCCTATTTTCTTTTTAGGTACCTGTGTCTGGGTCTGAGGCTCCTCGCCCTTTGGACAGCATGGATGTCTAAACTGTCCTTACGTTGTGCTCATCTCCTGGTGACAACTGGCTGCACTTAGATGAACCACCATTTAAGTGCTGCTCTGTGCTAAGAGCTTCTTAAACATCATCCTGTTTATTCTTCCCAAAATACCTCTGCAAGGACTTTTTAAAAATTAATTAATTTATTTATTTTTGGCTGCGTTGGGTCTTCATTGCTGCGCGCAGGCTTTCTCTGGTTGGGTGAGCGGGGGCTACTCTTTCTTGTGGTGCGCGGGCTTCTCATTGCAGTGGCTTGTTGCAGAGCAGGGCTCTAGGCGCACAAGCTTCAGTAGTTGTGGCACGCAGACTCAGTAGGTGTGGCTTGCGGGCTCTAGAGTGCAGGCTCAGTAGTCACGGCGCACAGGCTTAGTCACTCTGCGGCATGTGGGATCTTCCCAGACCGGGGCTCGAACCCATGTCCCCTGCATTGGCAGGCAGATTCTTAACCACTGCACCACCAGGGAAACCCTATCCCCATTTTAAAGATGAGGAAACTGAGGCCCAGCGAGGTTAACTGGCTCATTAGTAATTGTGTTTGTTAAGTGACTATTTGACCTATCATGGTTGCTGGCCGTTCTTTACTGTTCTCCTTCAGCCTCACTCGTTCTGATTGGAGGTGGCCTTTGGCCAACACTCAGGCGTCCTTCTCCACTCCTCACAGGATACCAGACGACAATCATGCATCCTTAACCAGTGTGGTTTTCCATCAGTGACACATGCTTACAATCCTTTAATGGTGCTTAGGTACTTGCTTTGTCATTTTTTAGCCCAGACTAATTTCTTTTTCCCCCAGGCTGGCACTGATTTGGCATCATGCTGCCTGGGTTTTTAATCAAGGTGTCCCACACCCACATTCTCAAATTCAGCAGGCGCTTACTTCTGGCACGTGCCCAGGGCTGGATACCAGGCCTCCTGCTGGGGCCGGCCGCACAGCTTCTTCAAATATTTACTTCCCCAGGATCTGGCCAAAGTACTGAGTGGCATAACCCTTTCTTCTGCATCAAGGTTTCCGTAGGATTGTCTTTGGCAAAGTGGAAACCAGTGTAGCCTTGTGTCCCTCAGCAGGGCTGGGAACATGGTTAGGACTCAATAAATAATCACTGAAAAAATAATTTATTCTTCTTTCCACTTTAAAAACGGGGGTTGCCTGAATGGGAAACCAGGGAAATTCTGAAAACAGATGCATCGGTTAGCTTTTGCTGCATGACAAACAGTCATAAAATCTTGGTGGCATCAACAATGAGTGTTTGTTGCTCACGTGACGGAGGTCAGCTGGGATTGACCCTGCTAATCATGACCCGGGCTGGCTTCCATGTCTCGAGGTTAGTTTCTAGTCTGATCTGAGCTGGGTTCAGCACTATCCACGTGTCTGTCACCCTCTGGGAGCCTAGCAGCTTGAGTCTCGTGACATGGTGGGAGGTGGCGTTGTCACAGAGCTCATGGTGGGCAGTACCCGCTCCCCAGACTTAAGGAGCTGCCTGTGCTCAGCACTGTGTAGACAGTTGCCGCCCTGAATTTAAAGAAAATCAATACGTAGATGTATTTGGTAGGAGGATCTTCTTTTCAAGTGAAATCTTACCAGGAAGCATAAATAAGTGGTTCTCACCAGCTGAGCCACTCGAGGTGGGCCGAGAGGATGCTAAGGCAGCTGTCCTGGGCTCCTGCTTTTCCCTCTTAGATGCCACAGCTGCAGGGAAGCCCAGACCGAGAGCTCGAGGATGTAGCCTCTGACTGTCACTGGTATTTTTCATTTTTCTCACTCGAACCCGGAGCCTCCAGGCCCAGCAGTTTTTGCCCCATCAGAGCCTCTCGTCGAGGACGATCCAGGACAAGCATCCTCTCAGATGCGATGTGGGATGGCGGTGGGGATCTATCGAGCCATCCTCTGCCGTCCTCTTTACAGCGGCTTCGTTATGTAATAGTCAGTGACAACGTTCTCGGAGGCGACAGCTGCCTTCCAGCTGAGCTGCCCCAAGAGCATCTCCACAGAGGGGACGTGTCTAAGCCAGAGTGCCAGGTGCGAGACGCAGATGTGATCTCTCACCTGGGCACACCACTGCCCTCTGAGCGGACCTCAACTTCCCCTTGCAAAGAATCAAAACACGAAACCCAGAACAATGCATATGCAACTTTCAAAACAGACCAAGCGGGACCTTTTTTTTTGTTTAAGCGCCTGCTCCAGCTGCTGTGCTTGCACAGCAAATCACGCCCAAGGTTAGTAGCTGTAAAACAGCCACTTACTACGCTCACAGAGTCTGTGGGTCAGGAGCTTGGGCAGGATGCAGTGAACAGGGCTTGTCTTTGCTCCAGGATGACTGGGCTGCATCTGGGAGACCTCGAGAGCTGGGGCTGGAATGACTTGAAGACTAGCTTTCTCACGTGTGGTGGTTGACACTGGCTGGTGACCAGCCCTTAGCTAGGGTTTTGGCCAGACGCCCTCCCGTGACCTCACCAAGTGACCTCTGGTGGGAGAGTTCCAGGGATGCGTCTGCATATGGGGGGGCCACAGGGAAGCTATGTCGGGGCCCCTAACCCAGCCGTGGGAGGCCTGCCCTGTCAATCCCACCACATGCCAGGCGGTGCCAAGGCTGCCCAGATTCAAGGGGAGCGGTTGGATTCTGCTTCTTGGTGGGGAGCAGCAAGGTTCTGGAAGAGCACAGGAGCCTGGAAATGTTGCTGTGGCCGTTTTTGGAAAACATAGTCAGCCACAGTGTGCTAACGGGGGGTCGGATGTTCCCTTTACCCGGCACTGCTGAGGCCGAAGGAATCAGAATATCTGGTTGTAGAGAGTTTAAGCTTCTTGTGCAGCCCGGTCCGGTCCGGTCCCGTCTCCTACCACAGCCCGTTGAGTCTTCAGGGAAAGCTTTACAGTTAAAGCTTTGCTGATGAAGTCATCTGCCCAGTCCCACAGCTTGGGGGAAAAAAAACACATAGAAGAGGCAGGAAGCAGGGTACTGTGGTTAAGAACCGCATTTGGGAACCAGATGGAAAAGACTGAATCCCATCTCTGTGCAAATAGCTCTATGGCCCGGGGCAGGCACCTCTCCACATCTGTTTCCTCATCTGTAGAAGGGGAGTCATAATAGCACAACCCTGTGCCGGGCACGTGGGAGGTACCTAATGAGTAGTAGCCATTCGTGAGAATAATCATCATTATTTCAGCACTTTGTAAAAAGCTCATGTCCCAGCAAGGGCTGTGGACCCTGCCCCTGCTCCCCCTGTCCTGGAGAAGATTCTTGTCAGTCACCCTCTTTTATTTTATTTTTATTATTCATCAGGGAACCTCTGGGAAACACTGGCTCCTACTGAGTCGGACCCTGGCTGCACACAGGGGTCTCATCATCTGATTTTATCCTGATCTTAGAATCTTAAAAAAGAGCATTTAATGTATTTTCTATGTTTCCCCCTGTCCTAAATTAATATTGTGTTTCCTCAATTGAAAACCCACCACTGGGGAATTCCCTGGCGGTGCAATGGTAAGGACTCAGCGCTTTCACTGCCGAGGCCCGGGTTCAGTCCCTGGTTGGGGAACTAAGATTCTGCAAGACTAGAAGACAAACAAAAAAAAAAACCCACCACTGTTTCAATAGGATAATTTACTAGAGATGGCATTACTGGGTCAAAGAATACGCATTTTAAAAGATATTTGACGATTTGGTGTTGAGCCCAGCAGTGCCTCCCAAGCCCATGCTCAGTTTGTTTTTTTTTTAATTAATTAATTTTTGGCTACGTCGGGTCTTCGTTGCGGTGCGTGGGCTTCTCATTGCGGTGGCTTCTCCTGTTGCGGAGCACGGGCTCTAGGCGCGCGGGCTTCAGTAGTTGTGGCTCACAGGCTCAGTAGTTGTGGCTCACAGGCTCAGTAATTGTGATGCACGGGCTTAGTTGCTCTGCGGCATGTGGGATCTTCCCGGACCCGGGCTCGAACCCGTGTCCCCTGCATTGGCAGGCATATTCTTAACCACTGCGCCACCAGGGAAGTCCCCCATGCTCAATATTAACCCTCACATGTTAGTTCACTGTTAATATTATTTCACGGTTCATTGCATACTTATTTGGGGTGAAGCACCAGGACTTTCCATGTGTTAACTGAAGTTAATCCTCATAGCATCCTTAGAGGGTGTACTGTCACCTTCATCACCTGCTGTAACAGTCACCAGTTCATGCCCAGTCCTCCTTGAAATACATCCTCATCCCCTTACTCTTTCCATATTATTTTTAACAGCTTTATTGAGGCATAATGTACATATTGTAAAAGCTACTCGTTTTAAGCGTACTATTAAGTGATTTTGAGTAAACTGACAGGGTTGTGCAGCCATCACCGTAATCCAATTTTAGAACATTTCCATCATCCCCCAGAGACCCCTCATGCCCACTTGCTCCCATATTATTGTGAAGCAGCTCCTATACTATGTTTTGGCTCATCCATAAATATCTCAGGGTGTGTCTCAGTTGCTGGGCACTCCATCTGCTAGTTGTGCTGGCCCCTGCTAAGGCAGCCCCCCTCCTGCTTGTGCCCCCAAAGCAAACCCCTGCATCCAGTGCTGCCTCCTGTAACCTGAGAGCCAAGGGGACGTGATTGCGGAGCAGAGGCTGCAGTCCGCCCACAGGCCATGTTTACTACGGGGTCCCGGTGAGAATCCAGTTTCACCCCAAATGCAGTTCTGCACACGGCACTGAAGGCCTCCTCTGTGCTGGGCCCTGGGAGTACAGCAGGGAATTCGCTCTGGGCCCTGCCCGTGTGCCCACAGCTGACCCATCTCCAATGAGGAACACAGTGGCCAGCGGTGGCCTCGGCTGGGGTGGCCAGCTTGTCAAAGCGTCACTCTGGCCTGATCCACACCTGAACGTGTGCATGTGTATTTTGCACAGCTTCCCTGGTGACCCCTTGCTTCTGGGGTTAAAGCTCGCAGTTGTTTCAGATGCACAGGAGAACCGCAAACGTACTGGTCTCCTCCCGCGCGTAAAAGGTAGGGCCCGTCCAGGGCGATGCTTTTTCCTTTCTCTATCCCCCTCTCAGCACGAGGCAGCAGGAGCGTGGCCTTGCCCAGTGCCTGGAACGTGGAAGGCCTCAGGGGTGCACCGTAAACTATATTCATTCATTCCAGCCACAAATAACTATGGAGAACCCACGCACCATTCAGGGTTCCTGGCTCTGGGGCAACAACAGTGAGCAAAACAGAGCAAAGCCCCCATCATCGGGGGCTCATGTTCGGGAGGTGACAACAAAAATAAACAGGTGAAATACACAGCTTGCTGCGGCTCTAAAGCAGAATAACCGAGTGAGGAGAGACTACAGATGATAAAATACTTAATCTTTTTACAAAGCAGAGTATAAAACTGTATATAGCATGTAATCCAATATTCAAAAAGGAAAAATAATACATATGTGCTCATAACATCCATATGTGGAAAGAAGTACCCCGAAATACCAGGGGTGGTGGTTATCTCTGAGAAGTGGGATTATTGGTGATTTTTGTTTTCTTAAATAGACACCTGTATGAATTAATTTTCTATACTGAATAAGTATTGATTATGTAATTAGAGTAACCCTATTGTTTGAGCAGGACACTTGACATGACCGCCATTTTTAACGGGCCCACCTTTCTGAGTTGGAGCCCCAGAGCCCTGCCTCCGAGTGTGTGGAACTCTGAATCAGGGTAGGATTCCCTTCTTTTATCCGGGGTCCCACAGGCTGTTCCGTGCCCGCCCCTATTGGGAACTGGACAGAGAGTTCAAGCCCCTGGCTGAAAACAGAGGCAAGAGCCAGGAAACGGTCCTGGAGAGAAACAAACAGGTCCTGTAGGCAGGGCAGCAGCATGGTGGGGAGCAAGGACATGCAGTCGCATGCCGGGGGCCCAGCGGGCTCTACTTCCCTGCTGTGTGACTTTCAGCAAGTCAGTTAACCTTACTGTGCCTCATTTTCCTTGTAAAATGATGACAGTAGTATTTACCTTCTAGGACTGCTGTGTGAGGATGAACTTGGTTAAAAATTGTAGAGCACTTAGCCCTGGGCTTGGGTATAGTAAGTGCTCACGAAGGGCTGTCCTTTGTGGAGCATCAAGTCAAGGAGGGCCAGTGTGACAGAAAGGAAATCCACATGTGAAACAAGAGACCGGGTGGCAGCTAGGCATTTTGCAGGGCAGCCCCCCACGACAGTGCATCCTCCTGGTCAGTGTCAGTGGTGCCAAGGTTGAGAGACCCTGAGTCCAGTGAAGCCGCAGCTGATTAAAAGGAAAGGGTAGATCTATATATGTGCCATTAAAGAGCTCCAAGACGTGTCATAAGGTGCTTTTTACAACTTGACGTGATCTTTGTAATACAAGAAAGCAAAATAAGTGGATTTTAATAACTAATGAATAATCCTGTGGCACGTGGCTGTTCATGAGATTGCACGGGGCCATTTCCTGGTCCCTAGAGGGGGCTTCACCAGCAGACAGGTGCGTCTCCCCGTGCCCCAGGGCAGAGCTCAGCTGGAACACTGCAGAGTCTCCTGCCTGCCTGCCTGCTGCCAAGCAGAGTCACTAGGGGCCTGCTCGAATCTACAAATGCAGTTTCCCAGCCCTGCATTATCGTCCACATCTCTGACTTTTTGAACAAGCTTGGCTTTCATCTCCTGGGCTTTTCCAGAAAAGCCTCTTAGAGTTGATCTGAGGCCTTTTGATGTTGCCTTTTATCAGTTACTTTCTCTCCTCCTGCCTGTCTCTCTCACTGAGACATTATCCCAAGGTCAGAATAAAAATGCTGTGAGAGGGTGGGGTGGGTGACCTGCTGGCATCCAGCCCTGGGCTCTCAAACAAAGGTGTCTGGTGCCATCTGCAGCCAGACACAGGCACACTCAGTGCCCCAGACGTGGCAGGGCATCGGGGGACAGGCCTGCCGAGGGAATGTCCCTGGGCACAGGCAGCTGGGACCCTGAGACCACCAGAGGTCATCTCCTGAGTACTGCCTCTGGAGGCTTCTCCAGAACTTGTCCATCTTAGACTTCAAAATTCCATTTCCTCCTTGAGGGAGACCCACCCAGGCCTAGGCCTGCTGCCTGGCACCTGGCCGTGGACTTAGGGACCAGCCTGTTTTAGTTCCAGAATTCTCAGGGGTCGATCGTCTCTTTCAGGTAACATTCAGTGTGCTTCGTCTCCTGTGAAATTGAAACACACTGCTGCTTTCACAAAAATTATCTCTTCCTTTCACAAAAATTATCTCTTCTTTCTGGTAAGAATTCTGATAGCATGGAGTCAGAAAGGACACAGTTTGAGGGAGAGGAAGTGGTTTCTAGTCTGAGGGAAAGCCAGTGTCTGTAGACAGCGCCACGGGGTGTCTGAGACCCGGCTTTGAGTTGAGGGTTCTTGCAACATGACTTTTAAACCCCTGGACATTTATGTTAGATACCTTATCTTCAACTTTCATGACAGTTCATTATAAAAGAACAGACCTGGGGCTTCCCTGATGGTCCAGTGGTTAAGACTCCTCACTTCCACTGCAGGGGGCATGGGTTTGATCCCTGGTCGGGGCACTAAGCTCCTACAGGCCGCGCAGTGAGGCCAAATAAGATAATAATAATAATAAATAAAAAAAGAACAGACCTTTATGAGAGGAGCTAGGAAGCACCCAGAGAAACAATTGAGTCCTTTTAGGTGGTATCACATTGACGTTACTCTAAACAGAGCCAGAACTTCCTTGGTGGTCCAGTGGGTAAGACTCCATGCTCCCAAATGCAGGGGGCTCGACTTCTATCGCGCATGCATGCTGCAACTAAGAAATCTGCATGCCGCAACTAAAAGATCCCACATGCCACAACGAGGATCCTGAGTACCTCAACGAAGACCCAGCACAGCCAAAAACTAATAATAAATTTTTAAGAAAAAATAAATGAATAAACAGAACCGTATGTGTCTTCCAAAAGCCTCCCAGCCTTCTTCACTTCAGTTTCTCTGAATTCAGGCTTTTCTCACTGAGAACAAGAAAAGGTCCTAATAGATAAACAACAGTGTCCTACTGTACAGCACAGGGAACTATATTCAATGTCTTGTAATATTGAATAATAGAAAAAGAATCTGAAAAAGAACATATATGTATAACTGATATATAGATATGTATACACACATATATACACACACACACATACCTGAATTATTTTGCTGTACACCTGAAACTAACACAATATTGTAAATCAACTCTACTTCAAATTTTTAAAAAGGGTGGGGGAAGAAGAGGTCATGAGAGGGCTGGTTGCAGGGGCGGGGCAGTCGCCCACATCCCAGGCCTTTTCTCTCCATTGTCTGTTCTTTCTTCTGCTTCACCTTCCTGGCTGCCCCCTGAGTATTGATCTAGAGGATTCAGGGCACTTGCAGAGGTTACCCACTGGCCCTGGAGGAGTTCTTGGGAAGTTTAGAGTCAATCAAGTCTCTCTTTTTTTCTTAAGTGCACTAGCTAAGATGCTGGCTAGCTAACGTAGTAATAAATGACTGCTTCGGCAAAAGGGACACTTTTGGTACTGTGCACAAGTACACAGCATCCGCTGTCTAAACGAGATTGTCCAAAATTGGGCTCTGCTGGAGAAGAGCACGTGGTAGGCGGCCTGAGACCCAGGGGTCAGAATTCAGGAAGTCTTATTTCACAGTCAGATTTCCCAGAGAGGTCTGAGACAGTTTGGGGTAGAGCAATAATGTACTTCCTGCTGCACGGCGCTCAGCCCCGGGGCTCGGAGGGGAAGACCTGCCCGGGCCCCTTTCGTTGGTTGGGGAAACTCTCACCCACGTGTCTGCAGACTTTGTCACAGATGAAGACTTATAAAAATTATTCTAAGTCTTTGAATTAGGTGCAAAACAGCTTCTCCACCTAGAAATCCACTGCATAATCCTGGGTTATTTGCATTTTAAGGCAGGCCTTGAATTAAAATGCCCCAGTGTGTGTGAGAGGGCCAGTGAAAGGCTGGGGAGACCCCCCAGACTCCCCAGAGAGACGAGGCCTGGAAATGGGGGCTTATAGGGCAGCAGAGCTCTGACCGTCATGCTCACTCCTGAGTGAAGCAAAGCCTCCCTTTGAGGCTTTAAAACAACCTCAAGGTGTGAATCATTGTATCACTGTGGCCGGCTGGCTGGAGAGGAACTGAGAAAATGAAAATCCTCATGCTGCTCATTAGCAAAGGGAAATACGCAAATGTTGAGGGTCCCTGTGTGTCAGGGCCACAGTCTTCTGCTTTGATCTGTTGAGCAGAACACTCTTCACGCCCACTTTAGGCTTAAGCTCAGTGTTCTTTGCTAGCTGGTGTCCCTGTACCCGAGGACCTTGGTAGAATGCTAGCAATGAGGGGCTTTGGAAAATAGAGTTTTTAGCGTTAGCCTCTTTAACCAGCGTTAGATGCATTTCGTGATCTAATTCTCATTGTAGACTCAATTTTCTACAGCGGGGTTTCTCCACAGTAGGACAGTAGTTTGAAGGCTACACTTGAGGCCAGATAGTTCTGTTTTACGGGGCCTGTCCTGTGCATTGTGGAGGGTGGGTAGCATCCCCCCTGCAACTGTGACAACCAGGAGTGTCTCCAGACATTGCCAAATGTCCCATAGGACACGAAATCACACACACACACCCTTGGAGAATCAGTGTTCTGTAGGAAAGAGGCAGTGTGAAATATTTAACCTTTGTCCTAAATTAGTTGTGCTTTTAAAATAGACCCTGAGACTTTACATACGTTTAACACCTGTGTGTTATTGGTTTATCCCCTGTGTGGGGTGAACAAGACTTTGTTCTCTGTGAGTGGCCTTCCCAGAAACTCAGAATCTTCTCTCCCCTCTTCCAGTCTGCCCTTCCGTGGTATTCTTATGTTGCTAATAATTGACCTGATCGTTCGTTCATTACTAGGTGATTAGTTTATTAATTCTGCACACTCATTCATTCATGTAACAGTATGCTTAGCAAGCTCTCACCGCAGGCCCAGGGGGGAGCAAGCACCACCTTGTAGCCAGGATTCCCACACATTTGATGGCGCATCTGACGTGGAGGAACACGATCCCTGGAATCAGATAGACTAAGGTTCAAATCGTGCCTCCGCAGCTTACCGTGGACGTAGCCTTAAGCTGATTATGGAGGCTTGTGTGCCTCCATTTCCCCTTATGAGCATGGGGGTGATCTTGTTGACCTGGCAGAGTTGTGGGGAGTCTCAAGGAGATCATGTACATCAAGCATCAGTAAGTGGTAACGACGAGGAAAATCGTAAATTTTCTATGGCAGGACAAACAAACAGAAAAAAACAAACGAAAACAGCAACAACAAATGACATGCCCCCTTTGTGGTAGGCCTTACCCCATGGGCAGTGTGCATCTGCATTACACATTAACCAGACCTCCTCAAAGCAGGAGGATGAGATCAACCTTTGAGAAAAAGCTGGCCCCTTTCTTCACATGCCAGCATTGTAATTCTATGATTAATATATTTCTTTTTCATCTTCTATAAGGGGTTGCATTGACTAAAAAGATTGTCTCTACATGCATAATTGAAAAAAAAACAAACACTTGAGGAACTGTGTACACAATGCTAACCTGTCAATATGATACATAATTTCTTTGTCTCAAAAATATATAAAACTGGGACTTTCCTGGTGGCACAGTGGTTAAGAATCCGCCTGCCAATGCAGGGGACACAGGTTCGAGCCCTGGTCCGGGAAGATCCCACATGCTGTGGAGCAACTAAGCCCGTGCGCCACAACTACTGAGCCTGCACGCCTAGAGCCCATGCTCCGCGACAAGAGAAGCCACCGCAGTGAGAAGCCCACGCACTGCAACGAAGAGTAGCCCCCGCTCGCCACAACTAGAGAAAGCCCATGGGCAGCAACGAAGACCCAATGCAGCCAAAAAGAAATAAATTTATTTAAAATATATATAAAACTGCATTTCTAACGCCTGATCAATGGAGCAGTTCTCAGAGCTTCTGATAATTTGTTTCCCAGGTTATAGTACTCAGTTTGGCGCGAATACAATTCTCTTTTCTTTCTTCTTAGCTTGCTGGTTATTTGATTTTTCGTTGACAGTAACTTACTGTCTGCCAGCTGGTAGGTTATACGTATGAACTGACATCTTGGTGGGTCAAAAACAATCAAATATTGGCAACTTCCTTCAGTTCAACCTAACATGGAAACCTGGGGTTCAATATCACGCTGACTCAGTGGAGGTCCAGCAAATAAGGGAGGTGGTCCTGCCTGGTTATTTCCAGAATTCCTGCCCTCTCCCTGAGCATGCATCCTGCCGGCACATGGACCTCAGAGAACAGAGAGAACAGACCACTCCCTGCCGTCCTCAGCGTTCACAATGGCTTGTGTTTCAAAAGCTTGTACTGTGGGAAATTGCACTGTTCTAGCCAGTTTGTGATGGGGTAACCTGGATTGTGGCAGCTCCTCGGTCCCCTGTGGTTGTCTGTGTTTCTGTTGTGTTGTTCGTTCCCTGGGTGCCCATCTTGGGTGGGCATTTCTCTGATGTCTCTGTGTTCACGTCCCAGGTCTCGCTGCTGATTGCCTTCATCTGCGTGAGGAGCTCTCTGTGGACCAGCTACAGTGCCTACAGCTACTTTGAAGTGGTCACCATTTGCAACTTGATCATGATTCTCGCCTTCTACCTGGTCCACCTCTTCCGCCTGTACCGCGTGCTCACCTGTATCAGCTGGCCCCTGTCGGTAAGGGAGTGGCCGGGCCTGCTCTCGGCTTGCACGAGTCAGGATGCAGGCTGGGCACTGAGACCTGACGGAGTCCTTCCTGTCTGCCTACCCCGCCTCCTGCACCATCCTTGGCTGCTTCAGCTCTGAATTTCCCACTGTTGGGTGCACGTCTATGCCTCATGTCCCACTGGTTTCTAAAACTCACCTTCCAGCTACTAGAAGGCTGTGCCTCTCACCTCAGTGCTTGTTTTCTCAAGTGACAGAAAATGGGCTGTGTGTGTGTGTGACTTGGAGGAGGAACATAGAAGGAAGAAGCTGATAGGGGTAATGGGTATTTACACTGTGTGAGTATTGATAAGATTTGTCAGCTAAAGTGGACTGGCAGAGTCTGAGGAAACATGTCAGAAGTTGCTAGGGTTTTTTCTTCCCACTATGTTCTTTTTAAAAACAGCTTTATTGATATATAGTTCACATGTCATACAATTACCCATTGAAGTGTACAATTCAATGAATTTTAGTGTATTCCCAGACTTGTGTAACCATTACCTCAGTTATTTTTAGAATGTTTTCATCACCTCAAAAAGAAACTCTGTACCCTTTAGCTGTTACCTCCTATCCTTCATCACCTCCAGCCCTGAGCAACTACTAATTGGCTTCCTGCCTCTGTAACTTTTCCTATTCTGGACATATCATATAAATGGACTCATATATTTGGTCTTCTGTGACTAGCTTCTTTCATTTAGTAGAGGGTTTTCATGGTTGATCTATGTTGTAGCATACATCAGTACTTCATTTCTTTTTATAGCTAATATTCCATGGAAAGGATATACCACATTTTGTTTATTCATTCATCATTGATGGACATGTGGCAGTTATGAATTTCCACCTTTTGTCAATCATGAATCATGTTGCTATGAACATTTTGTGTACAAATTTTGTGTGTGGACATATTTTCATTTTGCTTGGGAATATACCTAAGAGTGGAATTGCTGGGTCACATGGTAACTATGTTTAATTGTTTGAGGAACTGCCAGACTGTTTTCCAAAGTGGATGTACCACTTTACATTCCTAGCAGTGGTGTATAAAGGTTCGAATTTTTCCACATCCTTGTCAACACTTGTTATTTCTGACTTTGAGATTTTATTCCAGTGAGTGTGAAGTTACAGGTTGTGGTTTTGATTTGCATTTCTCTGATGACTAACGGTGTTAGTCATCTTTTCATGTGCTTTTTGGCCATTTGTATATTTTCTTTAGAGAAATGTCTTTTCAGTTCAAGTTTTTGACTAAGTTGTCTTTTTATTATTGAGTTGTAAGAGTTCTTTGTATATTCTAGTTAAATGTCCTTTATCAGATATTTTCTCCCATAATTTTTTCTTTTTCTTTTCTTTTTGTCTTTACTTTCTTGATAGTATCTGTTAAAGGACAAGTTTTTTATTTTGATGAAATCTAATTTATATTTTTCTTTTGTTGTTTATGGTTTTGGTATAATATCTAAAAAGCCATTGCCAATTCAAGATCATGAAGATTCACCTCTGTGTTTTCTTTTAAGCCTTCCATACTTTTAGCTCTTACATTTAGGTGTTGGATCCATTTTGAGTTAATTTTTGCGTATAGTATGAAGCAAGGATTCAGCTTCATTCTTTTGCATGTGAATATCCTGTTGTCCCAGTTATCTGTTGGGAAGGCTGTTCTTTCTCCCACTGAGTGGTCTTGGCAGCTTGTTGAAAATTAGTTGGCCATAAACGCATGGATTTATTCCTGGACTCTCAGCTCTGTTGCACTGATCTTATTATACTACCTTGATCACTATGGATTTGCAGTAAGTTTTGAAATTAGGAAGTGTGAGTCTTCCCATTTGTCCTCTTTTTTCAGGATTGTTTTGGATTTTTGCCATTCCATATGAACTTTAGAATCAGCTTTTCAGTTTCTACAAAGAAGTCACCTGGGATTCTAATACGAATTGCATTGAATCGGTAGATAAGTTTGGAGAGTATTACCATTTTAACAATATTAAGTCATGATCCATGAACATGGGAGGTTTTCCCATTTGTTTAGATCTTTTAAAATTTCTTGGGCTTCCCTGGTGGCGCAGTGGTTGAGAGTCCGCCTGCCGATGCAGGGGAAGCGAGTTCGTGCCCCGGTCCGGGAAGATCCCACATGCCGTGGAGCGGCTGGGCCCGTGAGCCATGGCCGCTGAGCCTGCGCGTCCGGAGCCTGTGCTCCGCAACGGGAGAGGCCGCAACAGTGAGAGGCCCACATACCGCAAAAAAAAAAATTCTTTCAACAATGTTTTGTAGTTTTCAGAGTATGAGTTTTATACTATTTTTGTTTAGTGTGTTCCTAAGTATCTTATCCTTTTCATACTATTTCAACTGTAATTATTAATTTCATTTTTGGAGTGTTCATTGCAAGTGGATAGAAATACAATTGATTTCTGTATATTGATCTTGTAGCCTCAGTCTTGTTGAAATCATTTATTAGATCTAATAGATTGTTAGTGGATTCCTTAGGATTTGCAAATCTATCTATAAGAGCATACCATCTGTGAATGGAGACAGTTTTACATTCCTTTCCAATCTAGATGCTTTTTGCTTCATTTTCTTGGCTCATTGCAAGAAATTAGTTGAATGTTGCATTAGAGTGGCAAGAGCAGATATCATTATCTTGTTCCTGATTTTAGGAGGAAAGCACTCATCTTTTATCATTAAATATGATGTTAGGTGGGGGTTTTGTAGGAGGTTTATCAAATAGAAGAACTTACCTTCTAGTCCTACTTTGTTGTTTCCATCATGAAAGGGTGTTAGAATCTGTCAAATGCTTTTTCTTTGTCTATTGAGATAGTCATGTAGGTTTTCCCCCCAGGATTCTGTTAATATGGCATATTACATTGATATTCACATGTGTAACTAACTTTGCATTCCCGGGACAAATTCTGATTGGCTGTGGTGTATAATTCAGTTTATGTGTAGCTGGATTTGGTTTGCTAGGATTTTTGCGTTTGTATTCATAAGATATATTATTGGTCTTTAGTTTTCCTGTGATGTCTTTGGTTTTGTTACTAGGGTAATATTGCCCTCATAGAATGATCTGGGAAGTGTTCCCTCCTCTTGTGTTCTTTAGAAGAGTTTGGGAAGAGTTGGAATTGATTCTTCTCTAAATGTTTGGTAGAATTCTGCAGTGAAGCCACCTGGTCCTGAGCTTTTCTTGTGGGTAGTGTTTTTGTTATTAATTCAAATTCTACTTATTATAAATTTTATTCAGATTATTCCTACTTGAGTCATTTTCAGTAGCATGTCTTTCTAGGAATATCTCCATTTCATCTAAGTTATCTAACTTATTGGCATATGATTGATCATAATATTCTTTTAAAATCCTTTTTATCTCTAACACCAGTAGTGATGTCCCCGCTTTTATTTATTTATTTATTTATTTGTGGCCACACCTCTTTGCTTGTGGGACCTTAGTTTTGAGATCAGGGATTGAACCCAGGCCCCAGCAGTGAAAGCACTGAGTCCTAACCACTGGATCACCAGGGGATTCCCGTCTGTCTTTCATTTCTGATTCTGGTCATTTGAATGTTTTCTTTTTTTTTCTTGATCAGTCTAGCTAAAGGTTTCTCTATTCTGTTGACCTTTTCAACGAACCAGCTATTGATTTCATTCATTTCCTCTATTTTTCTTCCGTTCTCTGTATCATTCATTTCTGCTCCAATCTTTATTTCCTTCTTTCTTCTTGCTTTAGGTTTAGTTTGCTTTCCTTTTTCCAGTGTCTTAAGGTAAAGGTTAGGTTATTAATTTGAAACCTTTCTTCATTTTTAATATAAGCCTTGACAGCTATAAATTTCTCTCGGGGGCGCACCCCACTGTCAGTGGCCCTAAGCCCCAGTTCTCCTCTGATCTGGCGTTCGTGGGGAGGGGAAAGGATGAGGCGAAGCATTCCTTTGTTGTCGAATGATAGAGGCCTCGCCTCATCCAGGGCCTGCAAAGACCCCATTTTATCATGGAGAGTGAATGGGGCAGAAATGGATGCCCCTGTGGACCCAAGGGAAGCAAAGGCAGCGTCAGCCCTTCCTGCAGACCCCTCAGCAGTCTGGCCTGAGGGCACACTTCCAACAGAAAAGAAGAGGGAAGACAGAATGAGGACAAAACTGGGAGGACTTTTGTTCACGGAATGGGGAGACCCTCCAGGCAGCCACCAAAACCAGCACATTGCTAGCCCAGAACTTTCTCTGAAGCAGAAGAAAGGCACACATCTTTTTAAGGGGCTTTGCTTCTCAGAGCTGGAGCTTCATTTAAACTCTCCATCCTTGGAGTTAGAAGCAGCTCATTTGCTTGTTAGTAGCTTTGGCCGGAGGTCAAGGTACCGTGGACAGATTGACCTCAGGAGTGGAGTGGTCCTTAGGAGACATCTCTCCTCACCCGAGAAGCATCCTTTCCCTTTGTCGCCTCTCTTCCTGCCTGCCTGGCGTCTTTTCTCTCTTGTGTGGCCTCATCCTGGCTGGCCTTCCTTTCTCGTTGCCAGTGAGCTTCGCTGCTCCTGTCGGGGTGTTACAGGGAGAAGGGGAAGTGTCACTCCCTCCCCTCCATTCATCTCTCCTAACGCCCAGGTGCCTCTGAGAACCAGGAATGGAGCTCCCTACCCACTGCTCTGCTTTGTTTTTGCCCCCAGGAACTCCTGCACTATTTAATCGGTACCCTGCTTCTCCTAATCGCGTCCATCGTGGCAGCTTCCAAGAGTTACAACCAGAGCCGACTGGTGGCTGGAGCGGTGAGGACATTCTCCGGGAAGCGGCAGGAGTGAATTCCTGTTCCGAATGCTCATTTTCTTCCTCTCAGGGCAGCAAAGGGGTTGTTCTCTGGGGCCTTTCTTTCTCAGAATCAGTCCGGACCTTGATCCACCAGCAGTGGTCTCCAAATAGCCTTAAACTTGGGCCCACGGTGGAGGGTGTCAGAAGGTGGATGGGCAGGGCTGTTACGAACTCAAATGGCCCCAGCGGCCCAGGCCTCTTTCTCTTACAGCCACTCCTTAAATCACGGGCAAGTAGGTTTTAATTCTCATGTTCACGCTGGTCATTTGCTCATGGCTGTCTCAGCCCCGTTCAGGGAAAGGTTCTGAGGCCTTTTTCCAGCCCAGGGGAACATTTTTGTGATCAGCTAGTGATAATCTGCCGTGAGTCCTAGCTTTGCCCTTCCTGACTTTTAACAGTATTCAGGCCAGGAAATAACACTCCTATACCTTTCATAGGTGAAAATTGACCCATCTGCTAACATGAATAGAAGTAGCATGGAAATGGACAAAACATAGTGCTATGGGAGCTATATATATTTATCACACAGATACACATATGTGTATATACATTATTGTAAAAAGATCTATAGATTGCTGTCATCTGATTTCTGATTTAGCTAATTGTTTACAGTTTGGAAGTCTGTAGGCCAGAACTGATTTGCCTCACTTTTCAAATGAGTTTTAAGAAAAGCTCTCTGTGTGGTAGTCACTCGCTTCCGCACGGTACCAAAATTCTCTGGACTTTGGGCCAAGAGTGGGTGAGTGCCTGGAATTCCACGGAGGGGTGGAGTCTGCATGGGGCAGAAGGTCACCGCGGAGGGGCAGCCAAACCCCTGAGCACTCTTGCCCCCTAAGCACCTTCCCCCCCTCCCCAGGCAGTTTCCAAGAAGAGGAATGGTTGCCCCCTGCCCAGCTGCAGGCAGGCTGGCGGAGGGGGGGACAGAAGAGCTTGGCACCCGCTGTGTTTCAGGACCACGCGGGGAGATTCCCACTGGGTTTCCTCATTGAGGTGGCACATGACAATGTTAGCCCTGGAATCCCAGTAAACCCCATTTGTCATACACGATCTCTGTGCCTAGGACCAAGCATGGGCCGGGCGAGGGGCCAGGAGAAATGAAAAGACATGGTCCCTGCTGATGAGAAAGTGGTGATCTAGCTTAGGAGGCCAGGGCACATGAAACAATGAGCACACAAGGCACTGTCATCCAGAGGAGCATTGTGTAGCCTGATAATAAACTGTTCAGTTATGCAGTGTGGACAGTTGGAGACTGGGATGGTGTATAATGTGCTAATTGTGCGGAACAGACAATGAGAGGCCAGGGCAGGCTCTAATAGGCTGATTATGTGGTGCAGACAATTGGTACAAAAGGAGGCACGGCAGTGGACGGGGTCGGGGGTGGGGTGACGGGCAGCCATGTGTGGAAACCAGCAGCTAGGTTGGATGAGCCCGCGCTTGGTCTGGCTGCTCCTGGGCTGGACCTCAGGGAGCTCCCAGCCGTGCACTTGGAGGGCCCGAGGACACCTGGGCAACAGGCAAGCAGAGGTGGACTCTGGGCTCAGATCTCTGGTCTGGCCCTTGCTGGGTCCACATTCCTGGGCTGAAGAGTTGACCTCCTGTCCCTGGTTTCTTAAGCTGAAAAATGAGGGTGGGGGAGAGGTAACAGCCGTGCCCACCTGGCAGAGCTGTGCGGGTTCCTTTAAAGGGCTTAGAACACTGCCTGGTACGAAGTAAGTGCTCAGTCAGTGTTAGCTGCTGCAGCTGCCAGTGTTGTTGACAAGTCAGGAGAGGCTGCAGGCTTCCAAGTTCCAGGCAGAGACACCTGAGTCCCTGTCTGCTTCTTGCTCCATCATTTAATGAGCCACCGTGAGGCCCTTATCACAAATGAGGCGGCTGCTCTGGGCTAGGTGCTCACAGCTGAGCACAGAAAGAAAAGGAGCGCTGCCTGAACTTACTTCAGCCTAATGTTACTTAAATACATGCAAAAAGACTAGGTATTGGGGCCTCAGCTTCTGGCTCCGACACAGCTGTAAAGCCAGCCAGACAGAAAGCCTTTCTGGATGAAGTGCAGATGATGCTACCACACCAAGAAAATCCATTTGAACGTTAATGTGTTAAAAACCCAAATTAAAATGTACTGTTCCTCCTTTTTCTGTCTTATTAGCCCAGGATAATTAAAGTCCGGTGGCTTGGCCCCAGCTCGGTTGTAAACATAAATCCGAGCGTGGGCAGGTAGCTGCCTAGAGAAGAGGCGAGGGGTGGCGACCGGAGGCCTGACTGTGTCCCAGCTGTGGGCCCGGCCAGGGCCCGGGCGTCACCTCCACACCTGAGCGAGGACAGGTGGCCGGGTCACTTGAGTCCCTGAGCTCCCTCCCAGCCACAGCTGGTATAGGAAACAGGCCCAGGGATGAGCAGCAGAAGGGTGACTGCCCGAGTGACTGCCCTTGGCCTGGGCGCCTGCTGCCCCCTTTCTCCCGTGCAGATCTTCGGCTTCCTGGCCACCTTCCTCTGCCTGGCGAGTGTGTGGCTGTCCTACAAGATCTCGTGCGTGACCCAGTCAACAGGTGAGTTCTGGTCTGAAAACAGATGACCAAGAAGGTTCCCTCTGCTCAGGCACGGGAGGACACAGGCTCTGGAGCTCGGCAGTAGGGAACCACCCTGCTGCAGAGGACCCTCTGCTCCGTCTCGTCTCCACAGCGCCCACGGGCACCCTGACATCTACGTCTCTGATGGCCAAGCGTTTTCTTTAAATGAGTTTCCTAATGACAAAAATAAAATGTAGTACATTTAGAAAATCGAAATAAGAAAAAGAAATTAAAAAAAATAAAAACCATTATCACAGTACCCAGAAATAGCACCTGCTGGGTGTCTCTCCCTCCTGCATTTCCTCTCTGAGTATATATATATAGAGAGAGATGTGCTTGTTTTGTTTGTTTGGCTGCCCCGTGCGGCTGGCAGGATCTTAGTTCCCCGACCAGGGAGCGAAACCATGCTCCCTGCAGTGGAAGCACGGAGTCTTAACCACTGGACCGCCAGGGAAGTCCCAACACCTGTGCATTTATTAAAGGATCAGAATTCATGTATTATTTTGTAACCTTCTCTTCTGCTCCTACCTAGCCTCCTGTCAGGCACTTTCCCCACATCATTAGGTGTCCTTCTCTGGCATCCTTCGTGGCTCCACGGTGTTGCACTGGCTCCATTGCATGTCGGTGCCGTAGTTTACTTGTCTCCTATTTGGGGGCATTATGCTTGTTTTTTTATTTTTTTTTTAAATTCTTTCCTACTAAACAGTGCTGTAATGAATATCCTTGTAAATATATCCCTATACACATACTTAATATATTTTATCTTTAGAATAAATTTCTAGAAATAGAATTGCTGAAAATCAAACCAGCTATTTCGGTTAATTTATTTCTTTCTTTGATCCAGCACTTCCTTTCTTTCTTCTTTTTCTTTGTTTTTTAAAAATACATTTAAAATATCGAAGCACCTTACCTTGCCCAGCAGAGAGGTTGCCAACAGCAGCGCTTCAATTTTAATGGTCCCACTGGCAAAAAGCTAACAGAAGGCTAGGTGAAAGGAGCCAGTCACCAAAGACCACATATTGTAGGATTCCATTTAGGAAGAATGTCCAAAATAGACAAATCCACAGAGACAGAGAGTAGGGTAGTGGTTGCTTAGGGCTGGCGGGAGGGTATATAGGGGTGACTGCGCATGCCTGTGGGGCTTCTTTTGGAAGTGATGAGAATGTTCTAAAATTGGGGTAGCTGCACAATTCTGTGAATATAGTGCAAACGGCGGAATTGAACACTTTAAATGGGTGAACTGTATGGTATATGAATTATATGTCTGTGAAGCTGTTTAAGAAAATTTGATGAAAGAAGAATGCGAAAAAGTTAATAGGTAATGTCTAAAAGTAATCTGTAAGTATACATATACTAGGTAAAATTACGGAGGAAGAGCCTAAACAAACAGCTGAAGAAGTTACAGTACCTCTGAGGAAGAGGCCTGGGGTGGAGAGGAGCAGGGAGAGGAATCATCGTTCCCACGGGAAGTGGTGCGGACGGGGGCGAGGGCGGGGGAGGCAGCGCATGCGCAGCCGTGGGGAGGCCCTGCCGGCCGAGCTCTCCCAACTCTGCCGCTTCCTTCCCCAGATGCCGCCGTCTGATGCCCTAACAGCCCGCCAGCCCTGTAGGAGGCGCTGCAGGACGTGTGACCCACGCTGATGGAGGGGCTTGAGCCGGCGGCCGCAGGAGAGACCGGGGTTTGGGTCCCTGGGCCGGTGGGTGCGGGACGGGCCCTTCCTCCGGCTCCTGAGCGGGTCCAGCCTCTCTCGCCAGCCTTCTTCACTTCCTCAGAGAATATTCCTCCCCGTCCGGGAAAGAAAAGCAGCCTCCAGGGAAATCTGATCTCTCCCTCCTGCTTTAGAACAGCCTCAGGGACTGATGCCCCCCTCCCCCCCCGTTAAGGTGAAGGGATGGTGTTTGAATACTCTGCCGAACCCTTCCCCTCTCCCCAGACCTCGAAGGGGCGTCTTGTGAAAACACAGCCACCTCCTAATTTATCTCGCTTGGAAATCTGGTCTTGAAGGTACCCTCTTTCTTAAAGTGAGGCTTACGGGAGCACCATGCTGTCAGCCTGTCCCCAAATAGGAGATCTTGGCTCCTTTCCTGTTGTTACCATTGTGTACGTGTTTATGTGTTTTTAAATAAAATGTTGACTTGGCTAATTGCAGAAGGATTTCTTATTAAGTTAGAAGAAGGCTGTGAAGTGAGCGCTACCTGGAGGCCCACTGGAGGTAAGAGGAGCAGAGGGTGCAGATGGTCCTGGCCTCTCAAGATTTGAGTATTTTCTTTATTTTTTTATAAATTATTTAATTTTGGCTGCGTTGGGTCTTCGTTGGTGGGCGCGGGCTTCCTCTAGTTGCGGAGAGCGGGGGTTACTCTTCCATGCGGTGCGCGGGCTTCTCGTTGCGGTGGCTTCTCTTGTTGCGGAGCACGGGCTCTAGGCGCGCGGGCTTCGGTAGTTGTGGCGCACAGGCTTAATTGCTGCGCGGCATGTGGGATCTTCCCAGACCAGGGGTCGAACCTGTGTCCCCTGCATTGGCACGCGGATTCTTAACCATTGCGCCACTAGGGAAGTCCTTGTGTATTTTCAAAGTAAATTGATATAAAGGATGGAAGCCAGTACTGTTTACACAAGACTCAAAAGCAACACAGGCAGCCTTTAAAAAGAGGGCAGTTCTGACACATGCTACCCCATGGATGAATAAGCCAGACACAAAAGGACAAATACTGTATGATTTTAGTTACATGAGGTGCATACCGTAGGCAGAATTCAGAGAGACAGGAAGTAAAATGGTGGTTGGTTGCCAGGGTCTGGAGGGAGGGGGCCCTGGTGTGAATGTTTAATGTGTACAGTTTCCATTTGGGAAGATGAAAACATTCTGGTTGGGACTTCCATGGTGGTCCAGTGGTTAGGACTCTGTGCTTCCACTGCAGGGGATACAGGTTTGATCCCTGGTCGGGGAACTAAGATCCCACATGCCGAGAAGCCAAAAAAAAAAAACAAAAAAAGCATTCTGGAGATGGACGGTGGTGATGGCTGCACAATAATCTAAATGTAATTAACGCCACTGCGCTGTATAACTAAAAATTGTTAAAACGGTTAACTTTTATGTTACGTATATTTTACCACAATTTTCTCTTTTTTTAAAGCAATGCAGGACCTTCTGTGTAAGGCACCTAAGTAGCTGCAAAGCTACTTGGGAAATGGAGGAAGGCAGAGGTCCAATTACGCACACCCCCCAGCAGGCACCACAGTCCAGCAGAGGCCAGCGCCGTGTTCTAACAGCTAAGCGTCGCAGGTCTAAAGGATACAGGCTGCAGGACGTGTGTCTTCTCTACACCAGGTGCTCTCTGGGGCTGCTCACCCAGGGGGAGTGCCCAGGCGTAAGCCAAACTCTGTCCCAGCACGGGGAGGTGACCCACTGAGCAGACGGCTGGGCAGGACCAAGCCAAGGTGTGAGAGGAGGGAAGACTGGACCCATGGGGGGAGGATGGGAGTCAGGTACCTGCCCCAAGGACCAAGAGCCAGCCTTGGCTCGTTGTGGCCACCGCAGGCCCGGGATAGGGTGTTGGCACCTGGGGCACTTGGGACACTGGGAGATGAGACCAGAGTGGGTCTGCCCACATCATCTCCCACGAGCGGGCAGCTCCTGGCCAGCAGAGACCTGGGTAGGAGGGCTGGACAGTGGGCTTGGTGCCCTTTGTCCTGCAGGCCTCTGCACAGGCGTTTTCTCACTACCCACAAGAAAGACTGCTGCTCAGAGAGGCTCTGGAAAACAGCTTAGCTGTGCTTCTCTCTGCAGGAGGTGACGTGCAGCCATAGTACTGCCTCTTTCTCTGAGGGCCCCGCTAGGAAGCACATCTATCCTGAAGGTCGGGCCGTGGAGTAGGGTGACCCAAGGAGACAGCCGAGGGGAAGTGAGGTTAGGGCTAGAGCTGGGATTTGAGTCCAGGTCCTCTGGGGGGGCAGGCAGGGCGGGGCCAGAGCCAGCCTGTGCCAGCTGGTTTCCTCCACAGGCGGGTAGCCCTGGTGTCTGCAGGAGGCCCAGAGAAGGAAACAAGTGTGTTCTTTTTTTTTTTAAATAAATTTATTTATTTTTGGCTGTGTTGGGTCTTTGTTTCTGTGCGAGGGCTTTCTCTAGTTGCGGCGAGCGGGGGCCACTCTTCATCGCGGTGCGCGGGCCTCTCACTATCGTGGCCTCTCTTGTTGCGGAGCACAGGCTCCAGATACGCAGGCTCAGTAGTTGTGGCTCACGGGCCCAGTTGTTCCACGGCATGTGGGATCTTCCCAGGCCAGGGCTCGAACCCGTGTCCCCTGCATTGGCAGGCGGATTCTCAACCACTGCGCCGCCAGGGAAGCCCCACAAGTGTGTTCTTGACGGAGGCCCTGGCCTGACACAGCCCTTGTGCTGCAGTGGGCCTGGCGGCTTCTCTTCCAGACATGGTGACCTGCTCGGCCCTTAGCCTGGGCCTCCAGCCAGGATGCTCAGGTGACCCAGAGCTGTCCCACTCCCTGTGCCACCACCTCCCAGGCCTCTTCCTTAGCAAGGATAGCTAACTTCTGTTGCCATGGAGACACCGCAGACCTTTGGGCCCCTTCTCAGTCCCACCTTTTCCCCACTGTAGTGGTTTCTGAACTGCAGCCTGTGAACTCTCACAGGTGCTCCGAGGAGTTCACAGATGTCGATTTTATGTGCAAAATAATGTTAACATCTTAAAACGCACACTCTTCGTTATCAGTGGCAAACACTGAAAGGTGGGAACCCCTGGGTCGGCCGTGCTCCAGCACAGACTTCCTGGTTTCATGCAGCCCTTGGGGAAGGCTGGCCTTGCACCTGGGCTGGTCCAGGGAGACGCCAGGAGTGGGAGGTGAGTGGCTGAGAACCTTCCACGACGTCCTGGGCGAGCCAGGCTTCCTCCAACTCCTGCCACCAGCACCAAGCAGTGGAATGAATGGAAGATGAGGCTACAGCCCCAGTTAGCTCCTTCCTCCAAATCATACGCTTTTCAAATTAATCCCATTACTCTTCTAGACTCAACTTCATAATAAGTCAATGTTGTAAATGAGTAATTTATATGAATACTATATTTCCTGTTTTATATAATGGAATTTCATGGGGGATTTTGATTGAGAAAGGGGATTTCTCTGCTTTAAAAAAGAAAAAAAAGTCAGGCACCCCCTGCACTGAAGGGAGCTGCCAGGCTGCCCACGGGGCACCAGACAAATGGACACAGCGACCGGCCCAGGTTGGAGAGGGCAGGACGCCGGGAGAAACTTCCTCAGGAGACCGCGGTGAGAATACCTGGTGCCTCTGGACCTTGTAAGGAGACTGAGGCCACTGGTGGCTTGTTGAGGATTTACTGTAATTTTTTGTATAGATAAGTAATTATGCCAAAAAAAGACCATGATTAATATATAAAATTGTGCAAAAGAGGAAATGCTATGGTATGAAGCGTTGCGCAGGGCTCAGTTCTGAAGAGTGATAGCCGCCAGGAAAATGGGCACTCTATTGATCTGACCAAAACTGTAAAAAGGAAAAAGAACCCCTCATGCTACAAGTGACTGAGCGAAGTGGAAATCTGGATTTTTAGGCCAAACAAAACTTGCGTGGGGTGGCTGCGGCCTGCGGGCCCCAGGTTTACTACCCCGCCCCGGGGCGGCGGTGCTGGGGCGGGTGGGCGCGGGGGGCGGGGCGGGGGGAGACACAGGAAGTCAGCTGCTTCCTCCCGACCGCTGGGCTGGGGCGGGTCCTCCCCGGGGAGCGGGAGCGGGGTCCCCAGCCCGAGGCGCGCTGCCCGGCGCCTCCGCGGCTCCCCGGGGGCTCGGCCTGCCTTTCAACGGGAAACTCACCGGGCCCCGCAGGTGGCCGCCCGCGCCCGCAGCGTCGCCTTTTGTTGGCCGCGGGGAGCCCAGTTCGTCCGACTCCAGGGTTCGGGAACAGAAGCACAACTTGCACGTTTTATTTGGACTTAAGGCGCTCGGATGAATCATAATCCTCTGGTTCGTGACCGCAGCCTCCATTTAACTGTAACTACACGCTTCCCATTCCCCCGCCCTGGTCCTCTTCTCTTCCGAATCTACCATCCACCACACCTTTGCTTTCCTTATTACATAATTCTAGCGTCGCTTGATGTATTGCCTAAGAAGTGCAGCTAAGTATGGCATTTATGAAACCCCAAGCTGTATGTCATCCTTAACGCAGTGTTGCTGTAACAGACACCGCCTTTTAGGAAGCACTGGACATCCTCTTGCCCCCCCATCTCTTAATCCCCCCTGCGTGCCTGCCCTGCAAGAGCTGTGACCAGTTTCACTCCAGCGCAACCACAGAGCTGGGCTGCACGCTTCACTGACAGTTCTTGACTGTCACACCAGAGCTTTACTGTGGTCGCCGCCAGGGGTGTCCAGCCCGCAGGTGCAGGAGTTCCTGCCCCGTGGGGTGATGCTGGCTAATGGGACATAGGAGTCAGTGGATACATTTGTCCTCCTTCTCTCCCGGGACAGACTGTCCTGAGGCAGGTTTTATACAGTGTCTCCAAGGACAGTCCCGTGGGACCATGCAAATGATCACACAGGGTGGTCCACTCGGCAGCGCATCCTCCTACTGGCTGGTTCTCTCTCCTTCCCGGCTTCACTGCCCACGTAGATGGTTCATCTGGATCTGTGGTTACAAGCCGACAATATGCGGCAGCTGCACCGACAGCCTTACTCAGGGGCAGCCTCAGAAGGCGGTAGTGGAGATTGGCGGCCCCAGTGGCCAGAGCTCTGAGCATCTGACTCATCCAAGGAAAGAAAATACACAGCCTCAAGGGGGCAGTGAACGGCCAGGGACCCCAAGAAGTGGGTGGACAGAAAGCCACTAAGATTCTCAGATGATCGAGTCGTTTGAACAAGAGGTGAGTCACCTACCAAATAAAAATCCTGGGTAATGAGGCCACTGAATGCCGGGAAGAAGGCAGCCCAGGAAAACTCCTGCACAGGTGCATCTATTTTACGACTAAAAGCCAAGTCAGGTGATTGACAGCCTTAAAGGGGCGGGCGGAGCAGACCAGCAGAGGCAGAAACCTGGAGCGAGCCCACGGCTCCTGTGCAGCAAAGAACTACTCAGCGGATAAACTATCTCAGGCCGGATAAACTACAGCCACGAGACAAGCAGGGACAAGACTCAGGTACAGGATCGGGTGGCGGGATTCATCCCCACCCAAGGGGAAGCCCTACTATTCCTAAACTCTATTATAGATACTGCCTGTAGTTTCGTGGGGTTTTGGTTGGTTGGTTTGGGTCTGGACTGTGCTTGCTGCTCTTCTGTAAGAACCTGCTCACGGGATCCGTTCATTGCATCCACTGTTGGTGGCTCATGTAAGGGGGTCAGAGGCAGAGCCGAGGACAGGGTTTCCCCATCAAGCTCGCCGAGCATTTGAAACAGTGCCTTCTCCTGGGAGAAGAAAAGGTACAAGGTCTTTTCACCCAAGGTTTCGGATGGCCAGGGGTGCTTCGCGTAGCTTCCAAGCTTCCTTAGAAGTTGCACCCCGCTGTCTGGCCGATGGAAGCTGGGAGTTTTACTGTGGACTCTGGGCGCTTAAATAAGAAGGTAGCCAATTTCATTTCCACAGTGCCCGACGTCTCCAAGGTGGATGGAGGTGCTGCTGCCATCATACCTGGCCCTTAGTTTGCAGCCTGGGGTACTGCTAACACTTTATTTTTTAAATGGGGGTGTTGGGGGTGAGGGACAGATGGAATCAGTTTGCCTTCACCTAGCACAGCACACAGCAGCACACTTATTGCCCTGAATTCTCCAGTGAGAGAGCATCAGTGGTTTGGACACACCTGGTATCATGTGAACTGTTGGTGGGTATGCAGGCATTGTAATGGCCCCACAGAGAAAACTACTTTGCTGCATCACCCAAGCACAGCTGATGAAAGACAGATGAGCCTCTCAATGAGGACCAAATCCAAGTGACCTGCCTTCCAACTAACCATCTTGGGAGCTGCGTCACAGCCAAAGAGACATTTCACAATCAATTAAGGACAAACTTTGTCGTAGCCACTGCTTACCAAAAAAGGGGCCCCACCCCCAAACTGGCCACTCTGCATATTGGCTGTTGGAGACAGTAGTACATCCCCAACCTGGAAATATTCCCACAGCCTCCACCCCAAGTCGTCAGACATGTGGCCACCTTTGAATGAGGGCCCCAAATAAGCAACAATCTTGGAAGCCGTTTGGGCAGCAATGAAAGACGCCTTACCCTAGCACCTCTGTCTCCTTCAGACCTAGAGGAAGTACAGGTGTCTGTGACCAACCGCACCGCTGAAGGGGGCCTTTGGTAATGCCCACTCCTCCAGTTCTCCTGGGACTCTGAGCTTTTGAACTTGAGAACTTTCTCCTACCGCTGAGAAGTGACTGTGAGAATGACTGAGCTCTAATCAAAACAGCCTCCAACTTGACATCCTGCAATTCTGAACTAAATTCCATAGGTGGGAAAGTTCTATCATGAAAATATCATGGATCTTCCAATGAAGGCCAGCCCCTAAGCCTTTAACTAACTTTACAAACAGGTGTCTTCCCTACTGGGCTGCTGGTTTCATGAAGGCCAGCTGACAAGAATCAGTGACAAAGGAGCCCACCGACCTCCAAGGTGAGCAGGTCCTCTATGATGCTAGAGCCTCTCAGTGAGAGCAAACGGCCGATGGCCCACAGCAATGGATGCCCCTTGTGATGAGCTGAACTTAAGGTAGGAATTCTAGCCAGAGTGCACCCCCCCAGGATTTAATGAACAATATCTGCATATAAGCTCATGGGCTGTCACTAATGGCCTAGCTGTAATGGTCAGGTCTTTGGGCCACCCAGGACTGGACTTGTAAAGACATACCACATATTGGGTGCGTCCCCCTTGGAAACATAACTAATTACAGACTCAATATTTACATTATATGTATGCTTAGATGAAGCAACCACATCTAGAGAAAAGGGTTGAGACAAACATATGTGGAAAAAGCCAACATGTGTGGCCATCACCTCTACCACAGACCAGTGGACTGTGCTCAAGTCCACCATGAGTAAGCAACCACCATAAAGCTTGAGATGCCCAGTGAGAAATCATGCAAGCAACTCTTCACTGCAAAGACTTGTATTATTTGCCAACTATACCAGAGTCCTCAGTGATGACTTCCCCAGGGCCAGCTGGTCTGCTTCACCTATTTACAACTTGCACAAGGTGATTACCGCCTCTGTCTACCTGAGCTCCTAGGTACTCAAGGACTTTTGCGCCTGCTTTGACCTCAACAGATGAATGGGTGGATGTTTCATTTCATTCAAATCTATGTAGACAAACTTGGACACTTTGTCCCAGGTATTCTATGGCCACCCTCCTCTGCCCACTGTCTACTTACATTGGAAAATGGCAACTCCTGAGTCCAGAAAGGAAGATGATGTGGCTCATCCCTGACGGGGGATGACAGATCTCAACTGATCAGGTGTGAACATGTCTGACCCCAGAAATACACGGAGGTCAAGGGGACATGAGTAACTTTTTTTTTCCCCCTTTTACAAGTATGGACCAACAGTTTAAAATGTCCTTCCCCTAATCTTCTAGTTCTCGTGATGTTGAATATGTCACCCTCATCTAACCCAGCTGCAGGGCCCCAGGGCCAGGGGTGGATTAAGACAAATTTGGATGGCCCTGGAGGTTCGCTTCCTCCCTCATTTTGGTAGCTTATTGGAGAGATGACTCTAAAGGTCTGAGTTAGCCCAGTGGAAAAACATACTGATTCCAGCCTTTGAGTTTTTTTTTTTTAATTTTTATTGGAGTATAGTTGCTTTACAATGTTGTGTTAGTTTCTGCTGTACCGTAAAGTGAATCAGTTATACATTTACATATATCCACTCTCTTTTAGATTTCCTTCCCATTTAGGTCACCACAGAGCACTGAGTTACCTGTGCTATACAGTAGTTTCTTATTAGTTATCTATTTTATACATAGTAGTGTATATATGTCAAGCCCAATCTCCCAGTTCATCCCACCTCCCCTTCCCCACTTGGTAACCATAAGTTTGTTTTCTACATCTGTGATTCTTTCTGCTTTGCAAATAAGTTCATTTGTTCCATTTTTCTAGATTCCACATATAAGTGATATTATATGATGTTTGTCTTTCTCTTTCTGACTTACTTTGTATGACAATCTCTAGGTCCATCCATGTCACTGCAAATGGCATTATTTTGTTCTTTTTTATGGCTGAGTAATATTCCATTGTATATACCACACCTTCTTTATCCATTCCTCTGTCAATGGACATTTAGGTTGCTTCCATATCCTGGCTATTGTAAATAGCTGCAATGAACATAGGGGTGCATGCATCCTTTTGAATTATGGTTTTCTCTGGATATACGCCCAGGAGTGGGATTGTCCAGCCCCTGAGCTCTTGAGGATCTCCTTTTCCAATAAGGCCGCTCTTCCAGAGAGCTTCCATTCTTTGAGAGTTGAATGATTACTCGAGTGCCCCCTGTACCTTCTGTACATACACATGGGAGCACTGTGGGGTGGGGTCCCCCTCTCCCTGTAGTCTGTTCATGTCCCGAACAAACTATAGGCTAATGAAAGCTTAGGGAACTGCACACACTCAACTTCTAACCTGCTTGATCCCCCCCGATATGCCTTACTTATATCTGTACCAAGAGGCACAGTGTCATATTAAATTGGATATCTTTCCATATCAGTAGAGAATTTCTGTATTCCATTCAGTGAACGTATTCCCCTATAGATTCACATTTGAGGGAAAATAGCTTTTAATCAGAGGATGCCCATCAGGGTGGCAGCTACCATCCTTCGTTGTGAGGGCATGTGCCCAAGGAAGTAGAGACATGGGTGGGATGTTAAAACAGGATAAAACAGGGACCTGAAAAGCACTTTCCCTTTGGGGCTTGTCCCTCTTGCTTCTCCCACTGCCATGAGAACATGTTTGGGCCAGCCTGCTGGCAGGATATGAGAGGCACATGGAGGAGGACCGGTTTCCCCTGTTGACAGGGAGATGACCCAGAAGCATGAGCTTCCAGCCAACAGCAAGCCTATGCCCAGACTTCAAGTCAGCCCTGCCAAGGAAAGAAAAGCCACACAACCTAAACTATGACCCACAGACTCATGAGCTAAATACATAGTGTTAAGTCACTGAATTTGGGAGTTACTTAGTATGCATCATTATTTGTGGAGATAGTTACAGAAGGCACCAAGGTGGGGTTTAGAACTTCAGGGTCTCCAACTATACCTCCTGCTCCATAGAGGCTGGTTTTATTAAGAGCTGGCTTCTGGGAATTCCCTGTTGGTCCAGTGATTAGGGCTCCGGGTTTCCACTGCAGGGGGCATGGGTTCAATCCCTGATCAGAGAACAAATATCCCACATGCCTTGCAGTGTGGCCAAAAAAAAAGATCTGGCTTCTTCTCTGTTGCCCATGTAGATTTTAGGTTAAACCCTAACTTGAGAGGATTTCAAAGGCAGAAGCAATGGGTTGACATTGGTTTGTCCAGAGCCAGGATTAGGTTCCAACTGGCTACTGGCTTCTGGTGGAACAATCTTTTTGTAGCTGTTAAATATTCTGACGGTGAGGGAAGGGGGGTAACTGGTGGCTGGGAAAGGTATTCAGAAGCTAGGCCAAGTGTACAGGTGGTTGAGTCAAACTTGAGGATCAAATAAAAAGGGCTGAGCCATTGGAAACCTAGAGTTTGCACTTCCAAAGGATACAGTGGAACCAATGTGAGGAAGATTCAGTAAGTCCAACAAATAGGAGAATCAGCATCAAAAGAACTTAGCATCTTCATAGAATAATCTGAAAGAAAATAAAGTAAATGAAGTTGGGAGGGAGACGCAAGAGGGAAGACATATGGGAACATATGTTTATGTATGACTGATTCACTTTGTTATAAAGCAGAAACTAACACACCATTGTAAAGCAATTATACCCCAATAAAGACGTTAAAAAAAAAAAGTAAATAAAGTTAAAAACTCAATGGAGCTGCTATACTGTAACTTAGAGTTAAAATTCAAAGAATAAGTGAAGTACAGCTTAAGAAAAATATTAGTGTTTGAGGCTACCATCCAGAATGTAGCACAGAGAGATAAAGAATTAGAAAATATTAAAGAGTTCATTGTTATAGAAGATGGGACTTCCCTGGTGGTCCAGTGGTTAAGAATACATCTTGCAATGCAGGGGACGCTGGTTCAATCCCTGGTTGGGGCACTAAGATCCCACACGCCATGGGGCAACTAAGCCCACACACCACAACTAGAGGGCCCGTGTGCCGCGACTACAGAGCCCATGCACTCTGGAGCCTGCACGCCACAACTAGAGAGAAGCCCACACACTGCAACGAAGAGCCCATGTGCTGCAACTAAGACCTGATGCAGCCAAAAAATAAATATATTTTTTTAAAACCCACACATTTCTCATAAAAAAAAATTTACAGAGGATGGAATGAGAAGGTCCCACACATGTCTGATGCAGAATCTAATCCAGAGGGAGAATAAGAAGAGCTTCTTTCAAAGTGGAAAACAAATGAGAATTTTCTAGAAATGAAGAACATCAATCCTCAGACTAAGGAAGCATACCACATCCCTCTCAAGTTACATGAAAATAAATCCACCTAGATGTCTTCCAGTGAAACTCAATACCAAATGCAAGGATAAAATCTTAGAAGAACCAAAGATGACCTACTATCAATGTAGGCTCACAGCAGATTTTTTTTTTTGCAATGTTAGAGCCCAGATGACAATGGAATAATATCTCTGAAGGATTGAGATTTAAAAAAAAACAAAAACTGTCAATCTAGAATTCACCATCCAGCTTAGCTATTTTTTAAGTGTAAGGGCACTCTTGCTGAAAGGACAACTAACCCTTGAGTCAGAAGAAAATGGAATCCAAAAATAAGTAGAATGTAAAGAGGCAACGGTGAGGAAAAAATAAAATATATTGGCAAGTCTAAAAAAGCAATGGTTGCATAAAACAACAATAATAGCTAACTTGAGGGAGATGTTAAAACAAGATAAATTTAAACGACTAGGCAACAACAATGCAGTAGATGGGAAGAACTGATGGGCATTCATTCTAAGGTCAGTTTTGTTTGGGAGATGGGTAGGAACACTGATTAAATTTATACGTTTGTATAAAATCAAATATGCATTCTAAAAATGTAACAGTATTACTGAAGAATTTTAGTTAATAAAAGAGGCAGGAATTACAGAATTATAAAGTCACCATTTTGCAACCCTTACTAAAATAACAGATTTAGACAAAGGTCAATGGATGAAACTTTTCAGCTGAAAAGGTGATGGGAAACTTTACAGTGGGAGGAGTCAGGCTGTCAGCACCTGAACCCACTGATTAAGTGTGCATTAAGAGTGGCACTACGTCAGGGTACACACTGCCTTTTGAAGTACACAGCATCACCTACAAGAAACGCTTAAAACAAGAAGAAGCCTAACCTGAATTTAAGCAAAACTTTAGAGCTTGCTTTCTGTTTTGAGGAAATATTAGGAATGGAGGAACAAGATAAATTACACAAGAACACAAACAGATAAATCCAGAATGTGAGATGTCTTACAGGAATCCAAATTATTAGAGGGAAAAAAAGATGCCAGCAACATTGCTGAATACAAAGTAATCAAAATTAACCCCATCCTTGTTCCACAATTCTAATCAGAATATGTAATTTTTAAATAAAGATCCCATTCTGGGGAATTTCCTGGTGGTCCAGTGGTTAGGATTCCGTACTCTCACTGCCGAGGGCCCAGGTTCAATCCCCGGTCAGGGAACTAAGATCCCACAAGCCGCATTGCACGGCCAAAAAAAGAAAAAGATCCCATTCTGGGTAGCTACAAAAATTAGGATGAACCTGACGGAATATGGGGAAGACTTTTATGAAGAAAACCATGAAACTGTACTGAAAATCAATACAGGACCTAAATCAGTGAAGATCCTATGTTCGTGACTGTGAGGTTCAATAATAAATCATTTTTCCACAAATGAATCTATTAATGCAATTCCAAGAAAAAAATCAAAAAGGTTTTTTCATTTTTTAATGAAACTTGCCAAATCCGTCTTAAGAATTCATAATAAAAACTAAAGTGCCTCTGTAGTCTTCCTCTCCGTTTCATTGTAAACCAAAACTTCTCTAAAAAGTCTTTAAAATTAAAAAAAGTGCCAAGAATAAAACAATTTAGAACTTGCCATATCAGATATTAAGATTTTTATCAAGACTGTGGTATGAGCAAGGGGAAAAATAGCCCAAGAAAGTTAGCACGAGACCCAGGCATATACATAAACCTGGTAAATGACAAGGGCAATATTGTCTATTAGAGGAGCAGAGTCACTCACTGAAATAATAAATCAGAGGGGATGAGAGGCTCACACCACACACAAAAATCAAGGCAGAAGCAAGTACTAAATATAAGATGCAAATCCTTAAACATTTTAGAAAGTAGAGAACATCTCTGACCTTGAGGTAACTACAGAAGCAAAGTTAAAATATAATTCATAGAATATGAGAAGATATTTCCAAGGCATGTTACAAAGGGTAATATCTATAATATGTCAAGAACTCTCAAATGAAGAAAATACTCAATATTTAAAAAAAGGCAAAGGAACACTGCTATATATAAAGTAGGTAACTAATAAGGACCTACTGGAACTCCATTCAGTATGCTGTAATGACGTATATGGGAAAAGAATCTAAAAAAGAGTAGATATATGTATATGTATAACTGATTCACTTTGCTGTACAGTAGAAAGTAACGCAACATTGTAAATCAACTATACTTCAATAAATTTTTTTTAAAAAACGATGAGGCTGATTTTTGGCTCACTGATAAATTTAAGTATGGTGAGAGGCAGTGCATGAGAGTTGGAAAATATCCTAAGAGGTGAGAGAATTTGAAGAGGTTTGAAGGATAATTCAATTTTAGATTTTTGTGTAGTCAGGTTGATTTCAATGGCCAGAATAAAACCTGACACAGTCACGGCCGGGGCAGTTCATTTCCAATAATGAGGCATAGTTATTTGTGGAATTGTTGGTGGGGGAATATTGTTGGAGAGAAGGAATCCAGTGAAGTTGCTTCTGGCTAATAGACATTTGATGGAATTGATTAAGAGCGGGTGTTTTCACTGATGAGAATTAATGTAGAGAAGCGAGGTTGCCCTGGGAGCAGGAAGAAAAGAATTCCAGTGCCGTAGACAGCTGGGAGCGATGCGGTGATGAGAGTGACTAACAGAGCTCAGGCGTTGGTATATGACGCGTCAGGAGTTTCCATCATTAGGTCTTTGGAATGAAAACCTGTGAGGCAGGGTCTTCCTGTTCCCGCGAGGCTTCCGATGACCAGAGATGTTGCGGTAAAAGATACGGCTTTCCATAAACTTCCTATTGTTCGAATGTCTTGTTCATCGTTTGAATTGTGGATCACGGATCCGGAGCATAGAAACAATATGGCTTTGAAGAAGGCGCGTGTACAAATGTGCAGGAAGGCTCAGTGAAGTTGATTCATGCCATTGTTACTATGATGAGGCCTATTTGGCTGGAAGTGGAGAAAACAACCATTTTTTGGATGTCGTTTTGGGTGAGAACACCCATTGCTGTAACGGGTGTGGTGATTGCTCCTAAGCGTAATGCTGTTGTTTGAAGGAACTTGTTATTTTCTACTAGGGGGTAAACGTGAATAAGTAGAAAAATGCTGTTACCAGTCTTGCGTTTTTGTACTTGAGTGGAGTAGGGCTGGGGGCGGGGGAGGGGGTGGGAGGGGTAGGGCCTTTGCTTGCTGAGGGAATTCAAGGGGGGAGGCCAAATAGGGCGGGTTTTTCAGTTGCAGCTGGAAAAGAAGTCCTATGAAGGGTAAGTTTGGGTAGTCTAGGTTATGTATAAAAATTTGTTGTAGGGCTTCCGTGGTGGCGCAGTGGTTGAGAGTCCGCCTGCCGATGCAGGGGACACGGGTTCGTGCCCCGGTCCGGGAAGATCCCACATGCCGCGGAGCGGCTGGGCCCGTGAGCCATGGCCGCTGAGCCTGAGCGTCCGGAGCCTGTGCTCCGCAACGGGAGAGGCCACAGCAGTGAGAGGTCCGCGTACCGCAAAAAAACAAAACAAAACAAAACAAAACAAAAAATTGGTTGTAAATCCTGTGCATTTAAGTTGAATAAGAATCATGCTATCGATATAAGAAATCCAGTATCTCCCATGCGGTTATAAAAGATTGCTTGAGGGGGGGGAGTTCCCTGGTGGCCTAGTGGTTAGGATTCCATGCTTTCACTGACAGGGCTGCTTGGATCCCTTGGTGGGGAACTAAGATCCCACGAGCTCCACGGCATGGCCGCAGGAAAAAAAAAAAAAGATTGTTTGAAGGGCAGCTGGATTTGCAGCTGCTCGGCATGTCATCATCCAATCAGTAAAAAAAGATATAATTCCAACTCCTCCTCTGATGAAAAGTTGGAAGAGATTGTTGGCAGTACCAAGAATTAGTATCGTAATTAGAAAGAGGAGTAAGTATTTGAAAAATCAGTTGATATTCAGGTCTGTGTATATATATATCACATTGAGAATTCTATAATAGATCATGTAACAAATAGTGCTACTGGTACAAATATTACTGAGAAGTCATCTATTTTGAAGCTAACTGATCATTTGAAGGTTTGGAGGGTGACTCAATGTCAGTTTGAAATCATTATTTCTTGGCTTGAGTGAATGAATAATATTGTGGGGATTAGACTGGTAATAAAGCCTCTCAGATAGTGGTTTTTATGTAGGATGGATATATGTTACTTCATAGATGTTAGAGTTTGTTGTTGTAATTGGTGGTGTTAAAATAAATCATGTAACTAGTGTGAAAGAGGCAAATAAGTTTATTCCATTTATTTGGAGTTGCACCACTGTTCTGGCTCCTAAGATCAAGGGATGACTACTATCCTTTAAAAGTCTGAAAAAGCCATCCTGTTAGGTATGGAGGAGTGAATTAGCAGTTCTTGCATGCTTTTTTGGTAAATAAGAAGGTTTGAGCTTCTGTTACTAGATGCACAATCTAGTGGGGTTTTTAAAACTATATTTACAGTAGAGGGGCCCCCAAATAATTTTGGGATTAAGTGACAGGAGTAAAAGAGGTAAGAGGTGGAGAGTTATAAGGGCATTTTCTCATGTCGGTGATGGTTTGATGTTATTAACATAATGTATATATTTACCTCGTTGTGTTATGATTAGCATTTATAGGGAGTCTAAAGCAGTCATTACTATTTTAATTCCTATGAGGATAATGGTAATGTTTGATCATGAGAAAGATGACATTACTACAAATAGTACTCTACGAACTCTCCTACACTGTTGGTAGGAATGTAAATTGGTACAAGCACTATGGAGAACAGTATGGAGGTTCCTTAAAAAACTAAAAATAGAATTACCATATGATCCAGCAATCCCACTCCTGGTCATGTATCTGGAGAAAACCATAATCCAAAAGGATACATGCACCCCAGTGTTCAGTGCAGCACTACTTACAATAGCTAACATGGAAGCAACCAAAATGTCCATCAACAGAGGAATGGATAAAGATATATATTTATGTACCATTATATATACCAATATATATAATGGAATATTATATGCATATTATGGAATATATATAATAATATATATACATAATTATATATACATAATTATATATATTATATTATAATGTATTATATATAATATATAATATAATATATACATTATTATATAATATATAATTATATGTATTATATATAATTATATATATACATTATATAATTATATATATACACATAATAATATATATTATGGAATATTACTCAGCCATAAAAAAGAATAAAATAATGCCATCTGCAGCAACATGGATGGACCTAGAGATGATCATACTAAGTGAAGTAAGTCAGACAAAGACAAACATCATATGATATCACTTACATGTGGAATCTAAAAAAAGGTACACATGAACTTATTTACAAAACAGAAATAGAGTCACAGATGTAGAAAGTAAATTTTTGGTCACCGGAGGATAAATTGGGAGATTGGGATTGACATATACACACTACTATATATAAAATAGATAACTAATAAGGACCTACTGGATAGCACAGGGAACTCTACTCAATACTCTGTAATGACCTATATGGGAAAAGAATCTAAAAAGAGTGGACATATGTATATGTATAACTGATTCACTTGTCTGTACAGCAGAAACTAACACAACATTGTAAATCAACTATAGTCCAATTAAAAAAATTCTCCAATTAGAATGAGAGTTGGGGGTAGGCCTAAATCTGTAAGGCTTGCTGGTCAACATCATGTTGCTGTGAATGGGAGGAGTGTTTGTGGGCCTCTGTGCTGGGACGATTGTTTGGCTGTGAATGCGTTGGTGGTGTGAGTTTGCTGGGAGAAGAGTATACATGATGTGAGGCGGTGGTAATTGTTAGGGCGGCAGCTCCTCTATAGCTTCAAAGAGTTTGCATGAGAATGGCTACGACGACTAGTCCTGTGCAGCTGACTGATGAATATGTGGTGAGTGACCGTAAGTCTGTTTGTGTGAAGAAATGGAGCGAGTGAGAACTATTCCTCGTCAGGAAAGGATGAGAAAGGGATATGCTCTGAAATCTGTGCGTGGATTTAGAATTGTTGTGACCATAGCACGCTGTAGCCTCCACGTGTTGGTAGTACGGCTGCAAGGACTACGGATCCTGCACTGGGGGCTTCTACCTTCTACTATGGATCCTGTACTTTGGGTGATCAGAGGTGAATGCTGTCGAGAAGCACTTTTACATTGAAGGCTATTATGCCTGCTAGTCCCATGAAAATGTTAGATCAGGAGTCGGGTATTATTTGTGTTTGATGTTGAATTATTAAGAAGTTTAGAAAAATTTTTTAATTGAAGTATAGTTGATTTACAGTGTTGTATTACCTTCTGCTGTACAGCAAAGTGACTCAGTTATGCATATATATACATTCTTTTTTATATTCTTTTCCATTATGGTTTGTCACAGGATATTGAATATAGTTCTCTGTATTATACAGTAGGACCCTGTTGCTTATCCATTCTGTATGTAAATGCTTACATCTGCTAATCCCAGCCTCCCTCTCCATCCCTCCCCCACCCCCCTCCCCCTTGGCAACCACCAGTCTGTTCTCTGTGTCCGTGAATTATTAAGAATTATTAAGTTCAATGAGCCTGTAGTACTGTGGATGTGTCCTAGTGCTGCTAAGAGTGGGTGGGATCCTGCTAGCGTGCAGAATGAGAAAGTCCCGTGTGAAGTCGTTCTGTTTCATTATCTCATCGGGTAATGACAGTGAGTGTTGGAACTAGTGTTGCTTCAAATAAAATATAAACTAGGATTTGTTCTACAGCAGGCAATGTTATGTAGAAATATTTGTAGTATTACTAGTATGGTGATGTAGAGGTTTTTTTTTTTTCAGATTAGGGATTCTTGGATAGGTGGGATTGGCTGGCTAGAAGTAGGAGTGGCAAAAGTCGTGTTGTTAAAACTAATAGTGGTGCTGATATGGAGTCAGAGAAAAAAACTAGTGAAGAGTTGAGGCTATTATCATTAAATTGGCTGAGAAGAAGTAGGCTTATTCAACTAATCAGTAAGCTGTGGGCTCTAGGGTTAATTCAGATTATATTATTCTTTGATAATCCTGTTAGTGGTATTAATATACTTGTAGGGATAATGATTTTTGACATTGGAGAAGGTTAAGATTTTGTACCTAGTTGGTTCCATACATGTTTGATTATTATTATTACTCTTATTATTATATCCCTATTATTACTAACAGGGATAATCCAAGTGCAGCTTTGTAAACTGCAAATACTAGTAGGAAAATGGGTATTCTGCTGGCTAGAGTGAAATGTGTGTTTAGAATTATTAGGGTTGCTATCATGAATTGTAATAATATTATTCCTTCTCAGCATAATATCTAGTGAGGATATTAGGTGAGATTAGTATATTAATAATCCTACAAGAGATACTGTACATGCTAAAATAATATTTATACATACTAAAGGCACTTGCTAATTATGAACTTAATCATAATCTAGTGAGTTAAAATCATTCATTTTAGCTTAAACTAATGATCATATTCAGTTAATTCTAGTCCTTTTTAGATTCATTCATAGGCCAGGCTTGTCGCTAGTAGTATGATTAGAAACAGAACTAAAATGAGCATTAAAAAAAAAATTGGGGGGCTTCCCTGGTGGCGCAGTGGTTGAGAGTCCGCCTGCCGATGCAGGGGACACGGGTTCGTGCCCCGGTCCGGGAAGATCCCACATGCCGCGGAACGGCTGGGCCCGTGAGCCATGGCCGCTGAGCCTGCGTGTCCGGAGCCTGCGCGTCCGGAGCCTGTGCTCCGCAACGGGAGAGGCCACAACAGTGAGAGGACCGCGTACCACCAAAAAAAAAAAAAAAAAAAAATTTATTGGAGTAGAGTTGATTTACAATGTTGTTTCAGGTGTACAGGAAAGTGATTCCAGTTATTCATATACATATATTCATTCTTTTCCAGATTTTTTTATCATATAGGTTATCACAGAATATTGAGTAGAGTTCCCTTTGCTATACGGTAGGTCCTTGTTGGTTATCTATCTTATATATAGCAGTGTGTGTATGTTAATCCCAAGCTCCTGATTTGTCCCTCCCCGAACATTTCTCCTTTGGTAACTAAAAGTTTGCTTTCGGTATCTGTAAATCTGTTTCTCTTTTGTAAATAAGTTCATTTGTGTCCGTTTTTTAAAAAATTAGATTCCACGTATGAGTGATATATGATATTTGTCTTTGTCTGACTTCACTTAGTATGATCATCTCTAGGTCCATCCATGTTGCTGCACATGGCATTATTTCATTCTTTTTTATGGCTAATATTCCATTGTATGTATGTACCACATCTTCTTTATCCATTCCACCATTGATGGACATTTAGGTTGCTTCCATGTCCTCGCTATTGTAAATAGTGCTGCAGTGAACATTGGGGTGCATGTATCTTTTCGAATTATGGTTTTCTCTAGGTATATACCCAGGAATGGGATTGCTGGATCATATGGTAGCTCTGTTTATAGTTTTTTAAGGAACTTCCATACTGTTCTCCATAATGGTTGTACCAATTTATATTCCCACCAACTGTGTAAGAGGGTTCCCTTTTCTCCACACCTTATTGTTGGTAAACTTTTTTTAAAAATTTATTTATTTTTGGCTGTGTTGGGTCTTTGTTGCTGTGAGCGGGCTTTCTCTAGTTGTGGCGAGCGGGGGCTACTCTTCGTTGCGGTGCGCGGGCTTCTCAATGCGGTGGCTTCTCTTGTTGCGGAGCACGGGCTCTAGGTGCACAGGCTTCAGTAGCTGTGGCTCGCGGGCTCTAGAGCGCAGCCTCAGTAGTTGTGGCGCATGGGCTTAGTTGCTCCACAGCATGTGGGATCTTCCCGGACCAGGGCTCGAACCCGTGTCCTGCATTGGCAGGCAGATTCTTAACCACTGCGCCACCAGGGAAGCCCACTGTTTGTAGACTTTTTGATGATGGCCATTCTGACTGGTGTGAGGCGATACCGCATTGTAGCTTTGATTTGCATCTCTCCGATAATTAGTGATGTTGAACATCTTTTCGTGGAGCATTGTCTTTAGGTTATTTGTTTGGGATGCTCAGGGTAAAGGTACAATAAAAGGAAAGCAACCTCTAAGTTGAAGAGAAGAAATATCATAGCCACTAAGAAATTTTATGGAACACGGTAAGCGTGCCAGTCCTATGGGGTCAAATCCGCAGTGATAGACACTTGTTTTTTCTGTGTAAATATTTAATGGAGGGGGTCAGAATGCGATATATACAAGTAGTGAGGCTAGTGCTCTATTTGTGATTCATGTCAGTATAAGATTTCTTCTTTTTTGAATTATACTGACACTGATTGGAAGTCAGTTGTACAATTTAATACTAAAAGAGTAAGATCCTCAATAATAAATAGATACGCAAAGGAATAGTCATACTATGTCTACAAAATGTCAGTATCAGGCCGCAAAGTCTAAGTGGTGATTGGATGTAAAGTGAAATTTTAATTGGTGTAAGAAGCAGACGATTAGGAAAGTAGAATCAATCATTCCATGTCGGCCGTGGAATCCTGTAGCCATGAAGAAAGTTGATCCATATACCCCATCTAAATTGTAAAAGACGTTTCGTACTATTCTGAGGCTTGTAGAAGTGTGAAGTAAACACGCAACGCAATTGTCATAGAAAGGGCTTGGAGCGTATGTGTTTGGTGTCCTTCTATGAGGTTGTGGCAGGCTCAGGTGATGGGTACCCCGGAGGCTAATAGGACTGAGGTGTTGAGGAGTGCTCCTTCTAGTGGGTTTAGAGGGCAGATGCCTGGGATGGTCAGCATCCGCCTAGTTCAGGGGTGGGGTGAGGCTCGAGTGATGGAAGGCTCAGAAAAAGCTGGTAAGAAAGAGGGCTTCTGAAATCATGATGAGAATGAGTCCATATCGAAGTCTTTTTTGAACAATTGGTAACAGGATGACCTTGGAAGGTGCTTTCTCAGATGATGTTTCATCATCACTGATACATTATTAGAGTATTAGAGTAAGATTTGTGCTATCAATAATATTGAATTAAACTGAAATCCTGTGATGAGGCCAGATGTTATTAGGAGGGCTGGAAGAGCTCCTGTAAGGGGTCAGGGACTAGGATTTACTCTATGACATGCAGGGGTTTGGCGGGTCTGTGTGTTGTCATTTAAGTGGAGACTTAAAGTAAGTACTTACTTAAAGTAAGTCCCCTACATACGGACCTCCAAGTTGCGAACTTTCAAAGATGCGAATGTGCATTTGCATTTGCATGTCCAATCACGTAAGTTAGTTCACGTGTCTGGCGTACACTGTCACATACCTGCATCCTCTACAGTTGTGTTTTTGTGTACTTTACTGTACAGTAACGTATAGAGTACAGTAGTACAGTATCTTTATTTCAAGCCCAGGATGTCTGGAAGCAAGAGGGTGGGTAGAATTGAATCCAGCAAGGAACCAGAACCTATGCCATCAATGTCAGGCGTGAGTGAAATTGCAGCTTGCCCTCCGTCTCCTATTGCTGATGATCCTTCAGCTCTACCATCTCCCACCTCCTCTCCCTCCTCCAGTCAGTAACTCTTCTTGCCTGTTCACTCGATGCCAGCCCCTGTATGCCAGCTGTTTTACTGTACTACTGTACTTTTCAAGGTACTGTACTGTAAGATTAAAAATGTTTTCTTTATTTTCTGTGTTTGTTTTTTATGTATTATTTGTGTGAAAAGTATTATAAACATATTACAGTACTGTATAGCCGATTGTGTTAGTTGGGTACCAAGGCTAACTTTGGACTTATGAACAAATTGAACTTACGAACGTGCTCCTGGATCAGAACTTGTTCATATGTAGGGGACTAACTGTACTATTAGGGTGAATATGTAAGCTTGAATTACGGGGAGAGCAAATTCGAGGATCGTGAGATAAGAATAATGACTGTCATAAGGGCTGTGGTGGTCCTAATATGAAATACTGCTAGAGTTGCCCCTCTGATTCAATGAATTATTAAGTGACCTGCTTTAATATTGGCTGTTACGTATGGCTAAGGCTATTGGTTGCCTAAATAGGCTTATAGTTTTGATGATGACTAGCACAGGTATAAGAGGCACTGGGGATTCCTTGTGGTAGAAAATAGGGAAGGGGACTTCCCTGGTAGCTCAGTGGTTAAGAATCTGCCTGCCGAAGCAGGGGACATGGGTTGGATCCCTGGTCCGAGAAGATCCCACATGCTGCAGAGCAGCTAAGCCAATGCGCCACAACTACCGAGCCTGTACTCTAAAGCCCGTGAGCCACAACTACTGAGCCTGGGTGCCACAACTACTGAAGCCCGTGTGCCTAGAGTCCGTGCCCTGCAACAAGAGAAGCCACTGCAATGAGAAGCCCGCGCCACAACGAAGAACCAACGCAGCCATACATACATACATAAATAAATTAATTAATTTAATTTTTTAAAAAGAAAAGAAAATAGGCCAAGGATGCTTTTGTTTTGTGGGGAAAACCAGTCATTACATTTCCTGCTCATAGAGGGATTGCTAGACCTGAATGCATTGAGAATTGTGTCGTGGGTATAAATGAAGGTGGTAGGGGTCTTAGTGAATTTGTTGACCCAATAAATAGAATAAGTGATCAAATTATTTGTGTTCAGGTCTGTCCACTGTGATTATGAAAGTCTGTTATTTGTTTCGATGTTCATTGGACTCGTCACTGTTGAGTAGAAATTATGCGGTTGGGCTTCCCTGGTGGTTCAGTGGTTAAGAATCCGCCTGCCAATGCAGGGGATATGGGTTCGAGCCCCGGCCCGGGAATATCCCACATGCCGCGGAGCAACTAAGCCCGTGCACCAGAACTACTGAGGCTGCGCTCTAGAGCCCGTGTGCCTAGAGACCGTGCTCTGCAACAAGAGAAGCCACCACAATGAGAAGTCCGCACACCGCGACGAATAGTAGCCCCTGCTTACTGCAACTAGAGAAAGCCCATGTGCAGCAAACAAGACCCAACGCAGCCTAAAAAAATAAATTAAATAAATAAATTTGTATTAAAAAAAAAAGAAATGATGCGGTTGTGGATTCGTGGGTTAGGAGTGAGGAATAAAATGCTTGGGACTAGAGCAATGAAGATAGCAATAGGAAGTCCTGTTATTCTTGGGGTAATGAAAGAGGCCAATACATTTTCATTCATTTTGTTTCTCAAGGGATAGATTGTTTTTGTATTTTTTTTTTTTACATCTTTATTGAGGTATAATTGTTTTACAATGTGTGTTAGTTTCTGCTTTATAACAAAGTGAATTAGTTATACATATACATATGTTCCCATATCTCTTCCCTCTTGCGTCTCCCTCACTCCCACCCTCCGTATCCCACCCCTCTAGGTGGTCACAAAGCACCGAGCTGATCTCCCTGTGCTATGCGGCTGCTTCCCACTAGCTATCTATTTTACGTTTGGTAGTGTATATGTGTCCATGTCATTCTCTAGCTTTGTCACAGCTTACACTTCCCCCTCCCCATATCCTCAAGTCCATTCTCTAGTAGGTCTGTGTGTTTATTCCTGTCTTACCCCTAGATTCTTCATGACATTTTTTTACTTAGATTCCCTATATATGTGTTAGCATACGGTATTTGTCTTTCTCTTTCTGACTTACTTCACTCTGTATGACAGACTCTAGGTCCATCCACCTCAATACAAATAGCTCAATTTAGTTTATTTTTATGGCTGAGTAATATTCCATTGTATACATGTGCCACATCTTCTTTATCCATACATCCGATGATGGACACTTAGGTTGTTTCCATCTCCAGGCTATTGTAAATAGAGCTGCAGTGAACATTTTGGTACATGACTCTTTTTTGAATTTTGGTTTTCTCAGGGTATATGCCCAGTAGTGGGATTGCTGGGTCATATGGTAGTTCTATTTGTAGTTTTTTAAGGAACCTCCATACTGTACTCCATAATGGCTGTACCAATTCACATTCCCACCAACAGTGCAAGAGGGTTCCCTTTTCTCCACACCCTCTCCAGCATTTATTGTTTCTAGATTTTTTGATGATGGCCATTCTGACTGGTGTGAGATGATATCTCATTGTAGTTTTGATTTGCATTTCTCTAATGATTAATGATGTTGAGCATTCTTTCATGTGTTTGTTGGCAGTCTGTATATCTTCTTTGGAGAAATGTCTATTTAGGTCCTCTGCCCATTTTTGGATTGGGTTGTTTGTTTTTTTGATATTGAGCTGCATGAGCTGCTTGTAAATTTTGGAAATTAATCCTTTGTCAGTTGCTTCATTTGCAAATATTTTCTCCCATTCTGAGGGTTGTCTTTTGGTCTTGTTTATGGATTCCTTTGCTGTGCAAAAGCTTTGAAGTTTCATTAGGTCCCATTTGTTTATTTTTGTTTTTATTTCCATTTCTCTAGGAGGTGGGTCAAAAAGAATCTTGCTGTGATTTATGTCATAGAGTGTTCTGCCTATGTTTCCCTCTAAGAGTTTGATAGTTTCTGGCCTTACATTTAGGTCTTTAATCCATTTTGAGCTTATTTTTGTGTATGGTGTTAGGGAGTGATCTAATCTCATACTTTTACATGTACCTGTCCAGTTTTCCCAGCACCACTTATTAAAGAGGCTGTCCTTTCTCCAATGTACATTCCTGCCTCCTTTATCAAAGATAAGGTGACCATATGTGCGTGGGTTCATCTCTGAGATTTCTATCCTGTTCTATTGATCTACCTTTCTGTTTTTGTGCCTGTACCATACTGTCTTGATTACTGTAGCTTTGTAGTATAGTCTGAAGTCAGGGAGCCTGATTCCTCCAGCTCTGTTTTTCGTTCTCAAGATTGCTTTGGCTATTCGGGGTCTTTTGTGTTTCCATACAAATTGTGAAATTTTTTGTTCTAGTTCTGTGAAAAATGCCAGTGGTAGTTTGATAGGGATTGCTTTGAATCTGTAGATTGCTTTCGGTAGTAGAGTCATTTTCACAATGTTGATTCTTCCAATCCAAGAACATGGTATATCTCTCCATCTATTTGTATCATCTTTAATTTCTTTCATCAGTGGCTTATAGTTTTCTGCATACAGGTCTTTTGTCTCCTTCCGTAGGTTTATTCCTAGATATTTTATTCTTTTTGTTGCAGTGGTAAATGGGAGTGTTTTCTTGATTTCACTTTCAGATTTTTCATCATTAGTGTATAGGGATGCCAGAGATTTCTGTGCATTAATTTTGTGTCCTGCTACTTTACCAAATTCATTGATTAGCTCTAGCACTTTTCTGGTAGCATCTTTAGGATTCTCTATGTATAGTACCATGTCATCTGCAAACAGTGACAGATTTACTTCTTTTCCCATTTGGATTCCTTATATTTCCTTTTCTTCTCTCACTGCTGTGGCTAAAATTTCCAAAACTATGTTGACTAAGAGTGGCGAGGGAGGGCAACCTTGTCTTGTTCCTGATCTTAGTGGAAATGCTTTCAGTTTTTCACCACTGAGGATGATGTTGGCTGTGGGCTTGTCATATATGGCCTTTATTATGTTGAGGAAAGTTCCTTCTATGCCTACTTTCTGCAGGGTTTTTATCATAAATGGGTGTTGAATTTTGTCGAAAGCTTTCTCTGCATCTATTGAGATGATCATATGTTTTTTCTCCTTCAATTTGTTAATATGGTGTATAATGTTGATTGATTTGCGTATATTGAAGAATCCTTGCATTCCTCGAATAAACTCCACTTGATCATGGTGTATGATCCTTTTAATGTGCTGTTGGATTCTGTTTGCTAGTATTTTGTTGAGGATTTTTGCATCTATGTTCATCAGTGATATTGGCCTATAGTTTTCTTTCTTTGTGACATCCTTGTGGATGTCCTTTGTGACATCCTTGTGGTCATCCTTGTCTGACCTTGGTATCAAGGTCATGGTGGCCTTGTAGAATGTGTTTGGAAGTGTTCCTCCCTCTGCTATATTTTGGAAGAGTTTGAGAAGGATAGGTGTTAGCTCTTCTCTAAATGTTTGATAGAATTCGCCTGTGAAGCCATCTGGTCCTGGGCTTTTGTTTGTTGGAAGATTTTTAATCACAGTTTCAATTTCAGTGCTTGTGATTGGTCTGTTCATATTTTCTATTTCTTCCTGATTCAGTCTTGGCAGGTTGTGCATTTCTAAGAATTTGTCCATTTCTTCCAGGTTGTCCATTTTATTGGCATAGAGTTGCTTGTAGTAATCTCTTATGATCGTTTGTATTTCTGCAGTCTCAGTTATTACTTCTCCTTTTTCATTTCTAATTCTATTGATTTGAGTCTTCTCCCTTTTTTTCTTGATGAGTCTGGCTAATGCTTTATCTATTTTGTTTATCTTCTCAAAGAACCAGCTTTTAGTTTTATTGATCTTTGCTATCGTTTCCTTCATTTCTTGTTCATTTATTTCTGATCTGATTTTTAGGATTTCTTTCCTTCTGCTAACTTTGGGGGTTTTTTTGTTCTTCTTTCTCTAATTGCTTTAGGTTCAAGGTTAGCTTGTTTATTCGAGATGTTTCCTGTTTCTTAAGGTAGGATTGTATTGCTATAAACTTCCCTCTTAGAACTGCTTTTGCTACATCCTATAGGTTTTGGGTCATCGTGTCTCCATTTTCATTTGTTTCTAGGTATTTTTTTATTTCCTCTTTGATTTCTTCAGTGATCTACTTCGTTATTAAGTAGTGTATTGTTTAGCCTCCATGTGTTTGTATTTTTTACAGATATTTTCCTGTAATTGATATCTAGTCTCATGGTGTTGTGGTTGGAAAAGATACTTGATACAATTTCAGTTTTCTTAAATTTACCGAGGCTTGCTTTGTGACCCAAGATATGATCTATCCTGGAGAATGTTCCATGAGCACTTGAGAAAAATGTGTATTCTGTTGTTTTTGGATGGAATGTCCTAGAAATATCAATTAAGTTCATCTTGTTTAATGTATCATTTAAAGGTTGTGTTTCCTTATTTATTTTCATTTTGGATGATCTGTCCATTGGTGAAAGTGGGGTGTTAAATTCCCCTAATATAGAAAGTGTTACTGTCAATTTCCCCTTTTATGGCTGTTAGTATTTGCCTTATGTATTGAGGTGCTCCTATGTTGGGTGCATAAATATTTACAATTGTTATATCTTCTTCTTGGATCGATCCCTTGATCATTATGTAGTGTCCTTCTTTGTCTCTTATAATAGTCTTTATTTTAAAGTCTATTTTGTCTGATATGAGAATTGCTACTCCAGCTTTCTTTTGGTTTCCCTCTGCATGGAATATCTTTTTCCATCCCCTTACTTTTAGTCTGTATGTGTCTCTAGGTCTGAAGTGGGTCTCTTGTAGACAGCATATATATGGGTCTTGTTTTTGTATCCATTCAGCCAATCTGTGTCTTTCGGTGGGAGCATTTAGTCCATTTACAGTTAAGGTAATTATCGATATGTATGTTCCTATTCCCATTTTCTTAATTGTTTTGGGTTTGTTATTGTAGGTCTTTTCCTTCTCTTGTGTTTCTTGCCTGGACAAGTTCCTTTAGTATTTGTTGTAAAGCTGGTTTGGTGGTGCTGAACTCTGTCAGCTTTTGTTGTCTGTAAAGCTTTTAATTTCTCCATCAAATCTGAATGAGATCCTTGCTGGGTAGAGTAATCTTGGTTGCAGGTTTTTCTCCTTCATCACTTTCAATATGTTCTGCCCATCCCTTCTGGCTTGCAGAGTTTCAGCTGAAAGATCAGGTGTTATCCTTATGGGGATTCCCTTGTGTGTTATTTGTTGTTTTTCCCTTGGTGCTTTTAATATGTTTTCTTTGTATTTAATTTTGACAGTTTGATTAATATGTGTCTTGACATGTTTCTCCTTGAATTTATCCTGTATGGGACTCTCTGTGCTTCCTGGACTTGATTAACTATTTCCTTTCCCATATAAGGGAAGTTTTCAAGTATAATCTCTTCAAATATTTTCTCAGTCCCTTTCTTTTTCTCTTCTTCTTCTGGAATCCCTATAATTCGAATGTTGGTGCATTTAATGTTGTCCCAGAGGTCTCTGAGACTGTCCTCAGTTCTTTTCATTCTTTTTTCTTTATTCTGCTCTGCAGTAGTTATTTCCACTATCTTATCTTCTAGGTCACTTATCCGTTCTTCTGCCTCAGTTATTCTGCTATTGATCCCATCTAGAGTATTTTTAATTTCATTTATTGTGTTGTTCATCATTGTTTGTTTCATCTTTAGTTTTCTAGGTCCTTTTTAAATGTTTCTTGCATTTTGTCTCTTCTATTTCCAAGATTTTGGATCATCTTTACTATCATTATTCTGAATTCTTTTTCAGGTAGACTGCCTATTTCATTTTCATTTGTTAGGTCTGGTGGGTTTTTATGTTGCTCCTTCATCTGCTGTGTGTTTTTCTGTCTTCTCTTTTTGCTTATCTTACTGTGTTTGAGGTCTCCTTTTTGCAGGTTGCAGGTTCGTAGTTCCCATTGTTTTTGGTGTCTGTCCCCAGTGCCTAAGGTTGGTTCAGTGGGTTGTGTAGTCTTCCTGATGGAGGGTACTAGTGCCTGTGTTCTGGTGGATGAGGCTGGATCTTGTCTTTCTGGTGGGCAGGTCCACGTCTGGTGGTGTTTTTTGGCGTGTCTGTGGACTTATTGTGATTTTAGGCAGCCTCTCTGCTAATGGGTGGGGTTGTGTTCCTGTCTTGCTAGTTGTTTGGCATAGGGTGTCCAGCACTCTAGCTTGCTGGTCGTTGAGTGAAGCTGGGTGCTGGTGTTGAGATGGAGATCTCTGGGAGATTTTCGCCGTTTGATATTATGTGGAGCTGGGAGGTCTCTTGTGGACCAGTGTCCTGAAGTTGGCTCTCCCACCTCAGAGACACAGCACTGACTCCTGGCTACAGCACCAAGAGCCTTTCATCCACACGGCTCAGAATAAAAGGGAGAAAAAGTAGAAAGAAAGAATTAGTAGAAGTAGAAAGAAAGAAGGGAGGGAGAGAGGGAGGAAGGAAGGAAGCAAGGAGGGAAGGAAGGAAAAAAAGAAAGAAGATAAAATAAAATAATATATAATAAAGTTTTTAAAATAAAAAATAATTATTAAGAAAAAAACGGATAGAACCCTAGGACAAATGGTGGAAGCAAAGCTATACAGACAAAACCTCACACAGAAGCATACACATACACACTCACAAAAAGAGGAAAAGGGGGAAAAATCATAAATCTTGCTCTCAAAGTCCACCTCCTCAATTTGGGATGATTCCTTGTCTATTCATGTGTTCCTTAGATGCAGGGTACATCAAGTTGATTGTGGAGCTTTAATCCGCTGCTTCTGAGGCTGCTGGGAGAGATTTCCCTTTCTCTTCTTTGTTACCACAGCTCCCAGGGGCTCAGCTTTGCATTTGGCCCCACCTCTGAGTGTAGGTCGCCGGAGGGCGTCTGTTCTTCTCTCAGACAGGACTGGGTTAAAGGAGCCACTGATTTGGGGGCTCTGGCTCACTCAGGCCAGGGGGAGGGAGCGGCATGGAGTGCGGGGCGCACCTGCGGCGGCAGAGGCTGGCGTGTTGTTGCAGCAGCCTGAGGTGCGCCGTGCGTTCTCCTGGGGAAGTTGTTCCTGGATCCCGGGACCCTGGCAGTGGCGGGCTGCACAGGCTCCCCAGAAGGGCGGTGTGGATAGTGACCTATGCTCGCACACAGGCTTCTTGGTGGCGGCAGCAGCAGCTTTAGCATCTCATGCACGTCTCTGGGGTCCGCGCTTTTAGCCGTGGCTCGCGCCCATCTCTGGAGCTCCTTTTAGCAGCGCTCTTAATCCCCTCTCCTCGCGCACCAGGAAACAGAGGGAAGAAAAAGTCTCTGGCCTCTTCGGCAGGTCCAGACTTTTCCCCAGACGCCCTCCCGGCTAGCCGTGGTGTACTAACCCCTTGCAGGTGTGTTCATGCCGCCAACCCCAGTCCTCTCCCTGCGCTCTGACGGAAGCCCGAGCCTCAGCTCCCAGCACTGCCCGCCCCGGCGGGTGAGCAGACAAGCCTCTTGGGCTGGTGAGTGCCAGTCAGCACCGATCCTCTGTGCGGGAATCTCTCCGCTTTGCCCTCCGCACCCCTGTTGCTGTGCTCTCCTTCGCGGCCCCGAAGCTCTCCCCCTCCGCCACCCGCAGTCTCCGCCCGCGAAGGGGCTTCCTAGTGTGTGGAAACGTTTCTTCCTTCACAGCTCCCTCCCACAGGTGCAGGTCCCGTCCCTATTCTTTTGTCTCTGTTTTTTCTTTTTTTCTTTTGCCCTACCCAGGTACGTGGGGACTTTCTTGCCTTTTGGGAGGTCTGAGGTCTTCTGCCAGCGTTCAGTAGGTGTTCTGTAGGAGTTGTTCCACGTGTAGATTTATTTCTGGTGTATCTGTGGGGAGGAAGGTGATCTCCCCGTCTTACTCTTCCGCCATCTTCCCAATCCCCCCTGTTTTTGTGTTTGAGTGAGTTTTAGTTCTGAGTTTAAGTGATAAACATAGTTTGAAATGTTTTATTGAAATGTAATAAATACAGCTAGAATGATTGATGAAATAGTAATGAATCATGCTGATGTCTCTAGTTGTAGCATACCATTAAGGGGAGGTTTAAACTCCCGTCTTTAACTTAAAAGTTTCATGTAGTTTAGCTTCTTAATGAATTTATGATATTGTTGCAGGTTAATTTCTTGAAATACTTTAGTGGAAGTAATTCGAAGATGATAGGTATGAAGGTATGATTTGCTTCACAGATTCCTGAGCACTGTCTGGCTGTGTTGATATAAGGGTTGTTTGGTTTCAGCATCCTGGAGTAGCATCTCTTTTTAGGCCCAATGAAGGGCCAGCTCATGAGTGTAAAACCTCTTCAGAAGAGGTTAATGTTCGCATTGTCACTTCTATGGGTAGAACTACTCGGTTATCTCCTTCTAACAATCGCAGTTCTCCTGGCTTTAGGTCTGAAGCAGGGATTACAGAGAGTCAGAATTTAAAGCTTCATAATCTGTGTAGTCGTAACTCCAGTCTCATTGGTGCCCTAGAGTTTTTACAGTCAGAGAAGGATGATTGATGTAAAGAAGTCATAAGGATGTGAAGGCAATTAAGATTGTGACGATGGCTGTTAAATTGTTCAGATTGTTTTGACTTCTTGTGCATCTCTTGTGTTTGTATGTGTTAGTTTAGTCGTTAGTATGAGTGAAATAATATAAAGAACCAAAGAGCCAATGAAAAATATGATGATTTGGGACTTCCGTGGTGGTCCAGTGGCTAAGACTCAGCATTCCCAATGCTGACGGCTGGGGTTCGATCCCTGGTCAGGGAACTAGATCCCGCATGCTACAACCAAGAAGTCCGCATGCCGCAAGTAATGTCCTGAATGCCGCAAGTAACATCCCGCATGCAACATCTAAGACTCGGTGCAGCCTATGTAAATAAGTAAATTAAAAAAAAAAGATGATTCATGTGTGATCATGGAAATGTAGGAAGCTCTTCTATCATGGGTGATGTTGCATCTTGAAAGCCTAGTTGAAAAGGATATGCCATGGAGAGGGATAGGGCTTTCACCTATAATTTAACTTTGACAAAGTTATGTACTTTTTATTAATATCTCATTTATTGAGAAAGACATAATGGTTATGGTATTGGCTTGAAACAGTATAAGACGGTTTGGTTCCTTCCTTTCCTAGTTTTTTCTTTTCTTTTCTTTCTGGGTGCATTGGGTCTTAGTTGCAGCACACGCGATCTTTGAGGCATGTGGGATCTTTTCATTATGGTGCGCGGTATGCTCAGGTTTCTCTCTAGTTGTGGCATGTGGGTTTTCTCTTCTCTAGTTGTGGTGCGCAGGCTCCAGAGCGCATGGGCTCTGTAGTCCGCGGCACACAGGCTCTCTCGTTGAGGCTCGCGAGCTAAATAGCTGTGGCTTAGTTGCCCCGGGGCATGTGGGATCTTAGTTCCCCAACCGGGGATTGAACCCGTGTCCCCTGCACTGGAAGGTGGATTCTTTATCACTGGACCACCAGGGGAGTCCCCTAGTTACTTTATTTATTTGGCCGTGCCATACATCATGTGGGATCTTAGTTCCCCAACCAGGGATCAAACCCGAACCCCCTGCATCGGAAGGGCAGAGTCTTGACCACTGGACTGCCAGGGAAGTCCTTTTCCTACTTATTTTAGACTGACATAAGTGGGTTCTTCAAATGTGTGATATGGTGGAGGGCATCCATGTAATCACTCTAAGTTTGCAGTGGTTACATCTACTGTTGAGACCGCTCTTTGTGATGCAAGTGCTTCTCAGATGATGAAAAGTATTAGTATGACTGCTGTACCTGAAATGCAGGAACCTATTGATGAAATGGTATTTCACGTCGTATATGCGTCAGGGTAGTCAGTATATCATTGTGGTATTCCAGATAAACCGAGGAAATGTTGTGGGCAGAAGGTTATATTTATGCCTACAAATATAAGTACACAATGGATTTTTGCTCCTGCTGAATTGAGTGTATAAGCTGAGAATAGTGGGAATCAGTTGCACAAAGCCTCCTATGGTGGTGAAGACCGCTCTTAATGCACAGTGGAAAAGTGCAACTCCGTAGTGTGTGTCAAGAAGGACAGTATCTAGGGATGAGTGGGCTCTAACAATTCCTGTTAAACCATCTGTAAAAGGAAAAGAAATCCTAGGGCTCATAATATAGCGGGGGATCATTTGATGTTACCTCCGTGAAGAGTGGCTAATCAGCTAAATTCTTTTACTCCTGTGGGAATAGCGATAATTGAAGTAGCTGATGTAAAGTATGATCGTGTATCAGCATCTGTACCTACTGGTATAGATGGGCTCATGACCTAAAAGGTCAACAAACATATTAAAAGATGCTCAAGCTTGGGCTTCCCTGGTTGCACAGTGGTTGAGAGTCGGCCTGCCGATGCAGGGGACACGGGTTCGTGCCCCGGTCTGGGAAGATCCCACATGCCGCGGAGTGGCTGGGCCCGTGAGCCATGGCCGCTGAGCCTGCGCATCCAGAGCCTGTGCTCCGCAACAGGAGAGACCACAACAGTGAGAGGCACATGTACCGCAAAAAAAAAAAAAAAAAAAGACGCTGAAGCTCAAATGTACATGTATTTGACTGTGTTAGGGCCTCAGATGCCATAGCTGAGGTGAAGCATCCCCCAAATTTAAAAAATAATGGGGGGACTTCCCTGGTGGTCCAGTGGTTAGGACTCAGCACTTTCACTGTCGTGCCACAGGTTCAGTCCCTGGTCGGGGAACTAAGATCCCACAAGCTGCAAGGTGTGGCCAAAAAAAAAAAAAACTAAAGTGGGAGGGATCCTACTAGTGTGTAGAATAAGAAATAAAGTCCTGCATCAGTCGTTCTGTTGGACTATATAATCGGGTAATGATAATAAGTGTTGCAACTAGTGTTTCAAATAAAATGTAAACTAGGATTCGTTCTATGGCAGTCATTTTTTTTTCTTCTAGGAAACATTTTATATTATTAATTTTTATTGCAGTATAGTTGCTTTACAATGTTGTGTTAGTTTCTACTGTACAGCAAAGTGAATCCGCTATAGGTATACATATATCCCCTCTTTTTTGGATTTCCTTCCCATTTAGGTCACCACAGAGCATTGAGTAGAGAGAGCTCCCTGTGCTATACAGTACATTCTCATTAGTTATCTATTTTATCCATAGTATCAGTAATATGTATATGTCAATCCCAATCTCCCAATTCATCCCACCCCTCCTTCCCCCTTGGTATCCATGTTTGTTCTCTACATCTGTGTCTCTATTTCTGCTTTGCAAATAAGACCATCTATACCATTTTTCTAGATTCCACATATATGCATTAATATATATTTGTTTTTCTCTCTCTGACTTACTTCATTCTGTATGACAGTCTATAGGTAAATCCACATCTCTACAAATGACCCAATTTCATTCCTTTTTACAGTTGAGTAATATTCCATTGTATATTTATACCACACCTTCTTTATCCATTCCTCTGCTGATGGACATTTAGGTTGCTTCCATGTCCTGGCTATTGTAAATAGTGCTGCAGTGAACATCGGGTGCATGTGTCTTTTTGAATTGTTTTTCTCTGGTTATATGCCCAGTAGTGGGATTGGTGGGTCATATGGTAGTTCTGTTTTTAGTTTTTTAAGGAACCTCCATAGTGGCTGTATCAATTTACATTCCCACCAACAGTACAAAAGAGTTCCCTTTTCTCCACACCTTCTCCAGCATTTATTGCCTGTAGATTTTTTGATGGTGGCCATTTGACCGGTGTGAGGCGATACCTCATAGTTTTGATTTGCATTTCTCTAATAATTAGTGATGTTGAGTATCTTTTCATGTGTTTGTTGTCTATCTGTATGTCTTCTTTGAAGAAATGTCTATTTAGGTCTTCCACCCAGTTTTTGATTGGATTGTTTGTTTTTTTGATATTGAGCTGCATGAGCTGTTTGTATATATTTGGAGATTAGTCCTTTGTCAGTTGCTTTGTTTGCAAATGTTTTCTCCCATTCTGAGGGTTGTCTTTTCATCTTGTTTATGGTTTCCTTTGCTTTGCAGAAGAATTTAAGTTTAATTAGGTCCCATTTGTTTATTTTTGTTTTTATTTTCATTATTCTAGGAGGTGGGTCAAAAAAGATCTTGCTGTGATTTATGTCAAAGAGTGTTCTATGTTTTCCTCTAAGAGTATTATAGTGTCTGGTCTTATATTTAGGTTGTTAATCCATTTTGAGTTTATTTCTGTGTATGGTGTTAGAGAGTGTTCTAATTTCATTCTTTTACATGTAGCTGTCCAGTTTTCCCAGCACCACTTATTGAAGAGGCTGTCTTTTCTCCATTGTATATTCTTGTCACCTTTGTCATAGATTGGGTGACCATAGGTGTGTGGGTTTATCTCTGGGCTTTCTATCCTGTTCCATTGATCTATGTTTCTGTTTTTGTGCCAGTACCATACTCTCTTGATTACTGTAGCTTTGTAGTATAGTCTGAAGTTGGGCAGCCTTATTCCTCTAGCTCTGTTTTTCTTTCTCAAGATTGCTTTGGCTATTCAGGGTCTTTTGTGTTTCCATATATGGTAGTCAATGTTAAGATTAGAAATATTTGTCATTTTACTAGTATGGTGATGTACAGTTTTTTCTGGGTTAGGGATTCTTTGGACAGGTGGAATTGGCTGGCTAGAAGTATGAGTGGCAAAAGTTGTGTTGGTAAAGCTAATGGTGGTGCTGATAGGGAGTCAGAGAAAAAAACTAGTGAAGAGTTGAGGCTATAATCATTCAATTGGCTGAGTAGGCTTATTCAACTAATCAGAAAGCTGTGGGCTATAGGGTTACTTCCTATTCTATTATTCTTTGATAATCCTGTTAGTGGTATTAATATAATTGTAAGGATAATGATTTTTGACATTGGAAAACGTTAAGATTTTGTACCTCGTCGGTGCCATGTATGTGTGATACTATTACTAATAGGGATAGTCCAAGTGCAGCTTTGTAAGCTGCAAATACTAGTAGCACAATGGGTATTCTGCTAGAGTGAAATGTGTTTAGAATTATTAGGGTTGCAAATAATTATTAGGTTGCTATAATGAATAGTGATAATATATTCCTTCTTGGCATAGTATCTAGTGAGGATATTAGGTAATATTGCTACATTAGTAATCCTACAAGAGATACTGAACATGCTATAATAATATATATATTAAAGGCACTTGATAATTATGAACTTAATCATAATCTAATGAGTTTAAGTCCTTTATTGTAGCTTAAACTAATGATCATTTTCAGTTCATTCTAGTGCTTTTTGGGTTCATTCATAGGCCAGCCTTGTTGCTAGTAGTAAGGTTAGAAACAGAGCTATAATGAGCATTGTTTTTTAGGTTGTTTAGATGCTCAGAGTAAAGGTAAAAGGAGAGCAATCTCTAAGTCGAAGAGAAGAAATGTCAGAGCCACTAAGAAAACCTTTCTGGAACAGGGTAAGCGTGCCGACCATATGGGGTCAAATCCACGCTCGTAGAGACTTGTTTTTTCTAAATATTTAATGGAAGGAGTCAGAATGTGATACATACAAGCAGTGAGGATAGTACTCTATTTGTGATTAATATCAGTATAAGATTTATTATTTTTCAGATTATACCAACAGTAATTGATTGAAAGTCAATTAATGATTTAATACTAAAGAAGAAGATCCTCATCAATAAATAGATATGTAAAGGAATAGTCATACTATGTCTACAAAATGTCAATATCAGGCTGCAAAGTCCAAGTGGTGACTGGATGTAAAGTGAAATTTTAATTGGTGTAAGAAGCAGACGATTAGGAAAGTAGAATCAATCATTCCATGTCGGCCGTGGAATCCTGTAGCCATGAAGAAAGTTGATCCATATACCCCATCTAAATTGTAAAAGACGTTTCGTACTATTCTGAGGCTTGTAGAAGTGTGAAGTAAACACGCAACGCAACTGTCATAGAAAGGGCTTGGAGCGTATGTGTTTGGTTTCCTTCTATGAGGTTGTGGCAGGCTCAGGTGATGGGTACCCCGGAGGCTAATAGGACTGAGGTGTTGAGGAGTGCTCCTTCTAGTGGGTTTAGAGGGCAGATGCCTGGGATGGTCAGCATCCGCCTAGTTCAGGGGTGGGGTGAGGCTCGAGTGATGGAAGGCTCAGAAAAAGCTGGTAAGAAAGAGGGCTTCTGAAATCATGAAAAGAATGCGTTCATATTGAAGTCCTTCTGGAACAATTGGTACAGGATGGCCTTGGAAGGTGCTTTCTTGGACGATGTCTTGTCATCACTGTTATATTGAGTATTAGTAAGCCTGGTGCTAATAATAGTACTGAATTAAACTGAAATCCTATGACAAGGCCAGATGTTATTAGGAGGGCTGGAAGAGCTCCTGTAAGGGGTCAGGGACTAGGATTTACTCTGACATGCAGGGGTTTCGTGGGTCTTTGTGTGTTGTCATATACGTAGAGACTTACTAGTAGGGTGAATATTTAAGTGTGAATTAGGGGGACAGCGAATTCGAAGATTGTGAGTAGGATAAGAATAATGACTGTCAGGACTTCCCTGGTGGTCCAGTGGTTAAGAATCCTCCTTTCAATTCAGGGGACGCAGGTTTGATCCCTGGTCGGGGAACTAAGATCTGACATGCCGAGGGGCGACTAAACCTGCGAGCTCTAGAGCCTGCATGCCGCAACTAAGACCCGATGCAGCCAAATAAATATTAAAAAAAAAAAATAATGACTGTCATAAGGGCTGTGGTGGGTACTACTAATATGTAGTAGTGCTAGAGTTGCCCCTCCGATTCAATGAATTAATCAGTGACCTGCTCTAATACTGGCTGTTAATCGAATGGCTAAGGCTATTGGTTGACTAAATAGTCTCATAGTTTCAGTGATGACTAGCACAGGGATAAGAGACACTGGGGTCCTTGTGGTAGAAAATAGGCCAAGGATGCTTTTGTTTTGTGGGAAAAACCAGTCATTACAGTTCCTGCTCATAGAGGGATTGCTAGACCTGAATACATTGAGAGTTGTGTGGTGGGTATAAATGAAGGTGGTAGGGGTCTTAGTAAATTTGTTGACCCAGTAAATAGAATGAGTGATTGAAGTATTCGTATTCAGGTTTGTCCTCTGTGATTATGAATGGCCATTATTTGTTTTGATGTGCATTGGACTCGTCACTGTTGAGTAAAAATGATACGGTTGTGGCTTCGTGGGCTAGGAGTGGGGAATACAATGCTTGGGACTAGAGCAATGAAGATAGCAATAGGAAGTCCTGTTATTGTTGGGGTAATGAAAGAGGCCAATAAATTTTCATTCATTTTGTTTCTCAAAGGGTGGATTGTTTTTGCATTTGAGTTTTAATTCTGGGTTTAAGTGATAAACATAGTTTGAAATTTTTCATTGGACTATAATAAGTAGGGCTAGAATGATTGATGAAATAGTAATGAATCTTGTTTATGTCTCTGGTTGTGGCATATCATTAAGGGGAGATTTAAACTCCCATTTTCTTTTTTTTTTTTAATTTTTGGCTGCACTGGGTCTTCGTTGCTGTGCGTGGGCTTTTCTCTGGTTGTGGCAAGTGGGGCCTACTCTTCGCTGTGGTGCGCGGGCTTCTCACTGCGGTGGCTTCTCTTGTTGCAGAGCGTGGGTTCTAGGCACGTGGGCTTCAGTAGTTCTGGCACGCAGGCTCAGTAGTTGTGGCTCGCAGGCTCTAGAGCGCAGGCTCAGTAGTTGTGGCGCACGGGCTTAGTGGGAACATACGGTATTTCTCTGTGCCAGACTTATTTCACTTAGCACAATGCCCTCATGGTCCATGCTGTCACAAAAGGCAGGATCTCCTTCTTTTTATGGTTGAATTATATAAATAAATATTCCACATTTTCTTTATCCATTTGTCTTTTAATGGATACTTAGGTTGTTTCCATATCTTTCTATTGTGAATAATGCTGCAATGAACATGAGTTGCAGATATCTCTTCAAGACAGTGGTTTCATTTCCTTTGGAGTTATACTCAGAAATGGAATTGTTGGATAATATTATATATTAGTTCTACTTTTAATTTTTTGAGGAAACTCCATACTATTTTCCATAATGGTTGTACCAGTTCACATTCCCATCAACAGTGCACAAGGATTCCCTTTTCTCCACATCTTTACCAACTCTTGTTATCACTTGTCTTTTTGATAGCCATTCTAACCAGTGTGACCCATAGTGGTTCTTTAATGAATAATTTGACCGCGTCCACAATAGGTTGTAATCGGCCATATGGTCCAATGATGTTTGGTCCTTTTCAAAGTTGTATATAACCTAGTACTTTTTGTTCAATTAATGTAAGGAATGCTACGGCTAGAAGAATTGCAATGAGTATTAAGATATTAATTATAAACATTGTGTTAGGGAGAGAAGTGGAACCTCTGATTATAAAGGTTTAAGTTTTATGAAGTTACCGGGCTCTGTCACCCTAACAAACCCTTTTCTTGAGTAATTAGGAATTATTATATCATTAATTTTTTTTTTTTTTTTTTTTTTTTTGGGCTGTGCCACACGGCATGTGGAATCTTAGTTCCCTAACCAGGGATCAAACCCACGCCCCCTGCATTGGAAGCACAGTGTTAACCACTGGACCACCAGGGAAGTCCCTATATCATTAATTATTTTAAGGCATTTTTATAAAGTAGGCTTTATTTCTCTTGCCCTTTCAAACTGGGAAAAATATAGAGTAGATAGAAACCGACCTGGATGACTCCTGTCTGAACTGGGATCAAATAGGATTTTAATCGTTGAACAAACAAATCTTTAATAGCGGTTACACAATTGGGGTGTCCTGATCCAACATCGAGGTTGTAAACCCTGTTGTTGATATGAACCCTAGAATAGGGTTGTGCTGTTAGCCCAAGGGTTACTTGTTCTATTGATCAATTTTTTTGGATCAATAAATGATAAATTATTTTGACTAGCAGGTCTATATTTTAATCACTCGGAGTTTGTTTTGTTCTCTGAGGTCACCCGGACCAAAATTGTTAACCCACATGAAATTTTTGTTGTCCCTTAATCGTTTATATTTTGGGTTAATTAATTAAAGCTCCATAGGGTCGTCTCATCTTATTTTGTCATTGCCACCTCTTCACGGGAAGGTCAATTTCACTGATCGAAAGTAAGTGACAATAAAACCCTCGTGTGGTCATTCATACAGGTCCTCATTTAGAGAACAAATGGTGATGTTACCTTTGCATGGTCAGGATACCTCGGTCGTTTAACAGATGTCACTGGGCAGGCAGTGCCTCTAATACTTCTTATGCTAGAGGTGATGTTTTTGGTAAATAGGTGGGGTTTGTGTTTGCAGAGTTCCTTTTACTTTTTTAAAATCTTCCTTAGGTGCATAACTGTATAAAGGTTAACGGTGTATTTGATAAATAGTTTATCGTTGGTTTTGTTTATTTACTGTTAATTATCAGTATAGCATTGGTCACTGATGTAAGCTTATGCAAGGAGAAATATTTCTTGTTACTCATTAACATTACTGCTTCTATTAATAAGTCCAGTATTAAACTAGGAGTTAATTTGTTGTTGGTATTAAGATAATTATTTTGTTGGTAATTCCATGGCAGTCCAGTGGTTAGGACTCTGCGCTTCCACTGCAAGGGGGCACGGGTTCAGTCCCTGGTCGGGGAACTAAGATCCTGCAAGCCACATGGTGTGGCCAAAAAACAAAACAAAAAAAAAAGAGAGAAGATAATTATATTGTTGAGCTTGAATGCCTTCTTAATTGGTGGCTGCTTTTAAGCCAACTATGGTATTGTTTATATTTACTCTCTAGATAAGGTTGTATCCTGTTTCTAAAAAGCTGTACCTTTTTAGATGAACATTTAGAAATACATTAAAATTTATAGTTTTTTTGGTAATTTTTAAAGTTGAACTAAGTTTCTGGACAACCAGCTATCACCAGGCTCATTAGGCTTATCACCTCTACTTATAAATCTTCTCACTGTTTTGCCACATAGGTGAGTTTATTCTGGTAAACTGTTCGTAAGTAGCTCGTCTGCCTTTGGGATATTTAACTTAAATTCTCTTTGTTAAATATTTACTAGTTAAATCACTATGCAAAAGGTAAAAGGGATAAACTTTGCTTTTTATTACTTTTAATATTTCTTTCATCATTACCTTATGGTACTTTATAATGTCAAAAAATTTGGGGGGACTTCCCTGGTGCTGCAGTGGTTAAGAATCTGCGTGGCAATGCAGGGGACATGGGTTTGAGCCCTGGTCCGGGAAGATTCCACATGCCGCAGAGCAACTAAGGCCGTGCACCACAACTACTGAGCCTGTGCTCTAGAGCCCACGAGCCACAACTGCTGAGCCTGCGTGCCACAACTACTGACTGAAACCTGAGTGCCTCGAGCCCGTGCTCTGCAATGAGAAGTCACCGCAATGAGAAGCCTGCACACCACAACGAAGAGTAGCCCCTGCTCACCGCAACTAGAGAAAGCCTGTGCACAGTAACAAAGACCCAATGCAGCCAAAAATAATAAATAAAATTTAAAAAATACTACTGACTAAAAAAAGCAAACTATACCACGCTGTACATTGTTTATGGATACATCTATATACAATGTCAGACAAGAAAAACAGGAAAGATATCCACCAAATTCAAGACAGTGTTTACCTTTGGAAAAGGAAAGAGAATAAGATTAGAGGTGGTGGTACTTTAAAAGTATAACTTCATTTTCTCTTTAAACAAGGGCCCTTAAAGCAAATACAGCAAAATGTTATGATCCACTAAAGCTGCGTGGTATCTACAACAAGCATTATCCTCTGTACTTCCAGTGCTTGACATATTTCAAAAATTTTTAAAGTAGCTAAATGCAAAGATATCAGGGAAAGAACAATACTTCCCACTTTCGTTAAACCAATTTTCTATGGTAGACGTTATTTGTAGAATTATAATTTAGTGTAAGAAATAAAACAAGTTTTTCTATTTTAAATTGTTTTGGGGTAGTCAGGCCTACAGAAATTTTTTGCTTTTAATTTTAATTGAAGTACAGTTGACTTACAATGTTGTAGGAATTTCTTAAAACTGGAAATTTTATTTCTCCTAGCTAGGTCACAATCCTTTACATGCTTATGACAGACACTGTTGATCCCTAACCCATGACGCTTTCTCTTGCTAACAGAACCAATTTTGTTCAGGTATCAGAAGGCTATAGGCTTCAAAGGATATTCACAACCTAAGGGGAGGAATCTTGATTACTTTAAGCCAATCACAGAAATTCTAGTCTCCATGTTAAAAATTGATTTGGAAACAGGCATTTAATATCTCCTAGTAAGATAAGTAGGTGAAGTCCACCAAGGGGCTTCTGTGAAAAAGGAACACCTTGAAAGGACATGGAAGAATCAACAACCTCTTCTGGCCTTTGGACATTGTTGTACAAGCAGATGATGCCTGGAGATGTTGCCACCATCTTGCGAAACCATAAAGGGTCAATCCAGAAGACAAAAACTCTCACAGCAGAAGGTGGATGGGCAAGGACCTCCCTGGTGGCCCAGGGGAAAGACTCCGTGCTGCCAATGCAGGGGGCCTGGGTTTGATCCCCAGTCGGGGAACTAGATCCCACATGCATGCCACAACTATGACCCAGCATGGCCAAAATAAATAATAAATTAAAAAAAAAAAAAAAAGGTGGATGGGCAGAAAAACATGGCAAGAGCCTGGGTCCCTGGTGAGCCACTGAATTTACCAGTTGTGGAACTGCCCTACCCAGACTTCTTGTGAAATAAATTTTCCTTACTGTTTAAGACCCACTTATTTAATTAGGTTTCTGCTCCTTGCAGTTGACTGCACATTGATAAAATCACACTCTTTATCAAAACGAAACACAAAACTGAAGAATGTACAAATTCCAGTGAGTTCTTGACGACTATAAAGACCTTGTTATTCTGTATGTCTGGAGGCAGGAATTTTGCAAACTACACAAATAGTTGTAGCTTTACCAGAACCACCACCTCAGTTTTGCTTCACACTTTCCCAATCATTGAACAGCTTGAGAGAGAATGTACCTATTTTGTTTTTAGGATTGTTGGCCACACTGAGAAATGTGATCGAGTCCAAATTTGCTTCTTTGGGAGTATTTAAAGCCATATTTAGTCCATAACATTCCTTTGTAACTCTTTTTTTTTTTTTTTTTTTTTTGCGGTACTTGGGCCTCTCACTGTTGTGGCCTCTCCCGTTGCGGAGCACAGGCTCCAGACGCACAGGCTCAGCGGCCATGGCTCACGGGCCCAGCCGCTCCGCGGCATGTGGGATCTTCCCAGACCGGGGCACGAACCCGTGTCCCCTGCATCGGCAGGTGGACTCTCAACCACGTGGCGCCACCAGGTAAGCCCATTTCTTTGTAACTCTTCACACAGGGCTCCCTAAAAACGTTGTTTCAATGTGTATTCCAACTTTCCAAGAAGAGGGACAGCCCATGGGTAGGAGTTGGACGTGTTTCTTTTCTACCCATGCCCCACGCCCAAGCAGATCCAAAGTCCAGTATTCTTACCAAGGTTGTAGAGCCAACTCCTAGAACTCTGGAGAAAGCTTTCATTTAAACACCATGTTTTTATAATAATTAAACAACTGCAAAGGTGTGAACAATAAAGTGGGTTTATTTAAAAAGAAGACTACAAAATTTGACACAGAGAGATATAAAAGACTCAGGATTTAAAATTATTAAATACAAAAATGATTGGCTATAAACAATGTAAAAAATACATTTCCCAGTCCCCAAACAGAAGTATAGCAATTATAAAATTTTTGTACTGTATGTGCATTTCCCTTATCATTTTTAAGAACCATTCTTTCTAAACAGTCTATTTGTGTAAATATAAATTTACCATAAATGTTAATAAAAAATTATTTTACATTTGAATTTACTGAGTGTGCCCTTTTCTGTAAGTAACAGTATCTTTGGTTTCAAGTTCACCTTGAAATTTTTATTTACCACAAAGACCTTTTTACTCCTAACTCCTTCTACAATAGAAGACGTAGGCTAATCAGTCATGGGTCCTGTAAAAAACAACGTGAAGAAAGGTTCTAGAGTGACCCAAAATACCAGTGAAGATATTACCTTTTGGTGGCCAGCTAAGAGGTCCATTCTGCGCCAATGAAACAAATGGAAGTGAAACCTCAGAACAAGCAGAGCTTGAAAGTTCCACGCCAACATGCTGTGGATGTGAGGCCAGCAGAGGACATTCCATCAAACTCAACTGAGCCCAGTGCATGACTGGGGACCCTGAGGTAGCCCAGATGGTCTGCTCTGAATCCTAGCTGGGTGCAGATGATACTTAAAAGGACAATGGTATAGCTGGATGTGAAATTTGAGAACCTGCCTATCAATCATAAGCTGCTTATCTTTGAACCCAAGACCCAGGCTATTTCTCCTCTCTCAGACAGCACACCTAGTAAAAACAGCATCCAAGATTGGTTTCATTATCTCCCAAGCAGGTAGTGGTGACATCACCACTAGCACTAGCATCCAAGCTCTGATACAAATGGATAAGGTTCTAAGTCAGTAAGAGCAGAAGCTGTGTCCGGCCATCTGCGTCTGAAAACCATCTACAACACACAATTGGCAGATGAGAAATTTAAAAAGGATGAGGTCATTAAACTACCTCACTGGAAACATGATTCCACTCTTTCAGACAGAAAACCGACTAGCCCAGAAGACTTTCACCAAAGTACTGAAGGATCTGATGCATGGGCTCATTGCCTGAGCCCTACAGTCTTGAGTCAAAAAAATCTACCAGGAGGACAGGAAAGGTCTAGTCTGTGAACCACTTGGTCAGAAAGGTCCCGTTTAAAAAAAAAAAAAAAAAAAGGACCCACTTTAAGAAAGGTCTTGCTCAAAGTGCCCTGGCTGGCTGGCTCTAAGACAGACTGCCAGCAACAGACAGTTCTTCCAAATTATCAGAACTGGGTATGAAGTGTCTTCTGAGAATGGTTTGACTACTCCCTTACACCATCAGCAGTATTAAACTGGGCAGGAATCTCTGGATATTCACTTTCTTAAGAAGGTCTCCTGGGCTTCCCTGGTGGCACAGTGGTTGAGAGTCCGCCTGCCGGTGCAGGGGACACGGGTTCGTGCCCCGGTCTGGGAGGATCCCACATGCCATGGAGTGGCTGGACCCGTGAGCCATGGCTGCTGAGCCTGCGCGTCCGGAGCCTGTGCTCTGCAGCGGGAGAGGCCACAACAGTGAGAGGCCCGCGTACCGCAAAAAAAAAAAAAAAAAGAAAAGGTCTCCTTTGAAGAGAAACCAGAGCAATGCCTATGTGGGAACAAGAACCCTAAAGATCCTGCTCTATACTCTATGCAATTAAAAGGGCCCAAGATTCCGGAGAATCTGCCATCAAGGAAGCCAGAGCCAGAGGCCCAGCTATGCCTGATGAAGTAGTACATGGACCATTCTTATAAGGAGACAGAAGAGGGAGGCTCTCAAATCAAAAATCAAAGATTGGGGTTTTAAAAGAAGATTGGCTCCAAAGAAAACACTGAACAGAACCTGCAGAGCTGTATTAACTTCAGTAGAAATAATCATATGGCAAAAGGGAGCAAACCATCTTCTGTCTTCTAGTATGAACTCATCTCTTCAGGCATCTGGAAGTGGTTGAGGCCTACTTTTATAACTACTTTCACTGCATTGTGCAAAAGTGTATCTTATCTTTCTTTGGTCCTTAGTCATGATAGCAGTTTCTTCCATTTTTCTATCTTTCTACATAAAGATCTTTTTTTTTTACAAGATATTGACAAGCAAAGTACAGTATGAACATGGGGTTACTGATGCTATTGCTTTTGTAACATGTAAAATATCAACATCTCCCATATATTTTCTATTAGGCTATAAAAGGTCTCAGAAAGAGTCAATTATTATTATCCTAAAATGTTACAGTATAATTTTAAGTCTGCGTGAGATACAGTAAAGACTGAGTTTTACATTTTAAGGAAAAAAACCTAGACCAACATTTAAAATATTGATCTCTTAAATATACATTAAATTTTATCAAGTCATCAAAAAGCAAAGTTATAGTTAAGCAAGTTAATTTAAAAATGAAACCATTTCTAAATGGATAAACTTAATCATGCTGTTTATACAGCTATAAAGCGTAATTTGAAAGCTAAGCCTAGTAACAATGACAGAATAATTTATCATCAGTTGAGCTATGTGATTTAAACAAACAATTGCCCTCACCTCCAAACAAAACAAAACTTCATCTGACAGAAGTTTCAACTGTTACCAAAAAATATACATATATTTTTTAAAACAAAAAGCCCTCTGGCCCAATTTGTGGTGACTGACACACAGTCCAATCAATACTGATCAAACTGCCTTTCTGCCTTGTGTTCCAAAAGAAGTGGTTTAATAATGACAGACTCTACAAGAGCTTCTGCCAGGGCTCAGGCACCACGCAGTGGCGACGTAACACCTGTTCCCTAGAGTCCCTGAGCATTAAGTGGTTCATTAACAGTAGCCTCAGGTTTTCTTGGCTGGGGCTCCTTACGTTTTTCATAGACCATAAGGAAAAAGTCAGACAGGAACACAAAACTTGCTAGAAATCCAAACACCTGAGGAGGGAAAAGGGGCAAAGATTATATGAGGAATGCTGCAATATACTCTCACATTTCCTACTTGGCTCTGATCGTGTTTTATACAAGCAAGACAATTCATCAATTTATCTTATACACATCATTCTTAACATCAGTGGTTAAAAATCTTTTAAGATCAAAAAATGGAAAGAAGTTACAAAAAAAGAATTCCAGAATAATGGCCATTAGTCAAGGTCACAATATATTAATGTCCTGTCGTGTGTGTGTGTGTGTGTATGTGTGAGGTGCCAATCTATGAAGCTAAGGTTAATAGATGAAAAACAAAATCCTATAACATGATACAAAACACTGGATTGTTAGCAATGGTTTAGACTGACAGATGAGAAGAGCAGGCAGCCATGCCTACGTAAAAATGGAAAAGGTTATTTGTATCAAAACAGAAATTCTATTTTGAAGATACTTTTAGGTTAAATGGTTCAATTACCTAAAAAATATTTTCCAGCTCACTGTCACACTGTAATGACACAGCAACATGACGCCACTACCTACTACCTCTTCCTTAAATCACTTCCTCATTATACTCTTCTAACATCTAATCAAACATTCTGAGAATTCTGTCAAGAGACAGAAGCCCATGGTGCAAATTTAGCTTCTTCACTAGAAAAACCCTTAAGGAAGGGGGCCAAAGAAGTGCTCTGTAAAAAGAGAAAATCGATGTAGGTTACAGCTAAAGTCCCAATTCTAAGGCTCCAGCTCCATGAAGTTTAACATTTTGTTGTCATTTGCTGCAGTCTCTTGCCCTTCACACCCCATCCCTCCATTCTGCCTCATTTCACTGTAAAGCAAACGGAGCTCCCTATTCATTAATTCACCTGGATGTCCCCAACACATCCAACCAAAATGTAATTATCAATTCCACCCCTCGAAACCCAAGTCCCTTCTCCACTCTGGAGTCTGTATTTTGGCTTGATGGCATCTGTCCCCTTATTTGACTGGCAAATTTATTTGACACTTTAAAGGCAGATCAGATGTCATCTTGTCTACGAAGACATCTCTGACCACCTTAGAAAGCTCTGGTCCGTACAGGACCCTCTATGCATATAACCCAAATGATCTTCTAGCTCTTCTGCTCACATCACAATTTTTTAAAAAATGGACTCCCTCACCCATTTCAGTCTGTATAACTTTCATAATTTAAATAGTTGCAAAAGGTTAATTTCCAGCAGATTATAAATACTGAGCTTTTAAACCACCAGTCACTCTTAAATATATCTAATGAAATCTGAATACTGTAACATTCTGACATACCACCTAATTAAAACACATAAATAAGCTTTTTTTTAATAGCTGGTAATTTTAGGACATGCTTTCTTTCCCCCCACGAACTCAACATTTCCTCAACTTTATTTTACTTCCTCCACAGGATTTTACAGCAATACATTTTTATACTAGAAAGTATTTTACTGATTCACCCTATCATACTCTTCTGCAACAAAAATATGATTACAAACAAATTAAGCATAAGGCTTTTTTTCTCTTCAACTGGTTCATGTATCCATGACTAAATATTACTTATTGCTAGAATGCATCAAGGTTCGGCATTAATTTTATTGTTTTGTTTTTATACATGTAAGTACTAAGAAATCGTGTTCACATAAATAGGTAGATACGTTATAGCCATCTAATTCTCTGAACTCCTTTTGAGTTGTTCTATCATAAAAAGCAGTTTTAATGATCTATTAGCCGACAGTTCAATTAATTACAACTTCAATTTTCTTATGAACAAAGCATTAATTGGAAATCAGCTGACTAGTAAGAGGACTTGTTAACCAGTTGTTAGTTGTTCATGTTCACAGCACTGGCACCAATTAAGTCCATGATCCTTGATTTGCAATTCTGAATTCCAAAAAGCAACAAAAACTCGAAGTTTCATGATTTACTTGGCTGAAAATTGACACAAGGTAAAACTCTTTACAGTCTTTATCTATCTCTTTAACTGTGAATATTCAGATGCTTCAGAAAAATTAATATGTTGGATTACAAGGTGCTGCCCAGGCCCTCTGAAGGTGTGTAATACAGTATATGCACAGTATTACCTTTCTAAAGTGCAGAATATTCTGAATTCTAAAAAACATTTGGTCCCTCAAGGATTTCAGATAAAAACATTTACTTATCTATCTCTTATACTAGGCTGAACTTTGGGGTCATTTCTCCTGTCTATTCTCTACACCTAAAACAGCATGTGATATGTAGGTGTGTTTCTGTTGAACCAAAAAGGGGAGAAATATAAGATAATCAAGTCAATTTTACCACTTCCATTAGCAATAAAGTTCATATGTGGCTTCAATGGATTTTTGTTAACAAAACTCAAATTCTAAAGACAGGTTCTAGGTTTTTAAGGCTATCATATTTATTTGCTTTTAGGCCTCTAATCAAATTACACTAAAAAATAAGTTAAAAGACAAACCACTCTCCCTTATTGTATAACCTGTCAAGTACTTTCCAAATTCCATATTTCTAAGCAAATAAAAATAAGCGAAGATAAAAGGTACTTACAATTGCAGCAAGTTCAGCCGGGGTACTGTCATGTGTCAAAGCGAATAAGATGGATGCCACCAAAAACACCAATCCTGTTCCCACAGTAATATAAAAATCCTATACATACACATAAAACATAAGGAATACAGCATGGTTAGGGTGGCTGAAAACAAATGTTTTAATTTTTAACTTTTAAAAAACTTCAGTGACTTTTTTTCTTGACTCAAACTTACATACTTCAACTTCTAACTTTTCAATAAGCCTGGTATTTGATAAATACCCTGTAAAGGAACACTATGCACACTCTGGACAGGGCATATTCAGAGAGTACATCACAAGATAATGTTTTAATAAAAATAGTTCTCCATTATTACTTATTTGTGGAATCTAAAAAGTAAACAAATGAGTAACAAAGACCCACAGACACAGAGAATAAACTAGTGGTGACCAGTGGGGAAAGGGAAAGGGGAGGGGCAAGATAGGGGAAGGGGATTAAGAAGTACCAACTATCATGTATAAAATAAATAAGCAACAAGGATATATTGTACAGCACAGGAAAATCTAGCCGTTATTTGCTAATGAACTTTAAATGGAGTATAATCTATAAAAATATTGAATTGCTACGTTGTTCACCTGAAACTAATACAATATTGTAAAATCAATTATATTCTATTACAAATAAATAAAAATGAAATAAAATAAAAACAGTTCCCCAAAGGTCATGCATGTGTGTGCTTATCTTTTTCTCTAGGATGTATTAATTTTTAAAAAATATTCATTTATTTATTTAGCTGCGCTGGGTCTTAGTTGCAGCACGTGGGGACTTCGTTGCTGCGTGCAGGATCTTTAGTTGCGGCATGTGGGATCTAGTTCCCTGACCAGGGATCGAACCCAGGTCCCCTGCATTGGGAACACGGAGTCTTAGCCACTGGACCACCAGGGAAGTCCCCTTTCTAGGACATATTAAGATCAAAGCCAAAGGATTTATTAAATCCCACATTACTTCCAGCAAAGAATAGCATTTTTCTTCCCTTTCAACATAATCCATGCTAGGATGGCCTGAGAGTACTTCAGTGCTTTTAAAGCACTTTGGAAAAGAGAGACTCAAAAGGATCACCCATCATTAACTAAAGACACTTAGACTTTCTTGGAATAGCATGTTGTTTTTCAATTGTGCCAAGTGGGTAATCAAACATGAGCTTGTATGATGAGATTATCTACTACATAAAAGCATCCACATCTCATCATAGTGCAGCTTACAGCAATGGAATTCTTCATCGTTTCCAAGTGTTCTCTCAGGCATCAACTCATGAGGCTCACTCTCAAATGCCAAGTGAAAACAGAGCTTGACATATACATACTTGATTCAGAGGAGAAATGGGAAAAATGATAGCCACTCCAAAGTGTTTTAAGTTTGATATTTTTTGAGTTTTCTTAAATGCAATTTCCACTAAACCTACTATCAGTAAAACTACCCAAAACAGAATTAACTATTTTGTTAGTTCACTTAACACTTATAAGAAATTTCAGAGATTTCCTCTTTGCTTCTAAAAGAGGTGTTTTTCTGCAGCACTTTTTCTTTTTTTCTATTCCTTTGAAATGAATATTATTTAAATCTCTTACATACAAATATAAAACTCTATTTACTAATATTTGGAGTACACTCAAGGAGGTATTAAAACAAGACAATCATTTTGAGACAGAACAATGTAGTATTCAATAAACATGGGTTCTAGAGCGAGACTACCTGAGTTCACATTCCAGTAATATTACTTCTTAGCTACATGATTGAATTAGTTACCTAATGTCTGTGTGCCTTTGTTTCTTCATCTGCAAAATGAGAGTAGTAACAATATCGTATTCATAGGTGATTCTATAGATTAGAGTTAATCCATGGAAAGTGCTCAGATCAGTGCCAGAAACACAATAAATGTTCCATAAACATTGGCTATTGTTATTCTTGATACAATGGGACCCACAAGAGCATGGGATAGAAAAGATTCTCTTTCCAAAAAGATTACTGTTCCTCCCTAGACACTACCACCACCACACACTCAAAACATTTTCTCTAAAACAGAAAACTCCTTACATAAAGATTTTTTTAATTTAAGTATATTAATAAGCAGACAGTAAAAGTAATTTTTAAACCATTCAAACAAACATGACTTCCTTACGATGTTAGGTGAAAAGTAGAACATACATACTCTACAATTACAACTATGTTTAAAACTTTCTATAAGACCCAAAAGGCATACAGTAAAATATTTACAAAAGCTATTTTAGGATGAAATGACTAATTTTTCTTTTTTTCCCCAGTATTTTTTTGTTTTTGTTTTTTTTGCGGTATGCGGGCCTCTCACTGTTGTGGCCTCTCGCGTTGCGGAGCACAGGCTCCGGACGCGCAGGCTCAGCAGCCATGGCTCACGGGCCCAGCCGCTCAGTGGCATGTGGGATCTTCCCAGACTGGGGCACGAACCCGTGTCCCCTGCATCAGCAGGCGGACTCTCAACCACTGTGCCACCAGGGAAGCCCTCCTCAGTATTTTAAAATTAGTATTTACTCTAAAATAACTTTTTAAATGCTCAAGTTTGATGTAATAAGTGCTTTACATTTTGCTTAGTTTGACCATTATACTAAACTGGAAAATATTATATTGTTTCTTGTCAAAAAGATCAATGTTCTTAAACACTACAGATGCAGCACTAAAAAACTATAAACATTTCTAAAAATATTTTTATGGACAGTAGTGCTATTTGCTGTTGAGATAAGAAATGAAAAAAATATTTTCAATGTTTAAAATATAAATTTACACATTCAAGCTACAAATCAACCAGCTCAGATGCTAGTGAATTTTTCCCTTGTTCAAATCTTATCACATACTAATCTGTAAAAAGGACTTTTCAAAGATTAAAAATATAATTAACAAAAATTCTAAGATATTCTCTGCATCCTCTTCTTAATACATATTTCATAAAACAAATGGGTTCTGTTGTCATTGCTATACAAAGACTCTTGTGGTGACGATATTTGCCACGATAGCATCTAAAGTTACTAGGGCAGTGGTTCTAGCAGCATTCTGCCTAGGCCACATGACTGCAGAGTGTGAGAACTGCAGAGTGTGAGACTGCAGAGTGTGAGAACTTTCCTGGGTTCAAATCTGTTTATTTTCACCCTCACTGTGTAACTTTGGACAAGTTACTTAACCACTCTCAACCTAAGTTTCTTCAACAGAAAAATGGAGCACTGAGGTGTGAAGATTCTAAATCACAGCACATAAAGTGCCTGGCACACAGTAAACACTGACAGCAGCTATTATCGGGTAAGATAACGGGAACTGTCATATATTGGCCATACCAAGAACTGCACGTATGTGTTCATCAAAGGCTTAATGGATTTGATTCAGACTCTACCTGTTTTTCAAAGTTATTTTTTTAGCTGTTTGGTATCAACTTTTTGTTTTTTAATTTTTCAAACTTAAAAGAATCATTATATATATATGTATTTTTTATTAAAGTACAGTTGATTTACAATATTGTGTTAGCTTCAGGTGTACAGCAAAGTGATTCAGTTATATTTTTTCAGATTATATTCATTATAGGTTATTACAAGATATTGAATATTGTTCCCTGTGCTACACAGTAATTCCTTTTTGCTTATCTATTTTATGTATAGTAGTTTGTATCTGTTAATCCCACAACCCTAATTTGTCCCCTCCTCCCTTCCCTCTCCACTTTGGTAACCATAAGTTTGTTTTCTATGTCTGTTAAGTCTGTTTCTGTTTTGTATACAGATTCTTTTTTAAGATTCCACATATAAGTGATATCATATAGTATTTGTCTTTCTCTGACTTACTTCACTAAGTTTAATATTCTCTAGGTCCAGTAACTAACATATTACTGCAAATGGCAATATTTCATGCTTAAAGAATTAAAAGAAGGGGATAGGAGCTCCAGTCAAGACAGCAGAGTAGAAGGATGTGGAACTCACATCCTCCCACAAATACACCAAAAATACCCCTACAAATGGAACAGTTCCCACAGAACACCTACTGAACACCAGCAGAAGACCTCAAACACCTGAAAGGACAGGAAAAATCTCCATGTGACCAGGTAGGACGAAAGGGAAAAAAAAAAGGGAAAGCAGGACGGGATCTGCGGCCATGGGAGGGAGCTGGAAAAAGGAAAGGTTCCCACACCGTGGGATACCCCCTCACTGGCAGGGAGATCAACCAGGACAGAAAGGGAGCTTCAGGTCTGTGGCAGGCAGAACAAACAGAGACCTGCACAGACAGCCGTGCCACCGCCCTGCGCATTCCAGCCTGAGATGCACATCTGCTGGTAGGGGAAGGGGCTGGGTACTGAAACTCAGGGTTTAGAGGACAGAACAGGGAGAGGGCTGCTGTTGGCTGTGTGGAAACAGCCTGAAGGGGCTGGAATGTGGTGTGGTCGCAACTGGGGATGTTTGAGGAAGAAGCCCAGGCCCGTCACAGAAGTGAAGCGCCATCGTTAAGTGGCGTATGAGGAGGCAATGGAGGCCGCCATAGCAGCCTCTTTCTCACGTGCCAGCCCCCACCTTGGCAGGCTCCAGGCGAGCGCACCCCAGCCACCGCCTTGGGGGCTCCTGCCTTGACAGGCTCCGGCGAACCAGCCGCTGCCTCGGCGGGCTCCGGGAGCAAACGCCAGTGGGTTGCCCACACACAGAGGCAGAGCTGAAACCACAGCTGGACCCCAGCGGCCACGAGACTTAGGAGGTAGGGCTGAAATCTCTACCTGCAGCTGTGCAAGCCTCAGACTTACACCTCCACTGCCAGCCGTGTAAGTTCAGCACCTGCAGGACATCCGAGGGACAACGGGTCCTCCCATGGCTTGGACAGATCTGGCCTTAGCAGCTGTGGGCTTTGTGGGCACATGCATGTGGGGACTGGGCTGGGCCAGGGTCTGAGCTGCCTCTATAGCCCCCATAGCGGGTCCAGGTGCACAACTACTATAGTCCTGGAACCTGACTTCAGTGGATCTGCGTTGGTGGCCTCGTGAAAACAAGGCCAGGGGGACACCAGGGCTGACTGATGGCATTCCCAAGGTTGAGACAGGGGCAAGGGCAGTGCCAGCAGCAGTGTACTTTGTGAGCCTGCACAACGGGTGACAGGTGAGCACACTCACATGTGAACAGATCTAGCAGAGAAATAGTCAGTGGCTCCTCTCCCAATGGGAGCACGCCAATCCCACCTACCATGCACCATCACTCAGAAATGCATCTGGGGGCGTCTACTCCAACAGCTAGGGAACAAACCCAGCCTCTGATAGAGCAGTGAAAACCACAGAGCAAGGAGGAGGCCCCACTCAATATCCAGTGCAGGTTCTGGTCACCACAACACCAGTCACACCTAGCAAGGGGATAATAACAGCTAGCATACACCGAGGAAAGAGATGGCAGGCATCCAAGCTAAAAACAGCCCTCACACCAAAGAATATCAAACCCACAAAGGCTACACAGGAACACCCCCACATAAAAACAGCCCTCCAAACCACAGTAGATAATTGTTTGTCCTCAACTCATGAAGAGAAATATAAGTAAAATGAAAAAGCAGAGGAACCATTCCCAATTAAAAGATCAAGAGAATTCCCCTGAAAGAACAAACAACAAATCAGACCTCTTCAGTCTAATAGACATCAAGTTCAAAAAGGAGATAATGAAAACACTGAAGAAGTTAAGGAGTATTGATAGAAATGCAGATTACTATAAAAAGGAACCAAGAAAAATTAGAGAACTCATTCACTGAAAGTTGAGCTAAAGGCAATGAATAGTAGAACGAATAATGCAGAAGAACAAGTGACCTGGAAGATAGAATAATGGAAATCACCCAATCAGAACAGCAGACAGAAAGGCAAATGAAAAAACAAAATGAAAGCAACGTAAGAGACCTGTGGGATAATACAAAGCATGCCAATCTATGCATAACTGGGATCCTAGAAGGAGAAGAAAGAGAAAAGGGAATTGAAGATGTGATGGCTGAAAACTTCCCAAACCTAGAGAAGATAGCAGATATCCCGGTACAGGAAGCACAGAGAGTCCAGAACAAGATAAACCCAAACAGACCTACACCAAGACATATATCTCTACAGAAATGTTGCAGGCCAGGGACTTCCCTGGTGGTCCAATGGTAAAGAATCTGCCTTCCAATGCAGGAGACACAGGTTCGATCCCTGGTCGGGGAACTAAGATCCCACATGCTGTGGGGCAACTAAGTCTATGCACCACAACTACTGAGCCCATGCACCTCAACTAGAGAGAGAAAACTCGCACACCACAACTAGAGAGAAGCCCATGCACTGCAACGAAGAGCCCACACACTACAACAAAAGAAGATCCTGCATGCCGCAATGAAGATCCCACAGGCCACAACGAAGACCCAATGTAGCCTCCCCCGCCCCCCCCAAAAAAGGTGCCTATGGAAAAAAAACAAAGAAATGTTGCAGGCCAGAAGGAAGTGGCAAGATACATTCAAAGTCCTGAGAGGGAAAAATCTGCAACCTAGGATACTCTACCCAGCAAGATTATCATTTAGAATAGAAGGAGAGATGAAGAATTTCTCAGACAAGCAAAAACTAAAAGAATACAGCAATACCAAACCCATCCTAAGGGAAATATTGAAAGGTCTTCTCTAAATAGAAAAGAAAAATCTATAGAAAAGAGAAAATCCTAATCAGAAAGTAAATCACTTAAGTAAGCTCATATATAGATTTAAAAAAAGACAATCAAAAATTTCTGTGGAAGTGATGATAACCACAATGAACAGCAAAAGGAAGAACATGAAGATGTAAAAGAAGACATCAAAATCATCAAATGTGGGGGAGGAGAGTAAGAAAATGTAATTTCCTAGAATGTGTTCGAACCCATATGATTATCAGTCTAAAGCAAGTGGGAAGGGTTAATATACTTGAAAAACAGGGCAACCACAAATCAAAAACACACAATAGGTTCACAAACACCAAAAAGAAGAGAACATAAGCATAATACCAAAGAAAGTCTTCAAACCACAAAAGGAAAAACAAAAAGGGACAAAGAAGATATATAAAATCAATGGGAAAACAAGGTTTAAAATGGCAATAAATACATATCTATCAATAATTACTTTAAATGTCAATGGACTAAATGCTCCAATCAAAAGACACAGAGTGGCAGACTGGATGAAACGAGCCTACATACACTATGCTACCTACAAGAGACCAACTTTAGGGACTTCCCTGGTGGTGCAGTGGTTAAGAATCCGCCTGCCAATGCAGGGGACCCGGGTTCAAGCCCTGGTCCAGGAAGATCCCAGATGCTGCGAAGCAACTAAGCCTGTGTGCCACAACTACTGAGCCTACACTCTAGAGCCTGCAAGCCACAACTACTGAGCCTGTGTGCTACAACAACTGAAGCCCACGTACCTAGAGCCTGTGCTCCGCAACCAAAGAAGCCACTGCAATGAGAAGCCCACGCACCGCAACAAAGAGTAGCCCCCGCTTGCCGCAACTAGAGAAAGCCCATGCACAGCAACGAAGACCTAACACAGCCCCAAAAAATAAATAAATAATTAAAAAAACAAAAAAGACCCACTTTAGGACAAAGGCCACATATAGATTTAGAGTGAGGAGTTGGAAAAAGATGTTTCATGCAAACAAAAACGACAAGTGGGGGTCGCAATACTCCTATCAGACAAAATAGACTTTAAAACAAAGGCTATAAAGAAAGATAAAGAACACTATATAATAACAGGATCAACACAAGAAGAGGATATTACACTTGTCAACATGTATGTACCCAATATAGGAGCACCCAAATACATAAAACAAACACACACATAAAGGGAGAAACTGACAGGAGTACAGTAATAGTAGATTTTAACACCCCACTCACATCAATGGACAGATCTTCTACACAGAAAATCAATAAGGCAACAGAGATCCTAAGTGATACAACAGAACAGACTTAGTTGATATTTTCAGGACATTACACCCCCAAAAAGCAGAATACATATTCTTTTCAAGCGCACATGGAACGTTCTCTAGGATTGACCACATACTAGGGCACAAAACAAGCCTCAACAAATTTAAGGGTATAGGAATTATTTCAAGCATCATTTCTGACCACAACAGCATGAAACCAGAAATCAACAACAGAAAAAGAAACAAGAAAAAAACCAATTACATGGAGACTAAACAACGTGATCCTAAAATAACCAATGGGTCAATGGTGAAATCAAAGAAGAAATTAAAAAATACCTCGAGGCAAATGACAATGAAAACACAACCATACAAAATCTATGGGGAAATTCCCTGGTGGTCCAGTGATTAGGACTCCATGCTCTCACTGCTGAGGGTCCGGGTTCAATCCCTGATCAGGGAAGTAAGATCCCACAAGTTATGTAGCGCAGCCAAAAAAGATAAACAAAATCTATGGGATGCAACAAAAGCAGTTCTTAGAAGGAAGTTCATAGTGACACAGGCCTTCTTTAGGAAACAAGAAAAATCTCAAGTAACTTAACCCACCACCTAAAATAATCAGAAAAAGAAGAACAAACAAAACCTAAAGTCAGCAGAAGAAAGGAGATAATGATGATCAGAGAGGAAATAAATAAAATAGAGATTAAAAAAATAGGAAAAAAAATCAGTAAAACCAAGAGTTGGTTCTTTAAAAGGGTAAACAGAATTGATAAGCCTCTGGCCAGGTGCACCAAGAAGAAAAGAGACAAGACCCAAATAAGCAAAATAAGAAATGAAAGGGGAAAAATCACAACTGATACTGCAGAAATACAAAAAAAAAACGTAAGAGAATACTATGAACAATTATATGCCAACATATTTGACAATCTAGAAGAAATGGACAACTTCCTAGAAACATACAGCCCACCAAAATTGAATCAAGAAGAAATAATTTGAACAGACCAATCACCAGAAGTGAAACAGAATCTATAGTAAAAAAAAAAAAAAAAAATCAAACCAAAAAAACTCCCTACAGGGACTTCCCTGGCTGTCCAGTGGTTAAGACTCCATGCTTCCAATGCAAGGGGCAAGAGCTTGATCCCTGGTCAGGGAACTAAGATCCCATATGCTGCATGGTGTGATCAAAAAAAAGAAACCAAAACTCCCTACAAACAGAAGTCCAGGACCAGATGACTTCACAGGCAAATTCTACCAAACATACAAAGAAGAACTTCTACCAATTCTTCTCAAACTCTTCCAAAAGACTGAAGACGAGGGAACACTCGCAAAGACATTCTATGAAGACACCATCACTCTGATACCAAAATCAAACAAAGATACCACCAAGAAAGAAAATTACAGGCCAATATCTTTGATAAATATAGAGGCAAAAATTATCAACAAAATATTAGCAAACTGAATCCAACAACACATAAAAAAGATCATACACCATGACCAAGTGGGATTCATCCCAAGTTCACAAGGATGGTTCAACATATGCATATCAATGTAATACACATTAACAAAAGTCAAAAACCACATGGTCGGGCTTCCCTGGAGGCGCAGGGTTAAGAATCCGCCTGCCAACGCAGGGGACACGGGTTCAAGCCCTGGTCCGGGAAGATCCCACATGCCACAGGGCAACTAAGCCCATGTGACACAACTACTGGGCCTGTGCTCTAGAGCCCAAGAGCCACAACTACTGAGCCCTCATGCTACAATTACTGAAGCCCATGCTCCTAGAGCCTGTGCTCCACAACAAGAGAAGCCACCACAATGAGAAGCCCGTGCACCACAACTAAGGGTAGCCTCCACTCACTGCAACTAGAGAAAGCCCACGTGCAGTAGGCTTTATAATATAGCCAAAAATAAATAAAATAAATCAATTAAAAAAAAGAGAAAAAATAACATGATCATCTCAATAGATGAGAAAAAGCATTTGACAAAATTCAACATCCATTCATGATAAAAACTCTTACCAAAGTGGATATACAGGAACATATCTCATCATAATGAAAGCTGTTTATGACAAACCCACAGCCAATATAATACCCAACAGTGAAAAGCTGAAAGTCTTCCTGCTAACATCTGGAATAAGGATGCCCATTCTCACCACTTCTATTCAACATGGTATTGGGAAGTCCTAGCCACAGCAATCAGACAAGAAAAATAAATAAAAGGTATCCAAATTGGAAGGAAAGAGGTAAAATTTTCACTATATGTAGATGACATGATACTAAACATAGAAAACCCTAAGGACTCCACACAAAAACTACTAGATCTAATACATGAATTCAGCAAAGTAGGCAGGATACAAGATTAGTATTTAGAAAACAGTTGCGTTTCTTTACACTAACAATGAAATATCAGACAGGGAATGTAAAAAAACAATACCTTTTAAAATAGCACCACTACCAACAACAACAACAAAAAACCCCTAGGAATAAACCTGACTAAGGAAGTGACACACTTACATGCTGAGAACTATAAAACATTAATAAAGGAAATTAAAGAGGATTCAAGGAAATGGAAAGATATCCCATGCTCTTGGATTGGGAGAATACTGTTAAAATGGCCATGCTACCCAAAGCAATCTACAGATTTAATGCAATCGCTATAAAATTATCCATGACATTTTTCACAGAACTAGGACAAATAATCCTAAAATTTATATGGAACCATAAAAGACCCAGGATTGCCAAAGCAATCCTTAGGAAAAAGAACAAAGCAGGAGGTATAATCCCCCTAGACGTCAGACAATACTACAAAGCTACAATAATCAAAACAGCATGGTTGGGCTTCCCTGGTGGTGCAGTGGTTAAGAGTTCGCCTGCCAATGCAGGGGACACAGGTTCAAGCCCTGGTCTGGGAAGATCCCACATGCCACGGAGCAACTAAGCCACAACTACTGAGCCTGTGCTCTAGAGCCCATGAGCCACAACTACTGAGTCCATGTGCCACAACTACTGACGCCCACGTGCCTAGAGCCCGTGCTCCACAACAAGAGAAGCCACCACAATGAAGAGTAGCTCCCGCTTGCAGCAACCAGAGAAAGCCTGCGCGCAGCAGTTAAGACCCAACAAGAGTCATAAATAAATAAATAAATAAATTTTTTAAAAATTAAAAAAACAGCATGGTTTTGGCCCCAAAACATGTGGATCAATGGAACAGAGTGGAGAGCCCAGAAATAAACCCAAACACCTATGGACAATTAATCTTCAACAAAGGAGGCAAGAATATACAATGGGGAAAAGACACTCTCTTTAGCAAGTGGTATTGGAAAAGTTGGACAGCCACATGCAAATCAATGAAGTTAGAACACACCATCACACCATACACAAAAATAAATCCAAAATGGCTTAAAGACTTAAATATGAGACATGACACCATAAAACTCCTTGAACATAGACAAAACATTCTCTGACATAAGTTGTACCAATCATACCAGTCACCCAAGGCAATAGAAATAAAAGCAAAAATAAACATATGGGACCTAATCAAACTTCTAAGCTTTTGTAAAGCAAAGGAAACCATAAACAAAACGAAAAGACTATACCTACGGACTGGGAGAAAATATCTGCAAATGATGCGACTGACAAGGGCTTAATTTCCAAAATATACAAACAACTCAAACAACTCAATAACAAAAAAAGCCCAATTAAAAAATGGTCAGAAGACCTAAATAGACATTTCTGCAAAGAAGATATACAGATGGCCAATAGGCACAAGAAAACATGCTCATCATCGCTAGTTATTAGAGAAACGCAAATCGAAACTACAATGAGGTACACCACCTCACAATGGTCAAAATAACCATCATTAAAAAGTCTACAAATAATAAATGTTGGAGTAGGTGTGAAAAAAAGGGAACCCTCTTACACTGCTGGTGGGAATGTAAATTGGTATAGCCACTATGCAAAACAGTATGGAGGCTCCTCAAAAAACTAAAAATAGAGTCACCATATGATCCAGCAATTCCACTCCTGGGAATATACCCAGACAAAACTGTAATTCAAAAATATACATGCACCCCAATATTCACAGCAGCACTATTTCCAAAAACCAAGACATGGAAACTACCTAAATGTCCATCAACAAATGACTGGATAAAGAAAATGTGGTGTATATATGTGTGTGTGTGTGTGTATACACACACACAAATACATACACACAATGGAATATTACTCAGCCATAAAAAATGAAATCACACCATTTGCAGCAACATAGTATGATGACCTCTAGGTCCATCTAAGTGAAGTAGGTTAGACAGAGAAAGACAAATACCATATGATATCACTTATATGTGGAATCTAAAATACAACACAAATGAACTTATTTACTAAACAAACAGACTCGTGGACTTAGAGAACAGACTTGTGGTTGCCAAAGGGGAGGGAGGGTGGGAAAGGGAAGGATTGACAGTTTGGGATTAGCGTATGCAAACTAGTATATACAGGATGGATAAACAGCAAGGCCCTACTGTGTAGCACAGGGAACTATACTCAATATCTGTGATAAACCATAGTGAAAAAGGATATATATAGGTATAACTGAATCACTTTGCTGTACAGCAGAAATTAACACAACACTGTATATTAACTATATTTCAATAAAATTTTTTAAATGCAAAAAAATAAATAAGTGAAAGAAGGCAATAGATTCTTATGGTACAAAACTTAAGAGGTACAAAAGAGTATACAGAAAAAAGTAAATCTTAGGTGTATGATCAATATAGGACCCAACGCTTGGTTCTCATTAATTTAAAACAATAAAATCTTACTGCTTTGTATTTATCCAGTTCTCTCTCTATTTTTGTTGCACTGGGTCTTTGTTGCTGCACACGGGCTTTCTCTAGTTGCAGCAAGCAGGGGCTACTCTTCACTGTGGTGCAGAGGTTTCTCATTGCAGTGGCTTCTCTTGTTGTGGAGGATGGGCTCTAGGCGTGCGGGCTTCGTAGTTGTGGCTCACGGGCTCTAGAGCACAGACCTGAGTAGTTGTGGCACGCGGGCTTAGCTGATTCGTGGCATGTGGGAATCTTGCCAGACCAGGGATTGAACCCGTGTCCCCTACACTGGTAGGCGGATTGTTTTTGTTTTTTATTTTTTTAACATCTTTATTGGAGTATAATTGCTTTACAATGGTGTGTTAGTCTCTGCTTTATAACAAAGTGAATCAGCTATACATATAAATATATCCCCATGTCTCCTTCGTGTTGCATCTCCCTCCGACCCTCCCTATCCCACCCCTATAGGTGGTCACAAAGCACCAAGCTGATCCCTCTGTGCTATGAGGCTGCTTCCCACTAGCTATGTATTTTGGTAGTATATATAAGTCCATGCCTCTCTCTCACTTCGTCCCAGCTTACCCTTCCCCCTCCCCATGTCCTCAAGTCCATTCTCTACATCTGCGTCTTTATTCCTTTCCTACCCCTAGGTTCTTCATGACCATCTTTTTTTCTTTAGATTCCATACACATGTGTTAGCATACGGTATTTGTTTTTCTCTTTCTGACTGACTTCATTCTGTATGACACATGCTAGGTCCATCCACCTCACTACAAATAACTCAATTTCATTTCTTTTTATGGCTGAGTAATATTCCATTGTATGTATGTGTCACATCTTCTTTATCCATTCATCTGTTGATGGACACTTAGGTTGCTTCCATGTCCTGGCTATTGTAAATAGAGCTGCAGTGAACATTGTGGTACATGACTCTTTTTGAATTATGGTTTTCTCAGGGTATATGCCCAGTAGTGGGATTTGCTGGGTCGTATGGTAGTTCAATTTTTAGTTTTTTAAGGAACCCCCATACTGTTCTCCATAGTGGCTGTATCAATTTATATTCCCACCAACAGTGCAAGGGGGTTCCCTTTTCTCCACACCCTCTCCAGGATTTACTGCTTGTAGATTTTTTTGATGATGGCCATTCAGACTGGTGTGAGGTGAAACCTCATTGTAGTTTTGATTTGCATTTCTCTAAGGGTTAGTGATGTTCAGCATACTTTCATGTGTTTGTTGGCAATCTGTATATCTTCTTAGGAGAAATGTCTATTTAGGTCTTCTGCCCATTTTTGGATTGGGTTGTTTTCTTGATATTGAGCTGCATGAACTGCTTGTAAATTTTGGAGATTAATTCTTTGTCAGTTGCTACATTTGCAAGTATTTTCTCCCATTCTGAGGGCTGTCTTTTCATCTTGTTTATGGTTTCCTTTGCTGTGCAAAAGCTTTGAAGTTTCATTAGGTCCCATTTGTTTATTTTTGTTTTTATTTCCATTTCTCTAGGAGGTGGGTCAAAAACGATCTTGCTGTGATTTATGTCAGGGAGTGTTTTTTCTATGTTTTCCTCTAGGAGTTTTATAGTTTCCAGTCTTACATTTAGGTCTCTAATCCATTTTGAGTTTATTTTTGTGTATGGTGTTAGGGAGTGTTCTAATTTCATTCTTTTAAATGTAGCTGTCCAGTTTTCCCAGCAGCACTTACTGAAGAGGCTGTCTTTTCTCCACTGTATAGTCTTGCCTCCTTTATCAAAAATAAGGTGACCATATGTGCATGGGTTTATCTCTGGGCTTTCTATCCTGTTCCATTGATCTGTATTTCTGTTTTTGTGTCAGTACCATACTGTCTTGATTACTGTAGCCTTATAGTATAGCCTGAAGGCAGGGAGCCTGATTCCTCTACCTCCATTTTTCTTTCTGAAGATTGCTTTGGCTACTCAGGGTCTCTTGTGTTGCCATACAAATTGTGAAATTTTCTGTTCTACTTCTGTGAAAAATGCCATTGGTAGTTTGATAGGGATTTCACTGAATCTGTAGATTGCTTGGGGTAGTATAGTCATTTCCACAAAGTTGATTCCTCCAATCCAAGAACACGGTATATCTCTCAATCTGTTTGTATCACCTTTAATTTCTTTCATCAGTGTCTTATAGTTTTCTGCATACAGGTCTTTTGTCTCCTTAGGTAGGTTTATTCCTAGGTATTTTATTCTTTTTGTTGCAATGGTAAATGGGAGTGTTTCCTTAATTTCTCCTTCTGATCTTTTGTTCTTAGTGTATAGGAATGCAAGAGATTTCTGTGCATTAATTTTGTATCCTGCTACTTTACCAAATTCACTGATTAGCTCTAGCAGTTTTCTGGTAGATACTTTAGGATTCTCTATGGATAGCATCACGTCATCTGCAAAGAGTGACAGCTTTACTTCTTTTCCGATTTGAATTCCTTTTATTTCTTTTTCTTCTCTGCCGTGGCTAAAACTTCCAAAACTATGTTGAATAATAGTGGTGAGGGGCTTCCCTGGTCGCGCAGTGGTTAAGAATCTGCCTGCCAATGCAGGGGACACGGGTTCGAGCCCTGGTCCAGGAAGATCCCACATGCCGTGGAGCTACTAAGCCTGTGAGCCCGTGCACCACAACTAGTGAGCCTGCGCTCTAGAGCCTGTGAGCCACAACTACTGAGCCCGCGAGCCACAACTACTAAAACCCGCATGCCTAAAGCCCATGCTCTGCAACAAGAGAAGCCACCGCAATGAGAAGCCCGCGCACCGCAACAAAGAGTAGACCCCACTTGCCGCAATTAGAGAAAGCCCGCGTGCAAGAACAAAGACCTAATTCAGCCACAAATAAATAAATAAATTTTAAAAAATAAATAAATAAATAATAATGGTGAGAGTGCACAACCTTGTCTTGTTCCTGATCTTAGTGGAAATGGTTTCAGTTGTTCACCGTTGAGAATGATGCTGGCTGTGGCTTTGTCATATATGGCCTTTATTATGTAGAGGTAAGTTCCCTCTATGCCTACTTCTGGAGGGTTTTTATCATAAATGGGGGTTGAATTTTGTCAAAAGCTTTTTCTGCATCTATTGAGATGATAATATGATGGCTCTCCTTTAATTTGGTAACATGGTGTATCACATTGATTGGTTTGCGTATATTGAAGAATCCTCGCGTTCCCACTTGATCATGGTGTATGATCCTTTCAATGTGCTGTTGGATTCTGTTTCCTAGTATTTTGTTGAGGAGTTTTGCATCTACGTTAATCAGTGATATTGGCCTGTAGTTTTCTTTCTTTGTGACATCTTTGTCTGGTTTTGGTATCAGGGTGATGGTGGCCTCGTAGAATAAGTTTGGGAGTGTTCCCCCCTCTGCTATATTTTGGAAGAGTGTGAGAAGGCTAGGTGTTAGCTCTTCTCTAAATGTTTGATAGAATTCGCTTGTGAAGCCATCTGGTCCTGGGCTTTTGTTTGTTGGAAGATTTTTAATCACAGTTTCAATTTCAGTGCTTGTGACTGGTCTGTTTGTATTTTCTATTTTTTCCAGGTTCAGTCTCAGAAGGTTGTGCTTTTCTAAGAATTTGTCCATTTCTTCCAGGTTGTCTGTATTGGCATATAGTTGCTTGTAGTAATCTCTCATGGACCTTTGTGTTTCTGCAGTGTCAGTTGTTACTTCTTTTTCATTTCTAATTCTATTGATTTGAGTCTTCTCCCTTTTTTTCTTGATGAGTCTGGCTAATGGTTCATCAATTTTGTTTATCTTCTCAAAGAACCAGCTTTTAGTTTTATTGATCTTTGCTATCATTTCCTTCATTTCTTTTTCATTTATTTCTGATCTGATCTTTATGATTTCTTTCTTTCTGCTACTTTGGGGCTCTTTTGTTCTTCTTTCTTTAATTGCTTTAGGTGTAAGGTTAGGTTGTTTGAGATGTTTCTTGTTTCTTGAGGTAGGATTGTATTGCTATAAAGTTCCCTCTTAGAACTGCTTTTGTTGCATCCCATAGGTTTTGGGGCGTCGTGTTTTCATTGTCATTTGTTTCTAGGTATTTTTTGATTTCCTCTTTGATTTCTTCAGTGATATCTTGGTTATTAAGTAGTGTACTGTTTAGCCTCCACGTGCTTGTATTTTTAACAGAGTTTTTCCTGTAATTGATATCTAATAGAGCATTGTGGTCGGAAAAGATACTTGATATGATTTCAGTTTTCTTAAATTTATCGAGGCTTGACTGGTGACCCAAGATATGATCTATCCTGGAAAATGTTCCATGAGCACTTGAGAGAAATGTGTATTCTGTTGTTTTTGGATGGAATATCCTATAAATGTCAATAAAGTCCATCTTGTTTAATGTATCATTTAAAGCTTGTGTTTCCTTATTTATTTTCATTTTGGATGATCTGTCCATTGGTGAAAGTGGGGTGTTAAAGTCCCCTACTATGATTGTATTACTGTCGATTTCCCCTTTTATGGCTGTTAGCATTTGCCTTATGTTTTGAGGTGCTCCTATGTTGGGTGCATAAATATTTACAATTGTTATATCTTCTTCTTGGATTGATCCCTTGGTGTCCTTCTTTGTCTCTTATAATAGTCTTTATTTTAAAGTCTATTTCGTCTGATATGAGAATTGCTACTTCAGCTTTCTTTTGATTTCCATTTGCATGATGTATCTTTTTCCATCCCCTCACTTTCAGTCTGTATGTGTCCCAAGGTCTGAAGTGGGTCTCTTGTAGACAGCATATAGATGGGTCTTGTTTATGTATGCATTCAGCCAGTGTATGTCTTTTCATGGGAGCATTTAATCCTTTATATTTAAGGTAGTTATCAATATGTATGTTCCTATTACCATTTTCTTAATTGTTTAGGGTTTGTTATTGTAGGTCTTTTCCTTCTCTTGTGTTTCCTGCCTAGAGAAGTTCCTTTAGAATTTGTTGTAAAGCTGGTTTGGTAGTGCTGAATTCTCTTAGCTTTCGCTTCTCTGTCAAGGTTTTAATTTCTCTGTCTAATCTGAGTGAGATCCTTGCTGGGTAGACTAATCTTGGTTGTAGGTTTTTCCCTTTCATCACTTTAAATATGTCCTGCCATTCCCTTCTGGCTTGCAGAGTTTCTGCCGAAAGATCAGCTGTTAACCTTATGGGGATTCCCTTGTATGTTATTTTTCCCTCGCTGCTTTTAGTATTTTTTCTGTGTATTTAATTTTTGATAGTTTGATTAATATGTGTCTTGGTGTGTTTCTCATTGGATTTATCCTGTATGGGAATCTCTACGCTTCCTGGACTTTATTAACTATTTCCTTTCTCATGTTAGGGAAGTTTTCAACTATAATCTCTTCACATATTTTCTCAGTCCCTTTCTTTTTCTCTTCCTCTTCTGGGACCCCTATAATTCCAATGTTGGTGCGTTTACTGTTATCTCGTAGGTCTCTAAGACTGTCCTCAATTCTTTTCATTCTTTTTTCTTTATTCTGCTCTGCAGTAGTTATTTCCAATAATTTATCTTCCAGGTCACTTATCCGTTCTTCTGTCTCAGTCATTCTACTATGGGATTCCTTCTAGAGAAGTTTTAATTTCATTTTTTGTGTTGTTCATCATTGTTTCTTTGCTCTTTAGTTCTACTAGGTCCTTGTTAAACGTTTCTTATATTTTCTCCATTCTAGTTCCAAGATTTGGGATCATCTTCACTATCATTACTCTGAATTCTTTTTCAGGTAGACTGCCTATTTCCTCTTCAATTGTTTGGTCTGCTGGGTTTTTACCTTGCTCCTTCATCTGCTGTGTGTTTTTCTGTCTTCTCATTTTGCTTATCTTACTGTGTATGGGGTCTCCTTTTTGCAGGCTGCAGGATCCTAGTTCCCGTTGTTTTTGGTGTCTGCCTCCAGTGGCTAAGGTTGGTTCAGTGGGTTGTGTAGGCTTCCTGGTGGAGGGGACTAGTGCCTGTGTTCTGGTGGATGAAGCTGGATCTTGTCTTTCTGGTGGGCAGGACCGCGTCCGGTGGTGTGTTTGGGGGTGTCTGTGACCTTATTATGATTTTAGGCAGCCTCTCTGCTAATGGGTGGGGTTGTGTTCCTGTCTTCCTAGTTGTTTGACATAGGGTGTCCAGCACTGTAGGTTGCTGGTTGTTGAGTGGAGCTGGGTCTTAGCGTTGAGATGGAGATATCTGTGAGAGCTTTCGCCGTTTGATATTATGTGGAGCCGGGAGGTCTCTGGTGGACCAGTGTCCTGAACTTGGCTCTCCCACCTCAGAGGAACAGGCCTGACACCCGGCCTGAGCACCAAGATCCTGTCAGCCATAGGGCTCCATCTGTTATTTCTCTCTTTTTTCTGTTTTTTTCCTCAAGAAAAAACCCTCTTCCTCCTGTTTTCTGTTTATCTCCTGTCTTCTTTGTACATTTTTTCTTGATTGATCTCCCTTTCACTTTCACCCTGTAGCTCTCTCTGGGCTTTTATTTCTACAGCAACAATGGGACTCTGGATGTTGTGGGCCACTTTTTTTGCCAATTGGCCGAGGAGAAGTGTTTGTAGGCGGATTGTTAACCACTGTGCCACCAGGAAAGTCCCTCTCTTTTTTTAATAGTTAAAATTTACCTTAATTTTGATCTCTTCCCTCAAAACTGTGAATTCTTTCATAAAGCAACCCTGATAGTTACAATTCCTCATAAACCACTCCTGATAACTTGAATGCTATTGAAGAAGTAAACTGCTCAATTCTTTCTTTCTTAAATGCAGTAACTATATAAATTATCTCATCTGTTATCTCAAAAATCCGTATTATACTCAAATAAAAAGAGGGTCAGCAGACTAAGTCTTTAGAAAGTTATACATCTCTAATTTTGTGAGTATAAAATTCTCACATAGACTTTTATTAAAAGGGAAATTTTTGCACAACGAATTTAACAAATACCTTCTAAATTCACTTATAGAGAACAACTTTCTTTCATAAAATAAAATCAAAACAAAATAGGTAGAATTACATGCTCTTTTGTTTAGAGGCTTTAGAAATATCAATATATCACCATTAGTTCATTACTCCATCTCTTACGTCCGGCATAACACCTGGCCTACAACAGGCACACAGTGAATAACTGTAGAACCAGTGAGTGACAGTCTGAAATGTGAGAAATCAAAAGTGACAAAATCCTAGTTTTTACAAAATACCTCATGTGAATTAGATTAAACCACCAATAACTGTAAATTATCAGCAGTGTCTGTCACTCTCATTCTAATTTCACCTTCCCCCTCTACCATACCATCTGGCAGGGAAAAACTGAGTTGCTTAGAGGCAGAGCTGGAACAATGGATAGAGTCTTTTCCTGTTACTGAGTTATGAAAGCATTACTACTGTGAATAATACAACTACACAAGATCCAAAAATATATAAATTCTTGTTATAGGGATTATATTTTTTCATGCTTACCGATGACTTGACTTTTGCGGGATCAACTTTGTCATAAACTGGAGTGCAGTACACAATCAGCATAAGGAGACTCAGCAGAAAGGCACTGCAGCTTACAAATTCGAAAAAGTAAAGGCCTCCACACAAAGTACATTGTGACACAACTTCCTCACAGATAAAGGCCAACAGAGACAGCACCTACAAAAGAAACAAAACATTTTGCTTAAGTGTTTTTCAGGGAAACCTATAGTATTCAGAAAACACCACCTGTTCACTCAAATATTTATCAAGTGGAGACTCGGCAAACAAGATTACTGAATGAACCTGATCTACACATAATTTACACTCCAGTTGCCTTGAAGGGAATATAGGTACACAGATAATTAACTACCTACTGTGTGCTAAATGCTAGAATACGAGAAATCCGGGGTGTTGTTATAAAAGCACACAGAAAAAGCACTCAATCTGGAGGTTGGGAAAGGCTTCCTGAAGGAAAGCTGAGACCAGAAGGACAGTAGAGTCAGTTGTGGGGTGAAAGATAGGGGAAAAAGTTCCAGGCAGAGAAGCAGTGCACAGAAAGACCTAGAAGTGAGAGAGCTCGGTACCTTCCCACGCCAACCACACACAGATATCCCACAAGCCCCACTCAACTGTGAAAGTGAGTTGAGTCAACATGGCTAACATGTCAGAGGGGAGGGGATGGCAGCACTGAAATCATGAAATGAGACCAGAGAGGTAATAAGCAGAGGCCAGATCTAAATGCCTCCTTTTACTAGTTTAAGGAATCTGGATTTTAAGCGTTTTTAAAGCAAAGAGGTAGGGACTTCCCTGGTGGCGCAGTGGTTAAGAATCCGCCTGCCAATGCAAGAGACATGGGTTTGAGCCCTGGTCTGGGAAGATCCCACATGCCATGGAGCAACTAAGCCTGAGCGCCACAACTACTGAGCCTGTGCTCTGGAGCCCGCGAGCCACAACGAGTGTGCCCACGTGCCACAAGTACTGACGCCCGCGCGCCTAGAGCCCGTGCTCTGCAACAAAGAGAAGTCACTGCAATGAGAAGCCCGCGCACTGCAACGAAGAGTAGCCCCCGCTCGTCGCAACTAGAGAAAGCCTGCATGCAGCAATGAAGACCCAATGCAGCCAAAAATAAATTTTAAAATAATAATAAATAAATAAGTGTATAAAGCAAAGGGGTAACATGATCAGGTTTATGCTTTTAGTAGTTCTTTATAGCTACAATATAAAGAAGGGATGGGGAGGAGAGCCGGGGTGGGGCTGGAGACGGGGAGGGGGAGACAGTGGGGGAGGGCAAAACTGGGGCTGGACACCCAGTTGGGGAAGCTGATGTCAGAAATCAGAGGAAAGACAGTGAGCAGGGTAGTAGTAATGGACAAGAGTGAAATCACTGGAAGATGCAGTAGAAGCCCTCATCAGACAGGATGAATACAAATGGAATAGGAAAGAAGTTAATACATATATGCTTAAACCATTTTATTTTCATTTAAAACAAAAGGCACATTTATTTATTCAGTCTTTTGAAGTGGGCCTTTTCTTTGAGAATGCACCTGACTGGAATTCCTCATCATGTTTTCTGCATTAATCACTTCCGTCATTTATGACTACCACTTCCAGACTGATGTTATTTGAAGTGGAGCAAGATCTGGGACACCTGAGAAGCAGCGCACAGAATCCTTCTAGAGTCGGACTAGTTTTACTAGCCTTTCACAGTTGCCTTGCTCTTACTTAATTCCACTGCAAGTATTTTAGTAGCTTTTTTCGTCTTTCCAAAGCATTCAATTTATTTTCATAGAAACAATTCCTTTTCACATTCAATTTTAGTCTTGCAGTTATTTAACTGGCCATAAAAAGTATAATTTTGGGGAGTTCCCTGGTGGTCCAGTGGCTAAGACTGCACTCCCAATGCAGGGGGCCGGGGTTCAATCCCTAGTCAGGGAACTAGATCCCCCATACTGCAACTAAGAGTTTGCATGCTGCAATGAAGATCCCGTACGTGGCAGTGAAGATCCCATGTGCCACAACTACGACGCGGCGCAGCTAAATAAATAATTTTTTTTAAGTATAATTTTTATGCATTTGTATTTAATGGAGAACAGTTATCTCTGGCTAATTTGGCAACTCAATTAAATGCAGGTGGTTTTAACAGCGCTCCCACTGTTGTGTGATGTGGTATTAACACACTGGTGCCTCACTGAAGAAAGAAGAGTTTTTCTTCTTCTTTTTAAGAGGCAAGGGTGCTGGGAAGAGAATAAATTCCAGAAGAGTTAGGTGGAGCTGGCTAGGAGGCAAAAGGATATATGGGTCTGGAGCTCAGGGGACAGGTCTGAGGTGGAGACTAAGATGTAGGAGATTACCCAGAATGAGGAAAGTCGGCCCTCTGCAGAACTGTGAGGAACCCCAAGATTTAAGGGATGAGCAGAGGGGGAGACAACAGCAAAGGACAATTAGGAGCAGCAGTCCAAGGGGTAGTCGATCAAGAAAAAAGTATTTCTACTCAGAGCAAGTAATCAAGAGTGCTGAATGCTACTCACAGTACTGAAACGCTTACATGAGACTGAGCTACAGGGTTGCTGGTGACATCAACAGGACCATTTCAGTGTGCTCAGGGAGGCAACCTAGATTACTATACTGTACACTGGAAGTGAGGGCTGGACAAGGCAGTGCAATAGAGACAGCCCAGTCACCCAGTGCAGCTTTGAGTGGACAGATAAAGGGTAGTAGTGGATGAGGTCAAAGGGAAAGGAATTTCAAGACAGGAGAGAACTGAGCATGTTTAAATGCTTAGACAGAAACCTGTAAGATGTCTAAAGACAGAGAAAGAAAAGAGGATCTCTAAAGGCAAGATTCAGGGCTCAAGGTGTGAGGCTAACTCTTCTCTAGAAATAGGAAGGAAGAGAGAGAAGAGATTCACTTGTGCAGTTTGTGTGGGTTTTGTAGAAGCTAAGGGAATTTCCTTCTGGGTATTAAACCATCAAAATGACTGATGACCCAAGTCAAAGCCTTTTGGGAAATGCCGTCTCACACAAGTCAGGCCAGCAGGAGCCACCAGATATATTAATGGCAATAAAACTGCTACCAAAATCAACACATACGTTAAGTAGGCAATCAAAATTTTATCCTACGAAACACTTTCATCAAATCAGAGGTCAATAGTACAGCCACTCTGGAAAACAGTTTAGCAGTTTCTTTAAAAACTAAGCATGCAACTGCCATATGACCCAGCAACTGCATTCCTACATTCTGTATATGACCAAGAGAAATGAAAACTTACGTTCCTGCAAAAACTGATACATGAAAGTTCATAACATTTTACTCATCAGAGACCCAAACTCTAAACACTACAGATGTCCTTCAATGGTTATACAAACTGTGGTAATCCATACCATGGAATACTACTTAGCAATAAAAAGGAACAAACTTGGTATGTGCAACAATCTGGATGAGTCTCCAGAGAACTATGCAAAGTGAAAAAAATCCAATCTCCAAAGGTTACATACTGCATGACTCCATTTATATAATAACAAAGCTTATAGAGATAGAGAACTAATTAGTGGTGGCCAGGGGAGAGGGGAGAAGTGTGGCTATAAAGGGGTGGCACGAGGGAACCACATGGTGATGGAACAGTTTTGTTTTTTCTTTTTGAATTTTTATTCATTTATTTATTTATTTTTTGGCTGCAATATTTCTTCGTTGCCGTGTGTGGGTTTTCTCTAGTGGCGGCGAGCAGGGGTTACTCTTCATTGCGGTGTGCAGGCTTCTCGTTGCGGTGGCTTCTCGTTGCGAAGCATGGGCTCTAGGTGCGCGGGCTCACTAGCTGTGGTGCACGGGCTTAGTTGCTCCGCGGCATGTGGGATCTTCCCGGACCAGGAATTGAACCCATGTCCCCTGCACTGGCAGGTGGATTCTTAACCACTGCGCCACCAGGGAAGTCTGATGGAAAAGTTCTGATTCTTGATTGCAGCAGTGATTAAGGAAGCTACACTTGATAAAAGAGCATAGAGGTACACACACACACACACACACACGGATGCAAAGGACCTCCCTTTACATTTTGTTCTTGCAAGTTCCTGTGATTCTATAATTATTTCAAAATAAAAAGTTAAAAAAGTCAAATCCAAATTGGCATCTAAACCTCTAAGGGATTTCCCCCTTCCTGTTGGCAATACAAAATTCATATATTCCCACAACTGAAAAAGAATGCATGTAAGGATGAAAATAGGTCCTATTGCTGTGATTTCCTGTAAGTTAATGAGGCATAAAATGGTCCAGAATATCCCAAACAACTTCCTCACATCAGACAGATGTTAGGCGAGGCGTTCCCAGTCACCGCACCACAGGATAAAGCAACACATCAAGCCAAGTCCCAAAAGGTCATTGTGTAAAAGTACTTCTTCACCTGTAATTATAATTACAAGAGGAGTTTTTATAAGTCTACAGTATAATAAGATACCAAATGTCTTAATATTCCATTTGCTTTATTCTTGACTCTATGTTAAATCTTGTCCAAGTTTTAGGAGTTTCTCTATGAGACATTTGCAAAATACACCTGAGGTGTATGAAAGTCAATTAACTATGAGAAGATATGAGCCTAAAACTCTAATAGGGGTGTGAGAATAGTTGATCTTGAACCATTCTTCTCTACAATAATGAGATTATGAGGAACACTCATCAGTGCAGGCTGTAAGACAATAAAATTTTATCTGTAGTAGAGACACAGACTGCTTATCTACTCTCCCTAAGAAAAGGGCAGGATCCAGCTGGGCCAGAAGCAATCAGTGACAAGTCATTACAAGACCTATTCCAAACTTATTAAAGGAGTCATTCTTACTGACCTTAAGCCCTAAAGCAGTATCAAGAGGAGGGTTCTGCATGGACATCTTAGAGAATGAAGGGGTAGTAGATCAAGTTTGGAATTTACTAGTTCCTATTCCCAGATAAAGGCCATGAAATTAACACGACAAGCTATATTCAGTATGAAAATTTCTCTTGACTCCCCATCTCTGATGCTACTAACCTTCCTTTAAAATCTCCCACAGCACTGTACAGTCTCTAATACCAAATAAAGGGATCATTTCACAATATATACAAATATCACATTATTATGTTGTACATCTGAAACTGTTACATGTCAATTATACCTCAATTTAAAAAATAAGTTAGAGGGAGGCCTTCAAGATGGCAGAGGAGTAAGATGTGGAGATCACCATCCTCCCCACAAATACATCAGAAATACATCTACATGCAGAACAACTCCTACAGAACACCTACTGAACTCTGGCAGAAGACCTCAGACCTCCCAAAAGGGTGCACGAGGAGAGGGGATTCAGAGCACTGCCTAAAGGAGCTCCAGAGACGGGCGTGAGCCATGGCTATCAGCACGGACACCAGAGACGGGCATGAAACGTTAAGGCTGCTACTGCAGCCACCAAAAAGCCTGTGTGCAAGCACAGGTCACTCTCCACACCTCCCCTCCCGGGAGCCTGTGCAGCCCGCCACTGCCGGGGTCCTGTGATTCAGGGACAACTTCCCTGGGAGAACACACGTGCAACTCAGGGACTGTTGCAATGTCACGCCAGCCTCTTGCTGCTGCAGGCTCACCCCACATTCCACACCCCTCCTTCCCCCCGGCCTGAGACAGCCAAAGCCCCCTAATCAGCTGCTACTTTAACCCCATCCCATCTTGGTAGGGAACAGACGCCCTCAGGCGACCTACACGCAGAGGTGGGCCCAAATCTAATGCTGAACCCCAGGAGCTGTGCGAACAGAGAAGAGAAAGGGAAACCTCTCCCAGCAGCCTCATGAGCAGCGGATTAAATCTCCACAATCAACTTAATGTACGCTACATCTCTGGAATACCTGAATAGACAACAAATCATCCCAAAATTGAGGCGGTGGACTTTGGGAGCAACTGTAGACTTGAGGTTTGCTTTCTGCATCGGATTTATTTCTGGTTTTATGTTTATCTTAGTTTAGTGTTTAGAGTTTGTTATCATTGGTAGATTTGTTTATTGATTTGGTAGCTCTCTTCCTCCTTTTTTTTTGAGATATATTTTTTTCCTTTTTCTCTTTTTGAGAGTGTGTACGTGTATGCTTCTTTGTGTGATTCTGTCTGAATAGCTTTGCTTTTACCATTTGTCCTACGGATCTGCCAGTCCGTTTTTTGTTTTTTTTTTTTTTAGTATAGTTTTTAGCACTTGTTATCATTGGTGGATTTGTTTTTTTGGTCTGGTTGCTCTCTTCTTTCTTTTTTTTTTTTTCGTTTTTTTACTACATTTTAACTTTTTAAATAATTTATTTATTATTATCATTTTTTTGCAGTATGCGGGCGTCTCACTGTTGTGGCCTCTCCCATTGCAGAGCACAGGCTCCAGACGCACAGGCTTCAGCGGCCATGCGCACGGGCCAGCCAGTACGCGGCATGTGGGATCTTCCCGGACAGGGGCACGATCCCATGTCCCCTGCATCGGCAGGCGGACTCTCAACCACTGCGCCACCAGGGAAGCACAATAATTATTTTTAATTTTAGTAACTTTATTTTATTTATTTTTTCTTTCTTCCTTTCTTTTTTTCCTCCCTTTTCTTCTGATCCATGTGGCTGACAGGGTCTTGGTGCTCTGGTCAGGTGTCAGGCCGGTACCTGTGAGGTGGGACAGCCAAGTTCAGGACACTGGTCCACCAGAGACCTCCCGGCTCCATGTAATATCAAACGGCGAAAGCTCTCCCGGAGATCTCCATCTCAACGCTAAGACCCAGCTCCACTCAACAACCAGCAACCTACAGTGCTGGACACCCTATGCCAAACAACTAGCAAGACAGGAACACAACCCCACCCATTAGCAGAGAGGCTGCCTAAAATCATAATAAGGTCACAGACACCCCCAAACACACCACCAGACACAGTCCTGCCCACCAGAAAGACAAGATCCAGCCTCATCCACCAGAACACAGGCACTAGTCCCCTCCACAAGGAAGCCTACACAACCCACTGAACCAACCTTAGCCACTGGAGGCAGACACCAAAAACAACGGGAACTAGGATCCTGCAGCCTGCAAAAAGGAGACCCCATACACAGTAAGATAAGCAAAATGAGAAGACAGAAAAACACACAGCAGATGAAGGAGCAAGGTAAAAACCCAGCAGACCAAACAATTGAAGAGGAAATAGGCAGTCTACCTGAAAAAGAATTCAGAGTAATGATAGTGAAGATGATCCCAAATCTTGGAACTAGAATGGAGAAAATATAAGAAACGTTTAACAAGGACCTAGTAGAACTAAAGAGCAAACAAACAATGATGAACAACACAATAAATGAAATTTAAAAGTCTCTAGAAGGAATCCACAGCAGAAAAACTGAGGCAGAGGAACGGATAAGTGACCTGGAAGACAAAATATTGGAAATAACTACTGCAGAGCAGAATAAAGAAAAAAGAATTGAGGACAGTCTTAGAGACCTCTGGGACAACAGTAAACGCACCAACACTGGAATTACAGGGGTCCCAGAAGAAGAAGAGAAAAAGAAAGGGACTGAGAAAGTATTTGAAGAGATTATAGTTGAAAACTTCCCTAACATGGGAAAGGAAAAGTTAATTCAAGTCCAGGAAGTGCAGAGAGTCCCATACAGTATAAATCCAAAGAGAAACATGCCAAGCCACATATTAATCAAACTATCAAAAATTAAATATAAAGAGAAAATATTAAAAGCACAAGGGAAAAACAACAAATAACATACAAGGGAACCCCGTAACGTTAACAGCTGATCTTTCAGCAGAAACTCTGCAAACCAGAAGAGAGTGGCAGGACATACTTAAAGTGATGAAAGGGAAAAACCTACAACCAAGATTAGTCTACCCAGCAAGGATCTCACTCAGATTAGACAGAGAAATTAAAACCTTTACAGAAAAGCAAAAGCTAAGAGAATTCAGCACTACCAAACCAGCTTTACAACAAATGCTAAAAAAACTTTTCTAGGCAGGAAACACAAGGAAAAGACCTACAATAACAAACCCCAAACAATTAGGAAAATGGTAATAGGAAAATACATATCGATAATTACCTTAAATGTAAATGGATTAAATGCTCCCACCAAAAGACACAGACTGGCTGAATGGATACAAAAACAAGACCCACCAACATGCTGTCTACAAGAGATCCACTTCAGATGTAGGGACACATTCAGACTGAAAGTGAGGGGATGGAAAAAGATACATCATGCTAATGGAAATCAAAAGAAAGCTGGAGTAGCAATTCTCATATCAGACAAAATAGACTTTAAAATAAAGACGATTACAGGAGACAAAATGGACACTACATAATGATCAAGGGATCGATCCAAGAAAAAGATACAACAATTTTAAATATTTATGCACCCAACAGATGAGCACCTCAATACATAAGGCAAATGCTAACAGCCATAAAAGGGGAAATAAACAGTAACACAATCATAGTAGGGGACTTTAACACCCCACTTTCACCAATGGACAGATCATCCAAAATAAAAATAAATAAGAAAACACAAACTTTAAATGATACATTAAACAAGATGGACTTAATTCATATTTATAGGACATTCCATCCAAAAACAACAGAATACACTTTCTTCCCAAGTGCTCATGGAACATTCTCCAGGATAGATCATATCTTGGGTCACAAATCAAGCCTCAGTAAATTCAAGAAAATTGAAATCGTATCAAGTATCTTTTCCGACCACAACGCTATGAGACTAGATATCAATTACAGGAAAAACTCTAAAAAAAAAAAAAAAACACATGGAGGCTAAACAATACACTACTTAATAACCAAGCTATCACTGAAGAAATCAAAGAGGAAATTAAAAAATACCTAGAAACAAATGACAATGAAAACACGATGACCCAAAACCTATGGGATGCAGTAAAAGTAGTTCTAAGAGGGAGTTTACAGCAATACAATCCTACCTCAAGAAACAAGAAATATCTCAAGCAACCAAAAGTTACACCTAAAGCAATTAAAGAAAGAAGAACAAAAAAGCCCAAAATTAGCAGAAAGAAAGAAATCATAAAGATCAGATAAGAAATAAATGAAAAAGAAATGAAGGAAACAATAGCAAAGATCAACAAAACTAAAAGCTGGTTCTTAGAGAAGATAAACAAAATTGATAAACCATTAGCCAGACTCATCAAGAAAAAAGGGAGAAGACCCAAATCAATAGAATTAGAAATGAAAAAGGATAAGCAACAATTGACACTGCAGAAATACAAAGGATCATGAGAGATTACTATAAGCAACTATATGCCAATAAAACGGACAACCTGGAAGAAATGGACAAATTCTTAGAAAAGCACAACCTTCCGAGACTGAACCAGGAAGAAACAGAACATATAAACAGACCAGTCACAAGCACTGAAATTGAAACTGTGATTAAAAATCTTCCAACAAACAAAAGCCCAGGACCAGATGGCTTCACAGGTGAATTCTATCAAACATTTAGAAAAGAGCTAACACCTAGCCTTCTCAAACTCTTCCAAAATATAGCAGAGGGAGGAACACTCCCAAACTCATTCTATGAGGCCACCATCACCCTGACACCAAAACGAGACAAAGACGTCACAAAGAAAACTACAGGCCAGGGACGTCCCTGGTGGCGCAGTGGTTAAGAATCCGATTGCCAATGCGGCTGACACGGGTTTGAGCCCTGGACTGGGAAGATCCCACATGCCACAGAGCAACTAAGCCCATGCACCACAACTACTGAGCCTGTGCTCTAGAGCCTGTAAGCCACAACTCTTGAGCCCACGAGCCACTACTGAGCCCACATGCTACAACTACTGAAGCCCACGAGCCTAGAGCCCGTGCTCTGCAATAAGAGAATCCACCACAATGAGAAGCCTGAGCACCACAAGGAAGAGTAGCCCCTGCTTGCCACGACTAGAGAAAGCCCACAGGCAGCAACAAAAACCCAATGCAGCCAAAAAAAAAAAAAAGAAAAGTACAGGCCAACATCACTGATGAAAACAAAGGCAAAAATCCTCAACAAAATACTAGGAAACAGAATCCAACAGCACATTAAAAAGATCATACACCATAATCAAATGGGGTTTATCCCAGGAATGCAAGGATTCTTCAATATACACAAATCAATCAATGTGAAAAACCATATTAACAAACTGAAGGAGAAACACCATATGATAATCTCAACAGATGCAGAAAAAGCTTGTAACATTATTCAACCCCCATTTATGATAAAAACACTACAGAAAGTAGGCATAGAGGGAACTTACCTCAACATAATAAAGGCCATATATGACAAAACTACAGCCAACATCATTCTGAATGGTGAACAACTGAAACCATTTCCACTAAGATCAGCAACAAGACAAGGTTGCCCACTCTCACCACTATTATTCAACATAGTTTTGGAGGTTTCAGCCACGGCAGTCAGAGAAGAAAAAGAAATATAAGGAATCCAAATCGGAACAGAAATAAAGCTGTCACTGTTTGCAGATGACATGATACTACACACAAAGACTCCAAAAGATGCTACCAGAAAACTACTAGACCTAATCAATGAATTTGGTAAAGTTGCAGGATACAAAATTAATGCACAGAAATCTCTTGCATCCCTATACACTAAGAATGAAAGATCAGAAAGAGAAATTAAGGAAACAACAAAAAGAAAAAAATACCTAGGAATAAACCTACCTAAGGAGACAAAAGACCTGTATGCAGAAAACTATTAGACACTGATGAAAGAAATTAAAGGTGATACAAACAGATGGAGAGATATAACATGTCTTGGATTGGAGGAATCAACATTGTGAAAATGACTATACTACCCCAAGCAATCTACAGGTTCAGTGGAATCCCTATCAAACTACCAATGGCATTTTTCACAGAAGTAGAACAGAAAATTTCACAATTTGTATGGAAACACAAAAGACCCTGAGTAGCCAAAGCAATCTTCAGAAAGAAAAATGGAGGTAGAGGAATCAGGCTCCCTGCCTTCAGAATATACTACAAGGCTACAGTAATCAACAGTATGGTACTGACACAAAAACAGAAATACAGATCAATGGAACAGGATAGAAAGCCCAGAGATAAACCCACGCACATATGGTCACCTTATTTTGATAAAGGAGGCAAGACTATACAGTGGAGAAAAGACATCCTCTTCAGTAAGTGGTGCTGGGAAAACTGGACAGCTACATGTAAAAAAATGAAATTAGAACACTCCCTAACACCATACACAAAAATAAACTCAAAAAGGATTAAAGACCTAAATGTAAGACTGGAAACTATAAAACTCCTAGAGGAAAACACAGAAAGGACACTCCCTGACATAAATCACAGCAAGATTGTTTTTGACCCACCTCCTAGAGAAATGGAAATAAAAATAAAAATAAACAAATGGGGGCTTCGCTGGTAGCGTAGTGGCTGAGAGTACGCCTGCCGATGCAGGGGACACGGGTTCGTGCCCCGGTCCGGGAAGATCCCACATGCCGCAGAGCAGCTAGGCCCGTGAGCCATGGCCGCTGAGCCTGCGCGTCCAGAGCCTCTGCTCCGCAACGGGAGAGGCCAGAACAGTGAGAGGCCCGCGTACCGCAAAAAACAAACAAACAAAAAACAAATGGGACATAATGAAACTTCAAAGCTCCTGCACAGCAAAGGAAACCATAAACAAGATGAAAAGACAACCTTCAGAATGGGAGAAAATACTTGCAAATGAAGCAACTGACAAAGGATTAATCTCCAAAATTAACAAGCAGCTCATGCAGCTCAGTATCAAAAAAACAAACAACCCAAGAATGGGCAGAAGACCTAAATAAACATTTCTCCAAAGAAGATATACAGACAGCCAAGAAACACATGAAAGCATGTTCAACATCACTAATCATTAGAGAAATGCAAATCAAAACTACAATGAGGTATCACCTCACACCAGTTAGAACGGCTATCTTCAAAAAATTTACAAACAAATGCTGGAGAGGGTGTGGAGAAAAGGGAACCCTCTTGCACTGTTGATGGGAATGTAAATTGATGCAGCCACTATGGAGAACAGTATGGAGGTTCCTTAAAAAACTAAAAATAGAACTACCATATGACCCAGCAATCCCACTACTGGGCATATACCCTAAGAAAACCGTAATTCAAAAAGAGTCATGGGGATGAGGGGAAGATGGTGGAAGAGTAAGACGCGGAGATGACCTTCCTCCCCACAGACACACCAGAAATACATCTACACGTGGAACAACTCCTACAGAACACCTACTGAACGCTGGCAGAAGACCTCAGACGCCCAAAAGGCAAGAAAGTCCCCACGTACCTGGGTAGGGCAAAAGAAAAAAGAATAAACAGAGACAAAAGGATAGGGATGGGCCCTGCACCAGTGGGAGGGAGCTGTGAAAGAGGAAAGGTTTCCACCCACTAGGAAGCCCCTTCACGGGCAGAGACTGCGAGTGGCGGACGGGGAAAGCTTCAGGGCCGCGAAGGAGAGCACAGCAACAGGGGTGCAGAGGGCAAAGCAAAGAGATTCCCGCACAGAGGATCAGTGCCAACCGGCACTCACCAGCCCGAGAGGATTGTCTGCTCACACGCAGGGGCGGGCGGCGCTGGGAGCTGAGGCTTGGGCTTCGGTCGGAGAGCAGGGAGAGGACTGGGGTTGGTGGCGTGAACACACCTGCAAGGGGTTAGTACACCACGGCTAGCCGGGAGGGAGTCCGGGGAAAAGTCTGGACCTGCCGAAGAGGCAAGAGACTTTCTCTTCCCTCTTTGTTTCCTGGTGTGCGAGGAGAGGGGATTAAGAGCGCTGCTTAAAGGAGCTCCAGAGACGGGCGTGAGCCGCGGCTAAAAGCACGGACCCAAGAGATGGGCATGAGACGCTAAGGCTGCTGCTGCCGCCACCAAGAAGCCTGTGTGCGAGCACAGGTCACTATCCACACCCCCCTTCCGGGGAGCCTGTGCAGCCCGCCACTGCCAGGGTCCCGGGATCCAGCAACAACTTCCCCAGGAGAACACACGGCGCACCTCAGGCTGCTGCAGTGACACGCCGGCCTCTGCCGCCGCAGGTGTGCCCCGCACTCCATGCCGCTCCCTCCCACTGGCCTGAGTGAGCCACAGCCCCCGAATCAGTGGCTCCTTTAACCCGGTCCTGTCTGAGAGAAGGACAGACGCCCTCCAGCGACCTACACTCAGAGGCGGGGCGAAATTCAAAGCTGAGCCCCGGGAGATGTGAGAACAAAGAAGAGAAAGGGAAATCTCTCCCAGCAGCCTCAGAAGCAGCGGATTAAAGCTCCACAATCAACTTGATGTACCCTGCATCTGTGGAATACATGAATAGACAATGAATCATCCCAAATTGAGGAGGTGGACTTTGAGAGCAAGATTTATGATTTTTTCCCCTTTTCCTCTTTTTGTGAGTGTGTATGTGTATGCTTCTGTGTGAGATTTTGTCTGTAGAGCTTTGCTTTCACCATTTGTCCTAGGGTTCTACCCGTCTTGTTTTTTTTTCTTTTTTAAAAAAATTTTTTTTCTTAATAATTATTTTATCTTACTTTACCTTCTTTCTTTCTTTCTTTCTTTCCTTCCCTCCTTCCATCCTCCCTCCCTCCCTCCCTCCCTTTCTTCCTTCCTTCCTTTCTTTCTTTTTCTACTTTTTCTCCCTTTTATTCTGCACTGTGTGGATGAAAGGCTCTTGGTGTTGCAGCCAGGAGTCAGTGCTGTGCCTCTGAGGTGGGAGAGCCAACTTCAGGACACTGGTCCACAAGAGACCTCCCAGCTCCACATAATATCAAATGGCGAAAATATCTCCCACAGACCTCCATCTCAACACCAGCACCCAGCTTCACTCAACAACCAGCAAGCTACAGTGCTGGACACCCTATGCCAAACAACTAGCAAGACAGGAACACAACCCCACCCATTAGCAGAGAGGCTGCCTAAAATCATAATAAGTTCACAGACACCCCAAAACACACCACCAGACGTGGACCTGCCCACCAGAAAGACAAGATCCAGCCTCATCCACCAGAACCAGGCACTAGTCCCCTCCACCAGGAAGCCTACACAACCCACTGAACCACCTTCAGACACTGGGGACAGACACCAAAAACAGCGGGAACAACAAACCTGCAGCCTGCAAAAAGGAGACCCCATACACAGTAAGATAAGCAAAAGGAGAAGACAGAAAAACACACAGCAGATGAAGGAGCAACATAAAAACCCACCAGACCTAACAGATGAAGAGGAAATAGGCAGTCCACCTGAAAAAGAATTCAGAATAATGATAGTAAAGATCATCCAAAATCTTGGAAATAGACAAAATGCAAGAAACATTTAACAAGGACCGAGAAGAACTAAAGATGAAACAAGCAATGATGAACAATACAATAAATGAAATTAAAAATACTCTAGATGGGATCAATAGCAGAATAACTGAGGCAGCAGAACGGATAAGTGACCTGGAAGATAAAATAGTGGAAGTAACTACTGCAGAGCAGAATAAAGAAAAAAGAATGAAAAGAACTGAGGACAGTCTCAGAGACCTCGGGGACAACATTAAACGCACCAACATTCGAATTATAGGGGTTCCAGAAGACGAAGAGAAAAAGAGAGGGACTGAGAAAATATTTGAAGAGATTATAGTTGAAAACTTCCCTAATACGGGGAAGGAAATAGTTAATCAAGTCCAGGAAGCACAGAGAGTCCCATACAGGATAAATCCAAGGAGAAATACGCCAAGACACATATTAATCAAACTATCAAAAATTAAAAACACAGAAAACATATTAAAAGCCACAAAGGAAAAAAAACAAATAACACAAGGGAATCCTCATAAGGTTAACAGCTGATCTTTCAGCAGAAACTCTGCAAGCCAGAAGGAACTGGCAGGACATATTTATAGTGATGAAGGAGAAAAACCTGCAACCAAGATTACTCTACCCAGCAAGGATCTCATTCAGATTTGATGGAGAAATTAAAACCTTTACAGACAAGCAAAAGCTGAGAGAGTTCAGCACCACCAAACCAGCTTTACAACAAATGCTAAAGGAACTTCTCTAGGCAAGAAACACAAGAGAAGGAAAAGACCTACAATAACAAACCCAAAACAATTAAGAAAATGGGAATAGGAACATACATATCGATAATTACCTTAACTGTAAACGGACTAAATGCTCCCACCGAAAGAGACAGATTGGCTGAATGGATACAAAAACAAGACCCATATATATGCTGTCTACAAGAGACCCACTTCAGACCTAGAGACACATACAGACTGAAAGTGAGGGGATGGAAAAAGATATTCCATGCAAACGGAAACCAAAAGAAAGCTGAAGTAGCAATTCTCATATCAGACAAAACAGACTTTAAAATAAGGACCATTACAAGAGACAAAGAAGGACACTACATAATGATCAAGGGATCAATTCAAGAAGAAGATATAACAATTGTAAATATTTATGCACCCAACATAGGAGCACCTCAATACATAAGGCAAATACTAACAGCCATAAAAGGGGATATCAACAGTAACACATTCATAGTAGGAGACTTCAACACCCCACTTTCACCAATGGACAGATCATCCAAAATGAAAATAAATAAGGAAACACAAGCTTTAAATGATACATTAAACAAGATGGACTTAATTGATATTTATAGAACATTCCATCCAAAAACAACAGAATACACATTTTTCTCAAGTGCTCATGGAACATTCTCCAGGATAGATCATATCTTGGGTCACAAATCAAGCCTTGGTAAATTTAAAAAAATCGAAATTGTATCAAGTATCTTTTCCGACCACAATGCTATGAGACTAGATATCAATTACAGGAAAAGATCTGTAAAAAATACAAACATATGGAGGCTAAACAATACACTACTTAATAACGAAGTGATCACTGAAGAAATCAAAGAGGAAATTAAAAAATACCTAGAAACAAATGACAATGGAGACACGACAACCCAAAATCTATGGGATGCAGCAAAAGCAGTTCTAAGAGGGAACTTTATAGCAATACAATCCTACCTTAAGAAACAGGAAGCATCTCGAATAAACAACCTAACCTTGCACCTAAAGCAATTAGAGAAAGAAGAACAAAAAACCCCCAAAGTTAGCAGAAGGAAAGAAATCATAAAAATCAGATCAGAAATAAATGAAAAAGAAATGAAGGAAACGATAGAAAAGATCAATAACACTAAAAGCTGGTTCTTTGAGAAGATAAACAAAATAGATAAAACATTAGCCAGACTCATCAAGAAAAAAGATAGAAGACTCAAATCAATAGAATTAGAAATGAAAAAGGAGAGGTAACAACTGACACTGCAGAAGTTCAAAAGATCATGAGAGATTACTACAAGCAACTCTATGCCAATAAAATGGACAACCTGGAAGAAATGGACAAATTCTTAGAAATGCACAACCTGCCAAGACTGAATCAGGAAGAAACAGAAATATGAACAGACCAATTACAAGCACTGAAATTGAAACTGTGATTAAAAACCTTCCAACAGGACTTCCCTGGTGGCGCAGTGGTTGGGAGTCCGCCTGCCATTGCAGGGGACACGGGTTCGTGCCCCGGTCCGGGAGGATCCCACATGCCACGAAGCGGCTGGGCCCGTGAGACATGGCTGCTGAGCCTGTGCGTCCGGAGCCTGTGCTCCCCAATGGGAGAGGCCGCAACAGTGAGAGGCCCATGTACCGCAAAAAAAAAAAAAAAAAAAAATTCTTCCAACAAACAAAAGCCCAGTACCAGATGGCTTCACAGGGGAATTCTATCAAACATTTAGAGAAGAGCTAACACCTAGCCTTCTCAAATTCTTCCAAAATATAGCAGAGGGAGGAACACTCCCAAACTCATTCTACGAGGCCACAATCACCCTGATACCAAAACCAGACAAGGATGTCACAAAGAAAGAAAAATACAGGCCAATATCACTGATGAACACAGATGCAATAATCCTCAACAAAATACTAGCAAACAGAATCCGACAGCACATTAAACAGATCATACACCATGATCAAGTGGGGTTTATTCCAGGAATGCAAGGGTTCTTCAATATACGCAAATCAATCAACGTGATACACCATATTAACAAAGTGAAGGAGAAAAACCACATGATCATCTCAATAGATGCAGAGAAAGCTTTCGACAAAATTCAACACCCATTTATGATAAAAACCCTGCAGAAAGTAGGCATAGAGGGAACTTTCCTCAACATAATCAAGGCCATATATGACAAACCCACAGCCAACATCGTCCTCAGTGAAAAACTGAAAGCATTTGCACTAAGATCAGGAACAAGACATGGTTGCCCACACTCACCACTCCTATTCAACATAGTTTTGGAAGTTTTAGCCACAAAAATCAGAAGAAGAGGAAATAAAGGGAATCCAAATCGGAAAAGAAGAAGTAAAGCTGTCACTGTTTGCAGATGACATGATACTATACATAGCAAATCCTAAAGATGCTACCAGAAAACTGCTAGAGCTAATCGATGAATTTGGTAAAGTAGCAGGATACAAAATTAATGCACAGAAATCTCTGGCATTCCTATACACTAATGATGAAAAATCTGAAAGTGAAATCAAGAAAACACTCCCATTTACCATTGCAACAAGAATAAAATATCTAGGAATAAACCTAACTAAGGAGACAAAAGACCTGTATGCAGAAAGTTATAAGCCACTGATGAAAGAAATTAAAGATGATACAAATAGATGGAGAGATATACCATGTTCTTGGATGGGAAGAATCAACATTGTGAAAATGACTCTACCTCCAAAAGCAATCTACAGATTCAATGCAATCCCTATCAAACTACCACTGGCATTTTTCACAGAACTAGAACAAAAAATTTCACAATTTGTATGGAAACACAAAAGACCCTGAGTAGCAAAGCAATCTTGAGAAAGAAAAACGGAGCTGGAGGAATCAGGCTCCCTGACTTCAGACTATACTACAAAACTACAGTAATCAAGACAGTATGGTACTGGCACAAAAACAGAAAGATAGATCAATGGAACAGGATAGAAAGCCCAGAGATAAACCCACGCACATATGGTCACCTTATCTTTGATAAAGGAGGCAGGAATGTACAGTGGAGAAAAGACAGCCTCTTCAATAAGTGGTGCTGGGAAAACTGGACAGGTACATGTAAAAGTATGAAATTAGATCACTCCCTAACGCCATACACAAAAATAAGCTCAAAATGGATTAAAGACCTAAATGTAAGGCCAGAAACTATCAAACTCTTAGAGGAAAACATAGGCAGGACACTCTATGACATAAATCACAGCAAGATCCTTTTTGACCCACCTCCTAGAGAAATGGAAATAAAAACAAAAATAAACAAATGGGACCTAATGAAACTTCAAAGCTTTTGCACAGCAAAGGAAACCGTAAACAAGACGAAAAGACAACCCTCAGAATGGGAGAAAATATTTGCAAATGAAGCAACTGACAAAGAATTAATCTCCAAAATTTATAAGCAGCTCATGCAGCTCAATATCAAAAAAACAAACAACCCAATCCAAAAATGGGCAGAAGACCTAAATAGACATTTCTCCAAAGAAGATATACAGACTACCAACAAACACATGAAAGAATGCTCAACATCACTAATCATTAGAGAAATGCAAATCAAAACTACGAGGTTATCACCTCACACCAGTCAGAATGGCCATCATCAAAAAATCTACAAATAATAAATGCTGGAGAGGGTGTGGAGAAAAGGGAACCCTTTTGCACTGTTGGTGGGAATGTAAATTGATACAGCCACTGTGGAGAACAGTATGGAGGTTCCTTAAAATACTAAAAAAAAAAATAGAACTACCATATGACCCAGCAATCCCACTACTGGGCATATACCCTGAGAAAACCATAATTCAAAAAGAGTCATGTACCAAAATGTTCACTGCAGCTCTATTTACAATAGCCCAGAGATGGAAACAACCTAAGTGTCCATCATCAGATGAATGGATAAAGAAGATGTGGCACATATATACAATGGAATATTACTCAGCCATAAAAAGAAACTAAATTGAGCTATTTGTAATGAGGTGGATAGACCTAGAGTCTGTCATACAGAGTGAAGTAAGTCAGAAAGAGAAAGACAAATACCGTATGCTAACACATACATATGGAATTTAAGAAAAAAAAATGTCATGAAGAATCTAGGGGTAAGACAGGAATAAAGACACAGACCTACTAGAGAATGGACTTGAGGATATGGGGAGGGGGAAGGGTAAGCTGTGACAAAGCGAGAGAGTGGCATGGACATATATACACTACCAAACGTAAAATAGATAGCTAGTGGGAAGCAGCCGCATAGCACAGGGAGATCAGCTCGGTGCTTTGTGACCACCTAGAGGGGTGGGATAGGGAGGGTGGGAGGGAGGGAGACGCCAGAGGGAAGAGATATGGGATCATATGTATATGTATAACTGATTCACTTTGTTATAAAGCAGAAACTAACACACCATTGTAAAGCAATTATACTCCAATAAAGATGTAAAAAAGAGTCATGTACCACAATGTTCACTGCAGCTCTATGTACAATAGCCAGGACATGGAAGCAATGTAAGTGTCCACTGACAGATGAATGGATAAAGAAGATGTGGCACATATATACAGTGGAATATTACTCAGCCATAAAAAGAAATGAAATTGAGTTATTTGTAGTGAGGTGGATGGACCTAGAATCTGTCATGCAGATTGAAGTAAGTCAGAAAGATAAAAACAAATACCATATGCTAACACATGTATGTGGAATTAAAAAAAAAAATGTTTCTGAAGAACCTAGGGCCAGCACAGGAATAAAGACGCAGAGATAGAGAATGGACTTGAGGACACAGGGAGGGGGAAGGGTAAGCTGGGACGAAGTGAGAGAGTGGCGTGGACTTATATATACTACCGAATGTAAAATAGATAGCTAGTGGGAAGCAGCCACATAGCACAGGGAGATCAGCTTGGTGCTTTGTGACCACCTATAGGGGTGGGATAGGGAGGGTGGGAGGGAGACGCGAGAGGGAGGAGATATGGGGATATATGTATATGTATAGCCGATTCACTTTGTTATGCAGCACAAACTAACACACCACTGTAAAGCAATTATACTCCAATAGGGCTTCCCTGGTGGCGCAGTGGCTAAGAATCTGCCTGCCAACGCAGCAGACACGGGTTCGAGCCCTGGTCGGGAAGATCCCACATGCCGTGGGAGCAACTAAGCCCATGCGCCACAACTACTGAGCCTGCGCTCTGGAGACCATGAGCCACAACTACTGAAGCCCACGCTCCTAGAGCCTGTGCTCCGCAACAAGAGAAGCCACCGCAATGAGAAGCCCGCATGCCGCAACTGGAGAAAAGCCCTCACGCAGCGATGAAAACCCAATATAGCCATAAATAAATAAATAAATAAATAAAAATTTTAAACAAAATTATACTCCAATAAAGATGCTGGAAAAAAAAGTTAAAAAAATACAGTGTATTGAGTATTATGTATCCAACATTGTAATATATATAGGAACATGTAATAACAGAGCAACAAGATCAATGTATAAGAAAACAATAATTTTATATCTCATAATTGAGCATTTGTTATACATAAATTCAGGAAATATCAGGAAAATGTTCAGATCCACCTGCACTAATAATAGCTGGAGAAAGATGAGTGGGAAAGCAAGACTCCAATCAGGGCCAAGAGACACACAGGATCAGGATAGGCAGAGGGCATTCCAGGTGCAGCACAAAAAGAACAGATTCATGCCAGCAAGGATTTGCACAGTAGCCCAAAAGGGATAATAAGGCAACCAACCTAACTGGATGGGAAATGATGAGGAAAATGGTTAAGGAGTTGAGTGACAGTGATGATCGTGTCAGGGAGTATGGACTTCTAGATGCAGGCACTGCCTGTCTGGTTTAGTTGGTTAGCAGACAGGAGGAGCGGAGGTCCGGATGAGGCCTGAAGGAACATCAACAGTTCAAGGGGAGGAGAGAACAGGGCAACTTGCACCAGACAAGCAAGTCACAGGAAGTTTAACACTTCTTTCCTAAACTCCTTAAGAAGCAAGGACTTCCGGGACTTCCCTGGTGGCGCAGTGGTTAAGAATCCACCTGCCAATGCAGGGAACATGGATTCGATCCCTGGTCCGGGAAGATCCCACATGCCACGGAGCAACTAAGCCCGTGTGCCACAACTACTGAGCTGCGCACCTAGAGCCCGTGCTCCACAATGAGAAGCCCGCGCACCACAACGAAGAGTAGCCCCCGCTCGCCGCACTAGAGAAAATCCGTATGCAGCAACAAAGACCCAATGCAGCCATAAGTAAATAAACAAACAAATAAATTCAAAAAATTTTAAAAGCAAGGACTTCACTGGTGGTCCAACGGTTGGGACTCCGCGTTTCCGATGTAGGGGGCTGCACGGTGCAGCCAAAAAAAAGAAAGGAAGTAAACACACTCCTCCAAATTGTAAATCTAACAATGATGCTGCGGAGTGTGTGAGTGGTGTGAGGGCTGAAATGTGGCTTATTTTATTAATCATATATATGTAAGTAATCGTATATATTTATGTTTATATTTGTAAGCAGACACTTTTTTGTATTAAAAAAGAAAAAAGATGTGAAAGTTAAGGGAAGAAGTTTGAGAAATGTGTGGTCACCAGCATTAAATACCAAAGTGGTTAAAGATTGGAAAAGAGATAAAGTCACTGAATTGCATAAGGAAATAATGGTGAATGCAACCCATAAATTTAGAGGCTCACTGATTACTTTCTGGTAAACAGTTTTGCTCTCAATGGCATGAAGGCATGTACTAAAGATTGCTTACTGGATATTAGGCTAAGTATCTAACAACAGTACGTACACCCAATGCGGCTCCTTCTAATGACGAAATTTTACCCAAACATAATTAAGGGAATTATCAAGCTCTTAGAGTTGGGAGAGCCCTTGGAGAGCACAGTCTCCCAGCCTCATGCTTACAGTTGATGGACTTAATCTCTGACAGACTAAATCCCAAGTGAGCCAGGCACAGACAAGAACCCGGGTCTCCTAACTCCTACTCTGTACTTGTTTCCCCCCATAAAGCACTGTTTGTTAAGTTCATTTTACGACTATGTATGTTTGTGTAGGTTTTCCCTGTAAGTTGGGTTTTTGAAGTTACAACCATAGTTTTGCGCATTTCCCCTTTTGCTGGTAAATCATACATTAAAACCAATGTGCTAGGGTCAACACATTTGGGAAGTCTTAGTGACTAAAGATGGCCTTACACTTCTGGTGACTTAAATATTCAGATAATGACTACCCTGTGTCTCCATTTCAGTTTCACTACCTTTTCTGAAACTTCAGTCTTCCCTAAAATTAACAGTCATCATACTACATACTAATTCTCCATCATTTAGCAGTCTACCACCAAAAAACTTCCCATGAAAAGAACTTTTTAACATTTGCTATTGATTATAAGGCTCCATCTACACAATTATATTAGTCTGTGAATTTCTGAATTTGCTATTAAAAACCTTGTAGTGATACATAAGGTTCAAGTAAACAAATCAGTCAGCCTGAAATCAGGTAAGCCTCCCTTGCCTTTGGCAAACATTTATTCTCCCAAACATTCGAAGATATAATTTGCTGACATTACAGATCTTCTTCAAGGTAAAAACAGAGCATTTCAATTTAGTACCTAACAGTTTTCACATTTAAATCATGAAAAGAGCACCAACATAATACAAACTGTTTCTAAGTGATCTGTTTCTTGGCACTTACAGAGTAACAATATTTATAATTTAATAAATTTAAATGACTGGTGAATTCTAAATCAAACTGCTTGCCTGAAGAGCCATTATGGGGACTTCCCTGGTGTCGCAGTGGTTAAGAATCCACCTGCCAATGCAGGGGACGTGGGTTCAATCCCTGGTCCAGGAGGACCCCACATGCCACGAAGCAACTAAGCCCGTGCACTGCAACTACTGAGCCTGCGCTCTACAGCCTGCGAGCCACAGCTACTGAGCCCACGTGCCACAAATACTGAAGACCACGCACTCTAGGGCCCACCTGCCGCAACTACTAAGCCAGCATGCCCCAACCACTGAAGCCCGCGTGCCTAGAGCCTGCCCACCGCAATGAGAAGCCCTGGCTCGCCGCAACTAGAGAAAGCTCGTGCTCAGCAACGAAGACCCAACACAGCCAAAAAAAAAAAGAAGTCATTATAATCATAGTACTATGCAACCTTCAGGACATTCAATTGGTACCATAAACACCATGCTGGCTTGTGGCAGAGAGAATATCACACATACTTAGATGACTGCACCAGTTTACTAGCAAGGAATTAGGTTGCCAAAGGTCAGTTCTTCCCTTAAAACAAAAACAAACTCCCTCAAAAATAACAATAACAAAAACGTCACAAAATAAAATATGGGCATAAGGACCAGTCTAAGGGTACAATAAATAAAGTGCATCAATTTAGACCTGCAATGACTCCTTATGGTAAATTCTCAGCTGAGTCTCTATTTTTTCTTCAGCTCTGGAAGGGTGTATGGACAAGCCTTTGAAAAAATTAAGGTCACATCTGAATGGTAGACAGAGCCATGTAACTCCCAGAGTATGTTAACTCAAGAACTGGTTATTCTCTTTTCTCTCTAACCTCCCCTTCTGTTTGCAGGCTCCGTTCTCTGTCTACCCTTTGGTGTTCAGCTCTGTACCAGCACATCCCACAGAGCCTCAGAGATTTCTAAAAATCTTAAGAGTGGAAAGAACCTCAGAGGAAATCCAATGCAACTTCCTAGGACTCTAAGAATTTCCTAAGTACACAGTGTTTTTTAAGTTTTAGAATAAGATTCATTTCCCTTTTGGGGTCTTTGAGAATCTGATAAGATTTATGGGTCTAGAATAATGTACCCAAACACAGAAATGCACTATATTTTGAATAAAATGTCATAGGGCTTGCAGGTCTCTTATTAAAGTACCTCCTCTTTTTTTTTTTTTTTTTTTCGGTACGCGGGCCTCTCACTGCTGTGGCCTCTCCCGTTGCGGAGCACAGGCTCCGGACGCGCAGGCTCAGCGGCCATGGCTCACGGGCCCAGCCGCTCTGTGTCATGTGGGATCTTCCCGGACCGGGGCACGAACCCGTGTCCCCGCATCGGCAGGCAGACTCTCAACCACTGCACCACCAGGGAAGCCCAAAGTACCTCCTCTTTTGATTAGGGGTTTCTCCACTATGGTTGTTTCCTTCTTGGAGCTTTCCAATTCTATTTAATTAAAAAATAAGTTATCTAAAGTAAAACAACTTAAAGGCAGAGTTTGAGTTAAGGCAAAGAAAACTTTGCCTGTTGCCCCTGGCTGGATGACAGTTTTCATTTATTCTATATATAACTTCCTTGGGACTTTCTGGGTAACTCCTATAATATACTGTTGTGAAGAGGCAAGACATTAAAACAGACAAAGCAGGAACAAAAAGAAAACCATCAAAATGAAAGGCAATAATGAAATTTTTTTTTATCTATATTAAAGAAAGTGTTCTTGTAACATTACAAGTTCCCCATAAACAGAGGGAATTCCCTGGCGGTCCAGTGGTTAGGACTCCGAGCTTTCACTGCAGAGGGCACAGGTTCGATCCCGAGTCAGGAAACTAAGATCCCGCAAGCTGTGCAGTGGCAGTTTTTATTCTCTCACTCCTTCTCCTACGGATGATGGAGAACAAGCAGGAATAGTCTAACAACCCTCGAAAGGCAAACTCATCTTCCTCTCCTCTCCACATCCAAGTAAAAAGTCTATCCAAACTTCTGGCTGTATTCTATTCTGAAGATATGGAACTACAGTTTACTAAACTATAAACGAGGTAATGGGAAATTTTACTTTAGATTTGCCAGTTCTGATTAGAAAGGAAACATAAAGGCAACTAAAAGCAGATTTAATGGGCAACAGACCAGAATTGATGATGTCTTTTGAGCAGCAAGAGTGCTTCAGATGAATATTACCCCTTTTCTGTTCTAAAGAGTTCTATTTATGTAGAAACGTTTTAGCTCTAAGGCAGAGAAACATGGCTGATATCTAAAAGTCAAGTGAGAGCTGACAAGAGGAAGAGCAGAAGGAAGCCCTTCTGGGTAGAAGGAACCGCCCATGCAAAGGAACAATGGCAGGAGGGAGCTGATGACACCTGGTAAGAACAGAAAGGTTGCCAATATGGAATTAAAAGGAGACAGAGCCAGACCCTTGGGTTCCACAGGCCACAGTGTCACTTGCTTCCAAATGACTCCCCAATTATTCTCAGAAGTGATCTTTTTGGTGGCTAAAAAGTAGTTTGTTTTCTGACTACTATTTTTCTATCCAATAAAAGCAGGTCATCTGAGTTCTAAGAATACAAGTTCTGGTTACCTGATTTCTAAGAACTTAAGATTTTTCCAAGGAAACTAACTGGCTATTTTCACTTGGTTGGTTCCAAAAACCAACCCAACCCATAAACACTCTATAAACAGTCTGAGTTTTCCTCTTGCAGAAAATGTTACCCATCATTGGTTAAAACAAAACATAGGAACTTAATATGTGTGTAATCTGAATTAAAATTTAAATCTCAAAGATGTTTTGATATTTTCAGTAGTAGGTTTAAGGTCCTTAACCAATGCCCAAAGTAAACTGAAACTCAGCGACATTGAAAAAGAATGCCCTCGCTCTGCTACCTACACATAACACACAAAAAGCTGTCCTTTTGACTTCGTATTTGGTACACACATATTGCTCATTCAGAAGTAATTCTTTTCCAGTCAATATAAAACTTTTGGGAGACAATTTATTGGACACACACATCTCTATGCCTCGTGTAGTATCGGAAGACTTTGTCCAACAAATTAAACTGCCCCCTTGGGCTCGCACCAGGAAACCCGCAAGAACCAGAGAAAGATAAACAAAAAGCGTTTCATAGTCTAAATACAGGCACTTTGGGAGATAATGCAGAGTTACAGCTGGGAGAAGAGCCGAAGTCCTACAGAGGAGGAGAGAAAGTCTACGCGGCTGACTTGGGTCTCTGACGCATTTCCTGCGCCCGCCAAACACGCTCGGTGGTCCTAGGTAGCCGTCGGGGACCCAGCGGGGGAGGGAGCCGGGATGAGGGGGCGCCGGCAGGAAGGGGGAGCCCCGAGGGGAACGGACCCTCCCCAGGCGGAGAGGGAAGGAACTGGAGATGTGGAAACGGCCGCTTCTTAACTGCCAGCTGAGAGCCGCTCGACTGTCTCCTCTCGCCCGGGAGCCCCGGCCGCGGACTCACCAGCTGAAGGAGTTTGATGATTAGCCGGGTCCCCTTGAGCCGGCGCAGGTTGAAGTAGGCGACGAGGCCGCTCCGGGCGCCTCTGGCGGGCCCCGGGTGCGCCTCGGTCGTGGATCTGTAGACCGCTCCGTTCTCCATCGCCCACGGTCCGGGAACGCAAGGCCGCAACTGGCTTCGCAGACTTCGCCGACTCCGCTACCAGGACCTTCACTTCCTGGCCCTCCGCCCCACTTCCGGCCGACTCCGCCCCTGCCCCGCCTCCTCCAGAGCCCCGCCCCCTGCCGCGAGGCCTTACCTCTTTTCTAACTTGTAAAGATCTGCGGAGAGACCCAAGGAAAGGGAACAGCAGGTGCAAATGTCCTGAGGATCCAATGAGCTCGGGTCCTTATGAAACGGCTGGTGTGGCTAGGTTAAATAAGGGAGAAAGAGAGGCGGTGAAGTTGGAGATGTAGGCAGAGGCCAGATAATGTAGGGGCCTTGCAGAGCAAGGGAAAAAATTGGATTTCATTTTAAGTGCTATGGGTTTTCTTGAAGGACTTTCAGGATTTCTCCCTCCTGCTTCTCTCTGAATTCCTTCTAGGCTTAACTATCAAAATTGTTTCATTTACTTGTCTCTTTTTTGTTCACCAGCTGCTACAGCCCTATATGTTAATTTTGTGTGAACTTAAAGATACTCATCAAGGAAGGTAATTATATTTTAGCAAACGAAGTTGATCAAGTTACATGCTAGGCACACATATTTTCTCCACAACAATATAATGTAGGTACTGTAATTACTTTCATTTTACAGATGAGAAAACTGAGGCTGGAACCCAGTCCTCCCAGGTACAAAAGCCCCTCCATGTCCCCCAGTTCTTGTTTTTAATAAAAGGCTTTAGTCTTCCTAGGCCTTCCCTGAGTTCCCAAGAGCAGAGTCAAGCAATTACTAATTATGGAAGTGACGAATGCAGAAACAAAAGAAAAGCAGTCAAGAAATGATAGCTCAGGGATTAAACACAGTCCTAGTTCTTCCTCAGGGGATATATACACATAATCTGACCACAGATCTTTGAGTTGTTCTGCAGGAACTAAGACCCCCATGCTGGTGGAGGATAGTGACTACATGCTGACCACAAGCACATAGACCCCAGACTGGTTGGAACCAGAAGGTTGGTGATTAATATTCCTGAAACAGAGCTTCCCTGGTGGCGCAGTGGTTGAGAGTCCGCCTGCCGATGCAGGGGACACGGGTTCGTGCTCCGGTCCAGGAAGATCCCACATGCCGCAGAGCGGCTGGGCCCATGAGCCTGCGCGTCCGGAGCCTGTGCTCCGTAGCGGGAGAGGCCACAACAGTGAGAGGCCCGTATACCACAAAAAAAATATATTCCTGAAACACCACCCTGTTACCTCAACACCAACCAATCAGAAGAAAGTCATGCCCTCTGCAACTCTCACCCCAAATGTTGCCTTTAAGACCCTCCCCTGAAAACCATCAAGGAGCTCGGGTCTTTTGAGCATGAGCTGTCCATTCTCCTTGCTGGGCCCTCTGATAAATGCAGTACTTTCCTTTACTACAACCCAGTGTCAGTAAACTGGCTTTGCTGCATGCTGGGCAAGAGGACCCAAGTTCGGTTCAGAAACAAGACCAAGAGGCTGAGTATCACATCCGAGGTCGAACACCCAGGGACAAGTAGAATGTAGGCCTAGGCAGTATGACTCATGGCCTTGCTGCTAACCACTAAGCCAGCAACCTCAGCCTGTAACCCATCTCTCCATTAGGGCCTTGAAACAGTGTTAAAGGGAGGGGTTACTGCTGCCCTCTGCTTTCACATTTATCTTCTGTTCTCCACAGCCCCAAACCTCCCTTTCTTCTCCCAGTAACAAAACAAAAGCTCCCATTCAAATGAATAGAGACAAACAGAAACTACTCTGCTGCAGGGGATGAGGGTGGCAGGCGGGGAGATAATCTACAGTCAGCCCAAACTATCCTTCTGTCTTTGATTAAACACATTCTTAACCTCTTGCTGAGGTCAAGCAGCCACCAATCCTGGCCAATAAAGCCACTGTGCTTTCACAAGGGCTACAAGAATTCATTGCCTTGTTATTCTTCAAGTCAGCATCATCCCAAATTAGATACTACCTGTGTCTGAAATTTACTTTGAAATTCATGAAAAAAAAAAAAGATGAGTTGATGAATAGAGAGATGGATGAAAGGAGAGATTTGTGATAAAGCAACTGTGATAACATGTTAATGGTGTAGTACATAGGTGTCCACTGCACAATTATTTCAACTTCTGTGTTTGGATATTTTCAAAATGAAATATTAAGGGAAAGTTACAAAGAAGGACACTTAGAGAGAGGAGAAAAAATGGACGACTCTCAACGCTCTTGGTTTGTTTACGGTGCACTTGGGAAAGTCTAAAAAGGTTCTCTGCTTCTCTTTGAACTTAGAAGAGGATAGAATGTAGCCTGTGATTCGCAAACTTCAGGGTGCCGAAGAATCATCTGCGAAGTTAAAAATAAAGCTCCTTGGGGCTTCCCTGGTGGCACAGTGGTTGAGAGTCCGCCTGCCGATGCAGGGGACACGGGTTCGTGCCCCGGTCCGGGAAGATCCCACATGCCGCGGAGCGGCTGGGCCCGTGAGCCATGGCCGCTGAGCCTGTGCGTCCGGAGCCTGTGCTCCACAACGGGAGAGGCCACAACAGTGAGAGGCCCGCGTACCACAAAAAAAAATAAAAAATAAAATAAAATAAAGCTCCTTGGAGATCCAGCCCCAAAGTGTCTGGATTTGGGTGGGTCTTGGGAATATAATTTTGTAAGAAGCTCTCCAGATACTACCGGTGAGAAATCCATCCAAATGTGGAGGAACACTGTTTCATAACACGATGGGAATGAAAGCTATTAGGTAGGAGACAGCAGATGTGCCATAACCTCCTTTGCTCTGATTGATTTGGGGGTGCCTAGCATTTGGACACTAATACCCTGCCAGTTTAAAAAAATGTGCATTGCTTATTGTTTCTTAATAAATTAAAAGACCAACTGAAGATTTTAGGTCTTCATGAACAAACACTTGTACAGTTGGCCCTCTGTATCCATGGGTTCTGCATCTGCAGACTCAACCAACCACAGATAGAAAATACTTTTTTAAAATTCCATAAAGTTCCATAAAGCAAAACTTGAATTTGCTGTATGTCAGCAACTACTTACATAGCATTTACATTGTATTAGGTATTATAAATTATCTAGAAATGATTTAAAATGTATGGGAGGATGTGCATATGTTATATACAAATACATGTTTTTATATAAAGGACTAGAGCATCTGAGGATCTTGGTATCCAGGGAGGGTCCTGGAACCAGTCCCCCCGCCGGACACCATAGGATGACTGTACTAGGGAGTCTTTTGGATGTGGAAACGGCAGCCACATAGAAAACTTTCGCTTCATTAATGAATAAAGAACACTGGATAGTTAAATGCTGGGACTTGCTGCATTGAAATGAGAAATCTTATTTATAGAGAAAAGATACACTAAATAGAAGAAAGGAAGATTCATTTACGTTTTGGAGAGTATTCAGTTTTCTCCTTTAATATAGTTAATATTTTTTAAATGAAGGAAAGAAAACATTCACAAAAAGAGATAGTTTGGGAAAATATAATTTGAGGAGATTTTCAACATTAAAAAAATAATTTGGTGCTACCTTTTCAGTTGAAATTTTAAGTTTCCAGCAGCTCCTACTGAAAAAACTTCATGGCTCTCTTATCTATGTTAGCACAGTTAGGCAGTAATGTGGATACAAATTTGGACCACAGACACTGTCCTACAAAGAGGCCACAGAAGGCTTCCCTGGTGGCGCAGTGGTTGAGAGTCTGCCTGCTGATGTAGGGGACACGGGTTCATGCCCCGGTCCGGGAAGATCCACATGCCATGGAGCGGCTGGGCCCGTGAGCCATGGCCGCTGAGCCTGCGCGTCCGGAGCCTGTGCTCCGCAACGGGAGAGGCCACACAGTGAGAGGCCCGCGAATCGCAAAAAAAAACAACAAAGAGGCCACAGAAACAAGAAACATACATAACAGACCAGGTCACAAAACAAAGTGTATGTGCCATAAAAGAGATACAAAGTAAATGTTTTGGGAACTCGGAGTAGAGGGAAATGACTTTCAGCTAAAAGGATCTACGTGGTAGAGCTTCAAGCTGGGGGTTAAAGAATACTGAGCTTTGGACATGCAGAAAGAGGACAGAGGGCACTGCAGGCAGAGGGGCAACGGGATGGAAAGCAAAGAGACTGCACATAGAACAGAGGTTGGAAGGACAAAGGGTTGTCAAGGAGGATAAACTGAGGGTCAGATTTTGGAGGGCCTTAGAAATCAGGCTATGGAACTAGGGCTTTCCTTTACTGTTGAACAATGAGGAACCACCAAAGTAGGGAAGTGAAATGACCAGAGCTCTTGCTTGAGGATATTTTTCTAGCAGCCTTGTGTAGACTGGGCTGGTTACAAACAGCCAGGTAGGGGCTGTTGTAGAAGTTCTGGAAGTAGGAAGGAGAGGCTCAAATTCAGACAGTGGTCATGGAAAGAGAGCAGAAGGGGTGGCTTGAAAAGACCGTGCGGGAGGGAAAACCAGAGCGATTTGGCGATTGATGTGTTTGAAGAAAAAGGGAGGAATTGGAACAGGTGCTAAAATTTCAAGCCATATAACAAAGATTGACAGAGACAAGGAACATGGGAGGAATTAACTCTTGTCAGGATCAAAGTATAAACTTCAAAAAGTGAAAAACATGACGGTCCTCCAAGTATGTCAGCATGCTTCAAAGAATTATTTAACTTACTAGCAATCAAAAGAATGCAAAATGGTTCAGAGAATTATATGAAAGATCGTGGTATGTGTGTATATGTCTGTGAGTGTGTCTATGTATGAAAAAAAGCTGAAATAAGATTACTAGGTTAGATCCGAAACTGGCTAATGTTTAGCCATTAGCTAAATGGCTAATTTGTAATAATCACAAATTATTGCCTTTGTGATTAACTCTAGCAGAGAAATCATTTTCACTTCTATCAGAAAAGAGTGAAGTAAGTCAGACAAAGACAAACATCATATCATTTATAGGTAGAATCTAAAAATGGACACAAATGAACTAATTTATAAAACAGAAACAGACTCACAGACAGAAAACAAACTTATGGTTGCCAAAGGCGAAAGGTGGGGGGGAGGGATAAATTAGGAGATTGGGATTAACATAGACACACTAATATATATAAAATAATCAACAGGGATAACTGGATACTGGATAACACAGGGAACTCTACTCAACGCTCTGTAATAACCTATATGGGAAAAGAATCCGAAAAATAATAGATATATGTCTATGTATAACTGAATCAAGTCGCTGAGACTTGAGACTTACACAACACTGTAAATCAACAATACCCCAATATAAAATAAAAATTAAATTTAAATTAAAAAGAAAAAAAAAAGAAACACCTACTATATTCCCCTCAGGCCTTGGTGACCCAAGCTGGTGTCCCATCCCTGGAGCCTGAGTAGGCTTGGGTCTCAAGGCTGGACTACCCTGGGATTCAGGGAGTTAGAAAGGATGTACCATCAAATAAGCCCCCCTTGACCCTCTAGTGCCTGGTCCCCTCTGGGTGGGACCACAATCTCCAGATTCAGGCGGGCCCTCTTACAGCTAAACCAAGCCCAGTGCACGCAAAGAAGGGTGGACCCTCTGGGCTGGAAGAGTTTTGAAAACTTACCTGGTCTCCACGTCTCCTGGTGGTGGGGTTCTCACCTCCAGCCTCCTTCCTTAGAATCGCCCCACCTCCAGACGAAAGCACCCTCAGTGTAGCGGTTTTCTAGGGGTTGGGGTTTGTCTGGGGAAAGGTGAAAAGTAAAGGGTAAGAAGTAATGAGACACAAGTCCTTGGGCCTTTGTTCTGGCACATTCCACTCTAACTGACAACCCAGGAACACCACTTTCGCTAAGGCTCTGGTTGCCTGAGTAATCAGACCTGGGCATGAAGAAATCCTGCCACCTTGTGGCTATTTCCCACAACAACAACTTTAAAACCTCGACTTACGGGCACTTCCATCTTCACAAGGCCTGAGGGGCTGTATATGACACTTGCCCTCAAGAAATGTCCTGGGGCATCAAAAAACAATTCAAGGGACATCCCTTGTGGTCCAGTGGCTAAGACTCCAAGCTCCCAATGCAGGGGACCTGAGTTCGGGCCCCAGTCAGTGAACTAGACCCTACATGCCACAACTAAGAGTTCGCATGCCGTAACTAAAAGATTCTGCATCCTGAAACTAAAAAAAAAATCTCACATACTGCAACTAAAGATCCCGCACCGGCAACAAAGATCCCACGTGCCGCAACTAAGACCCGGCACAGCCAAATAAATAAATAAATACTTTTAAAAAAAGAAAAAAAAATTCAAAACCGGGCACTTTCAAGAGGTAAATTTTACTCACACTGTTTAAAAAGAGAAAACCACACAAAAAGATGCTCAACATCGCTAATTAGAGAAACGCAAATCAAAAATACAACGAGGTATCACCTCGCACCAGTCAGAATGGCCAACCATCAAAAAGTCTACAAACGATAAGTGCAGGAGAGGGCGTGGAGAAAAGGGAACCCTCCTATACCGTTTGGTGGGAATGTAAATTGGTAATGGCCACTATGGAGAACCCTATGGAGGTTCCTTAAAAAACTGAAAATAGAGCTACCACATAATCCAGCAATCCCACTCCTGGGCATATATCAGGATAAACCATAATTCGAAAAGACACATGCACCCCAATGTTCACTGCAGCACTAGTTACAATAGCCAAGACATGGAAGCAACCACAATGTCCATCAACAGATGAATGGATAAAGAAGATGTGGTACATATACACAATGGAATATTACTCAGCCATAAAAAGGAATTAAATAATGCCATTTGCAGCAACACAGATGGACCTAGAGATTATCATACTAAGGGAAGTAAGTCAGACAGAGAAAGACAAATATAATGGTATCACTTATAGGTGGAATCTAAAAACTGATACAAATGAACTAATTTACAAAACAGAAAGAGACTCACAGACTTAGAAAACAAACTTATGGTTGCCAAAGGAGAAAGGTAGGGGTGGAGAGATAAATTAGCAATTGGGATTAACATAGACACACTAATATATATAAAATAGATCAGGGGTCCCCAAGCCCCGGGCCACGGACCCGTGCTGGTCCCGGCCTGTTAGGAACTGGGTCGCACAGCAGGAGGTGAGTGGTGGGCAAAAGAGTGAAGCTTCATCTGCCGCTCCCCATCACTCACATTACCACCTGAACCATACCCCCGCGCCCGCCCCGTGGGTCACTGGCGGCAGGGGGGAGGTCAGTGGAAAAATTGTCTTCCATGAACCTGGTCCCTGGTGCCAAAAAGGTTGGGGACCACTGAAATAGGTAATCAACAAGGGCTTACTGGATAGCACAGGGAACTCAACACTGTAATAACCTATATGGGGAAAAGAATCTGAAAAAAATTGATATACGTCTCACTGATCAAGTTGCTGTATACCTGAAACTAACACAATGTAAATCAACTATACTTCAATGTTTAAAAGTAAAATAAATAAAGACAAAAAATTATTTGTAGCTTATATATCTTCTATAATTAACACCTAACGTTATAGACTCTGGGCCCAATTCAATAATAAATAGTAAGTAAAATTATCTTTCCCTAGACCACTGATGACCCTTCAGAGGGTGTGGGGGACAATGCTGTAGTTTAGGGGTTTGTAAACTTTTTTCTGTAAAGGGCCAGATGGTAAATGTCTTAGGCCATGAGGGCAATGCAGTCTCTGTCGTAAGTACTCAATTCTGTTGTTGTAGAGTGAAAGCAGCCATAAATGATACATAAATAAATGCTATATTGCAACCATATCCCCATAAAACTTTATAAAAACAGGCACTGGGCCGGATTGGCCCACAAGCCACAGTCTGACAATCCCACTCTAGTTCAGTAGTTCTTACCTCAGATTCTCAGCAGAATCACCAGGAATGCCTGTTGAATCACAGATTTCTAGGGCTCCACCCCGACAGTTTCTGACTCAGGAGATCTTGAGTGGAACTTGGGAGTTTGTATTTATATCAAGTTCCAACGTGCTGCTGCTGCTGCTAGCCCAGGGCCACCTTTTTTTTTTTTTTTTTTTTTAACATCTTTATTGGGGTATAATTGCTTTAGAATGGTGTGTTAGTTTCTGCTTTATAACAAAGTGAATCAGTTATACATATACATATGTTCCCATATCTCTTCCCTCTTGCGTCTCCCTCCCTCCCACCCTCCCTATCCCACCCCTCCAGGCTGTCACAAAGCACCGAGCCAATATCCCTGTGCCATGCGGCTGCTTCCCACTAGCTATCTACCTTACTACGTTTGTTAGTGTGTATATGTCCATGACTCTCTCTCGCCCCGTCACAGCTCACCCTTCCCCCTCCCCATAACCTCAAGTCCGTTCTCTAGGAGGTCTGCGTCTTTATTCCTGCCTTACCCCTAGGTTCTTCATGACATTTTCTTTTTTCTTAAATTCCATATATATGTGTTAGCATACGGTATTTGTCTTTTTCTTTCTGACTTACTTCACTGTGTATGACAGACTCTAGGTCTATCCACCTCACTACAAATAGCTCAATTTCGTTTCTTTTTATGGCTGAGTAATATTCCATTGTATATATGTGCCACATCTTCTTTATCCATTCATCCGCAGGGCCACCTTTTGAAAAGCACTGCTCTAGTCTGATATATGGCATCGAAAGCGCACTTGGTAATCCTTCGGCCTTATTTTCAGGTTTTGGATCTTTTGTCTAAACAAAGCCAAGGTGAAGAACTCAGACTAGGACACACCAAGGTTTCCGTGCCTGAAGTAAGTTCAAGTGGAGTTCTTAGTACCTAGTTTCAAATATGGATCTGGAGGAGATAAAACATTTGGGAAACTCATCAAACTGACAGAACTGTACAAAGGTTCAAGGAAAGGGAGTTCCCTGGTGGCCTAATGGTTAGGATTCCGGGCTCTCATTGCCATGGCCTGGGTTCAATCCCTGGTCAGGGAACTGAGATCCCCCAAGCTGCACGGCCAGAAAAAAAAAAAAAGAAAAAAAAAATTCAAGGGAAGAACCTACAGAGAGAAGGATTTAGGCTAGGACTTTGGCAGGAGTGCGAGAGAAGGTGAACAGGAGTCACAGAAATAAAGGCATGTTTAGAGAGCAGGAGAACACAGAAGTAGTGTCACAGAGGCAAAGAAAAAGGTCTCAAGTTTTCCTCGTCAACGTTTCCAAACACTTCAGTGTTTGGTGCTGTGTTGTGCCAAGTAAGCAAAGAAAAGTTTGGATCAGAAATCTCCTAGGGATGATAGTTTATCAACAAGATTAGAGGATAAGCAAGTAACTTCGTCAATCTCCACATTTTATGTATACCAGCAGAGGGCTGCGATGGCAAAGGAATGCTAGTGATGCCTTTCGTTCTAGGCTTTCTGCACTCCTGTGTGCGGAGTTAATTCCTCAGAGGTATTTGCGGGAAAAGACTCTAGATAACTTAGCCTCCTTCCTTAATATCAGTTGGGTATTTTACTTCAGGACAGTCTGATTGCTTGGGTGGGAGATGTGATGGAGCAAGGTGGAATCTTTTGACTGCTTTGGGAAAAGAGGGTGGGGTTCAGTTTGGGATTTAGATTACAGGGTGTCTCTGTCATTAGAAGGCCACTCTTAACACAGGGTGCCTCACACTGAGCGTCATTAAAGATTCCAGAAAACAATCTGTTTTCCCTTCATCATCGATTAAGTATTAGTGTTAGAAAATGTGAAGCATAAACAAAAGTTCCATAAGTAAAAACATACAAAAAGGAACACTTAGGTGTTCAGTCTATCTGTTCTGTCTCATTTTGCTCAATCACCCTCTGCAGGTAACATTTTGTTTGCTTCTGGTTATCTCCCCTGTGTTTCTTTAGTGGAAAGAGACATACACTGTTCTGAAGTTCCTGCATGCCAGTTCATAGAAATCAGCTTCATTTTTTGGTTTTGTTTTTTTTTGAATAATTACATTGAGTGGCCATACCTCAGTTTATTCACCCAATTTCCTATGAATAGGCATTTAGCTTGTTTCCAATATTTTGCAATTACAAATAATGTCACAATGAATAACTGTGTGAATATTATTTTTGTATTGTCAGATATGTATCTTTGGGGTAAATTCCTAGGTAGGTGAGTATTAAGTTTGTGTAGTTGTGTTAAATACTGTGAATTGCCCTTGCGAGGTTACACTGTTTTGCACTCCCAGGAATAGTGAACACAGCTGTTTCTCCAACATCTCCACATCTCCTACAAAGTGTAGAATCAAGCTTTGAATTTTCTTCGTTCAGATGGGGAGAAATAGTATTTTGGTGTAATTTTAATTTGCACTTCTCCCTGAGGAAAACTGAACATACTTACATATGTTCAAGGGCTATTTTTATGTTTTACTTGTCTGTTCAGTTTTTTGCCTATTTATATTCTATAAGGATTTTAGTTCCCCCACCTCTATTTTAAGAGTTCTTCAAATATTAGGTATATCAGCTCTTTATCTGTGATACAACTACTATCTCTCAAACTTTTTGCTTGTCTTTTGGCTCTGCTTACGGTGCTTTTTGCCATCATGCTTTTTTTTCCCCAATTATTTTTAGGTAGGTGAATATAAAATTTTTCTTTCATTGCATGTGCATTGAGTTAAAGTTAGAAAGCCTTTCCCCACTCAGACACAAAACAATTTTATGTCTTCGTTTAGTAATTCTATGGTTTCATATTTTATATTTAGGTCTGATACATTTGGAGTTGATTCCTGTGACTGATGTCAGGTATGGATCTAATTTTATCTTTACAAATAGCTATCAGTTGGTATAATCCCATTTTATACATATATGTATAAATATATACACACATGTATAAATATATATATGTGTGTATATATATAACTTTTCTTATAGAAACAAGCATACAAGGCAGTAGGTGTTTCAGAAGTGGTCTAATTACACAAATATATTTAGAGCAGATAGCTAAACATACTTGAATAATCATGGGACTAGTATTTAAGGAATTTATGTAAATTAAAACTCCTTCCCTGCGGCTATGAAAATTTTATCTGTGCAACGATTCAGTTTAGAAAGGACTCCACAGCCTCAATTTCATTTACCACGTTTGTAACTCTACACCTAAGCAGGTTGTCCTTGACACCACACAGACGATGGAACTAAGGCTACGGAACAATAAATGACTTACAGAGTCAAGGGATTAATAAATGGAGTAATCCAGCTCTTCTGCCTCTTTCCACGGTCTTCCATAGCATCCTGGCACCACAGTTCTTGCATATGAAGTTAAAGAGCAGCAAAAGCTTTGGGAGTACAGCAAAAGATGTGGCCATCCCCAGCAATTCCACTCCTGGGTGCATACCCGAAAAAAATAAAAACACTAATTCGGAAAGATACATGCACCCAAATGTTCATAGCAGCATTATTTACAATTGCCAGATATGGAAGCAACCTAAGAATCCATCAACAGATGAATGAATAAAGAAGATGTGGTACATATATACAATGGACTACTACTTAGCCATTAAAAAGAACGAAATTTTGACCTTTGCAGCAATGTGGATGGACTTGGAGGGCATTATGCTCAGTGAAATAAGTCAGACAGAGAAAGACAAATACTAGGGGATTAACCAGGGGGAATTCAAGGAGAGTGGACCAGGGCAGCACACAGACACAGGGAGACAGGAACACAAGGTGCAGGTGGCTGCTCCAGGCTCAGATATGATATCATTTATATGTGGAATCTAAAAAATACAACAAACTAGTGAATATAACCAAAAATGAGGCAGACTCATAAATATAGAGAACTAATGGTTACAGGGGTTGGGGAGTGGGAGGCACAAACTTCTGGGTGTAAGATAAGCTCAAGAATACACTGTACAACATGGGGAATAGAGCCAATATTTTGTAATCACTATTAATGGAAAGTAACCTTTAAAAATTGTATAAAATTTGGTTATCACCTTTTTTTTTTTTTTGCGGTACGCGGGCCTCTCACTATTGTGGCCTCTCCCATTGCAGAGCACAGGCTCCGGACGTGCAGGCTCAGTGGCCATGGCTCACGGGCCCAGCCACTTCGCGTCATGTGGGATCTTCCTGGACCGGGGCACGAACCCATGTCCCCTGCATCGGCAGGCGGACTCTCAACCACTGCGCCACCAGGGAAGCCCTCACCTGTCATTTTAATAGTATTTCCCATCTGAGTAGAACTTGAAAAGACCAGAGTGCACATGCACAAAACACAGAATAATAGGAGACTAACCCAGGTAACTATTGGCAAAGTTGTAGCATTAAAGACAGAACACACTTTAATAGAAAATGTTTAGAAGAGTCACATCCTACAGGACGTCAACCAAAATTTCTGAACCAAAGCCTTGTTTTAAATTCTAAGGCAACACAGGACAAAATCAAATGACTGATTTTGGCTACTGGGTTATAATGGCAGTTCTGAGTGTGCTCAGAGGACCCCTAGAGGTCTTGAGAACTTTTCTGGGATTCCATAAAGTCAAAACTATTCTCATACAACTATTAAGAGGTCATCTGCCTTTTTCACTGTGTGAACATTTGTTTGCACCGCAGGTGGAGTAAAACTGCTAGCACTCTAGCACAAGGCAAGGCAGTGGCACCAAACTGAACTTGTAGTCAGCGTATTCTTCACCACTCTACCACTCTGTGGGAAAATATAAAGCCAAGTTCACTTAAGAATTCCCTTGATGAAGTAAAAATTAATTTCACTAAGTTGCAACCATTTAGTACCAGTTCTTCTAAAATTCTGTGTGAGGAAATGGAAGGACACGTGTACCACTTCTGCTGCTTACAGAAGTGTTTTTGTGCTACTGAGTGGTAAGCTGAACTGGCCACTTCTTCCACCAGGCTTACTTGAAAGAACTACTTGCAGCCCAACTGGTTTTTCAGATGTATTTGGCAGACATTTTCTCAGAAATAAGCGAAGTGAGCCTGTCAGTACAAGGAATAAAACTGACAGTATCTGTTACACTGATAAAAGTTGAACTTTCAAAAAATCAGAATCTTGGAAAATTTGTATCCATCACTCAGCCTGACAGTTTCCCACCACTTAATCTTTTCTAATGAGATCTGATAATAACTAAAAATATGTGATTTGGGGAGACATTTTATAGTGGGACATGTCAATATTTGGAAGAACCCTGTAGTTCAGTGAACTGATATTTTCTAAACCCAGTGAATAATGTTACAAAATCACATAGGGGTAAAAATCCACTCAAAGGGCAAGAAAGACCAATGGATCCCACACTGCAATTAACCTTTAAAAAACTAACACTTGTCAAGCTTTAGTATCAGAAAAGGAAATTCACAATTATCTGGAAAAGCTATTAAAATACTCCTCCTTTTTCCACCTATGTATTTGTGAGGCTGGATTTTCTTCCTGGAATTCAAATAGCACATCAGATCAGACGGAATACAGCAGATGACAGAACCCAGTTGTCTTCCATTAAGCCAGGCATCAGAGCTTGTAAAAATGTAAAACAACAGTACCCTTCTACATACTTTTAGTTTTGTAAAGTTGTTTTCTATAAAAAGTTACTTTAACATGTAATGGAATTACTATTGTTATTTATAAATGAATATTTTAAAATTTTCAGCTTTTATTTATTACATGGCAAATACAGATAAGTGACCACATTAACAATAATTCTTTGGGGTTCTTAATAAGTACAAATATAAAGGAGTCTTGGGAATTCCCTGGTGGTCCAGTGGTTAGGACTCAGCACTTTCACTGCTGAGGTCCCAGGTTCAATCCCTGGTTGGGGAACTAAGACCCCCCCCCAAGCCTCACGCAGGGGGTGGGGGAAGGAGTCTTGTGACCAAAAGTTTTAAGAATCACCCATATTTGAATTTTAGAAAAAAATCTTAACCCAACATAAGACAGAAAAGAATTGTCACCAACTAATTCTAAACAGATTTTGGTGATACAATGAGATCAAGGTACTACTCTGCCCCAAACGTGTGTGTCTGTATATATTACTCTCCCTCCCTCTCTCTCTATATATATAGTCATATTTTGAGAAATTGGAAGCATCATTATTTTATGGTTATTTCTCAAAGTATAACTCTATCCATATATTCTCTAATTATCTGATTGAGAAATACCTTTTAAAAATCCTTGAATTTGGGCTTCCCTGGTGGTGCAGTGGTTGGGAGTCTGCCTGCCGACGCAGGGGACGCGGGTTCGTGCCCCGGTCCGGGAGGATCCCACATGCTGCGGAGCGGCTGGGCCCGTGAGCCATGGCCGCTGAGCCTGCGCGCCCAGAGCCTGTGCTCCGCAACAGGAGAGGCCACAGCAGTGAGAGGCCCGCGTAGCACTAAAATAAATAAATAAATCCTTGAATTTCATATACCTCTTCACATTAATTACTTCATGTATTTTTTATTGTATGTATGGACTACAATTTTTCCTATAAGTCTCTGAAGTGATCATGATCACAGGATAACTCTTACACATATAGTGAGAATTCCCTGATATCATTGTCTACAATCCTATTTCAGCATGGGGAACCACTATTTGATAAAGACATTAATAAGGTGCTACATGAAAGAGGAATTCCCGTATTCTGGCATTTTACCAGTTTAAAAAGCAAGTACTTTCTCTAAAACGAAAGCCCACATACGAAAACTGTAACAGATATTACCATTTGGGCTACTGTTAAGTTCCACAACAGGCCTTATAAATTGATATCTGATAGTTTTAAAGAAGCAAAACTAACAAGTATTACACCAATCTTACACAAACTGTTTGTTTTAATATTTATTTATTTATTTGGCTGAGCCGGGTGTTAGCTGTGGCATGTGGGATCTAGTTCCGTGACCAGGGATCGAACCAGTGCATTAGGAGAGCAGAGTCTTCGCCACTGGACCACCAGGGAAGTCCCACAAACTCTTTACAAAGAGGGAATACTTTCCAACTTGATTTATGATTTCAACATAATCTTGATATCAAACACTGACAAAACCATGAAAATTACAGGACAATTTTTCTCAGGAGCATGATGTAAAATCCTAATAAAATATTAGCAAACCAAATCCAGCAATATAATAAAATACATCAAGATCAAGTTAATTTCAGGGATACAAAGTTGGCTTAATATTTCTAAAAGGTAATGTAACTGATACCATTAACAGAAAAATTATCTAATAAAAAACATTTTATAAAATTCAACACCCATTCATAAAACTTATGATATAAAGTAACTAGGAAAGAAGAGAACTTTCTTTCTGATAGAGTATCTACAAAAAGCATGCAAATATACTCAATAGTGAAATTTAAAGCTTTCATTCTGAGATGGGGAACAAGATAAAGATGCTTCCTCTCTTCAGTTCTATAGAATCCTATACTGGAGCATAGGCGTCACAAAGCAAGATAACACTAGAAAAGACTAAAACTCGTTATTTGCAGATGACATAATTATATGTAGAAAATATAAAATAAATTACAGATGGTGCACCTTTCAATAGCTCAGCTGGGAGAGCAGAGGACTGTAGACAGGACACATGTAAAATAAACTACGGATGAACATTAACAAATGAATCTGAGTAAGGTTGCTGGATAAGATCAATATGAAAAAAGTGTATTTCTACATACCAGCAACAAAGAAAATAACATTTTAAAAGGATGCCATTTAAAACAGCATCAAAAAGGGAGTTCCCTGGTGGTCCAGTGGTTAGAACGCTGAGCTTTCACTGCTGAGAGCCCGGGTTTAATCCCTGGTCAGGGAACCAAGATCCCGAAAGCTGCACGGCATGGCCAAAAAAATAAATAAATAATAAAATAGCCTAAAAAAATTAGCTGGAAAAAAATCTACCAAAAGAAGGTGCAAGATGATACACTGAAAAATACAAACACTGCGAGGAGAGACTGAAGGCCTATCTAAATGGAAGGATATTCCTGTGCATAGTTTGGAAGATACTGTAAATATGATAATTATCCCCAAATTGATCCATAAATTCAATCTCAATCAAAAGGCCACTTCTGGGCTTTCCTGGTGGCACAGTGGTTGAGAGCCCGCCTGTCAAGGCAGGGGACATGGGTTCGTGCCCTGGTCCGGAAAGATCCCATATGCCGCGAAGCGGCTGGGCCCCGTGAGCCATGGTCGCTGAGCCTGCACATCCGGAGCCTGTGCTCCACAACGGGAGAGGCCACAACAGGGAGAGGCCCGCAAACCGCAAAAAAAAAAAAAAAAAGGCCACTTCTTTGGTGTGGCAACTGACCACTTGCTTCTAAAGTTTATATGGAAATGCAAAGGGTCAAGAATAGCAAAAACAATCTTAAGGAAAAACAATAGGGGAGGGCTTAGGCTGCCAGATAAAGGCTTTTTTTTTAACTACAGAAATTGAGACTGTAGTACTGGTACAGGGTAGAGAAACTGGCAAATGGAAAAGAACAAAAAGTCCAGAAACAGATGCATGCATAAATGGACAAATTATGACCCAGGTGACACTGCAGTTCAGAAGGATGATACCCCCCCCCAACAGAGTGGTAATGAATTAATTGAACACCACACTAAAAAAAAAAAACAAAAACCTTTATCCCCTATTTCATACCATGCACAGAAATCAATCCCAGATGAATTGATGAATTGTAGAAAAGTAAAACAATAAAGCTTCTAGAAAAAAAAAAACTTAGACTATCTTCATGACCTTGAGAGCAAGCAAAGACTTCTTCAAAACAGGTAAAAAAAAAAAAATCAATAACCATAAAGAAAAGCTAGCAAATGGAACATTAAAATCAATTTCTATTCATCAAAAGATAGCAATGAGAGTGAAAAGGCCAAACCACAGAATGAGAGAAGATATTTGCAATACGTATCTGACAAGGACTAGTATTCTGAACACGTAAAGAATGAGATAGTAAGAAAAAGTCAAATATCTCCCTATTTTTCTGAGGGGGATAAAAAAAAAGAAGACTCTTAAGATTCTTAAACAGGTACTTTATAAAAGAGGATATCCAAATGGCCAATAAACACGAAACATGCTTAATTGCATTAGTTATTAGGGAAATACAATTAAAACCACAATGAGATCCTATTGTATAAATAAAAAACCTGCCAGAATGATAGACAATAGCAAGTGTATGCAAAGATGTAGAGCAACTGGAACACATATACTGCTGGTAGTAATGCGAATTCCTTTTAAAAAATTGATATGTAATTCACCCTTTCGAAGCGACGTCAAGTTTTTAGTATATTCACAAGACTGTGCACTGTATAATTCCAGAACATTTTCATCACCCTCAAAAGAAACCCTATACCTATTAGCAGTCACTCCTCATTGCCCTCTCCTCTTGCAACCACTAATTTACTTTATGTCTCAACGCATTTGCCTATTCTGGACATTCCATATAAATGGAATCATACATTCTGACTTTTTGACTAGCTTCTTTCACTTAACATGCTTTCAAAGTACATCCATGTTGTAGCATGTATCAATACTTCACTCCTTTTTCTTTTTTGGCCACGCTGTGTGGCTTGCAGCATCCTAGTTCCCTCGGCAGTGAAGCACAGAGTCCTAACCACTAGACCACCAGGGAACTCCCATTCCTTTTTATAGCTGAAAAATACTCCATTGTATGGATATGTCACATTCTGTTTACCCATTTGTCTGCTGATGGATGTTTTGTTTGTTTCCACCTTTTAGCTATTATACATAATGCTGCTATAAACATTTGTATACAAGTTTCTGTGAGGACATACGTTCTCATTTCTGTTGGGTATATATCCAGGAGTGGAAATGCTAGGTCATGTGGTAACTATATGTTTAACCATACTGTTTTCCAAAGTGGTTGCACCATTTTACATTCCCACCAGCAATGTACAGGAGTTCTCATTTCTTCACATCTTCACCAACACTTATTTTTTATTTCAGCTGTGAAGTGGTATCTCATTGTGGCTTTGACTTGCATTTCACCAATTACTAATGACATCAAGCAACTTTTCATGTGCTTGTCATTCATATATCTCCTCTGAATTAATATCTATTCAAATACTTTGTCCATTTCAACATTGGGCTGTCTTCCTATTGTTTTAAGAGTTTTTATATATTCTGAATACCATACTCTTATCAGATATAAAATTTGCAAATATTTTCTCCCAGGAATGGGACCTCTTATAACTTTGGAAAAACTTTTGCTAAACATTTAACACCTGCTAATGCTGAATATACACATAGCCTTTGAATCCAGCAATCCATGTCTACATATACACCCAACAGAGAGGAGAACATGTTTTCCACAAGACACATTCAAGACTGTTCATAACAACACAATTAGTAACAGCAATTGGAAAACTGAAACCACCCAAACATCTTGTGGTAGGTTGACTATTGGCCCCCCAAGGATGTCCACATCCTAATCCCTGGAACCTGTGAATGCTACCTTATTCGGCAAAGGGACTCTGCAGGTGTGATTAGGATTTTGAGAGGGGGAAATTAGACTTTGGGATTCTGGTCCACCAAGTAAGGAGTTTGGAAGTCATCTCTCCATCCTAACAAGTAAAAAGCTGAACTGAAAAATCAACAATTCTTCTTAGATCTGTCAGAGGAGTGAGGTCACAGGGCCAACTGCAGTCCTTCATATTGGAGAGGTAGGCAGGTGGACACAGAGAACCACAACTTACTGAAGCAGAAACTTCCAAGCAGAAACCTCTAAGGGAGACAGTGCTGGGGTAAGAAAGCTGGAACTGTAACTGACAAATTGCTAGAGGCTCAGAGTAGACAAGTCTGAGTTAAAAACCTCCAGTTAGAAGGGGATCCCCACTGCTTTGTGAGTTTTACCTCCTGGAGCCCTACCAGGGTCTCAAAGGGAAAATCAGAGAAAAATCCCCTGGTGCTTCCAGTAGGGGAAGGAAGAAAGTAACCGTCTTGAAATAAGTCAGAGTATTCTGTTCTTAACAAGGCCTGTCCTCAAGAGAAGCCATTTTATCAGAGCCTCCTTAATTGGGGTTTATCAGAGCCTAAACAACCTGGTAGAAGGGAAATACCCAGCTCCAGCTCCCTCTAGCCATCCTGTCTCACCTATGGTGTGTAAGGGGACAGGGGGGATGGAGAAGCACTTACGAAGTTCACAGCCCAGGGACACAGGCTCACTGAGACCTAATTATAGGACTACAGAATGCCTCCCCTCCCCAACACCTCACCACCACAGTGCTAAAAGGTCTGTTCACTGGAGTTCCTTTTACCTAGTACATCATGTCCAGCTATCAACAGAAAGTTACAAGGCATAAGTAAAAGGCAAAAAAACACAGTTTGAAGAGACAGAGCAAGTATCAGATTCAGACACGGCAGAGACGTTGGAATTATCAGACCATGAATTTAAAACAACTCTGATTAATATGTTAAGGGCTTTAACAGAAAAAGTAGACACACCAAAACAGATGGCTAATGTAAGCAGAGAGATGGAAATTCTAAGAAATAATTCTTTTTTTTTGCGGTACGCGGGCCTCTCACTGTTGTGGCCTCTCCCGTTGCGGAGCACAGGCTCCGGACGCACAGGCTCAGCGGTCATGGCTCACGGGCCCAGCCGCTCCGCGGCATGTGGGATCCTCCCAGACCGGGGCACGAACCCATGTCCCCTGCATCGGCAGGCGGACTCTCCACCACTGCGCCACCAGGGAAACCCGAAATAATTCTTTTTTAAAGGTAGAGATTAAAAAAAAACCTAACAAATGATGCATGCTTTCCATGGGCTCATTAGTTGATTAGACATGGCTAAGGAAAGCATCTCTCAGCTGGAGGACCTGTCAACAGAAACTTCCAAAACTAAGAAGCAAAGAGAAAAAAGACTGGGGAAGAAAAATAGGGAACAGAATACCCAACAACTGTGAGACAACTACAAAAGTTGTAACATATACATGAAAATGCCTGAGAGAAGACAGAAAATGACAGAAAAAGTATGTGAAGCAATAATGACCGAGAATTTCCCCCAAGTTAATGTCAGATACTAAACCACAGATCCAGGAAGTTCAGAGAACACTAAGAAGGATAACCACCTCCCCAAAAAAACTACACCTAGGCATATCATATTCAAACTGCATAAAATCAAAGACTTAAAAAATCTTAAAAGAAGCCAAAGGGAAAAAACACCTATGGAGGAGCAAAGGTTAAGAATAACATCTAATTTCTTTACAGAAACCATGCAAGCAAGACGAGTGACGTGCTGAGGGAGCTTATACTGGATTACTTACGTGGGCCAAAGTTTAATCCCATGGATCCTGATACGCGGGAAGCAGCAGGGTCAGAGTGAGAAGCAATGTGATGGAAGCAGAGAGTAGAAGATGCTATGCTGTTGGCTTTGAAGATGGAGAGGGGGCCAGGAACCAAGGAATTCAGGCAGCCCCTAGAAACTGGAAAGGAAGGAAACAGATGCTCCCTGGAGCCTCCAAAAGAAACCAGCCCTGCTGACAGTTTAATTTAACCTAGTACAGCTGATTTTGGATTTCTGACCTCGAGAATGGTATGATAATAAAACTGTATTAAGCCACTAAAATTTGGTAAATTGTTACAGCAGCAATAGGAAACTAATATACACCCATCAATAGCAAACTGCAAAAATTACAGTGTATTTGCACAATGAAATACTATGGTGCAATGAGAATGGGTAACTACTGCTATAGGCAACAAAATGGAGGAACCACAGAATACTAAGAAGCCTGACACAAAAGAATATAAATGTTAAGATTCCATTTATATAAAGCTTAAAAATAAGTAAAACTTATCTACAGCTTTGGAAGAAAGGGCAGTAGTTACTTGGTGGGTGGGAGGACTGACAAGGGGCACAAGGGAAGCGCCTGGGGTGCAAATAACACCGTCTTTCTTGATCCTGATGCTGGTTATATGTGGTCACTTTGTGATATTTCAAACCATACACCTGTAACTTGTACACTCTTCTGTACTGTATACTTCAATAAAAAGTGCTAAAAAAACAAACAAAAAAGATTAAGTAGTTTAAAAACAAATTTCCTTGCAAAAATAGGGACAGGGCTTCCCTGGTGGCACAGTGGTTGAGAGTCCGCCTGCTGATGCAGGGGACATGGGTTCGTGCCCCGGTCCGGGAAGATCCCACATGCCGCGGAGCGCCTACGCCCGTGAGCCATGGCCGCTCAGCCTGTGCGTCCAGAGCCTGTGCTCTGCAACGGGAGAGGCCACAACAGTGAGAGGCCCTCATACCGCAAAAAAAAAAAAAAAAAAAAATAGGGACAAAAATAGGTTTAAACGCAGTAAACGCAAGATTTTTGATTAGTTAAAACTGAATCCCATATAAAGTGAACAATTACAATTACTTCAGGTAACAATGTAATTCTGAGGATTTTCTAGTACATCTCCAATGTCACACAGAAAAAAACATGAGTTGGTCTAGACATGCAAACACAGGAGACATACCAAAGTATACCATAATGCACAGTCTGCAATGCTCTTCATTAGTTTCACTTACTTCATCAAGTACTACTAGTTTAGAAAAACTGGTCTTTACAACACCAGGACTGCAGAACCCCTTCCGGACTGAAGATTTTATCAATGGCATTTTTCATCTCATATTTTATTAAACAAAATGTTTTTGCAAATTAATTTTTCCATGCCCACAAACATCCTAAGTTTTTCCCACACTGAAACAAATTATAACCCTCTCATATATTTTTAGTATTTACATTCACCCATTAGGAGACAAATACTATTATAAAACCAAACAGATTTTAAAGTTCTAATGAAAGAATTATGTTTGATAGTAGAGGTACTGTCCTCAAATATTTTGTTGAAAAAAAAATCTTTGGAATATATATTTTAAAGTTATAACAAAGATCAATGCAAATGGTAGTAACCATTGTCCCCCAATTATCTGAAATTACACAATAGGTCAAATGTACATGTGTTCTTTAGCTGAACTTCAGTAGGAAAATCAAACTGTTCTCATGAAGGTTCCAAAACAAGGACTAAAATCTGAGTATTGAAAAGGTGGAACTATTACCAGGTGATCTCACCTGTAAGGGAGTAGCTATGTTTCAGTGCACTTGCCAAACTTTTAAAACAGCTTGTGTCCATTAAATAATGATATAAGGCTCTATTTTTACTACTAGGAATGCTGATGTAAGATTCTGTAGTTCAAGACATGTTTATGGGGAAGACGTACTGATCAAGGTAAATTCCTTTGACAAGGCAGTGAATCTCATGTACTCATCTCTTAGAAAGAAGATCAGAAAGCTTAATAATCCTATTAAGTCAAAACACTTTAAAATACTAACAAATCTTATTCATTATATGATAAATACAAATTTAAATATAAGAGAATGCAACAAGTTATTTGAACCTGAATGCAGAGAATAAATACTTTATTAACTGATTATAGTTGAAAGTCACAAACAAAAAAGGGGTATATTAAGGCAGAGCCATATATATATATATCAATATATATAGATATATAGATATATATATATATATGTAGATATATATATATATAGACAAATCCAAAGACTGTTACCTCTTTACATTTTAACAACCTCTGCATTTTTCTTTTACACATTTAGGCAGTGTGCTTTCTTTTCTTCTCAGTTAAAGAAACAAATCTTGACCAATATTTCTAAATCATATTTTGATGACAACTTACAGGATCATGGATTGAGACAATGACTAGTGTATGAAATGCTATCTGATCATTTTCTCAGCATATTCCATGTGTGGTGGTATATTTACGTTGGTGTGGAAAATCTGACAACTGATCTTCCTTTCCAGCAAAACTAACACATAATTTTTTTTTAATGATTTTTTAATAGTCTTAACTAAAATAAGCTTGGACTTCCTTCCAAGTAAGTCGAATGCCCAAAGCATATTATTTTCTGCCCTTCTCAAACCCTCCTATATGTTTTAAGTAGCCTTTAGAATATGATCACATGGCTGTATTTCAGATCTATAAATTTGAGTTTTTCAAAATCCAAAATTACTTCCTTACGCAAAGTGGCAATGCAAATAGCAATCCTACATAGTGTAGGATAATTTTTCTTCTGTATACTTCCCTTTTATAAAATGGGCAACCACATACACAAAAAAGACATGAATTTATTAGTCCATCTGAAAAAGCACTCCAGCTCCCTAATTCCACTTTTGAAGGAGAAGGCAGAGGCAAGTTTACATTATCCCAGAAAACTGAATAAATGGCTTTATTTGGTATCTTCAAGAAGCTTCTCCTTCCGTAGGAGATGCGGGTGTTGCAGGAGAAGCTGTAACTGGTTTTCGTGCAATTCTGTCTAGTTCCGCGTGAACATCTGATAGGACAGGCTTCTGGCCTATTTAAAGGAAAAGAAACCAAGATTTAGACATAAGTCAAAATATCCTTAACACCAATGTGTCTTCATTTAACAATTGCCAACAGTTTCATTAACTTTATCTAAAACACAGTTATATAAACATCCTTAATTTAAAAATAAATTCCCTTTTTTTTTTTTTTCTTTTTTGGCCTCACCACGCAACATGCAGGATCTTAGTTCCCTGACTAGGGAGCGAACCTGCACCCCCTGCAGTGGAAGCACAGTCTTAACCACTGGACTGCCAGGGAAGCCCCTAAATTCCCTCATTTTAAATTATGGCGTCTGTTATCAAATAGAAGTAAAACTAGCACCTACCATTTAATCTCATAAAGGTATACTTTTTTAAAGGCATAGAATAAGAACAGTAAAAAACAAAAATAGCAACAAAATTTCGGAATTTGGAAAGATGAGTGAGTGGTAATTAAATCAGCAGTACTGAGAAAGGTAATCTTCAATACTGAGAGTGTGAGAAGCCAGAAAATAATTCAATTTATACCCAGAAACCTGTAAAATGTTCAAAAATGGTAGCTGCAGGTACTTGTGAAAAAGGTGGCAAGAAGGTGTGATTAAAAAAGGAGAATGGGTTAAAAAATCTGCCTGAGGAGCAATTATAAAAACAACAAAAGGAAAAGACTTCATCAAAATTCAAAACTTTTGTGCTTCATAGGACACTCAAGAAAGTGAAGGGATAACCAACACGGGGAGAAAACATTTGCAAATTCTATATCTGATAAGGGTCTAGTAAAGAGAATATATAAAAAACACTTAGAACTCAACAATAAGAGAAATAACCCGATTTTAAAATGGGCAAAGGATTTGAATAGACATTTCACCAAAGAAGATATACAAATGGTTATTAAACACATGAAAAGATTCTCAACATAATTAACTATCAGGGAAATGCAAATCAAAACCACAATGAGATACAACTTCACAGCCAAAATGATGGCTCTAACCAAAAAGATGGACAAGTGGTGATCATTTTATAATGTATAAAAATATCAAATCACTGTGTTGTACACCTGAAACTAATATATTATAAATCAATTATATTTCAATTAAAACACACACACACACACACACACAAATAGAGAAACATTTTTGACTTGGTTAAGCAAAACCAAAAAAACAAAACAACTAAAACACAAAGATGAACAATAACAACTGTTGGAAGGGATGGAGAAAAACTGGGGCCCTCATAAACTGCTGGTGGGAATGTAGAATGGTATAGCATTTTGGAAAACACTTTGGCGGTTCTTTAAAAATTTAAACAGAGTTACCACATGACCCAGCAATTCCACTCCTAGATATATACCCAGGAGAAATGAAAACATATGTCCATCAACTGATAAATGGAAAAATAAAGTATGTATGCATATCTATACAATGGAATTTTTTCAGCAGTAAAAAAAAACAAAATATTGATACATATGCTACAACATGGATGAACCTCGGAAACATTATTTTAAAGAAGGCATATACTATATGACTCCATTTATATGGACTCTCCAGATAGGCAAATACAAAGAGACAGAAAACATTGTTTGTTGCCTAGGAGGACTTCAGGGGAGGGAAGAATAACTGCTAATAGGCTGGACGTTAGGCAAGGATAACTGCTAATAGGTTGGATGTTTCTTTTTAGTGAGAAGAAAATGTTCTAAAATTAGATTATGGTAATGGTTTACGTATGTCTGTAAATATACTAAAACTTTGAATTGTACACTTTAAATGAGCAAAGTTCATGGTATGTAAATTATATCTCAATAAAACTGTTTTAAAAAAAAAAAGCTCCAGGTAACTATACCTGACTTTTTGGCAGATGGTGGCAAACCACTGCTTCCACCTCCAGCCCCACCTCCAGGGCTACCACCACCAACACCAGGGCCTCCTGGGGAACCAGTCTTTTTACTCAGCAAACTATTGAAGAAATTTGCCAGGACACCTTCACTTGTAGCTCCAGCTACAAAAAAAAAAGGTTAAGATAAAAAACTTGTACTCAAAGCATTCAACTTTTCTATAAATTATTATTGTAGAATTATACACAGAAAATGTTCCAAATTCAAGTTTAATCTTTTGAGGCTGGGTAACTTCTCTAATCTACTCATATATAAAACAAAATATGAGTGTTAAGAGCGTAAGATAATTATTAAAAAATTAGAGAGTTATTTTTAAAAGGCAAAAGGCATTTAAAACAGATTGTTAGATGCAAATATATCTCTCTTTTGAAAGGCGTTCTTCAAAAATATAACTGTTGAGAAATATTTCCTTCAAGTATTACAAAAAGTTACCCAATGCTATATGAAAACCAGTAGGAGTTCTAAGATATTAATGGGCAAAGGATAGCAATAAACAATTCACAGAAGAAAAATACAAACAGAAAGGAAATACTAGGGGGGAAAGCTCTTATTAGTTAGTACTTAGAGAATGCTGATTAGATTGTGGGCAAACTGCAACACTCAATGTTGATGACATGTAAATTGAAAAATCCATTTGAGAAACATCACCAAAAGGCATAAAAAGGTACAAACTCTCACCTACTAATCCCACTTATGGCAATTATTCCTATAGAAATAACTATAATGCATATAGTTTTTTCCTTTATGTTAACTGCAGATAACCCATTATAGGAAAAACATGAATTTCTTCAATGACCTACCATAGCAGAATGATTAAATATAACACAAAGCTTTCATAAAGCTCACAGCACAGAGATGATATGTTAAGACTACACCATAAAATGGTTCACAGTCTGACTGACTATGAGATTGTATTGACAGACACAAAGATTAGAAGCTATTGAATAAAAATGAAAATAGCTAAAGCAAAATGTGGAATGACTCTAGGTAGATTTCTATTGTTAAATGTATTGTGTTGCTTTCTCTAAGAAAGAGAGAAATGTACCTTTCATGTTTGGATCAATTTTTTTTGACCCAGCAGGGATGGGTGACACGCTGGCAACATTGGACGACACAGATCTATTTGATGTTCGAGGGGAGCCTCCTGGGACTCTTGGCGAGGCATCCTAAGTAAAAATAGGAAAGCCATAATTACAGAACCCTGGAACTTTCAACTTCACAGAAATTATCACAAAAAGAAACTACTTTGCAACTGTCCCCCATATCTTCTACTGGTCCCTTTACGCTGCAAGCCCTGGGCAGAAGTGTTTAGCAATTGTGCCCTCATTATTAGAATACCAGAGACCCACTGCATTTTAGAATACTAACTTTCCCTTCAACGGAAAAAGAAGAACATATTGAATATGAGGTGTGGTTATGAGTATAAGCTTGGGAGTCAGATCTGGACTCCAATCTGGACTTGCATCCCATCCCACCAGCTGTAAAACCTCAGGCAAGCCATGATGTCCTCCAAAGCCTCCATTTCCCCACCAGCAAAATGGGGGACCTGCCTCATCTGGCTGTTGTGAGGATTTATAAAATAGCACATATAAACGGTTTGGCACAGTAACTCATGTGGGACAAATGTTGCAAAATAGGTATTTATGATTTCAATATTCTAAAGGGAGTGAAGTTTTATCTTTTAAAATCTCACAAATTCCAGGAGAATCCTTAATTCAAGCTTATATCAAAGCATACCCATTTGAGACAGGTATATAATTAAGAAAAAAAGAACTAAAACAATATGCACTGCATTTTAGTAATTTTGTCAAAATCTGTAATACTGACCACAGGCCTTCCAGCTGCAGTTGGTGGTTGCTTTGCTAAAAGGGACTGAAAAACACACAAAAACTCTAGGTTAGATATTCAGGCATGTATTGCTGTATTTTTAAAGAAAATATGTACAAGAATAGTTTAACCATTAATCATACTAAGTCTGTTTCTGATGTAATTTCATACCTGTAGCTTCATAAGAAACACTTGGTCATCTTCTGCCACAATTTCCTTCTCATGCACAAACTGAAATGAGCAACGCATAAATGAGCAAGTCTCAATATATTATGTTAATGTCATTCACAACTTACTCTCTAGATTAGAATAATTTTTTTAAAAAACACCAAGAATATGAACATTACCTAAACCATATTTACATGGGTGAGCTGCCCTCCCCAAGGCCCTACAGCAGAGTTGTCCGATACCTATCTGCAATAATATAAATATCCTATATCTGTGCTGTGCAATACGTTAGCCTGTAGCTACTGAGCAGCTGAAATGTGGCTACTGTAACTGAGAAACTGAATTTTTAATTTTATTTAGTTTTACTTAATTTATATTTAAAAGCTGTATGTGACTAGTAGCTACTGTATTAGACAGCACAACCTGAGAGCCACAGGCATATCAGTCATGCTTATAAAATCTGCTAAGCAACAGTTAGGTGTTTTAAAAGGGCCAATAATATCCCAGCTGAGTGAAAATCAACTTGTCCCTGGTTTCCCTGAAATAAAAACATAATGCCTCTTCTACCGGCTGAATAATAAGAAAAAAAAAGGAGTTGCAAATGTCTCCTGCTCCTCCTATTTCTGTACAAGGCACGCCATAGTCTATTTTCCACCCAGTAGCCAGAGCGATCCTTTGAAAGGTTAGGTCAGATTATATCACTCCTGTGCTCAAACTCGCCCCCCCACCCCCATCACTTTCCATCCCACTCAGCATGAAATCCAAAGTCCTGACTGCGGCCTAATGATGAGGCCTTTCTCTCCTACCACTCTGGCCCTCTGGGGCTCTTTTCCAGCCTCTCTGGCCCCCTCACACACTCCTGCCTCAGGGCATGTGCACTTCCTGCTCCCTGTGCCTTCAACATTCTCCCCTCTCATCAGAGACATGCCCTCATCATTTCTAAAACTGCAGCCCTCCCCACCTCGGTCCTCTCATTCACCCTTCCCTCACTCGGCTTCATTTCCATAGCACTGATCACCACTTGAGAGGTGGCATATATACTGATTCACTACTGCATCACCCTCCTATTCAGCACCTAAATAGTGCCTAAACAGCGGCTCAATAAATATTTGCAAAATGAATAAAAGACAACTTAGAGCACAATTTTGCTGGTAAAAGAGAGAATGGGAAAAATTGGGGTTTTTTTTTTGATGTGTGCATTTCTTTTAACAGACAACCAAACCAAGTAACACACCAACTGATTTTTCATTTGACATTACTTTTCTTATTTCTAACTACTTAATGTAAATATTTGAGTTCTTAATTAAGAACTTTATTATATGTTAAATCAAAATTACTTTTTCCTGAAACACGTTCAAATTAGCCAGTGAGAAGTACTACATGCAAACGCTCATTTTTATACAACTTTTCATAAGCATCTATACTATCTAACCATAAATCACCATATACTGCTTAGCAAAATCAAGATATATAAAAGAAGAATACCTCCTGAAACGAGATTTAATAGTTATAAGAATGACATGTAACAGTAAAGACTAAAATTAAATCTAGGAACCTGGCAGCCCCTGGACAGCTGTGGGCTAGTATGAATAACTAATGACCATGAAGATGCAAGATCTGCCTAGACAGACAGAAGCCAATACAATTATTCTAACAAGGTATTCTCGGCTTTTGGTTGAGCTCTAGGTTGTAAAGTACACAACTTGATAGAAAAGGACCCCCTTACCTTTCTACCTACAATCTTAAAATTATGGACTTCCCTCTCAGTTTAAAAGCCTAAATATTAAGACTACATACTAAAACTGTTACCTTTCGGACAGGTGGTTTACTTATGATGTCTTCAAAATTATCTTCTGCTTTAAACATTTGAAAATTTTCATGTAATATTCCTATCTTCTTATCATTATCCCACCCTGCTGGACTAGAAAGAAATGCACATGACAAATTCTCAAGCGTTTATATAGTCATTCTTTCATTCAATCCATGATCATATTAAGGGGAATATTTTTATGAAGTTAAATTTGACAAATTATGGAAAATTAATCAGTTTTATTATAATACTCAAGTTTACTAATTTCTACTTAAAATTATTATCAATCTTCCTGATTTTAAAACTGTCATTACAGGTTTCTTGGGGAGAAGGTAGTAATTATTTTTACCTCCCAATTTATTCAGATAACTTTTCAAAGCATGTCTAGATTATACATTGGGTCCTTTATGTATCATAACCAATTAGTGAGTAGATACATTGATATATGCACCCAATAGATAGTTTAGTTATAATAGCAAGCCTTTCAAAAGGGTTCAGGCCAGCAGTAAAACTAAAAGGCAAAGATAAATAAATCAAGGCAGGTTATAAATAAAACAATCTAGGAACAGATTCTCACCTACTCATCATGGAAAAGTCTACTGGTCTCACTTCAAATGAAAATGAGATGATGATGATGATACACCATCGAACTGGAGCAACAACACATGATAAAACAATACATTTAAGAGTATACTTACATAAATACTGCATCTTTTTCCACAACAATAGCAGGAATCTTATAGGGAAATCCATAGAGTTTCTGAACAATGTATTTATATACTAAATCTATATTTTTGTTTTCTTTTACTGAAGTGTAAATAAGTGCTGCACCATCTGAATGAACACCGTTAAAGAAATTTTTGGACAAACTCCATCAACAGGTACCATAAAATTTTGTGTTCTCAGCTTAGCATTTATACATATTGGTTTCAAAAATAATTTCCAAAGGTATAATTACATGGTAATCAAGGCTTTCAAAACTATAAAATACTTATATACAGGCTAAGATGCAAATAAAACTATCTCTACATAATTGATTTAACTTAGGAGGGCAAAAATCTCATTAGCCAAGAAAGTAAAGGTAAATTTAATAACTGACACCACTACTACCTCTACATTTAAAGCATATGAAGAGGCAATGTATTTTTGTCTTTAACCTTCCTAAACTTCATGAAGGAGGGATATTATTTATCAAAAACTGTTTTGCCTTTTCAACAAAAGTGGTTTGCACTAGTGTCTCTTATAGTTTTTACTAGTCCAGGAATTAGGACTTTGGGGAGAAAGCTCAGGAGATCCACTGAACAGAGAAGATGAACCATCAAGAACCATCAGGAAGCTTTCAGGAACAATCCAAGGCAAAAGTAGACTTCATGACCAAAATGCTAGCACTAGCCATTGGGTCTCAAGAGAGATGGTGACTCAGGCCAAGAGGAAATGATGAGACTAGTCTAACTTCTGAATTAGGATACTCGTATTTTCTAGGACACAAACCAAGGCTTATGAACCTTAAAATGGTATTGGCTAAATACTACTTGTCGTAATACTTAATTTGGTAAAAACAAACATCATAATCTTAAGTAAATGCTTAATTGTGTGAACTTTTCATGAATGATCTTTCTCACAAGAGCCAATTTATAATTTGGAAGATTTACACAGCTGGAAATTTTACAATGCAATTAAAATTTTTTAATTTTTAAAATACAGATGATTTTGAATTGTTGTCCTCACTGACACACACACACACACACACACACACACACACAACCCTCTCACTATCTTTTTTTTTTTTTAACTTATTTATTTATTTTTGGCTGTGTTGGGTCTTTGTTGTTGCATACAGGCTTTCTCTAGTTGTGGTGAGCTGGGGGCTACTCTTCGTTGCAGTGCACAGGCTTCTCACTGCAGTGGCCTCTCGTTGCAGAACATGGGCTCTATGCGCATGGGCTTCAGTAGTTGTGGCTCACAGGCTCTAGAGTGCAGGCTCAGTAGTTGTGGCGCATGGGCTTAGTTGCTCCACGGCATGTGGGATCTTCCTGGCAGGGCTTGAACCCATGTCCCCTGCATTGGCAGGCGGATTCTTAACCACTGCGCCACCAGGGCAGCCCCCCTCTCACTATCTTGAAGTGATTTCTTGTTTTGTATTCTTTTAAAATCAACCAGCTCTACTAAAGGTCTGTAATTATTGTAGTGGACAGTCTCCTTCCTGATTACATCTCTATATGTACATTTCCAAGTGTAGCTTTAAATAAATGTTTAAAGAGACTGTTTGTTCTCAAATTTTCTAATCTGCAAAGATAACAAAAAGGGCTATCAACACCTACTTCAATTACTTCTTTTTGTTTTCTTTTGCAGACAAATGCCCTTTAATTCAATCCAACTAATCATTATGTGACATGAGAAGAGAAAGTGCCATGGAGGACAAAGTACTGAAGGAAAAAGGGAAAAGGGAAACTCCCAGTGTCAAGTGATCTTATTCATTATTCAACGAGGCTCTTGCCAAGTGGTCCTTAAATTAAACGTCCATTAATGACGATGAAAAACTACAGATACTATAAACATGTGTACATTACTTATTCCTGTCTACTCCTACTATCTATCATTTCTTCACTTTTCAGACCCAAAAGCTTTGATTGGTGAATGCAACTGCAAAACATCTGATCCAAGGGGGCAAGTGAGAACACCTCTCTTTGGTGCTCTCAAGCTGTCTGAAGTTTTCAACACGAAATTCTCTTAAAAGCATTCACTCATTTTATCCTTTGTTTAGTTGTAAATGTTATTCACTGGCTCATATAATCCTTGCAACCTAGACTACACAAGATTCCTTATGCTAGGTTTTTTAACCTTGTGATCATCAGAATTACCCAGAAAGCTTTTTTAAAATTCAGCATAGATTCTCCAGCCTCCCCTTGGAATGTTCCAATTCAGTAAGTCTTAGATGGGCACCGCCAGATTTAAAAACCATTGCATTAGACTATAGTGGAGATAACAGTAAACAAATTAAAAACAAGAACACACAAACCCAAATATTGATCTTTCCCTACCACCCACCCCCAAGAAATGAATACCAGTTTTCTGCAAGAATGTTTTCAATGCCAACTCATTAGAATTTTCTACATAAGTCTGATCATTATTTTTCTTAATCACAGTAGTTTAAAAACAGCAAATCAAAGTTACATATTTCAATACTTGCTTTTATATCTCAAAATACCTAGATATAAATGATTTGGGAATTGAAATTTCCAACCAGAGGCAGGAGGAAAAAAGTTTATGGAATTTCTGAAGTCATCGATTTATTCCTTTACTTAAACAAACAAACAAGCAAACAGCTAAGGAACACTGCACCAATCAATGTATTAAAAGGATACACTGTAAACAAAACTTCCGGATATGAGACTGAATAAAATCGAAATGCTCATCTCTGTAGTCATGTTCTTTCTCCAACACACTAATGGCATCACACTAATGGGTTAAAATAATTTAAAAAACAATATTAACTTTAAATAATAATATAATGATTTAAACAGTTCAATGTTGGGTGAGGGAATATCACAAAACTACCACTCTGATACAGTGACTCATCAGTAGAACCTAGAATATTAATTACTCCTATATGTCTAGAGACTTTTAGTTGGAGTCGTAAGACTAATGAATACTTTTATTTCTTTAAAAAGCTCTGATTTCTATGATATATTGAATGAGATGAGAACACCAAAGAGAAAGTTTTAGTACATAAAGGAATGAAGAATAACAGGACAAGCTTATAATGGGCGGTCATACTTGCTAACTCAACGACTTATGTCCTAGAACAAAGTTTTTAAGATCTAAAATCTATTCTAGTTCTATAAAACACTCTGTATATCCAGGGAGTCTGCACCTCTCACTATTTCCCCTTTGTTCCTCTGCTTATTTGATAGCTCTTAATTGACCTTTATTTCTTTTCTGGTGCTTTTATTCACTCTCACTTCAATTTCACCAACAGCAAAAAAGGGGAATTACAGGCTATTTCTGAAATGTCACCTGTACAATCAATGAAACAATTCTGAATTCTGCTTGCTACAAAAAAAATGTTAGGAAAAAAATTAAGGCATGTTCAAACATCATGATATCCAACTAACTTCATCAAAACTTTTGTGAATTGAAGGTTATGAAATTTAAAAATAAACAATGTCCATCATACCTAATATTAGTTTGGGGGCAAATTTGATGTCATTTTTTTTGATATGTAATTTTTTGTTATGCATATATATAACATAGGACAGTCTCCTTAAATAAACATGATATAGCATACTGTCTATGTTATAGAACACTGAGTAATTATTTCAAAGTATTAAAGATACTTATATTATTATATTGTTGACTTATGACATTTTTGGTGAAGCATGATAGTTTAGTAAACTTTTTAAAACATTTTTAACTGAAATATGAGGATCTGGCAAGAAACCTAGTCTCTCTGTCTCAATTTCAAGCGTCTTTAAACTGAGTTGAACTACTATTCTTCATCTATCCTGAGACACACATTCCCCCATCCCCCCACACACTTTAAAAGCTCTTAAACTGAAGCAGAACTGACAGTGTCTTTGATTCTGTGAAATACTGTAGATGATCTCTTTTGGCTTGAAAATTTTATGAATCTATGACTCATCTGATACTGATTCAGGTCCCCTGAAAGCTTGACATTTTTTCTTTGAAAAATAAAGGGCTTTTTATAAGGCAAGTTGTGGTGTAAAAACAGGAAAATATCTGCCAATAAACAGCTCTTTGCCAAACAAAATAAAACCCAAACAAACCACAGACAAAAGGATTCTATTGTAAGAGTTTAAGCACAATTTTATGCAAAAGATATAAGTAACAATTAACTACACCTGAATCACCATTTGAAAAGCAGACAATAGACTTTGACTTAATTATTTTAAATGCTCCCCCCACATTCCTTTGTTATTGATAATTTTTGTAGTGTTTAAAGTAAAACTTAAGCTATATTTAAAACTTCTTATATTTTTATTCCAAAGGTGAACAAATTCCACACCCTCCTTCACTCAGATGTGAAAATTTTACATTACAAAAAGCATAATAATTTTAGATCTCAAAAGCGTTTATATGTTCTGTAATTATCTTAACTATTCCATGGCTTACACAGTAAAGACATACTACTTAGGACCAAATAGGAAGAAGGTGAACTTTAAATTATTTTTTAAAGGAAATTTGATTGTATTATAAAGTGTATACAGTGACAGAACTAAATTAACAGAATTTTTATAATAGTAATCCTACCAGAATCTCTTAAATAAAGGCCTTTGATAACTGCATATCAACTTTACATAATGAGTATTGATACATCTTTAAAATTAAGTCTATTTTAAGTACATTTTCTAATATCAAGATATTAGTATATAAAACTTACTGTGGAAAAATATTTTATTTTATGAAGTTGATAGTTTTCATCTTACCTGTAACTATCTCTACTAAACTGACTATACAATTTGAAGTCTAACTGGAATTAGGAAAATGAAATTTGATCACAAATTTTAGAATATCTGAAGTAACATTTTCTTTCAAAGAAAACTATGATTAAGTTCACAAAACAAACATGTGAATATCATTCAATATTTTAAACTATTATATCTTCTTATTAAGAAAAGTTACCTAGGAAAACTAATGTGTCAACTCCAAAAGGAGCCTAGAAAATAAAACAGTTGTTCATCCTTGGTTAGCATCAGTAGTAGAATCTGTAGGAAGCAAACTAACCTTTGTGCAAACTACTAGTACTGGAATGCCCAAGTTCTGTGTAAGTGTATCTGCACCCAGAGGTAAAACCACACTGTCGTCTTTGTCTTCCTGTGATGCGGTAGTTCTTCTCTGAGGAGAAGCTGGGAAATCTTCTCCTGGCTCTACGTATTCTTGAAAGTCTCTAATCACTGAAAATCAAAGTAAATAATTTAATACATAGTTTAGAAATGGCTTTTTATTTCGGCAGGTAGCTTTTCTGCCGTCTAAATACATATGTTACTAGAATTCACACTTAGTCTTGTGTAAGAAACAAAAAGGTTTTGAGAAATCCAATTCAAAGACAGTACAGAAACTCTGGACCCACATTAATTATCAGGAGGCAGAATAAAACACTGAGTGGCTCCAAAGAGTGGGGTTCAATGCAGGCCTGGTTCAATCTGTGCAAATTACTGTGGGCAAGTCACAACTGAGCTCTGTCCCTCTACCCGCTCTAATTCACAAAGAGCACTGAAAGGATAGAAGAAAAAATAAATACGTGGGGGGGGGAAGGTTTCCACAATCTAAAAGACAGTTCCAGATGGCTTTCTAATATTAACTTCCTTTCTCAAAACCCTTTATTCAGGTCTCCTCCTCTTTACCTAGGTGCAATCTTGAGCCATGTTTACCCTATAACCCCCATAAAAACTAGGGAGATATTATCAATACTAGTAAGTTTTTAGAAATCGTTTGCAAAATTGTCAAAACCTTCACTTAAAAAAAGTTAATGTGGGAGAGGAACCAAGATGGCAGAGTAGAAGGACGTGCTCTCACTCCCTCTTGCAAGAACACCAGAATCACGACTAGCTGCTGTACAATCATCGACAGGAAGGCACTGGAACTCACCAAAAAAGATACCCCACATCCAAAGACAAAGAAGAAGCCACAATGAGACGGTAGGAGGGGCCCAATCACAGTAAAATCAAACCCCATAACTGCTGGGTGGGTGACTCACAGACTGGAGAACACTTATACCACAGAAGTCCACCCACTGGAGTGAAGGTTCTGAGCCCCACATCAGGCTTCCCAACCTGGCGGCCCGGCAATGGGAGGAGGAATTCCTAGAGAATCAGACTTTGAAGCCTAGTGGGAATTGATGGCAGGACTTCGAAGGACTGGGGGAAACAGAGACTCCACTCTTGGAGGGCACACACAAAGTAGTGTGTGCATCAGGACCCAGGGGAAGGAGCAGTGACCCCAGGGAAGACTGAACCAGACCTACCTGCTAGTGTTGGAGGGTCTCCTGCAGAGGCAGAGGGTGGCTGTGGCTCACTGTGGGGACAAGGACACTGGCAGCAGCAGTTCTGGGAAGTACTCCTTGGCGTGAGCCCTTCCAGAGTCTGGCATTAGCCCCACCAAAGAGCCCAGGTAGGCTCCAGTGTTTGGTTGCCTCGGGCCAAACAACCAACAGGGAGGGAACCCAGCCCGACCTATCAACACTCAAGTGGATTAAAGTTTTACTGAGCTCTGCCCACCAGAGCAAGAGTCAGCTCTACCCACCACCAGTCCCTCCCATCAAGCCTCTTAGATAGCCTCATCCACCAGAGGGCAGACAGCAGAAGTAAGAAGAACTACAATCCTTCAGCCTGTGGAACAAAAACCACATTCACAGAAAGATAGACAAGATGAAAAGGCAGAGGGCTATGTATGTACCAGATGAAGGAACAAGATAAAACCTCAGAAAAACAACTAAATGAAGTGGAGATAGGCAACCTTCCAGAAAAAGAATTCAGAATAATGATAGTGAAGATGATCCAGGAACTTGGAAAAAGAATGGAGGCAAAGATCGAGAAGATGCAAGAAATGTTTAATAAAGATCTAGAAGAATTAAGGAACAAACAGAGATTAACAATACAATAACTGAAATGAAAACTACACTAGAAGGAACCAACAGCAGGATAACTGAGGCAGAAGAACAGATAAGTGACCTGGAAGACAGAATAGTGGAATTCACTGCTGCGGAACAGAATAAAGAAAAAGAATGAAAATAAATGAAGACAGCCTAAGAGACCTCTGGGACAACATTAAACGCAACAACATTCGCATTATAGGGTTCCCAGAAGGAGAAGAGAGACAGAAAGGAGCAGAGAAAATATCTGAAGAGATTATAGTCAACAACTTCCCTAACATGGGAAAAGAAATAGCCACCCAAGTCCAGGAAGCACAGCAAGTCCCATACAGGATAAACTCAAGGAGAAAAATGCCGAGACACATAGTAATCAAATTGGCAAAAATTAAAGACAAAGAAAATTATTGAAAGCAGCAAGGGAAAAATGAAAAATAACATACAAGGGAACTCCCATAAGGTTAACAGCTGATTTCTCAGCAGAAACTCTACAAGCCAGAAGGGAGTGGCATTATATACTTAAAGTGATGAAAGGCAAGAACCTACAACCAAGATTACTCTACCTGGCAAGGATCTCATTCAGATTTGATGGAGAAATCAAAAGCTTTACAGACAACCAAAAGCTAAGAGAATTCAGCACCACCAAACCAGCTCTACAAGAAATGCTAAAAGAACTTCTCTAAGTGGGAAACACAAGAGAAGAAAAGGATCTACAAACACAAACCCAAAACAATTAAGAAAATGGTCATAGGAACATACATATCGATAACTATGTTAAACGTGAATGGATTAAATGCCCCAACCAAAAGACACAGGCTCGCTGAATGGATACAAAAACAAGAGCCATCTATATGCTGTCTACAAGAGACCCACTTCAGACCTAGGGACACATACAGACTGAAAGTGACGGGATGGCAAAAGATATTCCATGCAAATGGAAATCAAAAGAAAGCTGGACTAGCAACACTCATATCAGATATAATAGACTTTAAAATAAAGAATGTTACAAGAGACAAGGAAGGACACTGCATAATGATCAAGGGATCAATCCAAGAAGAAGATATAACAATTATAAATATATATGCACCCAACATAGGAGCACCTCAATACATAAGGCAACTGCTAACAGCTATAAAAGAGGAAATAGACAGTAGCACAATAATAGTGGGGGACTTTAACACCTCACTTACACCAGATCATCCAAAATGAAAATAAATAAGGAAACACAAGCTTTAAATGACACAAGAGACCAGATAGATTTAATTGACATTTATAGGACATTCCATCCAAAAACAGCAGATTACACTTTCTTCTCAAGTGCGCACGGAACATTCTCCAGGATAGATCACATCTTGGGTCACAAATCAAGCCTCAGTAAATTTAAGAAAATTGAAATCATATCAAGCATCTTTTCTGACCACAACACTATGAGATGAGAAATGAATTACAAGGAAAAAAACGTAAACAACACAAACACATGGAGGCTAAACAATACGTTACTAAATAACCAAGAGATCACTGAAGAAATCAAACAGGAAATCAAAAAATACCTAGAGACAAATAACAATGAAAACACGATGATCCAAAACCTATGGGATGCAGCAAAAGCAGTTCTAGCAGGGAAGTTTATAGCTATACAAGCTTACCTCAAGAAACAAGAAAAATCTCAAATAAACAATCTAACCTTACACCTAAAGGACCTAGAGAAAGAAGAATAAACAAAACCCAAAGTTGGCAGAAGGAAAGAAATCATAAAGATCAGAGCAGAAATAAATGAAATAGAAACAAAGAAAACAATAGCAAAGATCAACAAAACTAAAAGCTGGTTCTTTGAGAAGATAAACAAAATTGATAAACAATTAGCCAGACTCATCAAGAAAAAGAGGGAGAGGACTCAAATCAATAAAATTAGAAATGAAAAAGGAGAAGTTACAACAGACACCGCAGAACTAAAAAGCATCCTAAGAGACTACTAAAAGCAACTCTATGCCAATAAAATGGACAACCTGGAAGAAATGGACAAATTCTTAGAAAGGTATAACCTTCCAAGACTGAACCAGGAAGAAACAGAAAATATGACAGACCAATCACAAGGAATGAAATTGAAACTGGGATTAAAAATCTTCCAAAAAATAAAAGTCCAGGACCAGATGGCTTCACAGGTGAATTCTATCAAACATTTAGAGAAGAGCTAACACCCGTCCTTCTCAAACTCTTCCAAAAATTGCAGAGGAAGGAACACTCCCAAACTCATTCTTTGAGGCCACAATCACCCTGATACCAAAACCAGACAAACATACTACAAAAAAAGAAAATTACAGACCAATATCACTGATGAATATAGAGGCAAAAATCCTTCACAAAATACTAGCAAACAGAATCCAACAACACATTAAAAGGATCATACACCATGATCAAGTGGGATTTATCCCAGGGATGCAAGGATTCTTCAATATATGCAAATCAATCAATGTGATACACCATATTAACAAACTGAAGAATAAAAACCATACGATCATCTCAACAGATGCAGAAAAAGCTTTTGAAAAAATTCAACACCCATTTATGATAAAAACTCTGGAGGAAGTGGGCATAGAGGGAACCTACCTCAACACAATAAAGGCCATATACAACAAAGCCACAGCCAACATCATTCTCAATAGTGAAAAACTGAAAGCATTTCCTCTAATATCAGGAATGAGACAAGGATGTCCACTCTCACCACTATTATTCAACATAGTTTTGGAAGTAAACAAATGGGACCTAATGAAACTTCAAAGCTTTTGCACAGCAAAGGAAACCATAAACAAGATGAAAAGACAACCCTCAGAATGGGAGAAAATATTCGCAACGAATCCACGGACAAAGGATTAATCTCCAAAATATATAAACAGCTCATGCAGCTCAATATTAAAGAAACAAACAACCCAATCCAAAAATGGGCAGAAGACCTAAATAGACATTTCTCCTAAGAAGACATAAAGATGGCCAAGAAACACATGAAAAGCTGCTCAACATCACTAATAATTAGAGAAATGCAAATCAAAACTACAATGAGGTATCACCTCACACCAGTTAGAATGGGCATCATCAGAAAATCTACAAACAACAAATGCTGGAGAGGGTGTGGAGAAAAGGGAACCCTCTTGCACTGTTGGTGGGAATGTAATTGATACAGCCACTATGGAGAACAGTATGGAGGTTCCTTAAAAAACTAAAAATAAGGCTTCCCTGGTGGCGCAGTGGTTGAGAGTCCGCCTGCCGATGCGGGGGACGCGGGTTCGTGCCCCGGTCCGGGAGGATCCCGCATGCCACAGAGCGGCTGGGCCCGTGAGCCATGGCCGCTGGGCCTGGGCGTCCGGAGCCTGTGCTCCGCAACGGGAGAGGCCACAGCAGTGAGAGGCCCGCGTACCGCAAAAAAAAAAAAAAACAAAAAACAAAATTTGTATGGAGACACAAAAGACCCCGAATAGCCAAAGCAGTCTTGAGGGAAAAAAACAGAGCTGGAGGAATCAGACTCCCTGACTTCAGACTATACTACAAAGCTACAGTAATCAAGACAATATGGTACTGGCACAAAAACAGAAACACAGATCAATGGAACAAGATAGAAAGTCCAGAGATTAACCCACGCACCTATGGTCAACTAATCTATGACAAAGAAGGCAAAGATATTCAATGGAGAAAAGACAGTCTCTTCAATAAGTGGTGCTGGGAAAACTGGACAGCTACATGTAAAAGAATGAAATTAGAACACTCCCTAACACCACACACAAAAATAAACTCAAGAGATGGATTTGAGACCTAAATGTAAGACCGGACACTATAAAACTCTTAGAGGAAAACATAGGAAGAACACTCTTTGACATAAATCACAGCAAGATCTTTTTTGATCCACCTCCTAGAGTTATGGAAATAAAAACAAAAATAAACAAATGGGACCTAATGAAACTTCAAAGCTTTTGCACAGCAAAGGAAACCATAAACAAGATGAAAAGACAACCCTCAGAATGGGAGAAAATATTCGCAACGAATCCACGGACAAAGGATTAATCTCCAAAATATATAAACAGCTCATGCAGCTCAATATTAAAGAAACAAACAACCCAATCCAAAAATGGGCAGAAGACCTAAATAGACATTTCTCCTAAGAAGACATAAAGATGGCCAAGAAACACATGAAAAGCTGCTCAACATCACTAATAATTAGAGAAATGCAAATCAAAACTACAATGAGGTATCACCTCACACCAGTTAGAATGGGCATCATCAGAAAATCTACAAACAACAAATGCTGGAGAGGGTGTGGAGAAAAGGGAACCCTCTTGCACTGTTGGTGGGAATGTAATTGATACAGCCACTATGGAGAACAGTATGGAGGTTCCTTAAAAAACTAAAAATAAGGCTTCCCTGGTGGCGCAGTGGTTGAGAGTTCGCCTGCCGATGCAGGGGACACGGGTTCATGCCCCGGTCCGGGAAGATCCCACAGGCCGCGGAGCAGCTGGGCCCGTGAGCCATGGCCGCTGAGCCTGCGTATCCAGAGCCTGTGCTCCGCAACGGGAGAGGCCACAACAGTGAGAGGCCCGTGTACCGCCAAAAAAAAAAAAAAAAACTAAAAATAGAATTACCATATGATCCAGCAATCCCACTACTGGGCATATACCCAGAGAAAACCATAATTCAAAAAGACACATGCACCCCAATGTTCATTGCAGCACTATTTACAACAGCCAGGTCATGGAAGCAACCTAAATACCAAATGGATAAAGAAGATGTGGTACATATATACAATGGAATATTACATATATACAATGGTACATATATACAATGGAATATTACTCAGCCATAAAAAGAACGAAATTGAGTCATTTGTTGAGACGTGGATGGATCTAGAGACTGTCATACAGAGTGAAGTAAGTCAGAAAGAGAAAAACAAATATTGTATATTAACGCATGTATGTGGAACCTAGAAAGACGGTACAGATGAACTGGTTTGCAGGGCAGAAGTTGAGACACAGATGTAGAGAACAAACGTATGGACACCGAGGGGGGAAAACCACGGTGGGTGGGGATGGTGGTGTGCTGAATTGGGCGATTGGGATTGACATGTATACACTGATGGGTATAAAATTGATGACTAATAAGAACCTGCAGTATAAAAAACCAAAAACAAACAAAAAAACTAACACTAAACTTTCTTTGGGTTATTTGTATGGAAATATGTTAATATAAATGTTTCAGACACTACATGAAATTTCTAAAAATCTTATATGTTCTGGTATAATGTTATAAGTCATAATTCTAGTTATTTAAAATGTATATCTCAGAAATAACTGAATTTCCTTGTCAATTGCATTATTATGAACTTTCATCAAATCTTTTTTTTTCTTTTTTTTCTTTTTAAGGATCCTCCAGTAGGAGCTGGGGCCTCAAGGATGCCTGCCTCTTTCAGAGTTTTGTTGTCTAGGGGATTGTCAGCCTCATGACTGCTCCTTCTTTTTTGTTTTTGGCAGTACGCGGGCCTCTCACTGCTGTGGCCTCTCCCGTTGCGGAGCACAGGCTCCGGATGCACAGGCTTAGCGGCCATGGCTCACGGGCCCAGCCGCTCTGTGACATGTGGGATCTTCCCGGACCGGGGCACGAACCCACATCCCCTGCATCGGCAGGCGGACTCTCAACCACTACGCCACCAGGGAAGCCCTCATCAAATCTTTAACCGTGGTCATTTTTAAGTCTTTTGTCATTTACGGAGAGTTCTGGGTGTACTCTGATGCTTTTGCAAAAATGTTCTTATAAAAGGGTTTCATCTTCAAGGAATTCATGGAAAAGACTCTGACAATACAGGTTTCTGGTAACTGACTATACTGCTGAACTGAATGAATGAGCATTTTCAGAACTCTAATGGAAAACTGATGGATTCATAAAAGTGCTAACAAAAGATCAAGATGAAAAAAAATTAATTACATGGGACTGAGTGAACTGATGAGGATGATTATAATTTTTGTGATTTTCTGTTTGAATAAAAAAAAGTTAATGTGAATACACCAAGAGCGTTAACAATGTATACTTTGATTTAGTAATTACTCTTCAAGGAATTCTTAAGGGACCAGTGACAGATACACACACACAGCGATTTCCATACAACTGATTTTCATGTTTAAAGGCAAAACAACCAATTTGGAAACAAATTATCCACAGCACAGGATTAAAACAGTATATGGGGGAATATTATACAGAGCCACAAAGAAGGAAAACTGTCCTGAACTTACATGGGGTCAGGAGGAGGGAATCTTGAACAGTTGAGCATGATTCCACCAGGAACAGAGGGGCATGCGTATACCTTTAGCAGCTCTGGTAGCTATTACCCTTCAAATCAGAGGCTGAAATCTAATTGGTTCTCAAGTTACAGCATGCACCAGATTTCAGCAGTTTCTGATTCAGCAGTCTGGGAAAGGGCCTGAGAATGTGTATTTCTCACAAGCTCTCAACTGTACTGATACTGATGCTGCTGGTCTTAGGACCACACACTGAAAACCACTGACTGCTATAGAATAAATTTTGAGAGGGGGGAGAAAAGCCCCAGAGGTAATGGCCAACAAGGAAAAAAAGGTATAGATTAAAAGCAGTTAGACATCCTTTTCAATAATTTAGGACATACATTCTCTTAAGTTTTTACTGTTTCCGTGCATATAAATTCCAGTAAGCTGTCAAATTTCCCCTAAAAGTTATCAGCTAACAATAGCAAAGAACAGCAGCATACCATCTGTATATTTTCTTAAGCAAAGTGCAACACTGACATATGAAGAGCTCTCAGTGAAATTAAGAACTGTGACAAGTGGCTTACAACTTGTTAGAAATGACCCGTATCATTTTCATAATTTCCATGAAAATTTCCAACTTACATGGGCACGTACAAAATATATTATGTACTTTGTAAATCATAAAACCAGCTTAACATCTTTATATTTATGTTGTTACTCAACATCTTTATGGACATACTTCATTTTGACAAGGTTAATAAAGATTGCTCTACTTATCAAGAAACGAGACTACTGAAAATGAGCAGCTGAAGAAAGATTCAGATTTTTTTATCCTGAAAACCCGCTTTCCAAAATGAACACATACGGCCTTTTGGCAAAGAAAAAAAGGCGCCTCTACTAAAGAGTCTGCCGTTATGTGTATGTTTCCAATGTAAAACTATATTAAAACAGCACATCATTCAAACTGAATTTCAAAAGCAGTACTCTCACTGAGTTTCCTTCATTAAACCTTATTCAAAGTCAAATGTTCCTGACAATTCTGATAGTCAGCTAGGATATTTTGTCTTTGAAATCTATTTTCTAGACTACTCACACTTTTGTTCCATTTCTTTCATTTCTTCAGGAGGAATTTTCAATTTGTCAATATGTTCTCTAACAACACTTGCCCATTTCTGTAAAGAATCCAAAGCAGTCCAAGGCTTTGACATATCAACAACCAACGTAACTAGAGTGTCCTTCAGAGAAATGGCATCCAGTGAAAATTTAAGGAGGCCTTTGTGATACGGGTCTCCATCCAAGATCCATACATTACATCTTGTTTGATCTACAACAGACAAAAGAAAGTTACCAAGGCAACAGGATAAAGTCATTTCATCATCCAACTAACAATACTACTTGGTATTTTAAGGCATCTCCACAGGAGATGTCTCCTTTGGCAAGGTTCACCTACTTGGGTTACATCTACCAATTCAGTAAAGTCCTAATGAATACTCAAGAAAATGATTTAACTGCCAACACAGAAAATCAGCATCCTCTACTTCATATTTCTCAATCCCAAACCACAGACTGAATAACATGTTTCTATTCTTACCATCAGCAGATAGAGCCATGCATATTCAAGATATTATATACGAAAATGAGAAGGCAAGTGATCTATAGAAGAAAAAAATGGCTGATCAGATAAGAAAAGCTGGGGAGTAAATGACACTTTCATGTCGAAAAATGAGACGATGGTAAAAAGAGGGCAAAACAATCATAGGATACTACTATTTCACTATCGGAGGGAAAATGAACTGAAAATTTGAGATTCTTCAAGGTTAGCAAGAAAGCTAAAGTCTGCACACCAATACCTTAAGACGTTTAAAAATACCACTATATGAATCCCAATCTCAAACCAATAAAAGTATGCCCTAACATAACTATTTACTGACTGGCATGACACAGTAGGTCTCCTAGTAAAAAATGACACACTAAGAAAAGTCAAAGACTAATATTAATATGGACAGCAGTGCAACTTGGAAAGACTTCAGTAAACTTACATTACAAATAAACGACACTCACCATCCCTGTCTTCATCATGAACATTTAAGTACAAATATTCCAATCCTCTTCCTTTCTTGTACTCCTCTATTCCCTGAATTTTTCTTATTAAGCTTGTTTTTCCAGCTCCATCTTCACCTGTAAAAAAGGACAAATCTTTAAAATTATAATATGGATTATTAAAGAATGCTTCCTAGTGTGCCAAGAGAAAACCCAACTGGAACGAGCTTCAACCAAAAGGGTAATTTGATGGAAAATAACTAGGTAATTATACAGGTGAAGATGCAGACTTCACCTCCAGGATTCTCTCTCCCTTGGTATCTCTGCTCCTCTTGTTAAGTCTCATTTTATCCTATTACAAATGGCTTCCTCTATGGGTATTTTTCAGGAGGCTCAACTCTTATGCCATCCTCATTTAATCTACAAGGAACAAAAGACTCTCTGTCAGTTTTCAGTCTGAAGACTCTCAGGTAAAGACTCTTAGTTGGCCCAGCTGGGGTTATGTGCATACCTAAGGGCCACTCATGGAGGAAGGATAATACATAAAAACTGACCTGGGCAGGGAACTGTGACTGTAGCCTCACCAAAACCATGAAGCCGTAAGAAATATGCGCAAAGGAGAGGAGTGAGGATTGGGGATAGTGAGTTGGGCAAAAACAAGGGCAGAGAGAATGCAGAATAGACAAAAATAAAATGTAGACTTAAAAAATATTAATAGCAAGAAATCATGTGATTTAAACTTGGCACAAATTTTAAAAGTTTAAAACTAGGCTAGCTAGTCAATGTTTTGGTGAGTTTCTTTTATATTGTGAATTTATTTAAATACTACATGTTACTATTTCATGGACTTATTTTGTTATTGGCAATATTGTGTTATTGGTATTTAATAAAGATGAGTTTCTTGGATCTAAGGACTTATTTCTGAAGACTCATGAGTTCTCTGAGAATTTAAAAGTTATTTTCATTTTCATGTTAAGCACTTAAAAAATTCTATATGTCCTGGATCTTCTGAATAACTATCTTTATATCTAAACGCTGTCAGAAAATTGCAGTACCCACCTCTGCAATGGTGTTTATCAACCTTCTGGTACCAAGCTGAGGCCAAGTGATGCAGACGGAACAGAGAAGAGAGTGGCCACATAGGTATGCCAAACTCAAAAGAAAGTGTCCCAGAGCAGTCAGTGCTATTTTCAACTGTACTGGTCAGAATGGTTCTGAACCATTTCCAACATTTCACAGCAGTAAGTATAGACTTAACTAAGCAATAAAGAACTTGCCATTAAATGAGTATTTACTTTTCAGTACTATTTTTGCAGTGAACCATTAAAACGGTCCATCAAAATACAGACTGGGTTGAAAACAGGAATATCTATGATAATGACATGAGTTCCATTATGATCATGCTTAAAATGGACATCATAAGGTTAACCAGTGAAAAATAAAATACATAAATACTTTTTTTTAATTCATTTTATTTATTCATTTAGGCTGCGTTGGGTCTTCGTTGCTGCGCATGGGCTTTCTCTAGTTGTGGCAAGTGGGGGCTACTCTTTGATGCGGTGCGCGGGCTTTTCACCGTCGTGGAAACTCCTCCCCAGTGAATGCTGACCATCATTCATTTCACTGGAGTAATGGTTCTCAAAAATGCATCAGGAGGGCTTCCCTGGTGGCGCAGTGGTTGAGAGTCCGCCTGCCGATGCAGGGGACACGGGTTCGTGTCCCGGTCCGGGAAGATCCCACATGCCGCGGAGCGGCTGGGCCCGTGAGCCATGGCCACTGAGCCTGCGTGTCCGGAGCCTGTGCTCTGCAACCGGAGAGGCCACAACAGTGAGAGGCCTGCGTACCGCAAAAAAAAAAAAAAAAAAAAAAAAGCATCAGGATAACCTGGGGGGCTTGTTAAAACAGACTGCTGGGCCTCACCTCCTGGCTTTCTGAGTCAGTAAGTCTGGGGTGGGGCCCATGCATCTGCATTTCTAACAAGTTTCCGGTGTTGCTGATGCAGCTGGTCCAAGGACCACACTTTGAGAACTCAGACGTTTAGATGTCACTTAGACGTTTACTACACTAAGCCAAGCGCTAGGATTACAAAGACCCACGGGTCAAAGTTGCTGTCCTAGGAGCTCATAAATTGGAGAGGGAAAACAAACAGAAGAAAATTTCAAGATACTGTCATTAGGACTGCACTAGAGATGTGCAACAAGCAGGAAACCAGACCAAAGGGAAGATCCTGGATTTGCTTGGAAGTCAAAAAGGGCTTTGCACAGAAAGTAACACTTCAGCCAGATCTTGTAGTGTTAATGAACCACAGAGAGTTAGTCATTCCAGGAAGTAGGAAAGCATATACAGAGGCCTGGAGACAAAGAAGTGTCCTTCTAGAAGGGACAGATAATTTGAATGCATGAAATTTAGAATGTAAGGGGGAAAAGGAGCCAGAAAGTGAGAATAAAAAGGGAATGCCAGATCACAAAGGGCATCCTATGCCAGGCTGAGATGGTTAGGCTTTATCCTGAAGAGTCACTGGCAGTATTTAGGTATTTTAGGAAGATTGCTATCACAGAAGTGTGGAAGAGTGACTGACAAGGGTAGGTTTGGGAGTAAGGAGACTAGATAATAGACAATTACTGGAGTCCTAGCAAGAAATGAGGTAGGCCTTAACTAAAGTATTAGTGGTGTGATGCGACAGCTGAACTCAAAGGTTGATTTGGCTGGGAGCTGGCAGCGAGGTTAAGGGAAACACAGAGGGCAGAGAAGACCCTCCCTTGCCACAGCTACAGTCGCGCCACCCCTCCTGTTCTACCACTTACCTTTAGGTGGTTGGTCCTAAGTCTTCCTTGCAAGCTTCCACCCCCACCCCCAACATTTGTGTCTCCCAGGGTTCCTTCTTCAGACCTCTATTCTTCTCGCTCTACATATAATTCTAGGGGAATCTCCACACAAGACTTCAATACCACCTATAATCTGGTGACTCACAGACTTCTTTCCAGCCTCAGTCTCTCCTGAACTACTTACTAGTCGTCATTATTTGGATGTCCCATAAATAACTCACATTTCAATATGCACAGAAGTATTAATATCATTATCTTGCATTTTCCCCCCAAACATTCACTTACATAATTATTAATAAAAGAGTCCCACATCAAGGCCCTTATCCACTGTTCCCTCTATTTAGAACATACTCTTCTATGTGTTACCTAAGCTTCTTCGTAACTTCCCTCAAATATCACTTCCTCAGGTAGGCTGTTGTCCCTAATCACCTCATTTAAAATCACAACCTCAATCAATCAATCAATAAAATCACAACCTCCCAACACCCCTACTGCTTCTTGTTTTTTCTCCATTGAACTTACTAACATAATACGGCTTTTTCTTTTTTTTGCTTAGTCACTCCCTACCCCCCAAAACTCCAGAGGAACAGGCATTTTTGTGTTTTGATAACTGCTGCATCTCCAGTGCCTATTAACTCTTCATAGTGAAAAGTATATTCCTAATCCTCCTACACAGTAGCCACTGATAGATGTCTCAAACAACAAAAAAATATGCCAAGATATTAATACAAGTTTCACAAATCCCTGAATGAACAAATACAAATTCTGTCCCCTTACCCACTTAGGGAGGGTTCTTTTTTTTTTTTTTGGCCGTGCCCTGCGGCATACGGGATCTTAGTTCCCCGATCAGGGGTTAAACCCATGCCCCCTGCAGTGGAAGCACGGAGTCTTTTTTTTTTTTTTTAATAAATTTTATTTATTTATTTATTTTTGGCTGCGTTGGTCCTTTGTTGCTGCACGTGGGCTTTCTCTAGTTGCAGCGAGCAGGGGCCACTCTTCGTTGCAGCGCACGGGCTTCTCTTGTTGTGGAGCATGGGTTCTAGGCGCACATGCTTCAGTAGTTGTGGCATGTGGGCTCAGTAGTTGTGGCTCGTGGGCTCTAGAGTGCAGGCTCAGCAGCTGTGGCACACAGGTTTAGCTGCTCCATGGCATGTGGGATCTTTCCAGACCAGGGCTAGAACCCGTGTCCCCTGCACTGGCAGGCGGGTTCTTAACCACTGTGCCACCAGGGAAGTCCCAGCACGGAGTCTTAAGCACTGGACTGCTAGGGAAGTCCTGGGAGGGTTTTTAAACTTTAGTGTGCATTAATGCAAAAGCCTCAGAAGTCAGGACAGAAAAGGGATGAAATTTCAAGTCCATCAATGTGCTTCTATATAAGAAAAATTAAAGGACTGTAGTTTACCTCCCTTTGCCCACAGCCTAGTCAAACAGAACCATCATTGGCTTCTGCTTCCATCTCTATGGAAGCAGCAGGAGCAGCAAACACACAGTGCCTACCGTATGCATCTAACCAGCAGTAAGTCCAACACAACCACAACTCTAGCGGAATGATGATTACCTCCCATTTGAGGATACCTGGGGCTCAGAATTGTTAAAGTATCTTATCCAAAGTCTCAAACAGGTAGGAAATGACAAGGCCAGAATCTGAATTCATATGAATTGAACTCCAAAGCACCCTCTTTCCAATATACAACAAATAAACAATAATTAAATCTTTAGAAGACTATTAAACATACTGCTTATTATTTTTGTATTATGACAAAAGAATAAGACATTCCTGCTTCCAGGGGTCACTTATTTTCAGAAGAAAAAGAAAAATGATTTAATGCATTCCTCTCTGGGGGCAGCCTCTGAGTGATGGATGGTTATGTTCCCATTCTCCTGATTCTACCTCTAAGGATTGGGAAAGAAGTTTGTTTTACTATACTAATTTCTTCTCTCCTGGAATTTTAAACCTTGGGGACCCTTTTTGTTTTTTTTGCGGTACGTGGGCCTCTCACTGTTGTGGCCTCTCCCGTTGCGGAGCACAGGCTCCGGACGCGCAGGCTCAGTGGTCATGGCTCACGGGCCCAGCCGCTCCACGGCATGTGGGATCTTCCCGGACTGGGGCACGAACCCATGTCCCCTGCATCGGCAGGCGGTCTCTCAACCACTGCACCACCAGGGAAGCTCTTGGGGACCCATTTTAAGAAAAATTTTATAACATTAAATTTGGAAAAAAAGAGTATACTGTCAAATAAATGGAATACGGTAAATATGGTAGTTAGAGATTTTTATATGGTAAATATGGTAGTTGGAGATTTTTTCCTCCCATTCTGTGATTTGAAATTTCTCATTTCTGGTAACAAATTACAAGTGTTCACAATGAGAATAAAGAACATTTCATAAACACACACAGCTTATAAGGAACTCTAACGACATCCTCTCTACTTAGAGATGAGGAAACTGAGGCCAGGCCACAGTCAACAAAGACTGTGGGAACATGGTGACAGTAATCCAAATCTCCCAAGAGAATCCAAGTCAACCTTCTCAAGAGTGCAACTCCCCTTTGTCCTCAGAAGAAAATACAACGAGGGAAGAAAAACAGAAGAATATCTTATTCTCAAGAATATTCTAAACCTAACTAACAAAGAAGATTCTCAAGATGCTTGAAGACGCACTTTGCTTGCCGAAACAAAGTCTTTCTGGGAACAAAATTTCTCCCGTCTTCAACTTTAATGACATTTGGAAGTTACAGATGGCTGAAAATTAAACATTCATATTCTACATATTTTAAAATAAGTCTTAAGTCTCAATTATAATGACCATTTTCTGTTGCTGTCACCTTTTTTTTTTTTTTACACCTAAATGAACTCTGACATGATTTGTCTTGATGGCAAATGCAGACATCTGAAAACAGATTTCCTGAAAGGTCTACAGAGGCCAATGAAGACATACTCTGTAAACAAAATCTCATTTGTTACCTACTATTTCCAGAAATCTCATCTGAGGTATTTGCAAAGATATAGTCTTGTTCTAGGGTTATACACATCTTCCAACCACATTATTTGTTAGACTGCTTTTTCTCTCTGTCTTAACCCATCGGCCTCCCAGTTCTCTTCTCTCACTATATAAACATACCACTCAAAAGTGAACATTCACCAAGTTCATACCACGCTCTAATCCATTCCGTACCCTGCAGCTGAGTGATCTTCCTGAATCATGCCACTCTCCCTCTTAAGACCCTGAAAGGGATTCTAGTTAATGATATTCATGCTGAAGTATTTAAAGGGAAATATACCAACATCTGCAATTTACTTTTAAATGCACTTTTTTCATAGTTGCATGGTGGGACACATATGATAAGGCAAAAATAGTTAAATGTTAATGGAAGAATCTGGGTTTGGGTATATGAATATTAACTGTAAAATTCCTTCAACTTTTCCATATGTTGGGAATTTTCATAAAATGTCAGGAAAAAAACCCTACGGGTCTTCCTGCTGTTCTCGCAGTAAAGGGCAAACTGTAAAGGCCAATGTCCCTTGCAAAGGCTCCCTCACCTTTCCTGCCCATCTCTCACCATGTCCCACCACCTGCACGCTAGGCTCCAGCCACTCACAACCTCTTCCAGTGCAGCAGAGAGGCCTTGCTCTCTCAAGTCTAAATCTTCACACATGCTTTCACTTCTTTCTGGAACATTCTTCCCCTCCCCTCACTGCACGTGCGAGAACCCTACCTTATCCTTCCTGTCTCAGTTTAGTCTCCTCTAAGAAGCTTTCTCTTATTGAAGTCTGGTTAAGCACCCTCCTTTGTACTTCCACAACATACCACACACTTCATATACTTCACTGTAGTGTGTCAGCTTATTTGTGTGTTTCCTTCAGTGTGTCACGTCTGTCCCCTTCTTTCAACAAATATTCTCTGGGCAAGTAATCTTAACAGTAAGCAGGATATAAAGTCCTTGCTTCTAAGATGCTTACAGGAAAGAAATTATCCCATTCTTAACGGGTACTTGCTTGCTTGCTCGCCAAAACCAGAAACCGTATCTTAGTCTCTCTGGGCTGCTATAACAAAAACACCATAGGCTGGGTGGCTTTAAACAACAGACATGTATTTCTAACAGTTCTGGAGGCTGCGAAGTCCAAGATCAAAGTGCTGGCAGGTTTGGTGTCTAGTAAGGGCTGGCTTCCTGGGTCAGGGACAGTTTTCTCACTGTGTCCTCACATGGCAGAAAGGGTGAGAGAGCTCTCTGGAATCTCTTTTGTAAGGGCCCTAACCCCATTCATGAGGGTTCCACCTTCATGGCCTGATCATCTGCCAAAGACCCCACCTCCTAATGCCATCATATTGGGGGTTAGAATTTTAACATGAATTTGAGGGGACTCATTCACTCTATAGCACCTGTCCTATACACAGAAGATCCTTTACCAACATTCTTATCTCTTAATCACAACCACATGGAGTCTCTGTTTTCATAACTATACCTCATCTGTCATTGCTTATCCTGGGCCTTTACCACAATCTACTATAATAATTCATCACTCATACCTATGAAATTCAAGCGGCTCCCTCTCATCAATAACAGATCATAAAACATACCTCCTTCACTAAACTTAGGAAAACTTTCTAGTCACTGTACCGAGTTGTCGGTATTCAGCTGCCTTGCCACAGCCAAGCTGAACTAAGTTTGAAGATACTAAAAAGTCTGTCATGAACCTTCTCTTTATTCTACTATACAATTAGAAGGATCGAAAAATGTTAAAATTCAGGATGCCTATGTTTTGAATTGATGGACATTTAAAAATCATCTTTAATGGCCTAACCATTCAATAAACAAAAGCCATTAAATTCCAAGTCATTTTTGGAAAACACAACACAGAGCCTAATAGTATGAGTAAAATAAAGTAAAAATTACATACATACTTCATTCTATCCAATTAATATACCTTTAGAGTGGCAAGTAGGACAATGGGGCCTGTGTGGCTTCAAACAATGCTGAAAGAATGCACCTACGTAACATCTATGAACTTTAAGAAAGTTTTATCTTCAATTCCTCAGCCTTCAGCTGGCAGCGAAACAGACACACCAGCATTAAGGGTGCCAGCCAAATAGTTAATGATCTGTAAACATATACCTGTACAAGCAGAGAGTTCCTGTTTAAACAGACTAAGATGAAAGCCCTTCTACAAAGCACTCTTTAGTGATGATGTTAAAATTATTCTCTAAATAGTTCATCTAAATGTGCATTTCTATATTAGGTTTTCTTAAAGAGGGCATATTTTAAAGGTGTTTTAAAAACAAATCAGGGAACTTCCTGGTGGTGCAGCAGTTAGCATCCCATGCTTTCACTGCTGATGGCCAAGGTTCAATCCCTGGTGGGGGAACTAGGATCCCACAAGCCATGGGGCACAGCAAAAAAAAAAAAAAAAAAAAAAACCCATAACTAGAGCTTCCAAGACAAGATGGCAGAGTAGAAAAATGTGAGCCCACCTTTTCTTACAAAAACACCAGAATCACAACTAACTGCTGAACAATCATCAACAAAAAAACTCTGGAACCTACCAAAAAAGATATCCTACATCCAAAGACAAAGAATAAGTCACAATGAGACAGTAAGAGGGGGCACAATCACGATAAAATCAAATCCCATACCCACCGGATGGGCGACCCACAAACTGAAAAATAATTATACCACAGAAGTTCTCCTACAGGAGTGAAAGTTCTGAGCCCCACATCAGGCTCCCCAGCCTGCAGGTCTGGCAATGGGAGTTAAAGCTCCCAGAGAATCTGGCTTTGAAGGCCATCAGGGTTTGTTTGTTTTTTTTTTTTTTTTTCAGTACGCGGGCCTCTCACTGTTGTGGCCTCTCCCGTTGCGGAGCACAGGCTCCGGACGCGCAGGCCCAGCAGCCATGGCTCACAGGCCCAGCCGCTTCGCGGCATGTGGGATCTTCCCGGACCCGGGCACGAACCCGTGTCCCCTGCATCGGCAGGCAGACTCTCAACCACTGCACCACCAGGGAAGCCCGGCCATCAGGGTTTGATTGCAGCAATTCCACAGGGCTGGGGGAAACAGAAACTCCGCTCTTGGAGGGCGCACACAAGGTTTCATGCACATCAGGACCCAGGGAAAAGAGCAGTAGCCTCATAAGAACCTGGACCAGACCTACCTGCTGGTATTACAGGGTCTCCTGCAGAGGCGGGGGGCAGCTGTGGCTCATTGCGGGGACAAAGACACTGGCAGCAGTAGTTCTGGGGAGTACTCAGGGGCGTGAGCCCTCCTGGAGGCGGCCATTTTCTCACCAACACATGGCCCCTCCCCACAGCCTGTAGGCTCCAGTGTTGGGATGCTTCAGGCCAACCAACCAACAGGGTGGGAACACAGCCCCCCCCATCAGCAGACAGACTAATACTTAAAGTTTTCCTGAGCACACAGCTCCCCACTAAACACACTCCCTGACACAACCCTGCACACCAGAGGGACAACACCCACCTCCACCCACCAAGGCAGCAGCCAGTCCCTCTGACCAGGAAGCCTCCACAAGCCTCTTAGACAGCTTCATCCACCAGGAGGCAGACAGCAGAAGCAAGAAGAACTACAACCCTGCAGGCTGCAGAATGGAAACCACAATCACAGTAAGGTAGAGAAAATGAGATGGCAGAGGGAAATGTTCCAGATGAAGGTACAAGATAACACCCCAAAAGAACTAAGTGAAGTGGAGATAGGCCATCTACCTGAAAAAGAATTCAGAGTAATAATAGTAAAGATGAGCCGAGATCTTGGAAAAAGAATGGAGGGACAGATGGAGAAGATACAAGAAATGTTTAACGAAGACCTAGAAGAACTAACAAACAAACAGAAATAAACGGTAAATAACTGAAATAAAAAACATACTAGAAAGAAACAATAGTAGAATAAATGAGACAGAAGAACAGATAAGAAGACAGAATGGTGGAAATCACTGCCGCAGAACAGAATAAAGAGAAAAAGAATGAAAAAAAATTAAGACAGTCTAAGAGACCTCTGGGACAACACTAAACACACCAACATTCACATTATAGGGGTCCCAGAAGGAGAAGAGAGAGAGAAAGGACCTGAGAAAACATTTGAAGAGATAATAGCTGAAAATTTTCCTAACATGGGAAAGAAAGGAAACAGTCACCCAAGTCCAAGAAGCAGAGAGTCCCAGGCAGGATAAACCCAAGGTGGAACATGCTGAGACACATAGCAATCAAACTGACAAAAATTAAAAACAAAGAAAAAATATTAAAAATAATAAATAATATACAAGGCAATTCCCATAAGGTTATCAGCTGATTTCTCAACAGAAACTCCACAGGCCAGAAGGGGGTGGCATAATATATTGAAAGTGATGAAAGGAAAGAACCTACTACCAAGAATACTCAGCAAGGGGCTTCCCTGGTGGTGCAGTGGTTGAGAGTCGCCTGCCGATGCAGGGGACACGGGTTCGTGCCCCGGTCTGGGAGGACCCCACATGCCGCAGAGCGGCTGGGCCCGTGAGCCATGGCTGCTGGGCCTGTGCGTCCAGAGCCTGTGCTCCGCAATGGGAGAGGCCACAGCAGTGGGAGGCCCACGTACTGCAAAAAAAAAAAAAAAAAAGAACACTCAGCAAGGTTCTCATTCAGATTTGACAAGCAAAAGCTAAGAAAATTCAGCATTTCCTCTAACATCAGGAACAAGACAAGGATGTCCACTCCCGCCACTTTTATACAACACAGTTTTTAAGTCCTAGCCACAGCAATCAGAGAAGAAAAAGAAATAAAAGGAATCCAAATTGGAAAAGAAGTGAAACTGTCACTGTTTGCAGATGACACGATACTATACATATAAAATCCTAAAGATGCTACCAGAAAACTACTAGAGCTCATCAATGAATTCAGTAAATTTGCAGGATACAAAATAAATACGCAGAAATCTATTATGTTTCTATACACTAACAACAAAAGACCAGAAAGAGAAATTAAAGAAACAATCCTATTTACCACTGCATCAAATAGAATAAAACACCTAGGAATAAACCTACGTAAGGAGGCAAAAGACCTGTACTCGGAAAACTAAGACACTGATGAAAGAAATCAAAGATGACACAAACAGATGCAAAGATATGATATACCACGCTCTTGTATTGAAAGAATCAATACTGTCAAAATGACTATACTACCCAAGGCAATCTACAGATTCAGTGCAATCCCTATCAAATTACCAAAGGCATTTTTCACAGAACTAGAACAAAAAAAATTTTAATTTGTATGGAGACACAAAAGCCCCAAACAGCCAAAGTAATCTTGATAAAGAAAAACAGAGCTGGATGAATCAGCCTCCCTGACTTAGACTATACTACAAAGCTACAGTCATCAAAACAGTTTGATACTGGCACAAAAACAGAAATATAGATCAATGGAACAGGATAGACAGCCCAGAAATAAACCCACACACCTATGGTCAATTAATCTACAACAAAGGAGGCAAGACTATACAGTGGAGAAAAGACAGTCCCTTGAATAAGTGGTGCTGAGAAAACTGGACAGCTATCTGTAAAAGAATGAAATTAGAATATCCTTTAACACCATACACACAAAAAAACCCAAAATGGATTAAAGAGCTAAATGTAAGAGCTGACACTATAAAACTCTTAGAGGAACACATAGGAAAAGCACTCTGACATAAATGGCAGCAATATCTTTTTTGATCCATTTCCTAGAGTAATAGAAATAAAAACAAATGGGACCTAATTAAACTCAAAAGCTTTTGCACAGCAAAGGAAACCATAAACAAAATGAAAAGACAACCCATAGAATGGGAGAAAATATTTGCAAATGATGCAAGGGATTAATCTCCAAAATCTACAAACAGCTCATGCAGCTCAAAGAAGCAACCCAATCAAAAAATGGGCAGAAAACCTAAATAGACATTTCTCCAAAGAAAACATACAGATGGCCAAGAGGCACATGGAAAGGTGTTCAACATAGCTAATTATTAGAGAAACGCAAATCGAACCTACAACGAGGGACTTCCCTGGTGGCGCAGTGGTTAAGAATCCGCCTGCCAATGCAAGGGACATGGGTTCGAGCCCTGGCCCAGGAAGATTCCACATGCCGTGGAGCAACTAAGCCCACGTGCCACAACTACTGAGCCTGTGCTCTGGAGCCTATGAGCCACAACTACTGAAGCCCGCACACCTAGAACCTGTGCTCTGCAATAAGAAAAGCCACCACAATGAGAAGCCCGCGCACTGCAACAAAGCGTAGCCCCCGCTTGCCACAACTAGAGTAAAGCCCACGCGCAGCAACGAAGACCCAATGCAGCCAAAGGGGGAAAAAATGCAATGAGATATCACTTGACACCACTCAGAATGGCCATCATCAAAAAGTCTACAAACAATAAATGCTGGAGAGGGTGTGCAGAAAAAGGAACCCTCCTACGTTGGTGGGAATATAAATTGGTACAGTCACTATGGAGAACAGTATGGAGGTTCCTTAAAAAACTAAGAATAGAGCCACCATATGATCCAGCAATCCCACTCCTGGGTATATATCCAGAGAAGACCAAGGTTCAAAAGGATACATGCACCCCAGTGTTCATTGCAGCACTGTTTACAATACCCAGGAAATGGAAGCAACCTAAATGTCCATCAACAGAGGAATGGATAAAAAGGATGTAGTACATATATACAATGGAATATTACTCAGCCATTAAAAAGAATGAAATAGTGCCATTTGCAGCAACATGGATGGAGCTGGAGATGATCATACTAAGTGAAGTAAGTCAAACAGATAAAGACAAATATCATATGATACCACTTATATGCAGAATCTATAAAAATGATACAGTGGGGCTTCCCTGGTGGCGCAGTGGTTAAGAATCTGCCTGCCAATGCAGGGGACACAGGTTTGAGCCCTGGTCCAGGAAGATCCCACATGCTGCGGAGCAACTAAGCCCACGCGCTACAACTACTGAGCCTGTGCTCTAGAGCCCGCAAGCCACAACTACTGAAGCCCGCACACCTACAGCCCGTGCTCCACAACAAGAGAAGCCACTACAATGAGAAGCCCGCACACCGCAGAGTGGCCCCTGCTCGCCACAACTAGCGAGAGCCTGCGCGCAGCAACGAAGACCCAATGCAGCCATAAATAAATAAATAAATTTTAAAAAATGATACAAATGAACTTATTTACAAAACAGAAACAGACTCACAGAATGAAACAAACTTATGGTTACCAAAGGGGAAAGGCAGGCGGTGGCGGGGGTGGGGGGTGGAGATAAATTGGGAGTTTGGGATTGACATGTACAAACAATTATTTTTAAAATAACCAACAAGGACCTACTGTACAGCACAGGGAACTCTGCTCAATATTCTATAATAACCTAAATGGGAAAAGTATTTGGAAAAGAATAGATACATGTATATGCATAACTGATTCATTTTGCTGTACACCTGAAACTAACACAACATTGTTAATCAACTATACCCCAACATAAAATAAAAATTTAAAAAAACCGTAACTTCTCATTAGATCAAATTCTATTATAATAAAGTTATTTTCATGTCCTCATCCAGGCACTGGGCAACTTTTTCTGTAAGGGACTAGATAGCAATATTGTAGGCTTTGCAGGTCACATAAGGTCTCTGTCACATATTTATCTTTAGTCCCCCCCCCCAACTCTTTAAAAATGTAAAAAACAAACGAACCCCATTCTTAGCTTGCTGGCCATACTAAAACAGTCTATAGGCCAAACCCTGTCCTAGTGGATGGACCAAAAGGAGGAAAGATTTGTTGATCCAATTACAATGAAATTCTCCATAGCAAATAAGCCTGTATTTCAAATTACTTGTCTGAACCCTATTCAAATAAGTCACTCTCTGTGAGTGAACCAAGTAGAGGATCCAAGCACTTAAAAGAACTTCGGTTTTACCATAAAGCAGTAACAGCCATCAACTCTCACTTCTCAGCTCAAATTTGAAAACCAAATTGATTACAAAAGAAAAACTCCACACAAAGTCACCAAAACAGTATAGAGGTAAAGGTGTGCTCATGATATTGTTTTATGTCCTCAAAAGATCTAATTCAACAATACAATGTACTGTCCGTAAACTTTATAATGATAATTTAATTAATGAATTAAACATGTGAAGATCTAGGAGATGTGATTTCCAACTATAACACTGTCACCATACGATGTGTGAACCCGGACAAGTCAGGTATTTCCATTTGCTCCCTGTCTTCTAAACAGAGGGGGAGGTAAATCCAGACAAATCTCTGAAGTGATGGATTTAAAATTCTTTGACTATTACAATTCATACCTCCTTGATCAGTGATACACTAGAAAAAAATTTTTATAAGACCTCAACAGTGTTTTAAAAAGATAACATAAAAACATGAATCATGAAAATGAGCAGTCAGAACACTAAGTACACACAATACGTTAGCAACAGCTATCTTGAACACTTCCCATGTATGCCACTGATTGAAGTGTTTTACAAACATTACCTCATACAATCCTCAGGATAATCCTAAAAGGCAAACAGTATAATCTGAAAGATTAAGCAATTTGCTAAAGAAGGGTCGGTCAGGATTTAAATCCAGCAATGCTCCTCCACACTATTATCACTGTCACTGATCAGGAGCAGCTTCCAGTCTTCTCCCCCACAGCTCAAGACAGACAGGGATGACAAAAGGTAAAATTAAGCAACACTCTGCCTCCCTTTCCTCCCAGTTTCCTTTCCTGCTACTGTGGAAAGCTGAAGCACTGTACTCTTCTTGCTCAGCACAGGTTTGTGTGCCTGATGCCTGCTTTCTATGCAGACCTTTGATTCACACTTCCACACTTCTGTAGGAAACTTTATGGTCCACAGCATCATGACAGAGAGAATTCTAACCTGCCATATTCCTTCTTTACCCAAGTAAGATACCAACATTGTAAAATTAACATTTTTGATTTGGCTTTGTATGATATAAAATAAATCATCCTATTTTACCTGAAAGCTCTGGTGACAAGAGCCATGAGGAGCCATCACTGGAGGTACTTTTGGGCTTGGACCCTCTCCATGGCCTTCCATAAATTATCTCATGACCCAGATAGGGTGGGGGGTTTTGATCTGCTGTCCATCTCACAAAGAGCATCTCCTCCCTTTCCTCAGCCGGCAAGAGCAGGGAGAAACTTAACCAGCTGTAGCATCTGCACCCGGTGACTCAAGACTACCTCCCTCCAATACGTCAAGGAGTGCACATACAGTGGAAAGTTAGACAAACCCAACCCTGAATCCTAGCTCAGCTGTGTAACCTGGGGTTCAAAGCCCTCTTCTCCAAAACAGTGAACATGCTACACAGTAAAGCACCTAGCAGAACACTCAAGTAACAAGCATAATATATGATACTCCCACCCCATCAGTTCCCTACCTTTGAATATCATCATTCAGCAATCCACATCACATTAAAATCATTTCTCTCACTCTTGCAGCCTGACTAGATAGACATGAACTGAAAACCACTGAGTTTAATTCAATAAACATTCACCAAAGCCAACAAGTGCTGATCCAATGGTTATTAACAGTTCCTATGCTCCAGAAGGTCAAAGTCACACTAATGCAATAGTTCTTAATTAACAAACATGATATATATTGTACAATAAAACTGCCTTTAAATTAACATGCCAATTTTTAACCTACCTACTAGATAGGCAAAGATTAAAATGAATAATCCTTGATGTCAGCAATAGTGCTAGACAAACAAGTACTTTCACATACTGATGGTGGGAATGTAGAATGGTACAGCTTTCCAAAAATACTGTTTAGTAATATACAAAAAGACTTAAAATATATATACTTTTGACCCAGCAATTCAACTTAAAAGAATTTATCCCAAAGATAATATCTGGCAAGCGGAAAACGGGGTATAACAATAATAATCTGTTTACCAATCTTATAATTATGATAGAGTCATATATTTTATTCAGTCATTAAAAGGGAAGAAATCTGTATCTACTGCCACACAAAAAAAACCCCTCTGATACATAAAGAAAAAAATCTGACTTCAAAACACAAGGTATGAGCCTATTTTGTTTAAAAAACAAATATACACATAGAAAAAATGAACATTCCTATCCTCATAAATTTTTTTCTCTCTCTCTCTGGCAAGAAACACGTATTACTTTTATAATTTAAAATAGTGAACACTAATTTTAAGAGGACGGTATGTTACACATAATTTCTTTCAGTTCTTTTAATCCCAGGAACTATGAAAGAATCTCAGTTAGGAGGCTGTAATTTGCCCCACAATCCCACAGCTTTGAATGGTAGGAAGGGCTGACTCCCACACCTGGGGGCCTCTAGTTAAGGACTCTTCCACACCTGAGCGCCCCGGGTCTTTTCACCAGGTTTTTAGCTACAGCAACACGTTCCCTTAGTCCTGCAGTGTCCTCCTCCCCACCCTACTTAGCAAAATTTTACTCAGATACCACCTTTTCCATAATAACTTATGTAAGCTATTTAGCAATTATTTCAGACTGACATTTGATTTTTTTTTACTATATACTTTGAGTCTTTCCCCACAGAAGGTTATAAGCTCCTGGAGGGCAGGGACCTAGTGAGCCCCGTTTCCTCCTGATGACCCAGCAGAGCATTTTATGCACAGCACGTTCTAATAAATGCTTGATGAACAAATAAATAAAGAGGTTACCTGTGCAGTCTAACAGCCACTGCCCTGACTTTACAAATAAGGCCCCAAAATGTTAGTCCATGGTCACTCAATAGTAACAGTCCCATGCTGAACTTGGGTCTTTTCTTTTTCCTAACTCAAAGCTCCTGTGTGTTTTGCATTTTCAAAGTACTTTTGCTGACCTTCTCTCACATGGACTTCACACCAGCTGACTTACCACTGTATTGGCCGACATCTGTAGTTCTTCCAGCTGTTTTCTGTTTTTGACAGCAGCACTAAGGGGAAATATATGAACCACTCTTGACATTTCTTAAACCTGCATTGAAACTATACCTCTAGCTGGAATAAAGTAAAAGCTGGTCATCAATCATCCAATGTTTATTTACTGAGCACCTATTAGGGGCCAAACATCATATTCCATTAACCAGAAACCTCTATTAACTGGCACCTGTGCTTACTGATAAAATTGATGCCCATAATAACCTAAAGCAAGGGTCTACAAAGAGCCCACAGGCTAAATCTGGTCTGCTGCCTGTTTTTGCAAATAAAATTTTACTAAATACTGCCACAACCATCCACTTATGGATTATCTATGGCTCTTTGGGGGCTACAAGGGCAGAGTTGAGTAGTTACAACAGAGACCATTATGGCTCACAGAGCCTGGATTATTTACTATGTGGCCTTAATCAATTGCTGACCATCATAAAATATCAATATGCCACTGGACTCTCAAAAACATATTTTTTAGCAGTAGTGACACATAACAGGCAATAGTTTCCTTAATCCTTTGAAAATTACCAGTCCAGCATCATATATGTGGTAACACTATTCCTTGCATCACATGCCCATAACCAATCATGCCAGAAAACAGCATCAACTGATAAAAATCTGTGTTTCCCACAAGTCATATAACCTTGGGGATCTTTAATCCCAGCTTCTCCCAAAATTAAGTTTCTGACTGAACAATCTCATTATTTTTAGAGTAAGTCCTCACACAGAAAACCATTCACTTACTTGACAAGTTACTTCTCTTAACAACATCTCTAGTCCAGTGTATATCTTGAGGTTTCCTACTTGCAATAATTCAAACATAATAGAAACCAGTTTTACTCCTGATGATGCTCAGTATTTTGTGGGGGTTTTTTTGGCTGCACACTATCCTGAATTATCACCTTCGGGGAAAAATGCAGACTCGAGATTTCTTCCCTGAGTGGAATCAAACAGCCCACATATACAAATAAATACTTTACTAATTTAAATCCAATTGCAATATGTTCTCAAAACATTTCTTTAAAAATATACAACTCACAAGCTTTACAATTAGAAATAATTACAGAATGTCAGAAGAGATAAGACTTAAGAGATGACTAAATCCAAATATCTTAATTTACAGATGAGAAAAATGAGGCTTACATGATTTACCGGAAGGGCCAACTAGTTTTCATTAATTCATGCTGGCCTTAAATCAGGAAGTTATACTGATGTCTTATCTGTAAGCCAGGCACTGTGCTGGGGTCCAGGGCTACATATGTATCTTCACCGACAATGAATTCAATTAATCTTTTATCAGTGAGATTTTTTTGCAGTGAGACAGATTACATCACGGAGAATCAGATAAAATTCCTTAATAACTGCTAGACATCTTTTTGCTTTTCCTACAAAGAAAGCTCTCTTCCTGCAGAGACAGTCCAGTGGAGCCAGGCTGCACAATTCAGAATCTTGATGTTGCCCCTTTCTGGCTATGTAACCTCACAGCAATTTACTTAACAGCTCTGTGTTTGTTTCCTGATCTTTAAGGGGATAATCACGGTATGTAAACAATCCTTATGTGGCTGGTACAGGTAAGTGCTCTATAAATTTTAAGTACCATTGTTGTTATTTTCCTTAGGTAGTTTTCTTATCAAAACATGGTTAAGTAACCAAGGTATGGAGAAAGTGCCCTCAAAAACAGCTATTGAAATACATGTAATTACAATCACTGTAGTAAAGTTTCATTAAATATAAAGGGTAAAGAGAAAAAAACACTTCTTAAAAGGTCCATTTATAAGTTAAATCCTACTTAAAATATATGCACAAGAAATTTTGCCTTTTAGGGACTTCCCTGGTGGTCCAGTGGTTACGAATCCACCTTCCAATGCAGGGGACACAGGTTTGATCCCTGGTCGGAACTAAGATCCCACATGCAGTGGGGCAACTAAGCCAGCGCACCACAACTACTGAGCCCGCGTGCTCCAGAGCCCACAAGCCCTCGCGCCACAGCGAAAGACCCTACGTGCCACAACTAAGACCCAATGCAGCCAAATGAATAAATATTAAAAAAAAAAAGATTTTCCTTTTAATATTACGAACAAACAAGTTCATTCGCAAAATCTTTCATGAAACAATGGTTAAATGCTAATGCCATAGTGTTTCTGGGTTTCACTAGGGGTCAGGTCCGGGTAGAGTAAATGACTGCTTCAACACAAATGCCATGGCAACAGACGTGTCCCTCATTAAGCTACATCCTAGAATCCAACAAATATTTGGATTTTACTTTAAAATAATCATTAGTATTTTTACTCAAAGATGGCCTTTTAAAAAAAGTTATGCAGTAGGAAGAGTACGTGGCACTTCCTCCCTTGAAGGGACTTCTATCAAGTTGGAAAACCTGGCCAGAGTCACAGAAGGCAGGGTCTTTACAGCTGTGTGACCTCGGAAAACTCACTGAACAGGTCTCCAAGATTCAGTACCTCATCTATAATTGGTGTTAACATCTATCTCCCAGGTTTTGGGGGGGATGGGGAAAGGGGGACAGAGGAGGCAAACTAAGATTCGTATGAAAATGCTTTGAGGATGGCTAACACACATGCACACATTGCTAGTTCTGACCCCTTTCACCCACAGGCAGTGGGAGGGGAGGCCGTGTAGCAAGGTAAAGTTAAACTGCAATTTGTGTTTGGGGTACTTAAGTCTTGATCAATGTTCCTATTCTATACAGTTGCTGGAAATGTAAAACCTTGTTATAGTCTCAGATTTGGTTTTTTAAATATGAGACTCCAGAGATCACCGTAATTCATGAAAGACATATTAGGGCCAAGCATCCTCCTGCCTAGCACCTTCAAACTCATAACAAAGAAAACCACAATCCCTATTTCTCTATTTCTCCCCTCTACCAGCATAAACTGAATGCGGCCGTAATATGTGATGGTAAAATGTCTTTAAGAAATCTTTAGAGGTATTCTAGAAAATTAATCCTATTTATGTAATCAGTATAAAAATCTGGTACCAGCTTTTTCCAAAGCTGAAAAGGACTTTGATGAAAATCCCTATAGTAACAGTACTCAAAAATTTTTTTTAATTTTAAGCTTGTATAACTTGATACTAGATGGAGCTTTATGAACTATTAAGCTCATATAAGAGACTTCCCTGGTGGTCCAGTGGTTAAGACTCTGCACTTTCACTGCAAGGGGCACACGTCTGATCCCCGGTTGGGGAATTAAGATCCTGCGTGCCGCATGGTGTGGCCAAAAAATAAAATAAATTTAAAAAAAAAAAAGCTTATATAAAAGGAAATTTAGGGCTTCCCTGGTGGCGCAGTGGTTGAGAGTCCGCCTGCCGACGCAGGGGACACAGGTTCGTGCCCCGGTCTGGGAAGATCCCACAAAAAAAAAAAAAAAGCATGGTGCAACCTCAGTGCAAATTAGGAACGTTAAGAAATGAACATCTATTTAAAAAAAAAAAAGAAATGAACAAAACTGTCACTTTTGTTTCACTAAAAACAGAACCATGTAACTAACATCTAATGCACAGGAATAATTGGAAGGAACTTATAAAATGAAAACAAAATTCAGGAATCTTATCTTTACAATGGCAGTATTTGATTTTTTTTTTGTTTTTTTTCTGCGGTACACGGGCCTCTCACTGTTGTGGCCTCTCCCGTTGCGGAGCACAGGCTCCGGACGCGCAGGCTCAGCGGCCATGGCTCACGGGCCCAGCCGCTCTGCAGCATGTGGGATCTTCCCGGACCGGGGCATGAACCCGTGTCCCCTGCATTGGCAGGCGGCCTCTCAACCACTACGCCACCAGGGAAGCCCTACAATGGCAGTATTTGAAAAGAAGTCTTATTTAACTTAGAGTATTTGAAATATAACCCACTTCAATGAGGTCACTTTGTGTTAGGTCCATTTTAGTTTAGCACTTAATAGTAATTTGTTTAAACTAGTAATCTGAAAACATTTTCTGAATTTTTTTTTGCTCTTGGATCCTAACCTATATCTGCCCTATAAATATCAGTTACGTAGGCACTAACTCAAATTTTTAAAAAGAGTTCTGATAAAATATTTTCTAATCCAGTTAAGAGACTCATCACAAAAAGTCACTGTGCTGTTATCACTTCATAAACATTATCTCATTCAGTTCTCCCCATAACACTAGGAAGTAGGCATTATTATTTCTGTAACATCCATTTTAAGGAAGAAGAAATTGAGGGTCATATAAGTCAAAGAACTTGCTTAAGATCATAGGACTAGTATGTGATAGGGTCATGAATGAACCCAGGTGAATCCGCAGTAGGTACTTTCAATCACATTAAAAACAAAGGTAGGGACTTCCCTGGTGGCACAATGGTAAAGGATCCGCCTGCCAATGCAGGGGACCCGGGTTCGAGCCCTGGTCCGGGAAGATCCCACATGCCGTGGAGCAACTAAGCCCGTGTGTCACAACTACTGAGCCCACGTGCCACAACTACTGAGGCCCGCACGCCTAGAGCCCGTGCTCTGCAACAAGAGAAGCCACCGCAATGAGAAGCCCACGCTCGCCGGAACTAGAGAAAGCCGGAGCGCAGCACCGAAGACCCAACACAGCCAAAAATATAAATAAATAAATAAAGTGATATATATTTAAAAAAAAAAAGGTAACACTAATTTTTCAACTAGCTCCAGTAACTTTAAATAACGCCAAGAATCATATACTGTAGACTGTCAAGAGTTCATGAAAAATGATTTGTTTCTATCTAAACATTCCCATTAAAAGTGGACCCTGACAAGTATCATTTGACTTCTTTGTTTCCCTTCCTGTTTTTAAATGAACATTAAAAAGTCTTGAGACATCAAAACCAAAGTTTTAAAATTCAACGATCATCCTATAAGCCAAACTTCAAATTTTCACATCTAAAGAATATGAAAGAAATCTCTAAGTTACTTTGGAGCTAAGCCTGCAAAAATGTGAACCTGTGAATTGTTCTCCACGTCCACCCCCAGAGTCAGTAAAGAAACAAAATACATAACTTCCAGAGAGCAGAGGGAATATAGATCAGGAGATTTGAGACGTTAGACCATTTCTCATTATTACACCCATCAGGCCGAAGGGACTGAACGAGAAAGGTAAACGTTTACTGCACTTTACAAATTTCAGAATTATAAGTGACAGTGAAAAAGACAGCTGCAACACGAGCCCACTGTACCCGTAAAAGCTGAATCAAATAATTACATTTATCACGACTACACCAGGCCTCATTTCTAGCTTCTGTAAATTATACAAAGAGCCGGCTATTAAATATTGATGGCATGCCATTTGCACTGGAGCTGTCGCGAAGAGCCTTCTGCTACCAATTTTTGTCATGAAAGAAAAAACGTCCTTATTTTCTAGGTAAACCCCAAGCCACTAGAATCTCTCAGATGGGGCTACCGCATTGTCCTTCCCGGAGGAAGCTGTCAGGGCCAACCCCACACATCCAGGGGAGGAGAAACTTTCAGGGGAGGGCGGGTCCCTGCAGGTCCCGGGGCAGGGGTCCCTGTTCTCCTTCTCCCCCAGCTGTCAGCCACAGGTCGGGCGGCGGGGCGGGGCCAGCCCCGGCTGTCCGCACAAAGCGAGCCAGAGAGCGGCGGGCGGACCCAGACCCAGGCCACGCTGGGGGGCCGCGCAGTGGGGAGCAGGTGGGGGCACTTACCCAGCAGCAGCACGTTCTTCCCCGCGGGGAGCTTGGAGCGCGAGCGGGTGGAGACCTCGCTGAGGATGCAGGACCTGGCGGGGAACAAGACGCACGCTCAGGCTGGAGCCCCGCGCGGGAGGAACGGCACCGGCCTCGCGCGCCCGGGCGGGGGCGGCCGAGAACGCGGCGGCCTGGGCAGGGCGCCGAGCTCCGGCGGGCACGCGACCCCGGGGCGTCCCCGGCCCGGGGGTGCCGGCGGGGACCGGGGAAGGGTGCGGTCCTTACCAAAGGTTCTGCCCGTCCTCGTCGTCCCCTGCCGCGGCGCCGCCGTTGCCCGAGGTTAGCTCGTTGGCCAAGGGACCGCCCGTGTAAGTCGAGGTTAATCCCGCCGGAGAGGAACCGAAAGAGCCTACTCGCCCCACAGCCGCCATCTTAGTCGGGAACACACCGGTCCCAGCAAAGCTGAATGAGCCAGGCGGAGGCGGCGGCGGCGGCGGCGGCGGCGGCGGCGGCGGCGGCGGAGGCGAGAACCCGGATATGCAGCGTTCGGCGCACGGCAGCGGGGCGGGGCCTGCGGGGGTGGGGCCCAGGCACTGCAGGGACTGACGGAGCGAGAGACGGCGAGCTGCGCGTGCGCAGCAGGCCGCCGGCCGGCGAAGGGGGAAATGCGCGTGCGCAGGTGGCTCGGCGGGACGCCGTCCAGCAGCCCCAGTCTTTCTGAGCTCAGCGGGCTGAAGCGCTTCTGGCCACCGCCTCCGCAGCCCTAGGCTGCAGCTGGGCGCGCTGGGGTGTGTCAGGTGAACAGTGCTCCCTCCCACTCTTCAGTCGGGTCCACAAACCCCGCAGCGGGTGTGGAATTCCTGCACTGTCACTGCTGCAATTGGAATTGGTGGTTCTTTGTACGTAATACAAAAGAGATTCCTAATTTCATCCTGAAATCTCCTTTCACCATTGTTCTGCAGATTCTCTTTGCCTCATTCCTGTGTTGTCTTCTTTCTTATCTTAGTGGAGAACTTTCTCCATTAGTTTTATGAGAAAAAAGTGTATGGCTACATTTTTGGAGACCTGTGTATTAAATCAAGGCCCAGATGAAAGCTTAATGAAGGAACTATTTACAAAGGTGTGACTGATCCGAGGAGATGCGGCTAGCAACAGCAGGAAGATTTAGGGCTGAAGGGGAAAAAGGAAGGGATGTTTGCTAGAATCCAGAGAGCTGCAGCTATAGGAAAAGTGTTGATCAGCAAGATCTTTGGCTTTGAGTAAAGGAACACAGCAGTAACCGCTCTTTCTGCCCTGCGGTATCCTGCCAGTGTCTCACATTTGCAACCCTACCAGAAGCCAGAGGGCAATCAGTGATAGTTTGCCTGGGTGTAGAATTCTTAAGTGGCAAATTATCTTCCCTTAGGTTTTTCAAGGCCTTGACCCCTTGTCTGCTAGATTTTAGTGTTGTCCCTGAGAAATCCAAAGTCATTCTGACTGCTAATCCTTTGTTACGTGTTCTTTTTTTTTCCCCCCTACTTGGAGACTTTTAGAACTTCCACAGATTTCCACTAACCCATATACCCCCTTCCAATGCCTGCACTGTCATAATAATTATCCTACCAGTTATCATAGACAAATAATCCATACCCTTACACTAAAGCAATCTCTCCACTTGTGCAGTAGATTTCATTTCCTCTCCTCCACTCAAGGACATTGCTCCAACAATTCTCCCCCCTCTTTCGCTATATAATCATTTATTGATTTCAACTGGATCATTTTCTCTTAACCCTGCTCCTTCACCAGCTACTGCTATATTTCTTTCCTCCCTTTTACAGCAAAACTCTTTAAAATATTTGTCTTTATATGCTGTCTTCGATTCCTCTTCCCCTTTGCCCTTAGAACCCACTTCAATCAGACTTTTACCCCATGACTCCACAGAAACTGCTCTTATTCTTCTTATCAATGATCTCCTTGTTGCTAAATCCAATGGTAAATTCGCCTTCCTTATCTTTCTTGACCTTTCAGCAGCATATGGTACAGCTGATCACCCCTTCTAAATATCCTTCTTCACATAGCTTCCGAGTCACAATGTTCTCTTGGTTTTTTTTGCTGCCTCACTAGCTCAGTCTCCTCCACCATTTCCTCATTTTCCCGACCACTTAATGTTACAGGACTTCTGGGCTCAGCCTTTGTTCCTCTTATCTATACTCACTCCTTTGGTGATCTCATGCAGTCTTGTTGCTTTAAATTCCATCTGTATGATAAAAACTCCCAGGTTTCTCTCTGCAGCCCAGAGCTCCATCTAGAACTCCAGATTAATACATCCAACTGCTTTTTTTTTTTTTTTTTGGCTGCATTGGGTCTTCGTTGCTGTACACGGGCTTTCTCTAGTTACTCTTCGTTGAGCAGGGGCCACTCTTTGTTGCACCGCGTGGGCTTCTCATTGTGGTGGCTTCTCTTGTTGCGAAGCACAGGCTCTAGGTGCACAGGCTTCAGTAGTTGTGGCACGCAGGCTCAGTAGTTGTGGCACATGGGCTTACTTGCTCCGCGGTTGCTCCGTGGCATGTGGGATCTTCCCAGACCAGGGATCAAACCCATGTCCCCTGCACTGGCAGGTGGATTCTTAACCACTGAGCCACCAGGGAAGTCCCCCAACTGCTTCTTCCACATCTCCATTTGGATGTCTAACAGCACGTTTCAAACTCAACATGCTCCACATTGAGCTGCTGACCTCTCCCTTCAAATCCCACTTTACCCATCACCTTCTCCACTAGGTAGCAGCTCCTTGTTGCCTGAGCTATTCTTGACTCCTCCATTCCTTTCACACTCCACAATTGAATCCATTAGGAATCCTGGAGTCTCTAACTTCACAATATACCCACAATCCAACTTCTTATCACTCATTCTCTGATACCACTTTGAGCTATCATCTCTTGCCTGAATTGCTGTAAAAGGCTCTTCAACATGATAGCTGGAGAGATACTTTAAAAAGGAGTTCCCTGGTGGACCAGAAGGGAGTTCACTGGTGGTCCAGTGTTTAGGACTTGGTGCTTTCACTGCCGAGGCCTGGGTTCAATCCCTAGTTGGAGATCTAAGAGCCCATAAGCCAGCGTCACCCCCACACACCAGAAAAAAAAATCAGATCATGTTACTCCTCTACTCAAAACCCCACAGTCACTGCTCATTTCAATCAGAGTAAATGCCGAAGTCCTTACAATTACCCACAAGGCTCTACAGAATCTGGCCTCCACTGCCTCTCTGGACTTTTCTGCTCCACCCTGTCCCTCAGTTTCTCCCATCCAGCAACACTGGCTCCACTGCTGTTCCTTAAACATATTGTGTATCCTTTTGTATGTTTCTTTTTTTTTTTTTTCTTTTGCGGTACGCGGGCCTCTCACTGTTGTGGCCTCTCCCGTTGCGGAGCACAGGCTCCGGACGCGCAGGCTCGGCGGCCATGGCTCACGGGCCCAGCCGCTCCTCGGCATGTGGGATCTTCCCGGACCGGGGCATGAACCCGTGTCCCCTGCCTCGGCAGGCGGACTCTCAACCACTGCGCCACCAGGGAAGCCCTGTGTATCCTTTTGATTTAGCTGTTCCTTCCGGCTTGAAGGAGATAAGGAGCTGCCCAAACCAATATCTTCCCCCAGATAGCTACTTGGCTAACTCCCTCTCCTCCTCCAATGTCTTTGCTCAGTTTTCAGCTTCTCAATGAGGTCTACCCTTACCACCTCATTCAACGCTGCAACTTAAATCTTCACCCCTGCAATTCCAGGTTCTTCTTACCTTGCTTGCCTTTTTGTTTCCCATAACATTTACTACCTTCTAACATAGTATAAAATGTACTGATTATTACCTCCTAACATAGTACAGTCATCCCTCGATATCTGCAGGGGATTGGTTCAGGACCCACCCACAGATACCAAAATCCATGGATGCTCAACTGTATATAATGGGGTAGTATTTGCATTTAACCTATGCACATCCTCTCATATACTTTAAATCATCTCTAGATTTCTTATAATACCTAATACAATGTAAATGCTGTGAAAATAGTTGTAAATACAATGTAAATGCTATATAACTAGTTGCGTGCACGTGGCAAATTCAAGTTTTGCTTTTTGGAACTTTCTGGAATTTTTTTCAAATATTTTTAATCTGAGGCTAGCTGAATCTGTGGGCGTGGAACCCGCAGATACAGAGGGCTGACCGTAGAATTTACTTATTTATTGGAACTTAAGCTCTTGAGAGCTTCACTAACGTACCCCAAGCACTTTGTGCCTAGAACATAGCAGACGTTCAGTGAATATTTGTTGAAGGTATGAATAAAGGAACAGATTTACTGCTTGTCACCAGGTTTCTAAAATTTCAGAATGATGATGATGATGATGATGATGAAGACGATGTGTGTGTGTGTTTCAGAGGAGAAGGGGATACAAAAAAATTCTTCAACACCGGAAAGCAGGAGCTCTCTTTTACAATATTTTAACCACTTTTTGATATAAAAGTATTCCACGCCCTCTTGCTACTTTAACAGGTTGCCTGAGTACTGATTTACCTATTCTTGAAGGCTGTGGGCCTCTTTAGGTTTCTCAATAATACCCAATATTATCCTGCTGTTGTATGGGGAAGTCTTAGATCCTGCTGGGATACCCCAGGGTGTACCCCAGATATCCTTTTTGGTTTCGTTTCAGCTGAGCCTGGGCGCCTGGAAGTGGGAAATGGAACACTAGTCAGAAAAGGGACAGCTCCTCTCTCCATCTTACCATCTCTCGGGAGCTACGTCTCTCCTCTCTGTCTGTCAACCATCATCCTCTGCTTACTCATCAGCTTCCTCAAGGCCACAGTTAGGTATTTCTGTATCTCAAGAAAAGCAATCATTTGTCAGGCACAAGAGCTCTGCAGAAAACTGCTTAGGGAGGGGAACCTTCTGGAGGGCTGAGGTGGGGGATGCAGGCCACTTCCTCTTTCTGCCAGGGATGCCTCCCTCTGAGTTTGAGAACTGAGACAAAGCAGCCACCCCTCAAGCTGCTTCCTGACGTACCAACTTCCACAGGCCGCCTCTGGCAGATTTTCAAACAAGACTTGCTTCACCCACTGCGCCAAATGCTGGCAATCACACTTGATAGAAATGCCAGCTGAAAAGCCAAAACCAAAAGAAAAAGGAAATAAACAAGGCGATGAGTGGCCCCTTAAAATTTGACTTTGTGAACAACTTGAAAAATAAAAGTGTCAGAACGAACTTCAGAGTTTAAAGAGTGCCCTCCCCTACATGGTATGAATTTTTTGTTGTTGTTGTTAACATCCCTGACATTTGAGACAAAACGGTAATGCTAGAATTGGCAGAGTCCTTGCTTACAAGTAAGTAAGAGTAAGTCCTTTCTTACTCTCCAGCAGGAGATCCAGGGATCCAATTAGAGGGAAAAGAGACACCGAATCTTGGTTTCTTTGCTTTCTTTTGAGTCGTTTTTATCTCACTCTAAGTACCTCCTTAGAATGAATACAATGATGGGTATTAATTCACTTTTCAGTCACCAATCCCTCTAAATTACAGATCTAACCTCTCTCCTACCACTCACCTAGGATTTTTATCAGGTGAGCCCTGACAGAACTTCATATCTTAGACAAAGAAAGAGATGGGGAAATACCTGACAGGAGAAGATGGAAATAGACATTTTTAGGGGCTTTTTTTTTTCCCCTTCATAGGAAACAGCAGAAGAGAATCTCCTCTATTTCTGGGTCTAAAATGAAATCCATGCCCCTCCTTTTTAAAAAAACAAATGCTTGTGTATGCATTTGTGTGTGTTTGTGTACAAGCATATTTGAGGATTACAGTTTGCAAAGAAAAAATGTTTCATTTGCTTATAAATGTATCACTGAAAAATAATATGCCCTGAATAGTTTTTAAAATTCCAGAATAAGACAATAATTAGAATTGTCTTTTCATTTTTGACTGAGCTCCTCACCACAATATCCATGTTCATTCCTGGAAAATGGGTGATGAATAAAAGGGTAATAACCTGTAAATCAATCCACATTCATATGGAGTAGATGCTCTGTGAGACACAGGGAAAACAAAGAGACTTATCTTTTAGGCCAGAAGAATGTTTCTTCATTTTTAATACAGAACAATTAGGATTTTTAGAATGCTTAGTTGTCATTGTTGTTTTAATCTGTTCTTTCCCACTAAAAAGAAGAAAGAAAAAGCTTCACTGATTAATATATTCTTAGCTGGATACTTCTTACATATGTTTTTGGAGGATCTCATTTCCTTGTAATCAGATACTCTGAAGTTCAAGTCCATTACCTTTTCAAAAGAATAGTGATTTTAATGCCGCTTACTTCTTAGATTTCCAGAATTACACTCTGCCAGCCTCTTTACTTCCTAAAGGAGAAGATATCTAATAACTGACTTTATAGATTGAGATCTGCCAACACTACATCATCAAGGTCATTAAGTTTTTCTGCTCTGGGGGCTCTACATGAGGCAAAAAATATGAAATTCCATGGCATTTTTAGAAATGCACTGTCTTTTGGAGCTGCAGGTGATTTCATGTTCATAACAATTTAGTCTACTTTAGTCTAGAGCTAATTATGGTCTCTTATTGCTTTTACTAAAAGTAAGCCTAGAATATAACCTATTATATTCTGCACCAACAAAAACATTACATTTTCCCCACGTGGGAAAGAGGATGAATGAATTGCCCAGTGGGAAGTTTCTTATAAGCAAAATGAATCAGTTATTTTACATCATGTAAGATTAAAGAGTTGTTTATTCGAAGGTGTTTAAGGAGATTCTAATGATCTTCAACTTTTTACTATAAGGAAACAGAAAGTTAGAGTTGCCAAGTACTGTAAAGGTGAAATCGGGAAAGAGAATGTCCTATCTGATTCTTCCTCAGAAAATCTCAGGATTGTGTTGAAGAATCAACCTCATCTTTTATTTCAGTTCATTGGTAAATGATGACAGGTAACCTAATAGAATTTTCACCCTAGTACATATATATTTTTTAATACACCAGCTCTAGCCTAAAGAGTATATTGTCATGTGGCCTCATGGTTTAAAATTTTACTTTTATTTTTTAATTTAATTTTATTTTTTTGCAGTACGCGGGCCTCTCGCTGTTGTGGCCTCTCCCGTTGCAGAGCACAGGCTCCGGACGCGCAGGCCCGGCGGCCATGGCTCACAGGCCCAGCCGCTCCGCGGCATGTGGGATCTTCCCGGACCGGGGCACGAACCCGTGTCCCCTGCATCGGCAGGCGGACTCTCAACCACTGCGCCACCAGGGAAGCCCTAAAATTTTACTTTTAAATAGCAGCAATATTATATTGAGTCTGACATTTTAGACTCTGTCCACACCATCAAACCTAAGTATTGGATTAAACAATGTTAATGATAAATAAAGAGATAAAACAGCTGATTTGCAGGGACTTCCCTGGTGGCACAGTGGTTAAGAATCTGCCTGCTAATGCAGGGGACACGGGTTTGATCCCTGGTCCAGGAAGATTCCACATGCTGTGGAGCTACTGAGCCCATACTCAGCAACTACTGAAACCCTATATAGCTCTAGGGCCCATGTGCTGCAACTACTGAGCCCGCATGCTGCAACTACTGAAGCCCGCATGCCTAGAGCCCGTGCTCTGCAACAAGAGAGAAGCCACCACAATGAGAAGCCCACACACCGAAACAAAGAGTAGCCCCCCCTCGTCACAACTAGGGAAAGCCCGCACAGCAATGAAGACCCAATGCAGCCAAAAAAAAAAAAGAAAAGAAAAGAAAGAAAGAAAAAGATAGCTGATTTGCATCATTTAGATGAAATAAAGTGTTTGGATTCGGTGTCTGCAGTGAGGTGCATGGGGTCATGGGTACAGCCCGGGCTCCAGAATCAGACCAATTTGAGTTCAAATCTAGACTCTGCCACTTATTATGTGACCCTGGAGTTGTTTAAACTGTAAAGCCTGTTTCCTCACCTCTAATAGAGTTGTGAGGTAAACAAATGGAATCTGACATATAGTGAGGACTCAGCAGAAATATTTACTGTTATTCTTATTTGAAATAAGTTTATTAGGTGTTTTGTAGAGCAGGGTTTCTCAACGTTGAAATGGTTTGAATGTGCACATGAATTCCTTAGAACCTTGTTAAAATGCAGATTCTGATTTAGTAGAACTGGCATGGAGCCTGAGAGTGCATCTCTAACAAGCTTCCAAGTGGGTATCTATACTGCTGGACCACAAAGCAAGGATATGCGGCAGAAAGAACTCAGGCTTTGGATTTATCCATCTGCAGACTGAGATCCTGGCTCCAAACATGTTAGCAGTATGACCTGGGCAAGGTCAAGCTTTCTCATCTCTAAGATGGAGATAATAATATGTATTTCTAATTAAATCAATCTTTGTTAAATAAAAAATAGTGAACTCAAATAATACCTGACATATTGTAAGTACTTAACAAATCTGAGTTCAGTTTTTCTATAAGAAATGCTTTACTGGTCCATCCAGTATGGGAGACTTATGGTAGTTTTGAGACTATAGTAGTTTTCCTCCGTGGAAAAGCTGAAAATTCCAATCTTTGAAAATTTCTTAGAATTCGATCATTATGAAATCCACTTCAACGTTGATTTAAAAGTTTGTCATTGCATGGCAAGCAAATGTTGTGGGAACAGATTGGGAAAATGCGCCAGGCAAGTGGTGGCACCTAAAGTCAGAGTGGGTAGAATTTCTACAAGTAACTGAGATAACTGAGGAAAGAAGCTAGCTTGTGAAGCATTTTATTTTACCGACAGTATTTTTACCTTTTATAGTATGGAAAATGTCAAACATATATCACAGTAGAGAGGAGGTATAATGAGCCCATCACTCAGCTTCAGTAGTTACCAGCACATGGCCAGTCTTATTTTAGTTTGATTCTCACCCTCTTCTTCCATCTCTGAATTAGGTTAAATCAAATCCAAGACATAGTATTATTTCACCCATAAATATTTCAATACATATTTTTAAAAACCAAGGACTCTTTTTCTTTAAAAACATAACCATTATTGGGGACTTCCCTGACCATCCAGTGGTTAAGACTCCAAGCTTCCAAGTGCAGGGGGCGCAGGTTCGATCCCTGGTCAGGGAACTAAGATCTGGCATGCTGCACGGCACGGCCAAAAAAACAAACAAAAACCATAACCATTATACCATTATAGTAATTATTTCAAACATATTGCAACTATTGAATTTATAGCATATATTTAAATTACCATCCAATTTTTACTATAGTTAATGAGATGCATGTATACATGTTAAAGTAGAATTCAAAATAGCCCCACACTTAAGAACAAAGTAAATAATGCTTGTTTCCTAAACATAGCTGTTGTCAAAGAGGGCAGGGCAGTCATTGTCTTACCTGCAGGACTGACATCCTCAGCATCCTTCCCCTCACTGCCAGTTCTTAATTGATCTGCCAAGTCTAGGTGTTGATTTCCTCTCCACATTGTCCTCTGTATTCTGAGCCTTCCCTGTTTGATTCTCTCCAGCTGACAGAAAAGAGACTGCTTTTAACTTTTGCCAGGAGCAGGCCCTTCCAGGCAAGCTGATCTGAGTTCGAACCTCACACGAAGAGCGTAGGGTTCTAGGATCTCATAAAATGTTAGACCTGGATGGGACTTCTTAGTTCAGCCACTAGATCTGAAAACTGAGGTGCAGGATTGTTAAGTGACTTGCCCTGTTTCAGGATTACCTAAAAACCTCTCAAAATAAGGGCAAGTTATTGCACATCTGATCTGATCTTTCCATAATGGTAAAATTTCAATCAGGGAGTTTGATCTCTTATTTTACAACATTTGGTTAGCCTCTCTAGCTTCCTGCTAAGGACCAAATTTTCGTTTTCCTCTTTTTGTCTTGGACATTTAGAAATATACATGATTAGAGCAAAATAAAGTAATTAAAGAAGATGAAAGGTTTTTCAGCGTTATCTCATTGAAATCCTTTTTTGAACCCATATAAAATTTCAATTTCTAATTATAAAATATTTCAAATGTATAAACACCAAAAAGTAATATATATCTATTGTTATATTAATATGCATTAATAATATGCACATTATATAAAAGTAACATAATATCACCATAGAACGTCTTTCCCTCTTAGAAATTATTTTTATCGAATATATTTGACATATAACACTGTATAAATTTGAGGTGTACAATCCTCTTAGAATTTTTTAAAGGAAGTCCACTTTTCCAGTCCTTTCTTTCTTAGAGGTAGCCTCATCCTGAAAATAGGTGAATTTTGGGACTTCCCTGGCAGTCCAGTGGTGTAACAAATTCAATAAAGACAAAAAAAGTCCACATCAAAAACAAAATCTTTAAAAAAAAATAGGTGAATTTCATTCTCATGCAGATGTATATTTGTATATTCAATTGTAGGTTTTAAATTATTACATAAATTTTATTTTATTTTAATAAATTTATTTATTTTATTTAGTTTTGGCTGCGTTGGGTCTTCATTGCTGCGCGCGGGCTTTCTCTAGTTGCGGCGAGCTGGGGTGGGTGGGCTACACTTCGCTGCGGTCGGTGCGTCTGCTTCTCATTGCGGTGGCTTCTCTTGTTGCGGAGCACGGGATCCAGGCATGCGGGCTTCAGTAGTTGTGGCTCGAGGGCTCTAGAGCTCAGGCTCAGTAGTTGTGGCGCATGGGCTTAGTTGCTCTGCGGCATGTGGGATCTTCCCGGACCAGGGATTGGACCCATGTCGCCTGCATTGGCATGCGGATTCTTAACAACTGTGCCACCAGGTAAGTCCCTACAGGAATTTTATACTATGTGTACATTTTACAAATTGCTTTTTTCACTCAATATTATATTTTCAAGATTGAGCCATGTAGATATATAGGAGGGTCTTGGATCTTTCATTTTAGTTGCTATACAGAATTCTGCTGTATGAATAATCCAGTTTATTTAATCCACTCTCCCTCAAAGGAAGAGTTAAATTGTTCTATTAGATATCTTCTGTTAGACTTATCACTAGGTACCCTATAGTTCTGGTAAATAGGCTAAATGGCATTGATTCATTTGTTATTTATTAATGGAATAATAATAAATTAAGGTTATGTAATTGTTGGTTTCTGGTATATCAGCATGTTATTGCTGTTTGTATATTGATCCTTTATCCACCAATTTTGCTGAACTATTTTATTCATTTCAAGTAGATTTTCTTGTTGGGGAATGGTATCATAGCCCACCACTTTCCTTAGTACTTCTTACAGTAACAAGATAGAGAAATTTGGATTTATCAGAATTTTAGGGGAAAGGGGCTGAAAGCTAGAGAAACAGATGGCTTGGTGGGCCTGGTCCTCTTGAGAGAAGCAGCCAAAGCTTGGGGACTGCACACCCAAGGCTCTGTGTACAGAGGGTGTCATGGTTTTGGAAAGAGGGAGGTGACCTGAGGCGCTGGATGGGGCCTCGCGAGATGGCAGAGACTGTGTGATCTGCGATGTGATCCCCTCCTCTGTGTCTTAACATGTTTTCAGTAAAAATAGAAAACAATCGTATGCTTAGTCTCATTGATATTCTTGCAGGAACCACCAAGGAGATGGAGTTTTGTATCCGGACACGATGCAGGAACGATAGAACCGAAGCTGCCAGGATCCAGACAAGCATGAGGAGGCAGAGTCTGAAATCCTGGGGAAGCACCTGGTAGGAGGGCCCCCCCTCCGCAACACTCAGGTGTGCATTGACAGTCGTGTGATTTGCATGTGGAGAACGCACTGTCCAAAGACAAGAGTCACTTCCTTTTTTTGCCAAAATTTCTTCTTTTAAAGTCTGAGTTTGCTAATTCTTTGGCCCTCTTGAAATTAGAGTATGATCCGAGGGACATGGGAAAAAAATCTCCTTCAAATTATCTACTTAGTGGCATGTCACAGGTCGAAATTCCATCATTAGATTCATTTCTTCAGGGCGCCCTTTGCACACGTAATGAGTTATGGCCTTATGGTTTTGGGGGGTTTATTCGGCCCCGCAGCACGCGGTTCCCCAACCAGGGATTGAACCCGCGCCGCCTGCACTGCCAGCGTGGAGTCTTGACCACTGGACCACCAGGGAAGTCCCTGACATTATGGTATCTGAGGAAATAATAAACCAATACTGGATACCTAATTAATGTTAATGTAGATTAGCTGATTCATTTAACCCACCACTAAAAAGGAAAGGACAACGGCAAAGAGCTTGGAGTGGAGGGTCAAATTACCCGGCTTGAATCCTCACTCGTCCACTTACTAACCCTGTGCTATTTGGAGCCATTACTTAATTTCTGTTGCCTTAGTTCTTCATCCACAGAATGGAAATTAATAAATAGTACTTACCACATAGACGGCTGTGAAAATTAAATGAGTTAAACTTTGTCAAGCACTTAGAACATTCCCTACCTCGTAGAAAGCACTATTTATTATTAGCTTTAATTAATATCATCATTGGAGAGGAAGTAAAACTCTGAGGAATGGCCCAAAGGACAGCTCATTTTGAGGAAATAAGGAGATGGGGAAAATCTACCCACAGTGTATGACTGAAACCAAACAATCGGGGGCAATGGAGGGAGGGGACATCGAGAGTGAGAGTGGAGGCTTTAAAGAAGAGGGACCAGATAGAAATGGTTTCTCTTTTGAAGTTTCACACAAAACAATGTCTAGATGCCTGGTCCTTGCATTTAGGAAATTATAAAAGTTTGTCACCAGATATACTGGGTGATCAGCTTTCGCTGCAATAATGCTGCATAAAAGGGCACCCCGCAACTCAGCAGCATACCACACTAAGCATGTATTTATGGCTGTGGGTCTGCAGGTCAGCTGGAATTGGTTTCAGACTGTGGGTCTGCTTCACAGGGCTCCTTCTGTGGTCCAGGATGAGGGCTAGTGGCTACCCGGGTCACGTTCTTCTCCTGGTGGAGGTCAGAATCTTCCAGAGGCCCGGGTGCAGAGCTCACAAACACACACACAGAATTGACAGCGTGTCGGCTCTGCCCACATTCCATTGGCCAAAACAAACCACATGGCCAAGCCCAGCATCCATGGGATGTGGAGGTACTGTTTTCCCATGCAGGTGGGGCAGAGAAGGAAGGAATATATCCTGAACAAAATTCTCACTTTTCACACCTTCTAAGATTTTATAGTTGTTTTTCTTTTTTAACTTATTTATTTATTTATTTATTGGCTGTGTTGGGTCTTCGTTGCTGAGCAGGGGCTTTCCCTAGCTGTGGCGAGCGGGGGCTACTCTTCATTGCGGTGCGCGGGCTTCTCATTGCGGTGGCTTCTCTTGTTGCGGAGCACAGGCTCTAGGCGCGCAGGTTTCAGTAGTTGTGGCACATGGGCTCAGTAGTTGTGGCTCGCAGGGGTCTAGTGCACAGGCTCAGCAGTTGTGGCTCCTGGGCTTAGTTACTCCGCGGCATGTGGGATCTTCCCGGACCAGGGCTCGAACCCATGTCCCCTGCATTGGCAGGCAGATTCTTAACCACTGTGCCACCAGAGAAGTCCAAGATTTTATGGGTTTGATTGTGTCTCCTCTCGGCCTTTATTTTCTTAGACTGAAGAATTTCAGTCTCTTTCTTCTCCCCTGATTTGCTTTCATTTTTTGGTCTCCTCACCTTGTTAGATGTGACCCATTTTGTTGGCCATCTCAATTATATCCCTTCTCGATTATATGTACACATTGAACAACTGAGCATAAGGGTAAAGTTGGAAATAGATGCCAACGTCCTTTTCTGGGATCAAGATGAATAAACAGAGTGAAAGGAAACTAACATTTTTGGAATCAACTGCATGCCAAGCACCAAGCTAGATATTCTTCCTTCCATGTTAGGGATTCTTCATACACTGTCTCTTTCAATCCTCACAGATCAAACACCTGTAGGGGTGAGGCAGGCACATGAGTGAAGTGAGTGGGATGTTCTCAACCTTGAGTGAGCATGAGAATCAGCTGGAGAGCCTGTCCAGACACAGAGTGCTGAGCCCCACCCCAGAATTTCTGATTCAGGAGGTGGGGGTGGGGCTACGTAAGAATTTGCATTTATAGTCAGTTCCCACATAATGCCGTTGCTTCTGGTCTGGGGGACACACATTAAGAACAGCTGGAGGCTTCCCTGGTGTCGCAGTGGTTGAGAATCTGCCTGCTAATGCAGGGGACACGGGTTCGAGCCCTGGTCTGGGAAGATCCCACATGCCACGGAGCAACTGAGCCCGTGCGCCACAACTACTGAGCCTGCGCGTCTGGAGCCTGTGCTCCGCAACGAGAGAGGCCACGATAGTGAGAGACCCGCGCACCGCGATGAAGAGGGGCCCCCGCTCTCCACAACTAGAGAAAGCCCTCGCACAGAAACGAAGACCCAACACAGCCCAAAATAAATAAATAAATAAATAAATATTTAAAAAAAAAAAAAAAAGAACCGCTGGACTAGAATTGGGTTCTGGCTCCTAGAAGCAGCCCAGACAACAAATTGACAACTTTGGGAGGGTCACTTGGCCTCTAAGTTTCCATTGCCTCGTCAGTACAATAAGCATTTTGGATGAATTCTACCATTTTATGAACCTATGATTAAGAATTATCTTTAGAAAAACAACAACAAACATTAAAATACCTGGGGCAGGGAATTCCCTGGCGGTCCAGTGGTTAGGACTTGACACTCTCACTGCCAAGGGCCCGGTTTCAATCCCTGCACCGGGGCCTAAGATCCCGTAAGACGTGCAGCACAGACAAAAATAATAATAATAATAAAAAAAATACCTGGGACAGGTGTCCGGGGCGGTGTGGGGGTGTGTGTGAGCAGGGCACATATTGACTGGGAAGGAGCATAAGGAAGACTTCTGGGATGCTGGAAATGTTCTAGGTCTTGATCTGGGTGTTAGTCGTGTGTGTATACCTAGGTAAAAATTCCTTAAGCTGTACATTTAAGATTAATGTGCATCATACACTCTAATATATGCATATTGACCTTAATAAAAAGGTCAAGAATATGATTCTTGCCAAAAAAATTTTAATGCTTTTATACTAATTCTAATTTTTTATTTTCAGTGGGATACAGCTAATGTAATTTCTTTTTATTACCTTGCATAAATAATATCCACCAACATAACAAAAAGTGATGGAAAATAAAGTTTCAACATCCACACATCCGTGGACGTAGGGGCTATCAAAGTTGCTGCCAGCATGAAGCTGGCTCCTCATTCTGTTTGCCTGGAGAGACCAAGGCAGATAGGAATCTGGGGGTATTGCTGAGACTGAGGTAGAGATGGAAGAACACATTCTTCGGTGTTTTGTAAATTCAGCCCGGCCATCACAGGGACCTTTGGTTCCCAAGTGACCACAGTATCATCTCAGTGATCCACTTTATCTGAGCATGAAAGAATTTACCTGTTTCTCAACTAAAGGTGAGACAGACATCAGAGGTACAATTCATTTGCATTGACTCAATTAAATGCATTTGACCAAAAAAAAAAACACAGAAAAGAACAAAAATATTCAATCATGCAGCTAATTATGTCTGATATTCAGGACATATGCTCTGGAATTCTGAAATGAGAGGAAAGTGGGAGTAGAATCCACTGATCTCTGAGTCAGACAAGTCAGTCCTCGGCTCTCAGTCGGGTACTGGAGCAAATGTGCACATCTCTTCCCAACTCTGTGTTCAGTGACATCATGTTGGCAGCTTGAAATTGGCTATGGTGGGAGTATTCACCCCATAGATGTCACAAATGCTACAAATCAGGATGCTTTATTTCAGAGAGCCAGCTAACTGGCACATCACTGCTCACCTGCCTCTCGTAGGGCGCTGGCTGGCCACACTGAATGTGCTTCTAGTAAAGGTACGGGTTTTTTCATACAACATGAAGCCTAACTGCAAATCAGCTACTTCATCTGGTGCTCAGTGGAAGAAACAGCTCCTGCATTGCAAAAAAAGCGGCTGCTTGGGGCTTACATATAAAACTGGTTTTGTGTCTACAGCCCTGTAGAGTAATACTTAGTCTAAAGCTATGTAGTGATTGATTTCAGGCTTTTTTCAAATATCATTTCAGGGTAGTTCAAAGGTAATCACGTGGGCTTCCCTGGTGGCGCAGTGGTTGAGAGTCCGCCTGCCGAGGCAGGGGACGTGGGTTCGTGCCCCGGTCCGGGAAGATCCCACATGCCGCGGAGTGGCTGGGCCCATGAGCCATAGCTGCTGAGCCTGCGTGTCCGGAGCCTGTGCTCCGCAACGGGAGAGGCCACAACAGTGATAGGCCCGCATACCGCAAAAAAAAAAAAAAAAAAAAAAAGGTAGTCACGTGCTGATTTAAGACAGTAGCTGCTGTGCAAGCTCTGGCTTCTAGGTGGACTCATTCCTGTACTAATATGCGGGTCCTAGAGCAGCCAGTGATTCATTTTGGTGTTAATCAGTGGAAGTCTGGGCCAGATCTAACTAGCATCCAGTGTTGCATCTTGATACACAAACCAAGGATGTTTTAGGAGGAGCGTTCACTCTGCCAGAGGTAAGGGGTTTGGGGGTTTAGTCTAGGACTTGTATCTAACTAACTGAGATCTTGGATTACATTGTTTCACTTCTTTGGGCTTTGGAGACTTTACCTGAGGGATGGGGGTACGTAATAGTGGATAACCTCATGTCCTTTCTACCTCAGAAAGAAACGAAGAATTTAAACCAGCTTGCAGCCTGTGTGTAACCTGCAGCTGTAAAAAGACAGTTGCACTAAGAGTCCATTGACAGATGAATGGATAAAGAAGATGTGGCACATATATACAATGGAATATTACTCAGCAATAAAAAGAAACGAAATTGAGTTATTTGTAGTGAGGTGTATGGACCTAGAGTCTGTCATACAGAGTGAAGTAAGTCAGAAAGAGAAAAACAAATACTGTTTGCTAACACAGATATATGGAATCTGAAAAAAAAAAGGTTATGAAGAACCTAGGGGCAGGACAGGAATAAAGACACAGACGTACAGAATAGACTTGAGGACATGGGGAGGTGGAAGGGTAAACTGGGACGAAGTGAGCGAGTGGCATGGACTTATATACACTACCAAATGTAAAATAGATAGCTAGTGGGAAGCAGCCGCATACCACAGGGAAATCAGCTCGGTGCTTTGTGACCACCTAGAGGGGTGGGATAGGGAGGGTGGGAGGGAGATGCAAGAGGGAGAAGATATGGGGATATATGTATATGTATAGCTGATTCACTTTGTTATAAAGCAGAAACTAACACACCATTGTAAAGCAATTATGCTCCAATAAAGATGTTTTTTAAAATAGCAATAATAAAAAATAAAAATATAAAAACATAAAAAAGACAGTTGCACACATAAATATGCAAAGGCTATATGATGTGATGGAAGAGGACGCTATGTGCCACTTCCCCAGTATATCCTCTCTGGCCTCATTAAGTGAGGCCCTGCAAAAGATTAGAGCCGTGTGGCACTGTGGCCAGGAGCCTGGTGAAATTACTACTACTTTCTGGCTGTGTGACTTTGGGCACATTACTTAACCTCTCTGAATCTTAGTTCCCTTATCTATAAGTTGATGGGTTGAATACCTACTCACAGGGCTGTAGAGGATTAAATAAAACTAAGTATGTGAAGGGGCTTTGTAAGGTAGAAAGCATACAACAAATATTACCATTAGTAACTGTAGTTTGGAAAATAATTTAAGATGTCAGAATTACAGTGAAATTCTCCATGCTTAATAATAAGAATAGAACAATAGTCTTCAAAAGAGATGTTCTGTCTAGAATATTGATGTGTTTATAAAGACAAATTAACTCTTCATAACTCAGAAAACAGTTTACAAATAAGTTGATTAGAGATTGAACAATGGATTATTCTGTCTGAAATTATTAGGCTTTTTATTTCTCCTTCTTCTTGCTAATAGTATGTACTAACATTAGAAGAAAATGAAAGGCAAGAGAGAGGGGTGCTGCCTGGAAAGGGACCAGCTGGCCACCTGGTGGTCCTCCCGGCTGACACCCTTATTGCCCTTCCCCCAACACTTAGTCCAGGTCATTTCTCAGGGACAGATTCACATTACCAGAGTTCAGAGAGACCGATGTATAAACCAGAATCTCAATCTCATTAATGTACAAAGAGAGATTTAACTGCTAAGGGGCTGAATATTTGCTCTCTTTTTTGCCAATAAGTTCTAGACACTTACCTAAATAACAACTACATATGACAGAAAACCCAAAATTACAGTGGCTTAAACAAGATAGAAGTTTCCCATAAAAGAAGTCTGGACATACATAACATATGATATAATATATGACACTATATCGGCATATCCAGACTGATACAGTAATTTCACTGTGTCTTCTGGGACATAAGCTTTCCTCTTTCTATTCTGCCATTCTCAGCCTGTGACTTCTATTCCCAAGGTCACCTCATGTCCCAAGATGACTTCTAAAGGCCAGCCGTGATGTCCATATCACAGGCAGCAATTAGGAGGAAAGAAGAAAGAAGGCTATACCACTTGGTTTTCAGAGAGTTTCCATTAGTCCCATAAACACTTCCACCTATATGTCATTGGTGAGAATCTCACAGCCTCATCTAGCTGCAAGGGTACTTGGGAAATGTGGTCATTTAGGCAGGCATATTGCTTGCCCAAATAAAATTGAAGTCTATTATCAAGAAGGCAAGGAGGGGCTTCCCTGGTGGCGCAGTGGTTAAGAATCTGCTTGCCAATGCAGAAGTCACAGGTTCCAGCCCTGGTCCGGGAAGATCCCACATGCCGCGGAGCAACTAAGCCCGTGCGTCACAACTACTGAGCCTGCGCTCTAGAGCCTTTGAGCCACAGCTACTGAAGCCCGCGCACCGCAACAAAGAGTAGCCCCCGCTCGCCGCAGCTAGAGAAAGCCCGCGCACAGCAACGAAGACCCAATGCAGCCAAAAATAAATAAATAAATTTACAAATAAAATAAATAAATAAAAAGAAGGCAAGGAGGGAACTTCCCTGGTGGTCCAGTGGCTCAGACTCTGCACTCCCAATGCAGGGGGCCTAGGTTCGATCCCTGGTCAGGGAACTAGATCCCACATGCCGCAACTAAGAGCCTGCATGCCACAACTAAAGATTCTGCATGCCGCAATGAAGATCCCACATGCCACAACTAAGACCCGATGCAGGCAAATAAATAAACATTAAAAAAAAAAAAGAAGGCAAGGAAAAGGACGTTGGGTCGGGCATTTCTGCTGCAGCAGTCAAATTATAATCGTTAGATGGCTGAATGAATGAGCAAAGGGAGCTAGATTTATGATTCATGATTTAAGGTGCTAACATTTAAGGCTGACCTTCCAAACTTCAGTATGCATTTGAATCACCAGCGATCTTGTTAAAATGAAGATTCTTATTCAGAATATCAGAGGTAAGGATGGAAATTCTGCATTTCCAACAAGCTCCCAGATGATGTGGGTGTGTGGTCCACACTTTGAGTAGAAGCGTCTAAAGCATCATTCTTAACATTATTGGTGTTTTCTCCAACAACTGGAGGAAAACAGCTGATGCAGCTGGAGTAGTACACGGGAACCCAAAGGCTAGGGGTGCTTTGGTGTCTGAATTTGGAGTGAGTAGAAACTGCCTAAAGTGGAACGCACAGTTTGCTTCAACTGAACCTAATACAGCAACTTTTCCCTTAGAGCATCTGCCCTGTCTGCAGACAGACTGAAATTCCTTACAGGAGAGAGCTGAGAAACAGGGAGAACAGGGAGCAGTTCGGGGAAAGCGGGTGCCCTGGATGTCATGGTCTTGACTCAGAATTCTTGTCTATTGTCCTGCCTAAGAGAACAGACCTTGGCTGTACTGAGGCAGGAGTTTAATTTTGCACTGCCTTGGGAAGTGTCTATGGAAGCCCCTTGGGTAGGGTCAAGACCATCCAAAGGCCTATGGCCCCAAGATATCCACCTTCTACCACACATGGGTAGAATCAAAATTACAGCATCACACATCTCTTGCTTTGCTTTGCTCCCACCTAGCCTGCAGACTTCCCTGGATCACAGAGAGCTTTTGTTGTATGTGAGGGTCCATATGTCCATCCACTGCCCATCATTACTAGTTAAGTCATTGCAACAGAGCCAGAAAATGAGAGACAGCTAGGATATATTTTAAACTCCTGGGAAAATTTTTTAGTGAAGAAAAGTCAAAAGAGAATTGTGGGGAAAAAAAGATACTATATATCTCAAATATTTATTTACTTAGTTTTTTTATTTTTAAAAAAAGATTAAAAAAAAAAAATTTTGGCTGCACTGCATGGCGTGCGGGATCTTAGTTCCCCAACCAGGGATCGAACCTGCGCCCCCTGCAGTGGAAGGCAGAGTCTTAACTACTGGACCGCCAGGGAAGTCCCCTCAAATATTTATTTTTAATAAGTTTATAATTTAACATATACACAAAATGCAATGATTGAACATATATATAAGGTCAAAGGACAAAATCTGAGGCCCTTTGTGACGTTGAGGACAAAGCCAGTGGCCCTGTCTGCTCCCTGCGATAAGCCTTGGGAAGCTTGGGGCCAGACGCCTGCTCCACCGCCCCATTCCCAATGTGCTTAGGTGGGCTCAATGGCATGAGTTAACAATTGTTTATCCAATGTTTACTCTTGTCTTCTTCCTCACTCACAAAACTGCAATTTTGTCTTGGGGCAATGTGCCAGTTAAAATATGTCGTCTCCCAGTCTCCCATACAGGTTAGGGCAGACCAGGTGACCCATTCCTAGCCAATGGGATTTGGTCAGCAGTCTATTGGATGGGGCTTCCGCAAAATTATTATTTCAGTGATAGAGAAAGAAAGACTCAGCTGACATATGGATTTTGCCCTTCTGGCTTCCTTCTTTGAATATAGATGTGATGCCTGAAGGTAGTAGTATTTGTAGTCAAGAGAATGAAAGTCAAATGCTAAGGATGGAAGAACAGAAAAGTGCAAGAGATCTGGGTTCCTAAGGGCACTGTGGATTTGCTATATTAGGCTTGAACAACCTACCTCTGGACTTCTCGATATATGAGATAAATAATTCTTTATTTGGGACTTACTGTCACTTCCCAAGGAGGTGTTGGGCTGGTCTGGTACTCCAGTCATGATAAACACCAGTGATATCTGTATAATCTTCACTGAAAAAGCTCTCTGTGTAAATTGAGTTGTAATCAAGTGTGGCCTCAGTGGCTTCTTCCAGGAAGCTGGGAGTGTCTGACTCCATTGGAAAGCCTGTGTGTTCTCCAAGGACCTGTCAGGAATGGAGTTTAGGTCAGTAGTGAATTCTAGACCAGTGGTCAAGTCCAGGGGTGGTGTGCGGAAAGTCACAGCCAGGGCGAATAAGGCAGAGAGGATCAGGGCTTCCCTGGGGGAGGTGCAGAGGGCAAGTGCAGGGTGCTCTCCAAGGTAAGCAGGAAGGCAGGCAGGCCCTGCGTGTGACCCCCTTTCTAATCCTCTCTTCGTTCTCCCCACTCTTCACCCCTTTCCTTCCCTCCTTGCATGGATCCTCACACGTCCTATTGCATTACTTTGAAAGCCCATCACAGTGATTTACTTTGCCAAGCGGAAGACAGTGGCAAGTCATTGCATAATCCCCTCCGACGTTCAGAGATCCTGAGCAGCTGTCTGGAGGTGGATGAAAATAACCCACCGTTTCAGTTTTTATAATGCATTCAGGAGTGAGAATGTTATTTTTAGGGCACAATCATTTCAAAGCTCTTGCTGGCCTGGGAGGAAATGTCTCCAGTGCTTTAGGGAAATGACGTAGGTTCTCTTTTCTTTTCCAGCCACTGTCCAGAATGAGTTCTTTCTTTGTAGTAACAGGAAACGATTAATTGCTCATATCCAACTGAGAGTGTTTCAAACCATTGGAATTTAGGGTACTTTCCTGCTTTATGGCCTATGCAGTAAGTGAACTTGATACCCCTAATTCCACCTTGGTTTGGGGAGGATAAAGGTGATGTCTTTTATTCCAAATGGCCCAGAGCATTGTCAGGTATGCATGGAGTGAGGCAAGGATTTTGGTGCACGAGGTTTATTGAGGACCACAGTGAGGGAGAGGAGAAAGGAGGGTGGAGAAACAATGAAGCAGGTGCTCATCAACAGGTCTCTGTCATGGCCCCTGCGGCTTCATCCTCTGAGGACTCTGAAGGTCCTGGAACATGCCTCAAAACCATCCCACTGAGGGCGGAGAGGTGGAGTGTATATACACCCACTCCCATCCCTCAGGGATTAAGGGCTGAATGTGGGGCATTAATTATGTGACGCCTCTGGTCTGCCCTAGAGTGGACTGAGCAGCCCCACTTCCCAGGGTCAGAGACTGTCTTGGACAGAGAGACTAGGAAGTTCTCCACAAAGCCGAAGGACATATGGGTGGGACACTGACAGCACCTGTGACAAGGGTCAGGGTCTGATTCATAAATGAGCCATGTGACCCACATTTAAAATATACAGTATGGGGACTTCCCTGGAGGTCCAGTGGTTGGGACTCTGTGCTTTCACTGCTGAGGGCCCGGGTTTGATCCCTGGCTGGTGAACTAAGACCCCACAAGCCTCTCAGCCAAATACACACACACACACACACACACACACACACACACACACACACAGTATGGACTTCTGAACAACTATTTTTGCCTTCCAAGGTCTATTTGCTTTTTTTAAAAATTTTTGGCTGCATTGGGTCTCCGTTGCTGCATGCGAGCTTTCTCTAGCTGTGGCGAGCGGGGCCTACTCTTCACAGCGGTGCGCGGGCTTCTCATTGTGGTGGCTTCTCTGGTCGCGGAGCACAGGCTCTAGGCACGCAGGCTTCAGTAGTTGTGGCACTCAGGCACAGTAGTTGTGGCTCGCAGGCTCTAGAGCACAGGCTCAGTGGTTGCGGCGCACGGGCTTAGCTGCTCCGCGGCATGTGGGATCTTCTTGGACCAGGGCTCGAACCCGTGTCCCCTGCATTGACAGGCGGATTCTTAACCACTGTGCCACCAGGGAAGCCCTGGTCTATTTGCTTTTAAGTAAAGAAGCAGAGAATCCAGCTGTAGGTATAGGCTGTGGAGCAAAAGCAAATTGGAATTGAAGCCTTTACCATCTGCAGTTCCCATCCCCCTTCTCCAGCTCCACCCAAAGTAAATGAGGTCACCCTCCCCCTGTAGAGTCAGCACAAGTCTGGGCAGAAGATGACGCCATTGACTCTCAGCTGAAAACCGAGACAGCAGCATTTGCAAGAGTCAGGAAAGAACAGGGCTCAGACTCTATCATCCGAATCTAGAGAATGCAGGGAACAATGCTAAATACCTGTGATGGCCATGACGATGAAGCCCACCGAGACAAAGATGTCCAGCGGATGCTTGGTGCCTACACTAGAGCTCCTGCAGACAAATAAGAAGTCCCAGATATGTACTGTTTTAAATACTTTTGTTTTCTTTTTGTTCATAAAAATAATACATACTTCCAGTAATTTTACAAAACTTAGAAAATACAGAATAAGGTAAAGAAGGGAAAAAATCAACTGTAATTCATGTTCTGATCTTGTATAAATACATAAACAAGATAGATAAATCTATATATAAAGAAAATTCAGATCTTTTATAATATAATCATATATTAGAGCCTGTTGGGATCCTTTTACATACATGGTTCTATATCCTGTTTTTCATAAAGCATATCACGGGCTGTGTGAATCTGTATGCCTTTGACAAATTCACAATGTTTCTGTCATCTGAATCTTATTCCATCACCTGGATATGCCATAAACCATCTGGCCATTCTTCTATGAATGTGTGGTGAACACCTTTGTGCTGACAATCTGACCTCTGGGTATTTTGTTGGGATGTACTCTCAGGTGTGGGATTACAGAGTCAAAGGGAATGAGGCCAAGAGCCTGGGGACCGAGTGAAGGGGCGGCCTCCACTCGGCAGTCCCTAGAGAGAATCTGTGACAGAGATGACAGAGTTGCAGGAGTTTAAAGGACCCCCAGGCAGGGTCCTCAAGTTTGAGGGAACCCTAGAGATAGCCTCCTCCCACACCCTCTTTGTTGTCTTTCAGATAGGAAACTGAGTCCCCAAGAGGTTAAGTCATTTGCAATTTTGGGGCGTTGTCTACCACTTCTGGCCTATGTGTAAGCTCTCAACAAACCTCTCTGAGAGCAGCCCAGATGGACCAGACTTGGCCAGGCCATTAGGCTCCAGACTTGGGTTGTTTTTAGAAATTAAATTACATCATGACACAGAAGATGGAATGGCCAGGCGGCTGGCTGCCCAGCTAGAAGGAAGGCTATGTTCTTCTGGTGCTTGAGAGCCTGAAAGGGTACCTCCTTCCCCATCAGCTGACTACATATAATAGGATAAAATATCTCTTCCTTCATTTGGAAAAACCACAAGGCTTGGTGAAGTGCCTAGGAGCAAAAATAAATCAGGAGGAACACCATGCATTGGGTCAGAGTGAGTCAATGAAACCCACACTGGGAAAGGCAAAGACCTTCATGAAGGCAGCTCATTCTTTGGTTGTTTGTTGAATGAAGATTTGGACTCCAGGTATGGTGTGTATTGCAGACACTGTCAGAGTCCTGCTCATATACCCTCAGCACACACCGTTCCCAGATATAGCAACCACTTCCTACTACAAGCACCTGAGAAGCGTGACTTGAGGGCTTTCTCTGGCTGCAGGAGTCTTGCTCAGGCCCATCTGAACAGGCAGGCTAGAAGGGCAGGAAGCCATCTCCTGGAGCAACCATCAACCAATGACCAATGGGAGTTGGTGTTTAAAAATCCCTGTTTCCTTGCCTTGTGGGTAGGACATCTTTGTTCTCTACCATCTCACACAGGTCCCAGTGTAAGTGGGTCACAGATGCGTGGAGCAGTAACCTGCTCATTAACATACCCTGCATTGGTTGGTTTTCCTTCTGTCTTACTTTCCTACTCCCCTACCAGTTCTCCTGGCATCATCCCCAACTCAAATCCTTGTGTCCATGTCTCCTTCTAGGGGAACCCAACCTAAGAGAATGTAGCCCCTTGAGAATTAACTGTAGGAAACCTTGATATGAGAAACTTCAATCAGCGGAGTAGACACAAACTGATACAGATGTTAAAATTGGCAGACAAGGACATTAAAATCATTATTATAATTATGTTCTGTATTTTCAAAAAGTTAGAGCATAATAAGATGAGATATGGAAAATATTCTAAAGTCCAATGGAACTGCTAGAGATGAAATAGAGAGAGGAAAGCAACCAAGATAAACATCAACAGTAGATGAAGATTCCAGGCTGACAGGCAGAGGTCAAATTATAATAGCTAGGATTAGGTTCAGTTACATAAAACAGGGTAGGGGGTGGTAATTAGCAGTACCTTACACAGGAGAGAAGCTTATTCCTCTCTCATGTAAAAGAAATCTGGAGGTAAGCACTGCATAACTAAAAGGGCAGCTGCACTCTGCCATCGGATTCAGTCTGGTCTTTCAACCCTACCATCCTTTGTGTATAGCTTTCATCCTCTCATGGCCCAAGGTGGCAACTAGAGCTCCAGCCATTACATCCACATTCTAGGCAGCAGAAAGAAGGAAGAGCAGAAGAGCAAAAGGAACCCTTCCTAGCAGGTCAATTCCATTTAAGCAGTCTGCCTGGAAACCTCATAGAACTCTTCCACTTAGATCCCATTGTCTAGAACTTCATATGGCAGCCTCAAGCTACAAAAGAGTCCTAGAATTATACAGTCTTACCTGCTAATATCAGAGTGGTGCTATTAAGTAGGGAACAAAAGAATGGGCTGTTGGGTCAGATAACCAGCCCTCTCTGCCTTACCAAGAAAGATCCAAGGCTTAGAGATGTTTGGTGCAGAGGGCTGCAAGGTGAAGGACAGAAAACAGGGGTTAGTTGAATGTTTGTTTTCAGAATAACTGGACCATTTAGATCTCCACTTTGCATCTACCTCGCACATGTGGAACACAGGCAATCCAGACAAAAAAAATTTGAAAGCTCTGTATCAGTTATCACGGCTGTATAACAAACCACTCCAGATTTTAGAGGCATAAAATAACATTCATGTATTATTTCTCACAATTTTATGGGTTGGCTACAGTCAATTGGCAGCTTCACCAGGTCTGGGGGGTCTACGATGGCCTGGAGCCTTGGCTCTGGCTGTCATTTGGCCCCCTCTCTGCATGGTCTCTCATCACTTCAGTAGTCTAGCTCATGCTTCCAAGAGAGAGAACCTGGAGGCTGCAAGGCTTTTTGAGACTGAGGCCCCAGAACATGCATAGCATTACTTCTGCTGCATTCAGTTAGCCAGAGCAAGTCACAAGGCCAGACCAGGTCTAATAGGTAAGAAATAGACTTCATCTTTTGATGGAAGAGCTGCAAAGCCGTTGTTAAAGAGGCATGGACACAGGGAGGTTTGATTCATTGGGAACCATCCTGTTAACAATCTGGCAGAGACTCTAAAGAAACTGACTAAACTGCCTGGAGGGCTCCCAGAATGAAGCTGTCCTCATTCTGGAATCTTGAGATCTTATCATCTCAAGGCCTACTCCCTTCTTGTTCATTCTAGAGCAAAGTCTGCCCATAAATAAGCCCTGCCCACTTCACCTCTCAGTTGAGGACCAAAAGAAAGAGCGTGACATATACACCAGCAGAAGGATTCAGTACCAAATACCTTGAAAAATCTATCCAGTCTCTTACTCTTGGGTATGTACAGTTAACAAAGGGCTACCAAAAACATTAAGAAAATTTGAAACATGAAAAAGAAAGACCGCGTCAAAGGTACAATTAACCCCAGAGCAAATGGAGATAAACTAGAGAACAGATGGAAGCATAATTTAAAAACAAAAAAACTTAAGTGACTTCAAAGAGATTTGAGAAGCTATTATATTTATAAAACAAGAACAGAATACTGTGGGGGGGAAAAAAACAGTCAACAGCACAAGAAAAATCTTTGGAAGTATAATGGCAGATACAAAAAATTCAACAGGGCTTCCCTGGTGGCGCAGTGGTTGAGAGTCCGCCTGCCGATTCAGGGGACATGGGTTCGTGCCCCGGTCTGGGAAGATCCCACATGCCGCGGAGCGGCTGGGCCCGTGAGCCATGGCCGCTGAGCCTGCGCGTCCGGAGCCTGTGCTCCGCAACGGGAGAGGCCACAACAGTGAGAGGCCCGCGTACCGCAAAAAAAAAAAAAAAAAAAAAAAAAAAAAAAAAATTCAACAGAGTTTGAAAGAAAAGGAACTCTTCCAGGAAATGGAACAAAATCAAAGAAATGGAAAATAGAAGAGGTAATGAAGATAGAAGACCACCCTAGGAAGTTCAACATCTAAATAGTAGGAAGTCAGTAAACAGAGAAAGTGGAAACCAAAGGAAGGAAATTATTAAAGAACTATGGAACAAAATTTCCTACAAAGATATATGCCCTTACTTTGAAAGAGCCTTCTGAGTTCCTGGTCTAATAAGTTGTTTTGTTTTTTTTTAAACCCAAGTCTAGGTACCAAAGGGAAACTTCAGAACATCATGGATTAAGAGAAGACCCTCAATCTTCCTAGGAAGGTAAGAAACAACAGGTCACAAATAAAGGAAAAAATTAAAGCATCCAGGGACTTTCCTGGTGGTCCAGTGGTTAAGAATCTGCCTTCCAATGCAGGGGACTCAGGTTTGACCCCTGGTCGGGGAACTAAGAGCCCACATGCCGCGGGGCAACTAAGCCCGCGCGCCACAACAAAGAAGAACCCGTGCACCACAAATGAAGACCCAGCGCAGACAGAAAAAAAAAAAAAAAGATTAAGGCATCCAACTTATTATCAGACATGAAAGAGCTTAGAAATTTTGCCTCTCAAGTATCCTTTCTGCCAAAGGAAGATGTGGTATATAGGACACAGTGGAACTCCCCAAGGAGTGCTATGAAAAGAAACTCCAGCTTCTCAGCTGTTCAGCAGCCTGAACACAACCAGTTCACCTTAGATCAAAGACTCAGTGAGCTCTCACAAGAATATTTTTAAGAAACATGGAATACATTTCAAACAATAGGAAAAAGGAAGAAGAAGCTAAATGATATTAGTCATGTAGTAAAGAAAGCATATATTTCTTCTTTCAACAGCAAAAGAGAACCAATTAGAAACATTAGAAAACAAATGTACAAGATGTATGAAGCAACGAAAAATCGCAGCATGATTTTGAGGAACTGGGAATGTAAGTGTAGTAAACTGATTGCTTTAACGACCCAATGGTACTCCATTGTATGATTAATACCAGTTTATTCATTTTTCTGTTGATGTACTTTTGGGTTGTTTCCAGTTTGGGGCTATTGTGAATAAAGTTAATGTGGAAATTCTTGTCTTTGTCTTTTGGTGTGAATCTCATTCTTAACTCGGGTCTTTTTAACTTGCTGTTTCCTCTGCCTGGACCACTTCACCTCTAGATCTTCCCAAGACTGGCTCTCTCTCACCGTTCAGGCTAGCTATCAGATGGTGGCTGGGGGGGACAGGCTGTGGGCTGGAACACTTGGGGGCTGGCTGGGCACCTCTTTCTCTTACAGTTTCAGCACCTCTCCGTGTGGTTTCTCTTTGTGTGCTTGTTTGAGCTTCCTCATAGTGTGGCAGCTTCAGGGCAGTTGGACTGCTCCCATGGCAGCTGACAGTCTCAAGAAAGTATTCCAGCAAACGGGAAACTTCATTGCCTTTTACAACCTAGTCTTGGAAATTACATGGCATTGCTTCTGCTGTGTTCTGTTGGTTACAGGTAAATCACGAATCCACCTCAATTCAAGGGTAAGGAATATACACTCTACGTCTTGATAGGTGAGTGATAAGAATCTAGATGAGCCATGTGGAATGGAAGATATTACTGCAGCCAATTTTTGGAAAATACACTCAGCCGTACTGTCCATACCCTATGTGGTTTTTTCCATAGTACTTTTTATTATTGGATATTATTTTCTTTCTTTCTTTGTTTTTGATCAGCCATTGCCCTTTACTAGAATGTGTGCTCTAAAAAGGGCAGGAACCCTCTCTTTGTTATTCTCTGTCCTCTTACCAGTACTTGAATTGTGGCTGTGAAACTGAGTCCCCCTAAAACCGAGTTCTCTTGAGTTTATGATTAATCTCTCTACCCAAAACCCTGTTCCTTTGGGATTGAGGGATAGCAAAGAAAATGGAGGACTGAAACCAAGCAGGACCCTGTGGGGCCTTCCCAGGTAAAAATTCCTTCCATATGTCCCCCATTTCTTGTTCATAGAAAAAAAGGCTTTAGTCTCCTAGGCGTTCCCCAAGTTCCAAAGAACAAGCTCAAGCAATTAATGATCAGGACAACAGAGTCATAGGACTCCTAGCTCCTCCTAAAGGGATATACTTAACAACCTGGTGCATATCTTGGAGTTCTTCTGCAGAAACTAAGACCCCTATGCAAGTGGAGGATGGTGACACTACATGCTGACCACAAGCACACAGATACTAGACTGGTTGGAACCAGAAGCCTTAGATTCCTGAAACATCACCCTGTTACTTCACCACCAACCAATCAGAAAAAACTCCACGAGCTGATCATGCATCCTCCCACCCTCTTCCCTAACACTGTCTTTAAAAACGCTTGCCTGGAAGCCATTGGGGAATTTGGGTCTTTTGAGCATGTGCTGACCTTTCTCCTTGCTTGGCACCTGAAGTAAACCCTTACTTCACTGAAAACACTTGCTGTCAGAGTTTGGCTTTCTGCGCTGCAGGCACAAGAGCCCTTGCTTGGTAACACCTGCACATCATATTCAACATGTTTATTGAATAAAATAATAAGACTTTTGAGACAGGGAACCATAGATGCCTGTTAATAAACCAAGTAACAGAAGCACAAGCACATTATTTAGGGATGTGGACTTAACCACTCAAAGAAGTAAACTAGAAATAGTTAAAGGAGTTGCCTGTAGGGTTCAAGATGGGAAAGAAAGGATGGGACAGAGGGCAAATACTTTACTGCAGCACTTGTGTATATGGAAAATTTTTAAATGCATGTACTTTTTTTTTCCATTTTATTATTATTTTTTAACATCTTTATTGGAGTATAATTGATTTACAATGTTGTGCTAGTTTCTGCTGTATAACAAAGTGAATCAGCTACATGTACACATATAGCCCCATATCCCCTCCCTCTTGTTTCTCCCTCCCACCCGCCCTATCCCACTCCTCTAAGTAGTCACAAAGCACTAAGCTGATCTCCCTGTGCTATGCAGCTGCTTCCCACTAGCCATCCATTTTACATTTGGTAGTGTTTATATGTCAGTGCTACTCTCTCACTCTGTCCCAGCTTACCCTTCCCCCTCCATGTGTCCTCAAGTCCATTCTCTATATACAAGCAGCTCATGAAGCTCAATATCAAAAAAACAAACAACCCAATCCAAAAATGGGCAGAAGACCTAAATAGACATTTCTCCAAAGAAGATATACAGATGGCCAACAAACACATGAAAGGATGCTCAACATCACTAAACATTAGAGAAATGCAAATCAAAACTACAATGAGGTATCACTTCACACCGGTCAGAATGGCCAGCATCAAAAAATCTACAAACAGGGCTTCCCTGGTGGCGCAGTTGTTGAGAGTCTGCCTGCCGATGCAGGGGACACGGGTTCGTGCCCCGGTCCGGGAAGGTCCCGCATGCCGTGGAGTGGCTGGGCCCATGAGCCATGGCCATTGAGCCTGAACGTCCAGAGCCTGTGCTCCGCAACAGGAGAGGCCACAACAGTGAGAGGCCCACATACCGGAAAAAATAAATAAATAAATAAATCTACAAACAGTAAATGCTGGAGAGGGTGTGGAGAAAAGAGAACGCTCTTGCACTGTTGGCGGGAATGTAAACTGATACAGCCACTATGGAGAACAGTATGGAGGTTCCTTAAAACACTAAACATAGAACTACCATATGACCCAGCAATCCCACTACTGGGCATATACCCTGGAAAACCATAATTCAAAGAGAGACATGTATCACAATGTTCATTGCAGCACTATTTATAATAGCCAGGACAAGGAAGCAACCTAAGTGTCCATTGACAGATGAATGGTTAAAGAAGATGTGGCACATATATGCAATGAAATATTACTCAGGCATAAAAAGAAATTAAATTGAACTATTTGTAGTGAGGTGGATGGACCTAGAGTCTGTCATACAGAGTGAAGTAAGTCAGAAAGAGAAAAACAAATACCGTATGCTAACACATGTATATGGAATCTGCAAAAAAAAAAAGGTTCTAATGAACCTAGGGGCAGGACAGGAATAAATGCATGTACTTTTGCTTGTTTGACATTAAAATTTTTTAAGTTAAATTTTAAGAGGTTATTGTAGAAAATAGGGAAAAATTGGAAAATATGCAAGACTAATAACAAAGCATTATTTGCAATCCCACCACCCAGAGACAGCCACTCTAAACACTTTGGTCTATTACCTTCCGGTTGAAAATAGTCTGTATCTTGCCTTTTTATTTTCTTTGCATGAATTCTATCATGAGGATTTGTTCTAGAGCAGAAATGCCGGCTGGTAAAGGTAACCTAAGGATTCCTTTACTTCTTGTTTCCCCTACTTAAAGGTCTGCATAATTATGCCCTTTCTTTTCCTCTCTCCACCCTGACAATGGTGTTTAACCCACTCTTGCCCCGCCTCTCCTTGCCTCTTATTCAAAGACCTCGTGAGTTCATCACTGGCTCTTTCTCCTCAGCCACAGGACAGCAGCGTGTGTCTTGGTGACTTATTGCTACACAACAAACTACCCAAAACTCACTGACTTAAGGCAACCATTTTTAGCATTTTTCAACAGTTCTGTGGGTCAGGGATTTGAGCAGGCTCAGCCCCATCATCTCTGCTCCACCTGATGTCTGTCGAAGCATAATGTCCACCACGTCCAATGCCTCAGCTCAGAGCACTGGCAAGGCTGGTGGCGAACAGGAATGGTTACATTGGGATCACATGTCTGGGGCTTTAGCTTACTCTGGCCCCCAGGTGCCTGGCTTCTCTTCCATGTGGTCTCAGGGCTTTTCCCTCTCCACATGGTCTCTCCAGCAGGGTGGTCAGTCTTCCTGCATGACCGCAGGGCTCCCAGGAGCTTGCGTCTGAAACTCTGCCTGCATGCTGTTGGCTACAGCAAGTCACAGGCCCAGCCTAGACGCAAGGGGAAGGGAACACACAGGGCATGAACACCAGGAGGCATGGGTTACTGGTGGCCACCAGTGACTCACATGGATATGAATTCAAATCCTGGCTCCTCAGCTTGCTAGCTGTATTTCTTTGGCCTAATTTCTATACTTCTCTGAACCACCATTACCTTCTTTATCCATAAAATAATCAGGATATAATTCCTTCTGGGCAGAATCATTTTATGCAATGAATAAGAAAAACATGTATTATGCTGCACATAATCACTGCATGCAGTTTCATAGAAGGGACTTAAGCATTAGAAAGATGTGCAAACCATAAACTTGATAGAACCATAAGAAAATAAGCTCCTGGTAATCTGAAGAAATCTTTGGGAGGGCTTTAGACTTCCAAGGAACCAGAAGTTGGAATCTCAAAAAAATCGCAAAATACGGTGATTCCAGTATGGTTCCATGGGTGAAGAATTTCTTCTCTCTCTTCTGTCTGGAATTACTACTTTCTTCTATTTGCCAACCTCTTGGCTGTATTTTAAGTTTAGTCCTTCTCTTCTTATCTCTCTTGCTGACTAATTTCCTTTGCCTAGTAACCCCTTGTTCTATCCAAAAACCTGGAGCCACAAGAAGCCCTTCCCATGGTCATCCACCTTCCCCTCTAGAAGAGAAATCCCTTTAAGCCCCGTCCCCATAACTGTGCCCTTTCTCCTGGCCTCCTGCCTTGTCACTTCCACTGTGAGGTTCCTCCCCAGCAAGAGATTTGAGAGCAAATGACCTTTAACCCAATGAGAGTCCCCCTCCTGCAATCTCCACTAATCTTCTTAGGTGTTAATATTTAGCCTTACCTGGTAATACCCAGGTGCTGGTAAATGCAGCTGCCCACAGCCTTAGCAGAGAACCTTTTGGAATGCTTCCCTTGCTTCTTTCCCCTGCCTGTTTGATGGAGATTTCTGTTCTGGCAAGAGATCAGCAGAAGTGATACCCCTTTTTCAGCTGAAGGAACACACTTTGAAAGTCAAAGATTTGTTGAAGCACATAGAAACTGTTTCTCAGAGTTGCTCTGAGGTAACTCACAGGATAATTAGCACATTATCAAAGGCCTGAAATGAATGTGCAGTGAGAAAGGTGATTAGTTCTCCTCCCACTTTGGAGGGCAGGTCTGGCGTTGGGGGGAAGCCTTAGTTTCTGCCTGTCTAAGATGCCTCCAGAAGATGTTGATGCTGCTGGTCTGGGGACCACACTTAGCCAGGAAATGCTACTAAGTAGCAAAGAAGGCGAGAGAAGTGATGGACATCTTCCTGCAACTCTGAGAGGCAGCAAGCAACCCTCAGTTTTTCCAGGCATTTGCGTGCAGCAAAGACCCTGGGCTTTGGGGACAGATAGAGCTCTCCACCCACTGGGTGGTCCTGGGCAAGTCACTTTACTTCTCTGAGACTCAGTTCCCTCATTTGTAAAGAAGGGGGTGGGGTTCATACCTGCCCCACTGAATTGTCCGGGAGATTTTGAGACACAGTGTGTAGGATGGCCCAGCTGAGTGCCCAGCACATCTAAGCCCTCAGTAACCGGTACCTGGTCTCACTATTGCAAGGGTGGAATCAAGAGACCTAAGCAAGAGTCCAATGTCTTCAGCTTTTCCATGTTGCAAGTGAGGACGTTGCTTTGTCTTCACAGGTCCCAAGTTAATAAACAGCAGTGTTCGTGGGTGTGCTCCCAGCGTTCAGATGGCTGCTCTGCTTTGATGGGTACACTTGAGCCACCCCAGGGCAAAATGAGGTAATGCTCTGGAGTCATGAAGAGAAGGCTTCTTTCTCATGAGCTGTCACACCCTCTGATGTGAAGGTGTCTTTCATAGCCTGTTTTCTATTATTAAGTTCATGTGACACCTTTGCCACACACAGATCCTTCTCCAATGGCAGAAAATGAAAACATTTCACAGTTCTTATTGGTTCAAGTCCATTTTCTGCTCCTACACACACAAAGCATTTTCTTTGAGTCTACGTGCCCCATTTCCAAGCCTCTGGTTTTCCCAGACATCCTCATTAAGCAGCAATACCTGCAAGTCCTTCAAAGGACTTATTCTGTTTGTTCAAACCTTCAAATTGCTTTGCAATAACTAGAGACTGCTCTGCTGACAGGCAGGAGGGAGAACAACCCAGATTTCTTTCTCTGGGTTTCTGCTTGTTTTGACTGTTGCAATTTACACCCACATTTTGTCTAACTTTTATTGATGATTCAAGAGAAGCCACCACCAGCAAAACCAGTTGTTTTGTGTCAGAGAACAGCCTTCGACTGAGGTGATTTTCTGTGATGATGGCGACAACCTGATTTCTGGAAATGAAATTTCTAGAATTCTCTCTCAAGATGCCTGGGAAGAGCATACAGCTGTATTGTTCATTCATTACCTAATATCCCCAAATTTATTTCTCCTTACTTACAGAGCTAGTTTGTTTTACCAGTGTAAAAAAAGACTTTATCATGAGCATACTTTCTCTTCATTTAAGCAAAATTCCTAAACTGCAGTTGCTACCCTTTCTAACTTAGGAGATCAAAACTGGGCAGCGGGAGGTGTAGAGTTCAGAGCTGTTAAAGAAAGGCAATCAATGGAGTAAGTAAGAGTGACATAGGGACATCAAAGATGGTGCCCAGGGCTTCCCTGGTGGCGCAGCGGTTGAGAGTCCGCCTGCCGATGCAGGGGACACGGGTTCGTGCCCCGGTCTAGGAGGATCCCACATGCCACGGAGCAGCTGGGCCCATGAGCCATGGCCGCTGAGCCTGTGCGTCCGGAGCCTGTGCTCCGCAACAGGAGAGGCCACAACAGTGAGAGGCCCGCGTACCGTAAAAAAAAAAAAAAAAAAAAAAAATGGTGCCCAAATGGTTTACTTCACTAGCTGGGAATATGTATTCACCAACACGATATGTATTTCAGAAACCTCCTAAATTCATGTTGAATTAAGATTTTTACCTTAAGGATTTCCCTGGTAGTCCAGTGGTTAAGAATCCGCCTTCCAATGCAGGGGACGTGGGTTCGATCCCTGGTGGAGGAACTAAAATCCCACATGCCGTGGGGCAACTAAGCCCACGTGCCACAACTACTGAGCATGCAAGTCACAACTAGAGAGAAGCCCATGCAGTGCAACGAAGATCCTGCATGCCGCAACTAAGACCCGAAGTAGCCAAAAAATAAAAATAAAAATTATAAAAAGATTTTTACCTTAAAGCTATGTGACACTAATTAGCATATTAAATGTTTTCCATTTAAGAAATAAAGATAGACCATGAGATAGGGTAATTAGTTAGGAGGAAACTTTAATGAAGAAAAAAATACGAACAAAAGCAAGAGGCATGCAGATTTGTTTTTCCTCCAGAGACCATACATACTCAAGGAATGTGGATGAAATTTCCTCATTTTCAACCCTATATATTTATCCAAATCAGATAGATAGATAGATAGATAGATTCAAGGTGCTCTTCTCCTTCCTACAGAAAGCTGTTTATTGAGGCAGCGAATATTTCTTGAGTGTCTAACCCATGCTGGGCACCATGCTAGGTGCTGGAAGCTGTGAACAAGACAAACGAGTAGTAGTCATTCCACATGCTAATATAGGATATTAGTTAAGAGTCTTCTGGTTATAAGAAACAGCTACTCCAGCAAATGTAAGCAAAAATGGGAACTTATTGGAAAGCTATTATTGGAAGAGTTAAACATCCAAACCCTGGATAGGGCAGAACCAGGAATTCATGGACCTTCCCCTTTGGGCAATGATGTCATTATGGTGACTCAGCCCCAACAAGTCCCAACTGCTGTGTCTTTCAGGTCAAGTTTCTGAAGAGAGAAACTCATTGGCTCAGCTTGGGTGCAGTGTCTATCCCTGGTCCAATTAGCCATGGCCAGAATGGCCAGCTCATGTGGCTTGAACCTGCCCTGACATATTTGAGTCTTCCCAGAAACTGAAAGATTTTGTGAGTAGAGCAGACACTCATTAGCTTCTATATTTTGTAGCCGTAACATTTCAATAGGTTCAGGGTTATATTCAAAATATTTAACAACTGCTATGACCCAGGCAGTGACTAGTCCAACCAATGCTGGTTGTAGGCTAGAAATAAGGTCCAGGAGGGTCCTTGCTGGGTCAGACATTAACCCTGTAGTTACTAGGTCATGGGGAGGTATGGGGCATACTATGGAAGGGGCCAGAGTGGCCCTGGAGAGGTGGGGCTTTGGGGAATTTTCCTAGAAGTTCAGGTGCCCTGGAAGTAGATTCCGAGATGCAGATTTACATGGAAGTGATTTATTAAGGAAATGTTCCCAGGGAAGGCCATTAAGAAAGTGGATGAAGCAAGACAGGGGAGGAGAGGAAGCCAAGCAAGGGTGCTATATTGGGGTTCTCCAGAGAAACAGAACCAATGGAATACACAGGTACAGCTGACCCTTGAACAACATGGGTTTGAATTGCATGGGTCCACTTATACGCAGATTTTTTTTTGATGAATATGTATAGTACTACACAATCAGGGGTTGGGTGAATCCACAGATGCAGAAACACAGGGCTGTCTATGGGACTTGAGAATCTTCAGATTTTGGTATATGCGAGGGCTCCTGGATACTGAGGGAGGAATGAATATATATACACATATATGATTCCATATATATAGATATGGAATTGGCTAACATGATTATGGAAACTGAGAAGTCCCACCATCTGCTGCCTGCAAGCTGGAGACCCAGAAAAGACAGTTGCAGTCAATCTGAAGACCTGAGATTCAGGAGAATGGGTGATATAACTTCTAGTCAAAATCTGGAGGCCTGGAAGCAAAGACCACTGATGGTATAAGGCCCAGTCCTTGACAGGAGAAGACTGATGTCTTAGCTCCAGCAATCAGACAGAGATAGAATTCTCCCTTCCTCTGTCTCTTTGTTCGCCCTTCCTTTGTTCTATTCAGGTCCTCAGCAGATTGTGTGAGGTGCACTCACATTGGGGAGGGCCATCTGCTTTGCTCAGTCTACCTATTCAAATCCTAATCTCATCTGGACACACCCAGGATAAGGTTCAACCAAATATCTGGGCACCCTGTGTCTCAGTCAAGTTGACGCTTAAAATTAACCATCACAGACGCCCTCAGGGATGCCTCATCCCAGATGCCACAGCCTGGGAATGTGGACTCTTTCACTGGAATAGACTCATGTCTAGCAGAGAACCTTGCACAGTTTAGGCTTTCACTAATCAACAAATGAAGTTCTGGATTGAAGCTATGCTGCAGATTTCTCCCAACCAAAGGCAAGGGAGCCAGCCGCTTGTTATCTCAGCACTTCCTGGTCAGTTTCATGGCCACGTTGGGCAGGGATCTCCTCCCCAAGTACGTCTGGCTCTCTGTGCCCTGGCTGAGCAGCTGCTGCAGGGTACCAGGTGCTGGAGGTGAAACCACCCAGAGAGTCAGGTGGAGGATGGAGCCCTGACATTGTCTGTGCCAGTGGGATCAGGGCAGTGGCTGCTTACCAACTTGTTCAGAAGTATTTCAACATTTTGACAACCAGTACAGCCAATCAAGTATGTGCCAGGTGGATGTCAGCCCTAAAAACAATGCAGGGTATGGCAACCGGAGAGTGAGACAGTGAATAGCAATCCAGTCTCTTCAACTGGCTCGATGTCAGTAGGCCACATTCATCTAAGGCATTAGTTCCCTTAACTCTAAAATAAAAGGGTTGGGGTAGATGATTTTACTTCCAATCTTCTATAGACAATTTCTCCCCTAATAACATTAAGAACTGTCTTCACTGTGTCTAGACTCTGCCTAGATTTTGAGATTCAAAGATAAATAATATATGCAGTGGACGCTTGGATCTTTCCCTTTGTTTCTAGACTCTAACCTCACCTTCCTATTTGCTGCTCTCTGTTTGGGGGACGCCCCACATGTGTGGTCTTAGTGGAAAGTCTCGGCAGCTTCCTAAAAGGAAGGTCCTCCCTGTTTAGCCCAACACAGACAGAGGGCTTGGACCTCTGGATCAGCTGGCTGCTTTCTCCTAGAGTTTGGAATTTGGAGTGAATGACACCTGGAGGAGGGAATGGTTTGGAGGTCACTCCTTGCAGGCAGCAGGGACTTGCTGACTACACTCTTCTAAAGTGTGGCCTCTGCTGGGGTTCCTGATGCATGGTCTCCTGGAGCCCCTTAGGCTGCACCTTTTCAAGCCTAGCTGTACACACTTAGTTTCCATTCTGTATCATTGCTCAAGAGTTGTTGGCCTGTCTCTTCCCATTTCTAGACAGTAGATGCCTTGAAGCCTGGGACTGTGGACTCTTCCACTGGAGTCACTCATGTCCAGCAGAGACCTTTGCACAATTTAGGCTTTCACTAAGAAACAAATGAATAAAAAGTAACAAATCATGGTACAGACAAAAAGAAACTGGAAAATTAGCCATGGAATTTTTTAGAAAACTCTATTCTGAGATTAATACACAAGTGCCTGAACAAACAACTGTGTTTCTGCAAAGATTTTTTTTTCAAATACTGACGAAAAGACTCATCTATGTGCCTGTTTCTTTGTCCAGCTCTTTATCCAATAATAGTTTGTTTACCTGTGTGTGCAATGACCTTGCTTCTAGGCCTAAGGTTGAGCTTCCCAGGACTATTGTTTTAGGCAATGTTTATGTGCAATTTTTTCTTTTGTTCCTTGTGGGTAAAACAACTTAGTAACCATAAAATGAGAATCTGAAGCATCTAAAAATCAACATCTTGAGTGGTCTTCCATCCATGTCCACTCTCAGCAGGACCCAACAAAAACATCCCAAACAGACTAGCAGATACAAACTATCATATACAGAATGGATAAACAACAAGGTCCTACTGTATAGCACAGGGAACTATATTCAACATCCCATGATAAACCATAATGGAAAGGAATATGAAAAAGAATGTGTGTGTGTATATATATATATACACATACATGAGTCACTTTGCTGTACAGCAGAAATTAACACAACATTGTAAATCAACTATACTTAAGTAAAATAAATTTTTTTAAAATCCCAAACAGATGAAAACCTGTTTGCTTTGAAGACACACAACAAAGAAACTGGAAGAAAAAAGAGTGAAACGTGTGCCAAGCAAGAGAGAGATTTCTCCTTATACTTTCTTTTAAATAATAAAAGATGAACTCATTATTATCCCAAAATCTCTTGAGGCAGAAATTCAGGCACCCTATTATTCTATAAAATCAAAATGACAGCATCCTTGGAGAAACAGTTGCCTGGTAACTCAGAACAGAGGGTTGTCTTTAGATTCCTCTGGAATCAAGTGTATCTATTTTGGTTTTTCTGTTGAGCTCATTTCCTTCCCTACAATCCCAGAACTGAACAATTTAGGGGGAAGAATTCCACTCATAAGAAAGTCTCTTTTCCTACAGAAGATATTTTTAAGAAGTACAGCTCTCTTCATGAAGTTGAATTGTTCTGTTTTTAGGACTGTTACATGAACATATAAGAAAAGAAAAGGAAAAATGCATTAACATGTAAGAAAAGGAAAAATGCCAACTGAGAGGAGGTTTCAGACAGAGATGTATGTTTTGTGGCTGAAAGCCAGACACCAGTTTTTTTCTTTTTTTCTTTTTTTTTGGCCGCGTTGGGTCTTCGTTGCTGCGAGCATGCTTTCTCTAGTTGCGGTGAGCGGGGGCTACACTTCGTTGTGGTGCGCGGGCTTCTCATTGCGGTAGCTTCTCTTGTTGCGGAGCACGGGCTCTAGGCACACGGGCTTCAGTAGTTGTGGCATGTGGGCTCAGTAGTTGTGGCTCACGGGCTCTAGAACGCAGGCTCAGTAGTTGTGGCACATGGGCTTAGTTGCTCTGTGGCATGTGGGATCTTCCTGGACCAGGGCTCAAACCAGTGTCCCCTACATTGGCAGGTGGATTCTTAACGACTGCACCACCAGGGAAGTCCCCAGACACCAGCTTTCTAAGAGAATAAATTAATTCCGAATCTCACCTAAGATGAAAGTATAATTTACTCAGTTGAAAGATGCTTTGCAAACTCCTACCTCTTCGTTGGAGCAAGAAGATTTGTCCAGGTAGGCTCTTACTCACCAAGCTCAGAAGCCCTAAGTCTCCCCTCTTCTGAATTAGTGATGTGGGCCCAGATCCTTTTCCTCTCTGCACTTAGATAAAAGTGAATGAGGTAATTGCATCACTAATGATTCTTTTACTTATAAGCAAGAGAACCTGAGTGAAAGACCTTACACAAGAGGGAAACTACTGGAAGGATTGGGATAACTCACAAAAGGATAACCAAATAGCTTGGGAGTGGGCGGGAATCAAGGTGCTGGAAGTTAAGAGTCAGGAACCACAGAAAGGTCGAGAAGGAGAAACAGGCTAGCAGGAGCCCATGATGAGAAAAATGAACTTCAATATCTTTGTATTGCTCACTCAAGATTCATAATCCCTGGAGAGAATGTCACATTGGTGGAGTTTAGGTCAAAAGCCTGAGCCTGCTGTCCCAAGGCAGTGAGAGGAAGAATCTACTGGAAGGATGCTCCACAAAACCCTTCAGTTTCCAAGATGGAAGGTCAGGTACCTAGCTTTAGTCACGTCAAGACTGTCCACGATAGGGTGATGGGAAAGTCATTTCCCAAGAAGAAATTCTGGTGCTATTAAGAAGGGAGGATGAATGCTAAAAAGCCAGAAAACGTTCACCATTGTCTTAGGTTGGGTTCCCAGAAGCAGAGACCGAGGCAGAGATTCTTATACAAGTGACACCCTGAAGTCATGCTTTCAGGAGAAACTTGTAAAAAGATAAGGGAAGCAGGGGAAGAGGCTAAACAAAGATGAGGCTTCAGCTGAGGTCTAATTTCAGCCTGATCCCAGTTCTGGAGTGTGAATGCCACCACAGTGTTGTCCCCTTTGAGGAAAGGGGACAGTTTTTGTATCCTCCTATGAGTCAGTCATTGGCTGCCTGATGCCCTGAGGGGAAATAGCACTTCCCAGGCATTTCCCAATAAGGTGGCTCCCCGTGACTAAGGAAAAATCTCCAGAGACGGGTATAAGCTTGAGCCAGTATCAGCAACACTTAGAATAGCTGGGAAGAGGGGAGCTAGCACAGTAAACGGGATCAGGGCAGGGCACCAGCAGTGTCTACTACAACCATAAAAGTAAAGGCAAGGTAGTTGGATTTGATTCACTAAATCCAGGGTTTCCCATCTGTAGACTGATGTAATAATCCTGGGACTGCTATTAATTCTGAAACAGATCAGATGAAAGGGATCAATTATTGTGTGACTGTCTCATTGGGGAAAATAATGTAATCAACAGAGAGACACCAACAGACAGAGTAAGAAGAGGTAAAAAATTATTTAAAAGAAACAGATAATGACAACCGAATCAAAAAATGGGCAGAAGATCTAAACAGACATTTCTCCAAAGACATACAGATGGCCCAAAAGCACATGAAAAGATGCTCAACATTACTAATTATCAGAGAAATGCAAATCAAAACTACAATGAGGGGATTTCCCAGGTGGTCGAGTGGCTGAGATTATGCACTTCCATTGCAGGGGACACGGATTCGATCCCTGATCAGGGAACTAAGATCCCACATGCCACATGGCACAGCCAAAAATAAATAAATAAATAATAAAGATCTTAACACTCTTAAAAAGAAAGTTATTAAAAAAAAAACTACAGGGCTTCCCTGGTGGCGCAGTGGTTGAGAGTCCGCCTGTCAATGCAGGGGGCACGGGTTCGTGCCCTGGTCCGGGAAGATCCCACATGCCGTGGAGCGGCTGGGCCCATGAGCCATGGCCTCTGATCCTGCGCATCCGGAGCCTGTGCTCCGCAACGAGAGAGGCCACAACAGTGAGAGGCCCGCGTACCGCAAAAAAAAAACCCAAAAAACAAAAAACGAAAAGTAGAGCTACTGTATGATCCATCAATCTCACTCCTGGGTATATATCCAGAGAAAATAATTCGAAAAGACACATGCACCCCAATGTTCACTGCAGCACTATTTACAATAGCCAAGTCCTGGAAGCAACCAAAATGTCCATCGACAGAGGAATGGATAAAGAAGATGTGATACATATACACAGTGGAATATGACTTCGCCATAAAAAAGAATGAAATAATGCCACTGGCCGCATCATCATGGATAGACCTAGAGATGATCATACTAAGTGAAGAAAGTCAGACAGAGAAAGACAAATATATGATGAACTCACATGTGGAATCTGATTTTTTTTTAATGATATAATGAACTTATTTACAAAACAGAAACAGATTCATAGATTTCAAAAAAAACTTATGGTTACCAAAGGGGAAACATGGTGGGGAGGGATAAATTAGGAGCTTGGGATTAACCTACATACACTATTATATATAAGGACCTACTGGATAGCACACGGAACTCAACACTCTGTAATAACCTATATGGGAAAAGAATCTGGAAAAAAATGAATATATGTATATGTATAACTGAATCACTTTGCTGTACACCTGAAACTAACACATTGTAAATGAACACTGTAAATCAACTATACTCCAATAAAATTAAAAAATAAAGTATCAGCCTTCACCAGTGAATGATGCAGCTTGCCCCAAGATCCAGCACATGAATTATCAGAATGAAACAGAAATGTACCTCAAGCCTCTTATATGCTTTCCTACAAAAACATAACTCTCTGTCAACATAACTAGCAGTTCTTAATTATGAGATAAAATAAGGCGGAACAATATAGAACAATATTAAGAGAAATAAAAATGCCTTCAAATTAAGTACCTTTTCATCTCATCCTCTTAGGTCATTAATTACCACTTTAACTTTATCTTGGCCTCCCTACTCAACTACAAGGAGAATACTTAACTTTCTTTTGGTGGTTCAAGTGTCAAAAATGTCCTTAGCCTGGTATAGAATTTTTTTTTTTTTTTTTTTTTTTTTTTGCGGTATGCGGGCCTCTCACTGTTGTGGCCTCTCCCGTTGTGGAGCACAGGCTCCGGATGCGCAGGCTCAGTGGCCATGGCTCAGGAGCCCAGCCGCTCCGCGGTATGTGGGATCTTCCCGGACAAGGGCACGAACCCGCGTCCCCTGCATCGGCAGGCGGACTCTCAAACACTGTACCACCAGGGAAGCCCAGCCTGGTAGAGAATTTTTTCAGAAAATCACTTCTAACTCTTCCCCTGCTGATCCATCTAATAACCCTACTTAGGTTTTATTGGAGGAGGCAAAGTGTTAAGAGTTTCATCACTTCTCTGATTAGTTCCAGAGGATAATAACAGCTCCTTTACAAAAGTAAACCATTTTTCAAAAAGAAAAAGGTAATGAAACTTACGGATGTAGTCAAAGGACTGACACTAAAGGAGAAAGATTTACAGGAAGGAGATCACTGAAAAAAAAAAAAGAAAAGAAACTAATAGACTTTCTAATGCACTTGAAGGAATGCATAAAAAAAAACATATATCAAAGAAGTCTTATAGACCTAATGGGGAATTTGAGAATAATTAGTGATAAATGCACAGAAAACTAAGCAAACAAAAAAAGAGGCTACTGTTAATTCCAAGAAAGAACAGAAAGTTGTACAAAAAAAGAAATATAACTATGATTAACATTTACAACGTGAATAAACAACACTGCTCATTAAATTATGATTGACAGCATCAATGAGTAAAGATATCTAGTCTCAGTGACCTAAATATAAATGTAACTAAAATCTGGCAGACACCTCTCTCTCTCTCTCTCTCTCTCTCTCTCTCTCTATATATATATATATATAACATTATATATATATATTTATATATAATGTATAATTTATATTATGTAATATATATTTATATAAGATATATTACATTATATATCTATATATTATATATACAAGAATATTCTATGTAATATTCTTATGAGAATAAGTATTTTGAGTCTCTCTCTTGATTATACCTGGTAATAGAATGGCCAAATACATATATATATGTATATATATATACCCACATACATATACCCATTAGATACCAGTAGCCTCCACACAGTTTTGACAACAAAAATTTCTCCAGACATTGTCAGAACATTGTCAGATGTTCCCTGGCGAGCAAGATCACCCTCAGTTGAGAAATACTGTTCCAACCTTTTTATTACATTTTCTCTACTAAATGGTGAGGGTTTTATTTCTCTGACTTAAAACTGATTCAGAAAGCCATAAATTATGTCAAAATTTGATAAATAAAATATTAATGTAATTATTTAGAAACCTGAACCAATAAAAGAATAAACAAATTAAAGTATTAAATGCAGTTGCTCCTAGAGAGTAGGACAGGACAAGGAAGGGTGATTTTGAACTTTTTAATATGATTTTATTTTTTTGATGTGTATATATATATAGCTGACCAGGCCAGGTAGAAAGTTCCAGAGAGAGGCTTGAAATTCTTATTCTCATAAGAGATTAAAGAAGTGCTTATTCTGATCTTTTGTTTCTAACCTCATCTAAGCCATATTCTCTTATATTTCACCCAGAGGCAAGTATGGCTCTCATCTAGCTTGAATCATATATTTATTTCTTTTCCAAGATGACTCGAGGCTGCCTCGTCCCTAATGGTTCTGGGTGGAGAACTGGCTTACCTGGTTATACTTATGTAGTAGTCAGAGAAAACAGGAAAAAAACACTCTGGTAAAGATTATATGAACATTGGGACGTCCCTGGTGGTCCACTGGTAAAGAATCCACCTTACAATGCAGGGGATGTGGGCTCGATTCCTGGTCAGAGAACTAAGATCCCACATGCCGTGGGGCAACTAAGCCCACGTGCCACAACTACTGAGCTTGCACGCCTCAACTAGAGAGCCTGTGTGCTGCAAACTACAGAGCCCATGCACTCTGGAACCCACACGCCACAACTACAGAGCCCACGTGCCCTGGAGCCCGCATGCCACAACTAGAGAGAAGCCCGTGCGCTGCAACGAAAGATCCCACATGCCACAACTAAGACCCAACACAGCCAAAAATAAATAAAATAAACAAATTTTTAAGAAAAGATTATATGAACATTAAAATAACATTAGAGTCCCTGGATCTGCATGGGTTGCCTCCCTCCAAAAATGAGGCGGAGGAGGGAGTGGGGGCGGTTGAGACCTTGCTTTGCTGATGTGTGTCAATGCTCTTTATTTTATTAGGCTGTCTTTCCTCAATCTCCATCCATCCGTATCTCCCTCATCTTGTAATCTCCAGCACTACCTCTAACTCATCTTTGCTCCCCCAACCATAGCAATTGAAACAAAGTCTTAGGACTGAATTTCTTCATTTGCTTGATTGACTAGTTGTGATTGTGCTCCAACTGTTTTGGAAATGCATTCATCTGACATATGAACAAATAATAGAAGACAGTTTTCAACCCTCCAAAACATAAAGAGATGGAAATGTGTATTTATACATTTTTTTTGATTTGCATTTCCCAGATTACTAATAAGCATCATTTCATGTGCTTGTTGGCTGTTTGTACATCTTCTTTGGAGGAATGTCTACCCAAGTCCTTTGCCCATTTCAGAATTGGATGGTCTTCTTATTGTTGAATTGTAAGAATTCTTTATATATTCTGGATACTAACCCCTTATCACAAAATATTTTCTCCTGGGACTTCCCTGGTGGTGCAGTGGTTAAGAATCCGCCTGCCAATGCAGGAGACATGGGTTCAAGCCCTGGTCCAGGAAGATCTCACATGCTGTGGAGCAACTAAGCCCATGCGCCACAACTACTGAAGCCCATGTGCCTAGAGCCCGTGCTCTGCAACAAGAAAAGCCTTTCAATGAGAAGCCCCCGCTCACCGCAACTAGAGAAAGCCCATGTGCATCAACAAAGACCCAATGCAGCCAAAAATAAATAAATAAATAATTTCCCCCATTCTCTAGGTTGTCTTTTCATTTTCTTGATAACGTCCTTTGATGCACAGTGTTTTTACTTTTGATGAATCCAATTTATCTATTTTGTTGTTGTTGCTCATGCTTTTGATGTCATATTTAAGAATCCATTACCAGGGACTTCCCTGGTGGCGCAGTGGTTAATTAAGAATCTGCCTGCCAATGCAGGGGACACAGGTTCGATCCCTGATCCAGGAAGATTCCACATGCTGTGGAACAACTAAGTCCATGAGCCACAACTACTGAGCCCACGTGCCACAACTACTGAAGCCCTCAAGCTCTAGGGCCTGTGTGCCACAACTACTGAAGCCTGTGTGCCTAGAGCCCATGCTCCACAACAAGAGAAGCCACCACAATGAGAAGTCTGCACACTGCAATGAAGAGTAGCCCCCACTCGCCACAAATAGAGAAAGCCCACGCGCAGCAACGAAGACCCAATGCAGCCAAAAAAAAAAAAAAAAAGAATCCATTGCCTATGTTTTCTTTTAAGGGTGTTAAAGTTTAGCTCTTATATTTAGATTGTGGATTCATTTTGAGATAATTTTGCATATGGTGTGAGGTAGGGACCCAGAGTCATTCTTTTGCATGTGGATATCCAGTTGTCCCAGCACGCTTTGTTTTATTTTTTATTTTTTGTTTTGTTTTGTTTTGGCCATGCTTCATCTTGCAGGATCTTAGTTCTCTGATTAGGGATTGAACCTAGGCCCCAGCAGTGAAAGCACTGAGACCTAACCACTGCACCTCCAGGGAACTCCCCCCAGCACCCTTTGTTGAAGAGACTATTCTTTCCTCCACTGAATGGTCTTTATACCTTTGTCAAAAATCAGTTGGCCATAAATATGTAGATTTACTTCTGGACTCTCTTTTCCGTTGGCCTATTGTCTATCCTTATACCAATACCACACTACTTTGGTTACTGTAGCTTTGTAGTTTGTTTTGAAATCAGGAAGTTTGAATCCTTCAACTTTGTCTTTCTTTTTCAAGATGATTCTGGCTCTTCAGGGCAAGTATTTCCTTTTAGCTCTAAAGTCAATTTCTGCTTATAGCCAGGTTTGTGACTGTTTCCGGACCACTATGGGTGCCTCCAGCCATGATGACATTATTTGGAATAATGCCATTTTTCCAAACAAGGCATTATTCCTCTCAACAGAAAGAGATGTATCTGGGTATTTGTGGAACCACATTTAGTTCCTGAGAAAAAAATTAAGTCAAACAAGATTTTAGTTTTAGTTTTTTGGCATCATACAAGTGAAAACAATACATTTATGGGCTGAAATATTTGTCTAAATAGAAGACACAGAAATCTATTTTCTATAGTTTAGACATAATTCTAGACACTATGGCAAGTCTAACATGGTGGACACAAAGTCAAGGTTTGAATGATATTCTTGCTGTGTGAGGGTTGTAAGGCAGGTCCATTTGAACAAAAACCTTGTGTGTACACTTTTCTTCTTTCGCCCCTCCCTTTCCATTGCCCATCTTGCCTTTTCTTCTTCCTAACTTCCTTCCTGGTCCTATTCTCACACCTCCTTCTCTGAAGATCTTTCTACGCTCCCTCTCTTTTCCTTGCCCTGCCTTCTCTTCCTTGCCCTTTAAAACTCCCACCCCCTGACTGAATCCCAACTCAACTTTAGGAAAACAAGTTAGTCAAACTGATCCTCAGAAAGTGGTGTCAACGGCTAACTCACTAACGCTCAGCCTTCAGTGTTCATCTGTTAGCCCAAGGAGAAGCCAGTAGGTAGAATAATTGCAGATTGTCTAGGAAAGCCATTTGAGTCCCTCTGGATCTTTCATAAAATCACTCCAGTGAGCCTATGATGCGTATATTTTGAGACAACCTAGTACTCTGTCTCAGTTTTCTGTTTTTCTTTAGAGCGGAACCTGGACCATCACATGTGGCGGGGAGTGTTGTAGAGGGAGATCTAGGGCTGGTTCCTTCTGGTCCCACCTTAGTCAAGTCCTGAGCCCTTCCTTTTACTCCATCAGTGGATCCCTCTGGACATCCAAGTTTTCACTTTCTGCTCTGGGCTATTGTGCCATGTGTTGTTCACACAGGGTCATTCTTCTTGAATGACCAGCGTGTTTTGTGTTGCCTGCTGCCTGTGACTGGCCTTCACTGACTCCCATAAGAAGGACTCTGAGCTTGATGTAGATTCCCCTTACTCGTGGCTTCCCAGTGGTCAAGAGGGCTACCTGCAGTTGGAGGTTCTCTTCTTGGAACTTCCTCTCCCCAAAGTACTGTGGTTCATAGCCAGCTGCCTGGGCTGGTATTAGACCACCTCTCCTTTTCATTCCACAGGGACAGGACCCCTCACACAACTTCTTGGATTCCATTTTGTTTGTTTGTTTTGTTTTGTTTTTTTAGTTCATGTATATTTCTAATAGGTATATTGGATCCTGTGTCCCAGTCAGCATAACTCTCCCCAGTTTTGAAACAGTTCAGATAATTATCTGACCTCACCTTCGAAACATCACTTAACTCTAACATGAGAGAAACGTCTTCAGTTTGTCAGGAGCAGAACTTGACTGGAGAAGAGAAAAACAAAGCCCATAATTATAATAAATATGCAAGAGCACAGCAGCAGCATTTAGGATCTTTAAAATTATATTCAGGTCCTTTTATGTCTCACTTATTTCACTTAGCATAATGTCCTCAAAGTTCATCTGCAGCATGTATCAGAACTTCCTTCCTTTTTAAGGCTGAATAATAATTCTGTGGTATGTACATACCACGTTTTGTTTATCCATTCATCTGTTGACGGATATTGGGTTGTTTCCACCTTTTGGCTATTGTGAACAATGCTGCTATGAACTTTGGTGTGCAAGTATTTGTTCAAGTCCTAAGTTTTGATTATTTGGGGTATATACCATAGAAATAGATCATATGCTTTATCATACCTCCCTATGCTATTCCATTTAGCTGCCTATTCTTTCATCAGAACGATACCTTTCTTTTTTATCCTGCATGGTTTTTTGTTTGTTTGTTTTGTTTTTTAACATCTTTATTGGAGCATAATTGCTTTACAATGGTGTGTTAGTTTCTGCTTTATAACAAAGTGAATCAGTTATACATACACATATGTTCCCATATCTTTTCCCTCTTGCATCACCCTCCCTCCTACCCTCCCTATCCCACCCCTCTAGGTGGTCACAAAGCACTGAGCTGATCTCCCTGTGCTATGCGGCTGCTTCCCACTAGCTATCTATTTTACGTTTGGTTATCCTGCATGTTTTAATAAATTTTTTTTTGTATCCAAAATGTGTTTATTGGGATGGTTTCCCATTCATCTTGATTCAGGGTGATTTTAGTGCTGCTTCTGTCTGAAGGAGCAACCTTCTGTAAGCCTTGCTTTTCCTCCTGTAGGCTGGCAGAGGACAGTAGAGCAGCCAACACACAAAGCTACTGTTTGTGCATGGCTAAAGACAGTGGTGATTTTATAGCATCCCGGGCATTTCACATCCATGAAATAAGAACTGGGGCTCTGCACCAGGCACTTCTTCTTGTGTTTCATCTTCTCTTCTGGAGAGGGATGAAGGAAATCCTTTGCAAGAGGCAAGTTCTCATGGGAAGGTCGTCACTGCCGGACAGGCTGTATGTTTTAATATCTGATAGGACTGGTCTCTGAACTCCACCCTCCCTCCATTTCCTTTACTTCTTCTGAATTACATTGAGTATTTTCTCTTATTAATTTATTGGGAAGAACTTTAGAAACTGATACATTACCATGCTAACAAAAGAGACACCTTTGTTTACAGCCATTCTTTTTTTATTTTTTGGCCATACCGCGCAGCTTGCGGGATCTTAGTTCCCCGACCAGGGATTCAACCTGGGCCTATGGCAGTGAAAGTGCCAAGTCCTAACCACTGGACTGCCAGGGAATTCCCTGTCTACAACCATTCTTTATATATTCCTTACTGTATTCTGATGTAGTTCATATGCGCTCCAAACATCCATGGTGATTTATACTGGAAGTGGTGTGCATGCAATTTGTGATTTTGTTGAAATATTATTGCAATAGCTTTAGAAAAGCAGTTGACACACATGCAAGTGTTAATTTGAGTCAACTGATACCAAGGGATAATGCTTGATTTATGGTAAGAGGTTTCATCGAAATATTTCTCCTAGTTGTCACTTAGCAAAGGTAATTGCTTACTAAGCTAGTCTCTTTGCATAAATTTCAATTTTCCAGCATTTGATTAAACTTGACAATTGGGATTCTCCATGGAAACAGCGGAGCAAGATGCTACACCTTCCAAAAAACATAAAAATAGTGCTCTCTCATTTGTTGCCTGGCAGCAATACTCCTTGTTTTTACTCACAGGAGAATTTATTTTTGCTGATTGGCGTAACGTTGGCAGGGAAAGGACAAAATAGTTCTCTCAGCAATCAAAAATTGATAGGGCAGTTTAACCTTTTCCTTTTTTTTAAAGACCCAGGTGAGGTCTTCATAACTTTAAATAGCATAAAAAGCATATACTATACAGAAGCATAAAGCATATAAAATATAAAGGCAGAGTGAGTATGATCAGAGAGGAGCCTTCAGTAAGAGTCTTTGAGGACAAAGGTTCTTTGATTAAGGGACACACTAGATGAAGCAGTTGCGGTTCTCAAGCCGTGTGGGTTCAAACTGCATTTATAAGGCTTAACAATAGGTCTTAGTCTAAATTTCATTTTGTCTCCCATCCTGGTTGGTCCCTGTGGTAGATAATATTTTTGTTCATGACTCTTTCTTCCCTCCCCATCCTCGCCATTGCTTACTACAGACGGAGCACACTTCTCTAACTCACTCACTTTGGGTTTGGTCTAGAGAATGTGGGTGAATGTAACAAACGTCATGTCTGACCAGAGGCTCTACATGAATTTGTGAAATTTGGCTTGACCTCCTGCACATGTGTTATGAGGAGAGAATGCCCTGCATAGCCATTGCCCCTTCAGCCTGGGTCCTGGAATGAGAAACACGTGGAGCAGACCCAAATCTAAGGTCAGGGGAAGCCTGGCCACCCACATGCTGTGTGCAGACCAACAAGAGAAAAATAAACATTTGTAGTTATAAATCACTGACATTTGGGAGCTGATTACTATGTAATATTATTACAGCAAAAACCTGACTAATATGGTCATCAAAAAAAAAAAAGTGGTTCTGAAGAACCTAGGGGCAGAACAGGAATAAAGATGCAGATGTAGAGAATGGACTTGAGGACACGGGGTGGGGGAAGGGTAAGCTGGGATGAAGTGAGAGAGTGGCATGGACATATATACACTACCAAATGTAAAGTAGATAGCTAGTGGGAAGCAGCAGCATGGCACAGGGAGATCAGCTTGGTGCTCTGTGACCACCTATAGGGGTGGGATAGGGAGGGTGGGAGGGAGGAGATATGGGGATATATGTATATGAATAGCTGATTCACTTTGTTATACAGCAGAAACTAACACACCATTGTAAAGCAAATATACTCCAATAAAGATGTTAAAAAAAAAGATTGTTCCTATTAGTGCCTACTGTGAGCAATCATACAGACTTTAGAATGTGCACGCTGGGTTCTGATTAGCTGTTCCCCATCTTTCCAGTCATCAGTCAGATGGAGCAGTCTGATTAAATGACTGGCTTGGCCTGACGACGCTGAGGGTGTTCTTCTTTTTTTAATTAATTAATTTATTTTATTTTTATTTTTGTCTGCATTGCATCTTCATTGCTGCTCGCAGGCTTTCTCTAGTTGCAGCGAACGGGGGCTACTCTTCGTTGCGGTGCGCGGGCTTCTCACTGTGGTGGCTTCTCTTGTTGTGGAGCACGGGCTCTAGGCGCACGGGCTTCAGTAGTTGTGGCACGTGGGCTCAGTAGTTGTGGCTTGCAGGCTCTAGAGCACAGGCTCAGTAGTTGTGGCACACGGGCTTACTTGCTCTGCGGCATGTGGGATCTTCCTGGACCGGGGCTTGAACCCGTGTATCCTGCATTGGCAGGCGGATTCTTAACCACTGCACCACCAGGGAAGTCCGCTGAGGGTGTTCTTGAAGGTGAGATTTATTTATTCATTTCTAAAGTCTGTATTTATAAACTAGGGACAGATATTCTAGGAATTCTATTGGTGGAAAAATCAGTTTACAAAACAACTTGTATGTTCTCATTTAGGAAAATTTGAAACATGCACTGGCAGCTCCAGAATTTCTATATAGAATTTCTATATAGGTGGGCTGGATAGCAATCTGATTGGAAGAGAGTTGGGGGTGAGCATAAAGTTTTGACATTTCATTTTTATACCACTTTAATATAATTGAAAAAACTCCCAATGGGCCATATCAAAGAATTACTTGGAGGGAAGCTGATGAAGATGGTGTGGGAACTTTAAGGCCCCATACTCCCAGATACTCCTTGGCCCTGACAGTGCCTATATTAAGTGTATCTATAAATACACAGAGAGAGGGCTGGAAGCATAGACACCAAAATGAATGGGAGTTATAAATGGAAAGTGGAATTTGGGGAAATGTTTACCCTCTTCTTTGTATCTTTCTGTATTGTTTGAATGTTTTGCACTAAACATATATTATTTCCCCCAAAACCAATGAAGTTGTTTTGCACAAAGAAAAGAAAAAGAATCCTACTGACCTCTACTTTTTCCCACATCTTATTTTTTTAATTAATTGATTTATTAATTGATTTTGGCTGCGTTGGGTCTTCGCTGCTATATGCGGGCTTTCTCTAGTTGCGGTGAGCCAGGGCTACTCTTCTTCATTGTGGTGCGTGGGTTTCTCATCGCTGTGGCTTCTCTTGTTGCAGAGCATGGGCTCTAGGTGCGTGGGCTTCAGTAGTTGTGGCTCCTGGGCTCTACAGCACAGGCTCAGTAGTTGTGGCACACGGGCTTAGTTGCTCCACCGCGTGTGGGATCTTCCTAGACCAGGGCTCGAACCCGTGTCCCCTGCATTGGCAGGCGGATTCTTAACCACTGCGCCACCGGGGAAGTCCCCACACACCTTATTTTAATCATCTAACTGGTGCCCCTAAATTCCCAAATTTCAGTTCTTCCACAACGTCTTACCCACTTTTTAGCTTCAGTCAGTCTCTGAAAACAACCAAGTGTAAAAGAAACAACATGGGTATAAAAAAGAGCCCTGGGGACTTCCCTGGTGGTCCAGTGGTTAAGACTCCATGCTTTCACTGATGGGCCCGGGTTCAAGCCCTGGTTAGGGAACTAAGATCACACAAGCCTTGAGAGACAGCCAGAAAAAAAAAAAAAAAGAGCCCTGCTCTGTCGGGTAAGATTCCAGTTCCAGCCCTTCCCTTCTCTGTAGGACCTCAGCCTCCAATATGCAAAGGGAAGGATTGGGATAAGTAGGGGTTAGAAACTCAAATGCCTAGAGGAGCCAGGGAGGGACAAATGACAGGAACAAATGGGGCTGTGCTGGACTGGAAGAGCCCACCCACCCTCAAGGAAGCATCGCTGCAGGTCCGAGGTTGCCAGGCTTTCCTATGTATCCAGGCACTGGAAGTCGGGTTTTTATATGGAATCTCCTGATTTTTGAATATTAGCAGATGCACTTTAAAACGTTTTGTGAATTCCTTGCAGGCCAAATTAACCTCACCTATGAATCCCTCTGGCACATGGTGAGCTGACCCTGGCTCAGATGCTCTTTAAGGCAGGGGTCCTCAACCCCCGGGCCGCGGACCGGTACCTGTTAGGAACCCGGCCACACAGCAGGAGGTGAGAGGCGGGGGAGCGAGCAAAGCTTCATCTGCCGCTCCCCGCTGCTCCCCATCGGTCTTACTGCCTGAACCATCGCTCGTATCACCGTCGGAACCATCCCCCACACACACCCGGGACTGTGGAAAAACTGTCTTCCACGAAACCTGTCTCTGGTGCCAAAAAACTGGGGACTGCTGCTTTAAGGCCCACTGTTTCACGCTCCCGTAATCCACTCAGGCGCCACCTAGTGACGGCGACTGTCACAGTTCCCAAGAAGGCAGTGCGGGAAAAGGACTTTCATTTTTTTGGCCTCGCTTGGTGTAGCATGCGGGATCCCAGTTCCCCCACCCCGAACCCCAACCAGGAATCACACCCACGCCCCCTGCAGCGGAAGTGCGGAACCTTAACCACTGGATCACCAGGGAATTCCTGAAAAGGACTTTTCAAATAGATCGATTAGGAGGTAATTTATTTGTATGCCCCCAAAATTAATTTTCTAAATGACTTCCTAAATGGCCTCTCAGGTGTAATTAGAATATAACCAGATAGATCAAAATCATACACGATTTACTCACAGCTAATTGGGAACATAGGATTATGCAAGTGAATAACATTTATTATTTATTACATTCCAGGCGCTGTTCTGCTTTAAAGTATTATTTCATCTAATCCTCACCATAATCCTATGAATTAAGTACTGTTACTACCCTGATTTTATCAGATGGAGAAACTGATGCCCAGAAAGATCCTGTAACTTGTAACAAAGTCACACAACCGATACCCCTTCCTTTCCAGCTCCGACCCCGGACACAGCAGCTGTCGCGAAACGTTGATGCCCAAGAGGAACCGGATTGCCATTTATGAACTCCTTTTTAAGGAGGGAGTGATGGTAGCCAAGAAGGACAACCACATGCCTAAGCACCCCGAGCTGGCAGACAAGAATGTGCCCAATCTTCACGTCATGAAGGCCATGCAGTCTCTCAAATCATGAGGGTACATGAAGGAACAGTTTGCCTGGAGACATTTCTACTGGTACCTAACCAACGAGGGTATCCATTATCTCCGGGATTACCTCCACCTCCCCCCTGAGATCGTGCCTGCTGACCTGCGCCACCGTCGTCCTGAGACTGGTAGGCCACGGCCCAAAGGTCTGGAGGGAGAGCGACCTGCAAGACTCACAAGAGGGGAAGGCGACAGAGTCACCTACAGATGAAGCGCTGTGCCCTCTGGTGCCGACAAGAAAGCCGAGGCCGGGGCTGGGTCAGCAACTAAATTCCAGTTTAGAGGCAGATTTGGTCGTGGACATACGTGTCAGCCACCTCAGTAAAGTCTGGAAGAGATTGTTTTGTGTTGAATTAACGTGTAGTCAGAAAAGATTAAAAAAAAAAAAAAGTCACACAGCCACTTAGTAGTGGAGCTGGGATTGGAACCCAGGCAGCCTTAGTCAAGAGGGTATGCTCTCCTAGATAGAAGCTAGATTAAGGCATCATGGTTGTAATAGTCACTTCAGTTGCAAATGACAAAAAGTAAAGCAGAAACAAGGCAGGGTTAGGGTTTCTGGATGTAGAAATACCTGGAGTCCAAACAGCGGCATCTCTCCCCTCTGTCCCCCACTAGGTTCTGCCTTCTTCTGGTTTGTCTAATCTCAAGAAGGCACAGGACAAACATGGTACCTTCTGGCACCACAAAGCAATAGGAAAAGAGCAGTTGTTTAGTAAAAGGTCCTGAAAAAAAAGGCTCACGTTTTAGAGAAAAAAAAACTGGATCCCTACCTAACACCACGCACAAAAGTGAGCTCCAGACAGATTAAAGACCTACATGGGAAGATAAACATATAAATTTAAAATGAGAAAATGTGAGAGACTGTCTATGTTGAGAAGGACTACAGTGAAACTCAAAAGCACACGCCATGGGCTCCCCTGGTGGCGCAGTGGTTGGGGGTCCACCTGCCGATGCAGGGGACACGGGTTCGTGCTCCAGTCTGGGAAGATCCCACATGCCGCGGAGCGGCTGGGCCCGTGAGCCATGGCCGCTGAACCTACGTGTCCAGAGCCTGTGCTCCACAACGGGAGAGGCCACAACAGTGAGAGGCCTGCATACGGCAAAAAAAAAAAAAAAAAAAGCACACGCCATAGGAAAAAATTGATAAAACTGATGACCTATTTGTGTTCAATGAAGAACACTATGGAAAAAGTTAACAAATAACAAAGGTAAGAGAAGACAGTTGTAATGTCTAAAACTGATAGCTGACTAATATCTAGGATGTAAAAGAGACTCTTGCAAATCAACAAGAAGGAACCCCATGGGAAAATGAGCAATTAATAGGAGACAAAGCAAAAAGGCCTATGCTGGGATGCTCAAACTCACTAGTAACTAGAGAAATACAAAAGGAAACAGCATTGAGAGTTCACTTTACACTTTTTAGACCAGCAAAAATTAGAAAGATGGATAATGCCACGTGTTGGCTGGGATTAGGGGCATAGGGTCCTGGAGGTCCCGCAGGCAGGAGTGGTGCAGATGTTTTGAAGAGCAATCGGGCATTTCTTAGTGACATAAGAATATACACACCCTGGGCCACAGAATATATCCCTGGTTATATGTCCCAAAGGATTTTTCATCTTGGCCCATATGGAAACCAGGATGAGAGCGTTTATCATAGTATAATTTGTGTTGACAAACAATTGGACACAATCTAAGTATTCACACTGTGGGAGTGGAAACAAAAAACACAGTGGAGCCCCACACAGCTGCCCCTGGAGCGGAAAGAAAGAGAGACTCAGGGCAGGCGAGGCAAGGTGCAGTCAGGCTACACTTGCTCTCAGCAAGTGCCTGCAGCACCCTCTGGAAGAAAAGATGGGTGGGGAGGGGAAAACCGGGGCAGCCACTGCCTGGGGTTGCCAGACTTAGCAAATTGAGATGAACTTGTTTTCACCCCCAGAATGTACTCAGAGTTATGGATTTTCAAGGCTTTTATTTTTTATAAAAAGCACCAAGGAGCTTTTCCCCCCTGCATGTACAAACCCCCGCAGAGAGAGCAATGATGTGTTTTATCTGCACAGAGGCTCCCACTTGGACAAACTCCCCAAGGCAGCGGTGAATTCCCAGGATGCAACGCCCCTGGAGCAAGGTCCTGGCTCCATAAACCAAGACATAAGTGTCTGATGACTGTCTGTGATGATCTCGCTCTTTAGTGACATTGGGTTCTACCCTCCTTGTGTTTCTGGATATTTTGATGAAAAGCATGAACTTGCCTGAGTTTGAATCGGCCCCACCCCTTACTAGCTGTGACCTCTCTGTGCCTGAGACTTCAAGTCTCTAAGACAGAGATCAAAACACAACCTACATCATAGGTTTTTGGTAAAGAGTCATGAGTTGGTTCTGTAAAGTATTTAAACTGCCAGGACAGGGTAACGGGTATAAAAAAAATACTGGCCATTATTATCAAGGCCACTTGGGATTTCTGAGTCTTGGTCCAGATTAACCCAGATCTGATTTATATCCACCAACACCACCTACCTCTGGTAATAATCTAGTTCTATGTTGCGCACATGCACAATCCAGTCCAGCCACCCTCCTTGGATGGGAGGGAAAACTGTGCGCGTCCAGCTCCTGGGGATTTAACAAAGCCAGAACCTGTTGCCTTTTTCAAATATCCCACAGGGCAACATATAATAAATACTAGTATTAATATTATTCCTTTTTTTACAAATGGGGAAACTGATGAACCAAAGAATGATATAAATAATGAAACTCAAAGCATTCTCTGACATAAATTGTACCAATGTTTTCTTAGGTCAGTCTCCCAAGGCAATAGAAATAAAAACAAAAATAAACAAATGGGACCTAATCAAACTTACAAGCTTTTGCACAGCAAAGGAAACCATAAACAAAACGAAAAGACAACCTACAGAATGGGAGAAAACATCTGCAAACAATGCAACTGACAAGGGCTTAATTTCCAAAATATACAAATAGCTCATACAACTCAACACCAAAATCAAACAACCCAATCAAAAAAATGAGCAGAACGGTGCTGGCCAGAGGCCTCTGGCTGGCCATCTGTCCTCACAGCACTGGCCATTGTGGACAGAAATGTGGGAGAGCTTTCCCTGCCTCTCTGCGTTTGATTCTTCCTGGACTTGGAGCCCTTGGATGTTCTGTACAGTAAGTTGTGCTGTGGGCTGCCTGGCGCTCTGAACTGTGGTGTGAGACCAGAGAGAATGGGGTTCAAGAGCCACCTGGTTTTTCTTCTGTGATGCCGACCTCGCCTTACTCCCTGGCCGTCATCTCTTGGGGCTCCCACATGCTGGGGGTTCAGGGAAGGTCCCCAAGGGGTGCAGAGCTCCATGGAGACGCCCGGTGGGGGCAGAGGCTACGCCTCATCAAAGGGCAGCAAGCGAAGTTTGCCTTTTCCTGAAATGCTGTTGTGAATAAAGAGATTGATCCCTGACAAAAAAAAAAAAAAAAAAAAAAAGGGCAGAAGACCTAAACAGACATTTCTCCAAAGAAGACATATAGGCAGTGTCATGTGTCAATAGGCACATGAAAAGATGCTCCATGTCACTAATTATTAGAGAAATGCAAATCAAAACTACAATGAGGTATCATCTCACACCAGTCAGAATGGCCATCATTAAAAAGTCTACAGGGACTTCCCCGCTGGCGCAGTGGTTAAGAATCGGCCTGGGGCTTCCCTGGTGGTGCAGTGGTTGAGAGTCCGCCTGCTGATGCAGGGGACACGGGTTCGTGCCCCGGTCTGGGAAGATCCCACATGCCGCGGAGTCTGCTGCGCCTGCGCGTCCGGAGCCTGTGCTCCACAATGGGAGAGGCCACAACAGTGAGAGGCCCGCCTACCGCAAAAAAAAAAAAAAAAAAAAAAGAAACCACCTGCCAATGCAGGGGACATGGGTCGAGCCTTGGTCCGGGAAGATCCCACATGCTGTGGAGCAACTAAGCCCATGCACCACAACTACTGAGCCTGTGCTCTAGAGCCTGCAAGCCACAGCTACTGAGCCCACGTGCCACAACTACTGAAGCCTGCACGCCTAGAGCCTGTGCCCCGCAACCGTAATGAGAAGCACGCGCACCACAACAAAGCCCGCTGAAGCTGAAGCCCGCTTGCTGCAACTAGAGAAAGCCTGCATGCAGCAACAAAGACCCAACGCAGCCATAAATAAATAAATAAATAAAGCTATTTTTTTTTAAAGTCTACAAATAATAAATGCTGGAGAGGATGTGGAGAGAAGGGAACCCTCCTACACTGTTGGTGGGAATGTAAGTTGGTGCAGCCACTATGGAGAACAGTATGGAGGTTCCTCAGAAAACTAGAGTTACCATATGACCCAGCAATCCCAGGATATATATAATCTTGGGCATTTATCCAGACAAAACTATAATTCAAAAAGATACATGCACCCCTATGTTCATAGCAGCACCATTTGCAATAGCCAACACATGGAAACAACCTAAATGTCCATCGACAGATGAATGGATAAAGAAGATGTGGTACATATATACAATGGAATACTACTCAACCATAAAAAAGAACAAAGTAATGCCATTTGCAGCAACATGGATGCAAGTACAGATTATCATACTAAGTTAAGTAAGTCAGAAAGAGAAAGACAAGTGCCATATGATATCACTTATAGGTGGAATCTAAAATATGACACTAATGAACCTATCTACGAAGCAGAAACAGACTCACAGACATAGAGAACAGACTTGTGGTTGCCAAGAGGGAGGGGGTGTCGGGGAGGGAAGGACTGGGAGTTTGGGATTAGCAGATGCAAACTATTATACATAGAATGGATAAACAAGGTCCTACTGCATAGCACAGGGAACTATATTCAATGTCCTGGGATAAACCATATGGAAAAGAATATGAAAACATACACACACACACACACACACACATATGGCCATGAATGTCTCCTGAGCCACTAGCTTCATATATATATATATATATATATATATATATATATATATATATATATAAAACTGAGTCACTGTGCTGTGCAGCAGAAATTAACACATTGTAAATCAACTATACTCCAGTAAAAAAAATAAACAGTAATGAAACTCACACCACTCATTCCCAGGAGGTGAGATTTAAACCCAGATATTTTGATGCTACAGACACTCCCTTACCATCCTTCTAGAGCTGGAGCTCTCCTGCCTGCATTTCTGTCCCTCCCAGGGCTCTGCTCTCTAAGGCAGCACAGGAGGTGAACATGTCCTCAGGCCTTTGCCTTTTAATTGGCAACACCTGGAGCTACAAAGCCCTTCAAAGCCCAAACAAGCTGAGGCTACACTGATTAAATTAGTAGGCAGTGGTATTAGGATTTTAGGATTGAGCATCCAGCCTGGCAACTTAGTCTTCCTCCTAAAGCAGTCACTGCAATAACCCCTGCCCAGTTAAGACCACTGAATAATGATAATAATAACAAACATTACAGAGTACTTAATTAGGTGCCAACCCCATACAGAGTGCTTCACGTGTATTATCTCATTTAATCAGCTAAACAATTAGTTGGGTACTATTATTATCCCCTCCCACTTTTCAGATAAGGAAACTGGGGCTTAGAAAACTGAAGTTAAGGTTGTCTGTAGCCAGGAAGCAGTGTGCTGAGACATGCATCAGTGAAGTCTGATCACTTGTTCCTGTAGCATTTTATTTCCAGAATGTCTCCTGAGCCACTGGCTTCCCCAATATCTGCACCCACCATCACCAGGACTACCAAAAAAGGAAATCAAATGATGGGCTTAATAAGACATTGAAAACATTATTTTACGTTTCCAAAGCTGTACTTGTTCCAATGGGTGCTGAGTGGGAAGGAAAAAATAGTGTTAACCTCTTCATTAGTGAGTCCTCCCCACCAGCCTGATTCAGCCCCCTAAACAATAGATACAATTACACTGAACAACTGTGTGTTTATTTCCATGTCTAGACACAGAGGTTGCATTTGAAAACAAAAGAGAAGAGAAAAAGGAAAGCACCCTGCTGTTTTTTTAATTCTTTTTGTCAAACTTTTTCTCTGCCTGGATGCCCTTCTTGTGATCAGGAGAATATCAAGATTTTTAAAAACAAACAAACCCTTTTGTAGAGGAATTGGTATTAATTTAGGAGTAAAACAACAATTATTTAAACAGCCTCTAGTCTGAGTAGAAACAAGTCATTTTAAACCTTAGAGGATTCACCACCTGCCAATGCAGGGGTCACGGGTTCAATCCCTGGTCCGGGAAGATCCCACATGCCATGGAGCAACTAAGCACGTGTGCCACAACTACTGAGCCTGCACACCACGACTACTGAAGCCCCCGCACCCTAGAGCCCATGCTCTGCAACAAGAGAAGCCACCACAATGAGAAGCCTGCGCACCACAACGAAGAGTAGCCCCCACTCGCTGCAACTAGAGAAAGCCCACATGCAGCAACAAAGACCCAACACAGCCAAAATTAAATTAAATTAAATTAAAAAACAAAACAAAACAAAACCCTTAGAGGATTCAGAAAATCGTGAATGGATGCTAAAGCTAGTGATATAGTCTCACGAGGAATAGGTTTTTTTACAGAGTGTCAGAGTACCTCCCCACAAATTACATATTGATTGTAAAGGGGCAAATAGTAACTTGACAGTGGCAAGACCTGCCAGACAGCAGCTTTAGCACCCAATCCAAGTTCACATCACCAGTATTGAGACAAAGTGACACCAGGAAAATTGACAGCAGGTGCCTCCTGAAATAAGGCTCTGAGAAAGACAACATCATTTCTGCCCCAAAATGCACGACCTGAATCTAAACATGAAGGAACTGCAGACAAGCTCAAATGGAGGACAAAATAACTGGCCTATATTCTTCAAAGGCATCAATGTCATGAAAGACAAAGATTGAAGAACTGTTTTCAGATTAAAGAAGAACGAAGTACAATTGAGTAGATTTTAGTTTATTCTCAGAGGTTTGCAATCCTCATTACTCTCTGATTCCAGGACATTTTCATCATCCCCCAAAGAAACTCTCAAACTCATTAGCAGTCACTCCCCATCCCCCTCCTCCCAGCCCTGCAACCACTGATCTACTTTCTGTATCTATGGATTTGCCTATTCTGGACATTTCGTATGAACAGAATCATAGAATATGTGGTCTTTTGCGACTGGCTTCTTTCACTTAGCGTGTTTTCATGTTGTAGCATGTGTCAGTATTTTTCTCCTTTTTATGGCCAAGTGACGTTACATTGTATAAGATACACCACATTTTGTTTATACATGCATCAGTTGACAGGCTGTTTCCTTTTTTTTTTTTGGATATTATGAATAATGCTGCTATGAACATTTATGTATAAGTATTTGTGGGAACATTTGTTTTCCCTTCTCTTGGGTGATCTATCTAGGAGTGGAACTGCTGGGTTTTAAGTTTTTGAACTGCTTTTGGAAGTGGCTACACTATTTTACATTTCCAATAACAATGTATGTTCCAATTTCTCCACATCCTCACCAACATTTTCTATTGCCCATCTTTTTTATTATAGCCATCCTAGTGGGTGTGAAATGGTACCTCATTATGGTTTGACTTGCATCTCTAATGACTGATGACGTTGAGCATCTTTTCATGTGCTTATTGGCCATTTGGATATCTTTTGAACTTCTGTTCAGATCCTTTGTCCATTTTTAAATTGGGTTTGTCTTTTTTTTTTTTAACACGTTTATTGGGGTATAATTGCTTTACAATGGTGTGTTAGTTTCTGCTTTATAACAAAGTGAATCAGTTATACATATACATATGTTCCCATATGGGTTGTCTTTTTATGGTTGAGTTGTAGCGTTCTTTTTATATTCTGGATACTAGACTTTTACCAGATACGTAATTGCAAATATTTCCTCCCACTCTGTGAGTGATCTTTTAATTTTCTTGATAGTGTCTTTTGATGCACAAAAGTTTTTAATTTTGATGAAGTCCAACGTATCTGTTTTTTCTTTGGTTGCTGTGCTTTAAGTATCATATCTTAAACCACATATCTATGTAAGACACCATTGCCTAATCCAAGGTCACAAAGATTTATACCCATGTTTTCTCCTAAGAGTTTTATAGTTTTAGCTTCTTTGAATTTTGAAGGCAAAATTATACCACCTTTGAATGTGCTGCTCCAGACCACTTGCCTTAAAGAAGCCAGTTTTAAGTGGGGTCCCAGAGCAATAAAACTCTGCAGTGAATCCAGGCTGCGGTACAAGCCACCCTGCCACTTGGGCCTTTTGACACAGCATAGCACTTGAATGTTTTTGGTAAATAAAAGTACCAGACAAAGCCCCAGTAGGAAAATCATAGTCTAAATAGGTACAATTTTGGAGCAAAGCCATGCCCTCTTCTGCTATTAACTATTCTACATTTGAGAAAAAGTTTCTGGTTTGTTACTAAGCCCTGATAGGACCAGATACTTGGCTGTGAGAAATCTGGTAACTCTACAGACTGGGTGCTCTCTGACCTGCCAAGCCATGAGGTCAGGTGTGTGCAGCAGCATTGCATCCTCAGATGGTGGTGGTACACGTACACACGAGAGCAGATTGGAGCAGGTCTAAAAGGCATATGCAAGGTGTATACGCATATGGCTAGGACTTATTCAACACCTATTTCTCCTTTGACACCCACTCCTGTTGCATTGCCGCCCCTCCATCAAGCCACACCATGACCTCATGGAGAGTTTCCTAGGACCAGGTTTGGATAAAGAAAAAGCTCATACCTGGTTTACAGATAGATCTGTACAAGTGTTGACTGATTTGTGAAGATCCCTTCAGAATTCCTTCTCCCATATGTACATTTCCTCTCAAGGCTGCCCACCCCGAATCTTACTCCACTATCATTTCTTGCACAGTGGTCTTGCTTGAAACCACCCCAGCGTAGTAAGCTGTAGCTGCTTCTGTCAACAGAAAGCCCCAAGTGGACATAGATGGCACATGACAAAGGCATATTTACCAAAGTATAGCCGAGGCAAAGGCTGGAAGAGTCTCTACTCTGAATGATCTCAGGTACAAGCCTGGCCAATAAAATTTCTGTTAAGAAAACACCTTGAACCAATTAGCTTCTACATGACTCAGGCATACACCTGGGGTATTTGGTAAATCCATTACTCTCTAGTATTTGATCTTTTTTAAAAAATTGAAGTATAGGGCTTCCCTGGTGGCACAGTGGTTGAGAATCTGCCTGCCGATGCAGGGGACGCGGGTTCGTGCCCCGGTCTGGGAAGATCCCACATGCCGCGGAGCGGCTAGGCCCGTGGGCCATGGCTGCTGAGCCTGCGCGTCCGGAGCCTGTGCTCCACAATGGGAGAGGCCAACAGTGAGAGGCCCGCATACCGCAAAAAAAAAAAAAAAAAAAAAATTGAAGTATAGTTGATTTACAATGTTGTGTTAGTTTCAGGTGTATAGCAAGCAATTGATCTTTTTAATCTATATCTTTCTGGTGTATAATTATAACCACAGGCTAAATTAAGCAATTTTGGAAGCAATTCATCACTTTCACCACAGTATCCTCCTAAAAAAACTATGGTTTTCTACCAAATAGTTTTGTGATCATTGGATTTTTGAGCAATTGTTGTAAAGGATAGTTTTTTAAACATGGTAAAATTGTGACACTCATCAAAATATAAAATAATAATAGGTCAAAGATTTTATTTAACTCCTTAACAAATTAGAGGACTAATAAGATATTATAACTGGGTCAAAGGATAATACAAAGAACCACATATATAAGCAATTGGTAATAATGAACTTACAAATTGACACACAATTGTAAGAACGCAGGGAAAGAAAGAATTCAATTGTATTTCCACCTATCAAACTTTAGTTGCATGCCTATGGACAAGAATCATTTGCATTGCCATCAGTTATCTACAATTTATGAATTTACAAAAGAGCTCAAAGACAAGAAAAGGCGCAGATACTCCATAGAATTAGATGACCCAGCAGAGTGTGTTCAGATAATGTCTGCCTATTTTTCCACTGAAGACACCCAGTAATCATTTTGCTCCATTTCAATGATTTTCACGGTTTCCCCTACATTCTCTAGTTTAACCTCCTTATTTCACAGATAAAGAAAACGAGGCCCAAACAGACTCGCAGATATGGAGAACGAACTAGTGGTTACCAGTGGAGAGAGGGAAGTGGAGAGGGGCAAGATACGGGTATGGGGATTAAGAGATACAAACTACTGTGTTTAAAATAAATAAGCTTCAAGGATATATCGTACAGCACAGGGAACATAGCCAATATTCTATAATAACTATAAATGGAACGTAACCTGTAAAAATTGTGAATCACTATGTTGTAGACCTGAAACTTATTTAATATCGTAAATCAACTACGCCTCAGTGGAGTTCCCTGGTGGTCCAGTGGTTAGGACCTGGCGCTTTCACTGCCGTGGCCCAGGTTCAGTCCCTGGTTGGGGAACTAAGATCCTACAAGCTGTGCCGTGCAGCCAAAAATTAAAAAAAATTTTTTTAATTAAAAATATTATGCCTCAATAAAATATAAATAGGGGCTTCCCTGGTGGCGCAGTGGTTGAGAGTCCGCCTGCCGATGCAGGGGACGCGGGTTCATGCCCCGGTCCGGGAAGATCCCACGTGCCGCGGAGCTGCTGGGTCCCTGATATATATATATATATATATATATATATATATATATATTTATATATATATTTATATTTATATATATTTTATATATATATATATATATATATATTTTTTTTTTTTGCGGTACTTGGGCCTCTCACTGTTGTGGCCTCTCCCGTTGCAGAGCACAGGCTCCGGACGCGCAGGCTCAGCGGCCATGGCTCACGGGCCTAGCCGCTCCGCGGCACGTGGGATCTTCCCGGACCGGGGCACGAACCCACGTCCCCTGCATCGGCAGGTGGACTCTCAACCACTGCGCCACCAGGGAAGCCCAATAAATGATTTTTAAAAAGAAAAAGAAAAGGAAGACTCGATAAAAATAGCAGTCATTATAATATATTTGCCACAAAGAATGGCAATCATGTTGGAAGCACTGGCTTCTCCAGACAGTGCTGGACCTGTGCTTCTGACCTTCTCATAGCCTCCTTCTGTTACTGTGTTCATTTATTTCTACATGGACTCTAACCCCTCCCATTGACCTCTTCCTTTTCATTTCTTAATATCATCAATTAACCAGCCTCCATCTTACCCTGGGTCAGGGTGACTGTCTAGTTTGCCTGGTGACTTCACATAGCTAAGCTCAACCACTGTCATTTTATTTGCCAACTCTGGATAAAGCCAAAGCCTTATATCGTTGCTGCATTGTGTATATGAATTACTATCTACAGATAAACCTGAGGTTTATGATCAGAAAACAAGAATTGTTTTTAATCCCACAAACCAAATGTAGGTTAGCCCTCAGTATCTTTTCACACCTTGCTGGTTTCTCACTTTCTGTTTTCTCTCAAAATAGTTAAACAGAATACAAACCAGCAGGGGTTGCCCACAGTTGTTAGCAGGACTGCTATCTCTCACTGAAACTGACCTGTCAATCCTTCCCTCCCCTTTCCCTACTTTAAAGTCCTCTGCCTCCTATAATACACTGCTGGGGTCAAAGTCCTTCACAGAGTGGCCAGTATACAGTACAAACAGAGCCTTGACACATACTGCGGGCTGAAATCAAGAATGGTAGGGACATGGAATGCAAATCAAAACCACAATGAGATATCACCTCATACCTGTCAGAACAGCTATCATCAAAAAGACCATAAATAACAAATGTTGGCAAGGATGTACAATAAACTTGAAAATCTTGTACACTGTTGGTGGGAATGTAAATTGGTGCAGCCACTGCGGAAAACAGCATGGAGGTTCCTCAAAAGCTAAAAATATAACTACCAGGGACTTCCCTGGCAGTCCAGTGGTTAAGACTCCGAGCTTCCATTGCAGGGGACATGGGTTCGATCCCTGGTCAGGGAACTAAGATCCTGCATGCCGCACAGTGCGGCCTAAATAAATAAATAAATAAGAACTACCATACGATCCAGCAATTCCACTCCTGAGTATATATCCAAAAAAAATGAAAACACTAATTCGAAAAGATGCATGCACCGCAATGTTCATAGCAGCAGTATAGCCAAGATATGGAAGCAACACAAGTGTCTATAAACAGATGAATTGGTAAAGAAGATCTGGTATATATATATATATATATAGAATACTATATATATATATATATATATATATAGAATATATATAGAATACTACTCAGCCATAAAAAAGAATGAATTTCTGCCATTTGCAACAATATGAATGGATCTGGAGGACATTATGCTCAGTGAAATAAGTCAGACAGAGAAAGACAAATACTGTATGTCATCACGTATATGTGAAATCTAAAAAATAAAACAAACACATCAATATAACTAAACAGAAGCAGACTCACAGATACAGAGAACAAACTAGTGGTTTACCAGTGGGGAGAGGTGAGAGGGAGGGAGGCAACAAGGGGTAAGAGATTAAGAGATACAAACTACTATTTATAAAATACATAAACCACAAGGATATATTGTATAGCACAGGGAATATAGCCAGTATTTTATAATAACTTTAAGTAGAGTATAAGCTATAAAAAGTTCAAATCACTCTATTGTACACGTGAAACTAATATAATATTGTAAATCAACTATACTTCAATTTAAAAAAATTTTTAATGGTAAGGACATGAAGTAAAGCAAAATTGTCAGGACAGGAAATCAGATAGCAAGCCTTGTCCGTTTGCAAGTGCACAGGACAAGGTATATATAGAGAGAGCTGGGTCTGATTTCCCAGGATTTGCTGCAGTTGAGCGAGGTCCAGCTGCTGGCAGGGTTTATAAAATATGGCTACAATCACCAAAGGAAGTTAAACAGTAGCCAGGAGCCAGAACAAAGTTACCCACAGGAGAAAATATCTTGATTTATTTCCGTTTGCATTACTTGCTATAAATAGCATGGCCTTGGCCTCCTTGTACTGCCTAAGGAAAGGGATTTGTGGCCCTATTGTTCTTCCTCCTGTTTTATTGATAAAAGAAAGGGCAAAGGTGGAAGACATACTCCCAGTTGGCAAAGCTGTGAGACTAAACCAGCTGGACTGAGGAGGAGAGACTTGAGATGGGCGGGCACCAGGGTCTCCGGTACTCCGGAGAGAAACAGGTCATAGAGGAGACGTTTCTGTATAAAGACAGTGGCTAATCCATGCAACAGATACATCCTTTCAACAGATACAGACTGAAAGGAGGAGCAGAGTGAGAGATCACAACCAGTCTCTCTATATGGTTACTTGTGTATATCATTCAGTCAAGCTCTTGAAATTCATATTGGAACTGGACCCGCCATGTTTAAACTTGACAGTCCAAAGGGAGGTATTATCTTGGTCAGATCACATATTCTCAAAGCAAGCAGTCTTAAAATGCTGAGCCTAAATGTATAACTTGTAATGGGATGTCACCTGGCAGATGTGGGAAATTTATGTTTCCAAGTTAGGGGGTGTAGGTATGTACACCAATCCCAAAGGTCTAAACTCACGCTAATACACGTGTAATGAGAGCCACATATGTGGGATGTGTGTAGAGAGCCGGGGACCATGAAGGCCATGTCCAAGGCCAATTCTGAGGCTTAGTATGATGAGGTCTTGAAAAAGGTGCAGCAGTGGCTGTGGAAATGGGCAAAGGTTGTAAGAGGCATTTCCCAAGAATGGATGGTGAAAGATGCTTCTAGCTTTTGAACCTGTATGCGTGCAGCCAGGCCGTTCATCTGGTCTAAGGATCTGCTGGACGATCCCAGAGACTCCAATGCACTGAGCCACGTCCCGTGTCCACAACTCTGAGTTCAGGAACTTTGTAGACCAGGCAGCTTACCTGAGGTCGGGCAGGGTGATGATCAGCCATGCTGAGGGTATGTAAATGGTGCCCCACAGTGAAACCCCATAGTGTTTAGCCCCAGGACTGGGGAGGGTCACCTGGCCCAGCACATACCAGGTTGATACATACACACAGCAGTCTGGGCCCAGGAGGGGTCAGTTGAGCTTCCTGGAGGCTGAATGTGACCCTGGAGACTCAGATGTTCCCATCTGCACCTCACCCCACCACCAGCACACGCACATTTATGGTGAGATTGTTTAGGTTCTGAAGCTTGCACTTCTGTCCATCCCAAAGATTGCTGCTGATTGATTTGTTTTCTGACTGCTCGCTTCCTCATGGATCCCCTAGGTATGTAAAACCTGTCTGATTTACCCAAGGGGGTGACTGGGCTTGGCTTTCCTTCCCTCGGAGCCAGCTACTGACATTCATCAATACAGCTGATAAACCCGGGTGAGGAAGTGAGGCTCTAGAAACTCCTATGTGCTGTGGTCAGAACGGCCTCCTCTTCATCATAGCAGGTTCAGGCATATTTAAAACAGTTGCCTAGGGACTTCCCTGGTGGTCCAGTGGTTAGGGTTCTGCCTTCTAATGCAGGGGGCGCGGGTTCGATCCCTGGTTTGGGAATTAAGATTCCCAAAGATTCCACATGCCTCGCGGTGTGGCCAAAAATTTAAAAATAAAATATAAATAAATAAAACAGTTGCCTAACTTTACCTCTTAAGTGGCAATGGCCAAGCAGTCCTACACACAAAGAAGGAACTTGAAACAATTCATAACAGGGGTTTACAGGTACCTACCTAGTAAACTGGGCGTTTCTGAAGGCGGCTGGCCTGGAGTGAGAGACAGCAGGTTCTGGAAAGGAAAATGACCATAAGAGAGAAGTCTTGTTTAATTTACCTAAAGGGTGTCTGCATTTGACTTTTCTTCCATCAGCCCCTTCTATTGACAAATTGTGTCTGCACAGCTATCATGCAATGGAAGAGAAGGTGCATGTGTAAAGATGTTGGTTGTGGGCTTCCCTGGTGGCGCAGTGGTTGGGGGTCCGCTTGCCGATGCGGGGGACGCGGGCTCGTGCCCCGGTCCGGGAGGGTCCCGCGTGCCGCGGGGCGGCTGGGCCCGTGGGCCACGGCCGCTGGGCCTGCGCGTCCGGAGCCTGTGGCCCGCGGCGGGAGAGGCCACAGCGGTGAGAGGCCCGCGTACCACAAAAAAAAAAAAAAAAAAAAAAAAAAAAAAAAAAGATGTTGGTTGTAACACTTTGAAACAGCAAAAAATTAGAAAATATCTCAATGATCACCGTGGAGGATTGGTTGTATAAATCAAGACACATCTATACCATGAAATACTAAGTAACCATTAGAGGAAAAGGTAGAGAAAATATATTTCAAAAACATATGAAAAATAATGGTTTTCGAAACATTGGACACCAGGTGATAAAAAACAGTGATCCTTGTGGGACAAGAAACAAACAGGACTCTTTAACATGGCCTGTGTGACCAGGAACAGTCTGGCTCCTCCCTGCTCCGGGACCTCGCCTTGCCCCTCGTTCTCTCTGCTCAAGCCACACTGAACATATGTTCATCCCTCACACTCAGCAGGATCCCTCTCACCACAGGGCCTTTGAACCTGCTCTTCCCTTTACCTTGCTAATTTCTACCTTCAGATCTAGCTTCTTCAGGCCTTCTCTGAGCCTCCTGACTCCTGGGCTAGGTCCCACAAAAAACACTCTCAGAATCGCATCTTTCTGCTCCTTCTACCTCTCATTTGTCATAACATATTATATAACATAACAAATATATACAATCAAATGTATATACATACATATGACTCTTCGTTAATATCTATAGCCTTATTGGTTTGTAAATAGACAGGGTCTGTGTTCATTTTCATTCTCCATTGAATTGACACTTTAGCACAGTACATTCCATAACTATTTGTTAAATGTGCAAATCAGTGAATGCAATTCTTATTTGGGGTGATTTTTGAAATATTTAGTAGCAAATATGGCATAGGCACTTTTCATTCAGTACTGGAGTCATCTGTAAACAACCAGCATAACCATACGCATGAACACTAACCATATATCAATATTAGCCCTGACGACATCACAATACCAAAATTTCTAATGCAAACTTATGGTTTTCATTCTGAGTTATTACAGGATTTACGTGGGACCATAAATAATGAAATAATAAATTTAAATGACACAAGCAAAAATAAAATCAGATCTATTTGCTTAATTTCATTTAGAAACTGAAGCAGTTAAGATTAGTTTCAGGGACTTCCCTGGTGGCGCAGTGGTTAAGACTCTGCGCTCCGAATGCAGGGGGCCTGGGTTCGATCCCTGGTCAGGGAACTAGATCCCACATGCATGCTGCAACTAAGAGTTCGCATGCCAGAATTAAGGAGCCTGCATGCCGCAACTAAGGAGCCCAAGAGCTGCAACTAAGGAGCCCGTTTGCCACAACCAAGACCCGGCACAAGCAAATAAATAAATTAATTAAAAAAAGATTACTTTCAGCTTTATGTGATAGAACACCCAAATTAACAATGAATAGGGGCTGCCCTGGTGGTGCAGTGGTTAAGAATCCACCTGCCAATGCAGGGAACAAGGGTTCAAGCCCTTGCTGGGAAGATCCCACATGCCATGGAACAACTAAGCCTGTGCGCCACAACTACTGAGCCTGTGCTCTAGAGCCCGCGAGCCACAACTACTGAGCCCACTTGCCACAAGTACCGAAGCCCGCGTGCCTAGAGCCTGTGCTCTGCAACAAGAGAAGCCACCACAATGAGAAGCCTGCCCACCGCAACAAAAAGTAGCCCCTGCTCGCCGCAACTAGAGAAAGCCCGTGTGCAGCAGCGAAGATCCAACGCAGCCAAAAATAAATAAATAAAATAAATAAATTTTTTAAAAAACCAAAAAACAATGAATAAGCCTTGCATGCAACACACACACAAATGCAGTCTGGAACTGGTATGGAGCGTCTATGATATCATCAGGAATGCAAGCTCTTTAAGCTTTCCACTCCTCTATCCCTTGGACTCTTGGCTTCAAGATCTAAGATAGCTGTTAGAGTTCCAGCCATCACATTTACATTCTAGGCAGCAGGATGGAGAATTGGAAGAAAAAGAAAAAAGAGGAAAAGAAGACATGCAAAAACCTTTTAAAGCAGTAGTCCTGTGACTACACCTAGCTGCCAGGGAGAGTAGGAGAAGGGAGCCTTTGATGAGTGAAAATTATAGATTGTATGACTTTTTAAAAATATTCAATGCTTTATTTTTTTTATTGGACTATAGTTGATTTACAATGTTGTGTTACCTTCTGCTGTTCAGCAAAGTGAATCAGTTATACATACACAAATATCCACTCTTTTTTAAAATTCTATTCCCATACAGGTCATTACATTGTATTGAGCAGAGTTCCCTGTGCTATACAGTAGGTCCTTTTTAGTTATCTATTTTATACATATCAGTATGTATATGTCAATACCAATTTCCCACTTTATCCCTCCCCCCACCACTGACTGTATGACTTTGGAAGATGAACTCATCTGGGGTAGGTGACTAAGAGTCTCTACTTCAGCAATGTTCACATTTTACATATTTCTAAAAGGTGGGGGGTAACTGAAGTTCTCAGGAACTTAAGTTGATTACCAGGGGTGGGTGGGTGGAAAAGGGTAAAAAGAGAAGATAATGGGAATGGGAAGTGCAGGTGAGGATAGGGCTACAGTTCTCTGAAAATGCCTTTTTTTTTTTAATTTTTGGCTGCATTGGGTCTTCCTTGCTGCACGCGGGCTTTTCTCTAGTTGCCGAGAGCGGGGGCTACTCTTCGGTGCGATGCGCGGGTTTCTCATTGCGGTGGCTTCTCCTGTTGCGGAGCACGGGATCTAGGCGCACAGGCTTCGGTAGTTGTGTCACTCGGGCTCAGTATTTGTGGCTCACGGGCTCTAGAGCACAGGCTCAGTAGTTGTGGTGCACAGGTTTAGCTGCTCCGTGGCATGTGGGATCTTCCCCAACCAGGGCTCGAACCTGTGTCCCCTGCGTTGGCAGGTGGATTTTTAACCACTGCGCCACCAGGGAAGTCCACACATGGACTTTAATTTCAAAAAGATTAAGGACTGCAGTTGATTAAAACATATTGAACATATAAAAAATATATGAGTTCAGAATAATTTTTTAGAAAAGAAATAGTCCTAGAGATTGTTGGGACATCAACTTACTCCTCGGAACATCAATAATTATAGGGGAAAGAACTAAGCATTCATCCTACCTTTCTGATATAAACTGAATTTCAGTGTAACCAAATATCACTGTGGACAAGGGAAAGTTTTTCACTGCAGAAGAATTCTAGCTAGGGCTAGGACTAAGGTAAGGCAAGGGAGATGCCTAGCGTATAAAATTCACGGAGGCTCTCAGCCCTGATTCTAGTTAACGGAGGCAGGAGTGTCGAAAGTCGAAAATTGTTTCAACTATTAGTGAAATAACTGATTAAGGCAGTGATCATTAGTGCTTCAGAAACCACTAGGAGAAAGGCTGGTAGGAAATGTATAAAAATCAGACTGTCAGGGACTTCCCTGGTGGTGCAGTGGTTAACAATCCACCTGCCAATGCAGGGGACGCGGGTTCAAGCCCTGGTCCGGGAAGATCCCACATGCCACAGAGCAACTAAGCCCGTGTGCCACAACTACTGAGCCTGTGCTCTAGAGCCCGTGAGCCACAACTACTGAGCCCAGGTGCTGCAACTACTGAAGCCCACATGCCTAGAGCCCGTGCTCTGCAACAAGAGACGCCACTACAATGAGAAACCCGTGCACCGCAATGAAGAGTAGCCCCCCGTTCGCCCCAACTAGAGAAAAGCCTGCGCACAGCAATGAAGACCCAACGCAGCAAAAAAAAAATCAGACTGTCACTATCTGAACCCAAGGATCAATCTAAATGTCACCAAAAATGAGACAGAAAGTATAACATGCCTCCAGACAGTGATGCAAAAAGTACACAGCACCACCTAGGAAAGATTCTCAGGGAAAAGTTTTTTTGAATCATAATATAATCAAGCCTTTAAAGCTGATCTCCAGTCCACAGGAAATATTGAGCATAAAGGATGTAGTCCACAAGGAAGCAATATACCAGATCTCAAAGGAGGGATCTTATATTGGACTCTAATTTCATCAACCAGTCAATGAAAGAAAAAATAAAAGGGTAGGGGACTGCTCTAGATTAAGAGGAACATAGGACTTAAAAGACTTATAAGAAACACAAGAGACATAACCAAATAAAAGAGATCTTGTTTGATCCTGATTCTAAACAGAAATTACAGAAAGAGTATTTTTATACAATAGAGGAAATTTGAGTATGGCTTGGTAATTGAATGATATTAAGGAATTATTTTGAATTGTGTTAGATGTGATAATGGCATTGTGGTTATGCAAGAAAGTATTTGGATATTCCTTTTGGGGTGCATACTGAAGTGTTTAGAAGTGAATGGTATGATGTCTGGGACTTGCTTTAAAATATTCCAGCAACAAAAACATAAGAAGGGGACAGGGGAGATGAAATAAGTCTATGATGAAATGAGGCTAGGGGATAGACACATAGGATTCGTTATACTTTCAAATAAATTCCACCTTATAGTATGTATCCTAGAGAAGCTCTGGTAACAGTGCACATGTCCAAGGGTGGTTCTGCAGCTGTGTTTGTAAAATGAAAATTGGAAATGAGTCTGTCAATAAGAGAAAAACAGTGATAAAGTGATAAGGGACTGTCCTTTCAGCAGTCCGTTCCTGCTCCTCCTGTTTAATAAAATCCTGATTTTACTTATCCCCCACATAAATGTTTTATGGATGCATTGTGATGAATCCAAGGCATAAGATGGAATCTCTTTTGCCAGTAATTGATCCAGTGGTGGGCAGGCTACCAACTTCACCGAGGAGAACTAAGGGGAGATTTTGGTGAGAGACTTCTGAGAAAGATTCACTGTACTTCATTGATTCTAAGACACACACTCTTTCTTTTGTTTCTGAAATTATCAGGCTTCTCACAATCTCTGTCAGATGGCTGCTATGGTGTGATTGTCGTTCCCCGTGTGTGTGCAAACGATCTGAAAACCTACCATTCGTGACTTCTGGTAAGATCCAGAAAGTGCCAGAACTGAAACCTGCAGAATGGGCCTTCTTGAGACAACAGTGGTGATTCTGTGAGGAGACTACTGTCCTGCCAGTGTTCCTGAGGGCACAGAGGGTGATGAACACAGACAGGGAAGGCACTGAATTGAAAAGTAATTTAGAGTGGAACTCTGGCGGGAAGACGTTCTGAAAATACCTTAAACAATTTAGTTCATTTCTATTTTCTTGTTTTGTATACTCAGGAGTAATATATAATTTTAAAAATTTTATGTCTAGGTCTCAAAGAGCTATTTATTTAAACATAAATTCTAAGGGATAAGAAAGCATTAAGTCAGTTTAATTGTCAGCACTCTTTATTTTTAGTAGTAAATTGATAGGATCTTGGGTTTGATGAAATGTGGTACCTATTTGTTAGAGAATAAGGCTGGAAAAGGAAAATTCTTTTCCCCCTTCCTCCACTTCCTTTGGATACCGCGACAGGCAAGCATATGATGCTCAGAGCTATGGCCATTATCTTGGGACCACAAGAGGAAGATAGAACCCCAGGGATGCCCAACTGCATCTTGACACTGCTGAGTCACTGATTTAGCAATGGAACAGTCTACCTGCAGATTTCTCATCAGTGAGATATTTAATGCCTTTATTATTTATGAGACTTTTCTTTTTTGGCTACACTGCGAGGCATGTGGGATCTTAGTTCCCCGACCGGGACTGAACCCAAGCCCCGTGCGTTGGAAGTGCAGAGTGTTAACCACTGAACTGCCAGGGAAGTCCCTATGAGACTTCTATGTAAGGATCATGCTACAAAAGTATACCTAAGTGATCATCATTTAGTGGAATACTATAAACTATATATGTTGTTTAATATATATAATACATTTATAATGTTTATATAAATATATTATATATTTTAAATGAATATTATATATTATGAATATATATTTCAATCTCAAAAATGTAGCATTGAGTTGAAAAAGCAAGTTTCAGGGAATTCCCAGGCAGTCCAGGGGTTAGGACTAGGCTCTTTCACTGCCGTGGCCCGGGTTCAATCCCTGGTTGGGGAACTAAGATCCCACAAGCCCCATGGTGTGGCAAAAAAAAAAAAAATTTAATTTAAAAATTATTTTAAAATATTTTATTTTATTTTAAAAATATTTATTTATTTACTTACTTATTTGGCTGTGCCAGGTCTTAGCTGCAGCACGCGGGATCTTTGTTGCCATGTGCAGGATCTTTTAGTTGCAGTATGCAGGCTCTTAGTTGCGGCATACGGGATATAGTTCCCTGACCAGGGATCAAACCCAGGCCCCCTGCATTGGGAGTGCAGAGTCTTAACCACTGCACCACCAGGGAAGTCCCTTTTTAATTTTTTTAAATAAAAGAAATTAAAAAGCAAGTTTCAGAATGATACTGTCAGTGTGATATTTAAAGTTGAATGAATAATAATAAATGTTGTTTATGGGTATATCATGTTTTAAACATGGACTACAAGGACACATAGCATCTTCAAAGAAGTGGCTACCTCTGGGAAGAGAGTAAGGGAAATGCAATCAGGAAGGGAATATAAATTGGACTCATCTGTACCAGTAACGGTTTTCAAAAGAAAGATCTGAAGCAAACGTGGTGAACGTTGACATTTGTCAAATCTGAGTGGTAAATAAACTTGTCATAATATATCTGTACTTTTCTGTGTTCTGAAATATCTCATCATGATGATGATAAAATTTTAACTACTCAATTTTCCCATTATTTATAGTTGAATAATCTTTCTGAATTCAGGTTTTAGAGAGTAATAAAAATATGTTTAACATACATTTTTTTTTCTTCACTTGTAAATTGGAAATGTCCTCAAGGAGAAGGCACCAATGAGTCATTAAAAAAAACAAAAAAACAAAAAACAGGACCGGTGGTCCAGTGGTTAAGACTCCGCGCTTCCACGGCAGGGGGCACCGGTTTGATCCCTGGTGGGGAAAGATCCTGCATGCCACAAGGTATGGCCAAAAAAAAAACCCCGAAAAACCCCACTCTACCTTGCTGGTTTGACACAGAATTAGATATTGGTAATGTCTGCACAACTTTGTGAATATACTAAAAACCATGGAATTATATACTTTAAAATGGTGAATTGCATGGTATGTGCTTATATCTCAATTTTTTAAATTAGTCATTGTCCAATAACAATAACTTATTATTTTTCACCATTCTGGGGGTTGACTGAGCAGTTTTTCTTTTCTTTTTTTTTTTTTTTTTTTGGCTGCATTGGGTCTTCATTGCTGCATGCGGGCTTTCTCTAGTTCTGGCCAGTGGGGGCTACTTCTCATTATGGTGGCTTCTCTTGTTGTGGAGCACAGGTTCTAGGTGCACAGGCTTCAGTAGCTGCAGCACGTGGGCTCAGTAGTTGTGGTGCACGGGCTTAGTTGCTCTGCAGCACGTGGGATCCTCCCGGACCACGGATCGAACCTGTGTCCCCTGCACTGGCAGGTGGACTCCCAACCACTGCACCACCAGGGAAGCCCCTGAGCAGTTTTTCTGCTTAATATGATGTTAGCTAGGATCACTCATGTGACTGCATTGAGCTGGCAGCTGGATTGGGCTAGAAGGTTCAAGAAGGCTTCATTCTTATGTCTGGAACCTTGGTGCTTGTTGTCACTTGGGACATCTTGGCTCCCCTTCTCATGGTCTCGCTCCAGCAGGACAGTCTTATAGCCTTACAGCATGGTAGCTGAGTACAAGGGAGGAAAAGTGGACACTGCCATGCCTTTCAAGGGCTAGAACCAAAACTGGCTCAGCATCACTTCTGCATTCTGTTGGTTGGAGCAAGTCACAACTCATATTCAAAGGGAGGGGAAGAGCAGCAATGTTCATATTGGGATGGGAGGGACTGGTGACAACCATTCTTGGAGACAGTCTTCCACAAGTGGCAAGGACCACATCGGGTTTGAGGCACTGTGGGTACACAGTGGTACCATCACTAGCTGGTACCATCACTAGCTGGATGCAAACTGACTCGCCATGGCTGGTGACCAAGCAGAGTCCCACTGAGATTTTTTACCTCCCACTTTTTTTTGTTTAATAAATTTTTATTTATTTATCTATTTATTTTTGGCTGTGTTGGGTCTTCGTTGCTGCGTGCGGGCTTCCTCTAGTTGCGGCGAGAGGGGACTATTCTTTGGTGCGGTGCATGGGCTTCTCATTGCAGTGGCTTCTCTTGTTGCAGAGCAAGGGCTCTAGGCCTGCAGGCTTCAGTAGTTGTGGTGCACGGGCTTAGTTGCTCCGCGGTATGCGGGATCTTCCCGGACCAGGGCTCGAACCCGTGTCCCCTGCATTGGCAGGCGGATTCTTAATCAATGCACCACTGGGGAAGTTCCACACCTCCCACGTCTGAATTAACTCTTCTTCCTCCCTGCAAACGAGGGAGAGCTGCCAATATGGAAAGGTGAGAGAAGAGACCCAAGACATTTTCCACATAGGCGAATTCTAGAACCTTTAAAGCTGAATGTAACAGTTAAGATAATAGTTGTTTACTAGTCTTGTTACTTGGGAAAGTGGGTTAACACCTCGTTTTCCATATCTGTGAAATGGATAAGGTCCAAGAGGTGGGACCACATGTGAGAAGGTGAAAAATGGCTCTGCTGACAAGCCTGGAGACTTAAGAGAAAAACAATTCTTCTAGCAGAACACTCCCAGCGGGACATACACTACACTCACAGAATATGAACATGTTCAGAGAAGGTTACACCATAATTGTGTTTGGGACAAGACAGAAATGAAGCCCTCCATAAGCACAAAAATGAGGGAACACCTCCTTCTTCTAACATGACTGATGCAGCTCCCTGACCAATGACAACTCTCTAGCCTTGCTTTAATCCTCCTGCCTCCTAGATAAAAACTACTAGATAAAAACTAAGACACTCAATCACTGAATTGTCTGTTTCCTGACTGCCTCCAATCCAAAACTGCCAACCCCTCAACTTCCCTAATCCCTCTTTAAAATCATCCAGCAAAAGCCCAAATTCTCTCAATTTCCTTTTAATTCCTTTTTTATTGAGAGGCTCCTTACAGTGGCTAGATCAGTAAACACTGCAGGTGTCTTTTTATGTGGGCTCTAACATACTCATCAAAAGACATACTAGGGCTTCCCTGGTGGCGCAGTGGTTGAGAGTCCGTCTGCCGATGCAGGGGACACGGGTTCGTGCCCCAGTCCGGGAAGATCCCACATGCCGTGGAACAGCTGGGCCCGTGAGCCATGGCCGCGGAGCCTGCGCGTCCGGAGCCTGTGCTCCGCAACGGGAGAGGCCACAGCAGTGAGAGGCCCGCGTACTGCAAAGAAAAAAAAAAAGACATACTAGAATATTCATATTGGGCTTATTCAATATAGACAAAATACCCAAATACTCAACAAAAAAATGAATACACAAATTATGGTACATTCTCATAATGGAACATTACATAACAATGAGAAACTAATTGCACTCAATGACATGGATGAATCGTGTAAGGTTGAGCAAAAGAAGCTAGACTCTAAAGAAAATATATTGTGATCCACTTTTATTGAGTTTAAAACTCAATCCAATGGTGTTAGCCATCGGTTAGTAACTACCCTTGTGCAGGGATGGGAGGAGACATGAAGGGGGCTCCTGCATGCGGTTAATGTGTTGTCCTTCCTCTGGGTGCTAGTTATGTAGATATGTTTAGTTGATGAAAATTCAAAAAACTGTGCTTATGCTTTGTGCATTTTCTGTGTATATGTTAATATGAATTTTTTAGAAGGTTTTTTTAAAACATGAGCAACCATGTCAAAGGGACATAGGAGCAAACCTGAAAAGGTTTCCAATTAGCAAAGCTGAAACAATTTGAGCAACGAAATAATGTAGTATTGGATTATAACCACAATATAAAATAAATGTCCATGTAAAGAAGATGTGGTGTATATATGCGATGGAATAATATTCAGCCATAAAAAGAATGAAATAATGCCATTTGCAGCAACATGGATGGACCTAGAGATTGTCATACTAAGTGAAGTGAGTCAGAGAGAGAAAGACAAATATCATATATCACTATATGTGAAATCTAAAATATGATATAAATGAAGTTATTTACAAAACAGAAACATACAGACATAGAAAACAAAGTTATGGTTACCAAAGGGGATAGCAGAGGAGGGATAAATTAGGAGTTTGGGATTAGCAGATACAAACTACTATGTATAAAATAGACAAACAGCAAGGCCCTACTCTATAGCACAGGGAACTATATTCAACATCATGTAATAAACCATAATGGAAAAGAATATGAAAAAGAATAAATATATGGATAACTGATTCACTTTTCTGTACACCAGAAACTAACACATTGTAAATCAACTATACTTCAATTTTAAAAAAACATACATGAGTCCATACCGACATAAATATATAATTGAATAAGTAACTAAATGGAGAAGAGACGAATCTCCCTTAGAGAATATAATTTATGCACAGACTCCCCATGGCAGGAGGCAGAGCTTAACACTCCCCACCATTCGACTGTGAGCTACATTTAATGATTCCAAAGGGTAGTGTGTAGAGGTGACTTAAGAGCGGAGAAGCCTGGCAAATACTACCTGAGCCAGGTGATCAAGGTCAACATCATCAGTAAGTCATTCTGTTAGCTCGTACTCTTGATTTGATGTGATGAGAATGGCAGGTCACCTCTGTGGTCTTTCTCCTAAAAACCTGTAACCCTAGTCTAACCATGAAAAACACTGGATACACCCAAATCCAGGTCCATTCTTCAAAAATCTTGACCAGGGCTTCCCTGGTGGCGCAGTGGTTGAGAGTCCGCCTGCCGATGCAGGGGACACGGGTTCGTGCCCCAGTCCGGGAAGATCCCACACGCGGCGGAGCGGCTGGGCCCGTGAGCCATGGCCGCTGAGCCTGCGCGTCCGGAGCCTGTGCTCCGCAACGGGAGAGGCCACAGCAGTGAGAGGCTCGCGTACCGCAAAAAAAAAAAAAAAAAAAAAATCTTGACCAGTATTCTTCAAAGCTGTTAAAGTCACCAGGAACAAGGAAAATCTGAGAAGTGATTACAGACGAGAATAGCCTAAGGAGGGAATTCCCTAGCGGTCCAGTGGTTAGGACTTGGATGCTGGCCCAGGTTCGATCCCTGGTCGGAGAACTAAGATTCTGCGATTCTGCAAGCGGCGCAGCAGAGCGGGGAAAAAAAAAAAAAAAGCCTAAGGAGACATGAATAATTTAATGTGGTATCTTGGACAAGATCCTGGAACAGAAAATCGACATTGACTAAAAAAAGATTTTTTCATTTTTCTAAATGTTGAATTTAGTTAATAGTAATGTACCAACCAAAGTTGTTTCTTAGATGTGACGGATGTACCACAGTAATGTAATAATTATTCAAGAGGATCACAACAGGGGGAACTAGGTGAAGAGTATACAAGAGCTCCATGTATCATTTTGCAATTTTCTTGTAAATCTAAAACCTCTAAAATAAAATGTTTCGTTTTGTTTCCAAACGGGGAATCGCAACTGTGCCTTCTCACAGAGCTGAGAGAAATCATTAAAAGTGTACAAGCCAAGTGCAAGGCTCAATGCTTACCATATAGATGTCAGGTGCAGTTACCGTGGTTTTATGTAAAATGAGGGACAAGAGCTCGGATACTCGAGAATTCTAACCAGGATAAGCACACAGCAGCGGCGCGCAGCTCCCAACCGGCACACCCAACACACGCGCAGACGCGCGGGTGAGCGCACGTCCGGCCGGGCGCGCGCGCTCACGCCGCAGGGGGCGGGCCGCCGGGGACGCCAGCGTGGGGCGGGGCCAGCCGCAGTTCCCACGCCGGCCGCGGCCCCCGGAAGTAGTGTGTCAGGGGACGCGGCGGGGCGGAAGCCGTGCTTGGCTGGAGGTAGTGCCACCGCCCGGGGCGGAGACGCTGCTGCTGTTGCTAGACGACGCAAACTAGTCTTCGTCACTTCCTCAGCCCGCCGTCTGCCCACTCCCCAGGCCGGAACCCAGGGGCCCGGAGCCGGAGTGGGCGCAGGGTCGTCCTCCGAGGTCCAGGATAGCGGTAAGCCGGGCAGCTGGAGTGGAGGCCACGCCACCTGCGGGGAAGGACCCGAGCCGAGGCGGGAAGATGGCCGCAGACAAGCCTGCAGGTGAGGCGCCCGCGCCTCGCGCGCTGGGGCGGCGGGACCCGCGGGGGCGGGCAGACCCTATGCTGCGGTGGCGGGGCCCCGGGTGGGGACGAGGGATGGGGACTCCGGGGCGACTCTAATTGGGGCGTGCATTTCTCTCCCCCATCCCCTCCCTTGGCCGTCGCTACTGTGAGTCTTTGGGCCCAAGGTCCGATAGTTTCTTACCAAGTGCAGTATGAAGCCGCTTCTGGCCGCCTTTGCCCGGCTCTCCGGAATATCTCAGATTTAAAAAGCTTAAATCTAGGTGGCCGCTTCACAGACTTTTCGAATTCCCACTGAGGAAGGCAGAGCAAGGAAAGTTCACCCCGGAGATAAGGCTACCTTGATGCCCCCGGCTCGGGCTAGGACTCATCTGGGTGGTTTCCGCCACATCAGCCTGCCTATGGTCAGCGACGTCTTGTGTAATTAGCTTTGTAAAAACAACTTATTGAAATAGGCATGACATTATCGTGTCTCACTTCGAGCTGTGCTCTCTATAATATCTTGCGTTTAGAACCTCTTTTCCCCTTAAGTTTAATCTCGACGATTTTCTTTATGGATTACTGCTCCATTCCTAGAATCTTCTCCATTGAGGAATATAAAATTCTTTCCTGCCTACTCTGGGACGGTCTGGCGTATATTTCCTGTAAGAAAATAATGTTCTCTGTGGCATCCATCCAGGTTTTGTTGGAAGGAACTTAAATGACAGGACTTAGAAGTGGTCAACAGTTAGACTTTTTACAGTAAAATTAATTTTTTTAAAAAAGGAAAAGAGGGCTTCCCTGGTGGCGCAGTGGTTGAGAATGCGCCTGCCGATGCAGGGGACACGGGTTCGTACCCCGGTCCGGGAAGATCCCACGTGCCGCGGAGCGGCTGGGCCCGTGAGCCTTGGCCGCTGAGCCTGCGCGTCCGGAGCCTGTGCTCCGCAACGGGAGAGGCCACAACAGTGAGAGGCCCGCGTACCGCAAAAAAAAAAAAAAAAAAAAGGAAAAAATCTCAATGTGCTGTAATTTTTTTATTAGGTCCTGATCTCAATAACTGACGAACTTGATTTGAAATTAAAGTGAGCCAAGCCTAATATAGGTACAGATGAATGAAATTGTCAGAGCATCTCTTCAGTAATCTACTAAGAAGAAAAACAAGAGAAAAGGTTTAGAGAGTGAGGCTAAACCTTTAGAGGGCGCTAGAGAATTTTAGGTAGGCTGGTCAGGGAAAGCCTCTGGTGAGGTGATATTTGAGTAGACACCCCAACGAAATGAAGGGGTGAGCCATATGGAATGAGGAGGGGTGGGTGGGAGAAAGTTCCAGGCAGGGAATAAGCATGGCCTATGCAAGGCTGGACCAAGAGGACCAACATATTCCATCTTAGTTTAGGACATTGTCTCTCCCCCAGGTTTACCATTTCTATTCACCCATACCATTGCACTTGCCTGGAATGACCTTTTTAGGCCTAAAACCTATGTTGTTTTCAAGTCCTGTTTCAGTCATAAAGCATTCTTCTACTTATTCATTCATTCGTTCATAAAAATTGAGTGCCAGGCACTGCCTTGGATATTAAAGAAATGGATATGACACACTCCCTGCTTTTGAAGACCTGCTATTCAGTCTGTTAGAGTCAGCCCTATTATAGTGGCACTCCCATTTGGGAAGAGCTATGTAATATATGTAGTAGAAGAATAAGGTCCAGAGTGATTTGGGGCCTTTCTTTGATTGGTTTAAGCTTATAGGCCACAGTGTAGGAAACTTCCTACCTAGATAATAAGGTTGAATTTGTATTAAGTAGATGAGTGTTTAGTGTGGCCCCATGAATCTCTCCGCTCCTCCTCTCCATCCCCATTTCAAGTGCTGTTGTTCTGGCCTTTATCTCTCTCTTTTTTAAAAAAAAATTGGAGTATAGTTACTTTACAATGTTGTGTTAGTTTCTGCTGTACAGCAAAGTGAATCAGCTATACGTATACATCTGGCCTTTATCTCTTGATGTGGTCTGTTTCACATTGAGCATCCTTCTGAATGGTTTTGTCTCTTCCTATCCAGTCCATTCTCACTGCTGCGTTTTCACTTTATTTCTAAAACACTATTTAGATCATACCATTCCTTGCCTATAAACTTTCTAAGACTGTGCCATTTTTTGTGCATCAGATCCTCACTCCTTAATGTCATTTGTGAGGCTCTTCACAATCTTTTTCCATCTGATAATTCTATATCATCACATCTAGCTCTTCACACCAGAAATGATTCTTAGAAAGTATCATGTTCTTTTGAGTTTCTGAGCGGTAATGCCCTTCTTTCTCTTCTCTATCTGGTGAACATGCTTCTCATTCAAAATCTAGTTTATATGCTGCTTCAACTCTGAGCTCCTGAGCCCAAGACCCTTTTCATGGAGATTGTTCTTCATTAGGTAAGAAAGAGGCCCATGAAAGGATTTAAGAAGGTAAGTGACCTGATCACACTGACTGTGGTAGAGAATGGATTTTTTTTTTTTTTTTTTGGCCTCACCTCTCGACCTTTAGATCTTAGTTCCCTGATCAGGGATCAAACCTGTGCCCCCTGCAGTGGAAGCGTGGAGTCTTAACCATTGGACCACCAGGGAAGTCCAAGGATGGATTTAAATGAAACAAGACTGGAAGCTCAGAAACTAGCTGAGACCAGCTAATGTTGTGATATTAATTTATTCATTAAATATTCACCAATAGCCTGCTCTGCCAGACACTGCGAAGTCTCTGTCCATGAGGAGCTTGTAATGTAGTAAGAAAGGCAGATAAACATGTAAACAAAGTAAGAAATAATTCGGATTTCAAGCTGTGATAAATATTGTGAAGAAAAGAAAAAATGAGTAAAAGGATAGAGGATAACTGAGAGCAGGGACCCTACTTTGAGTGGATTGGTTAGAGAAGGAAGGGCTCTCTTAGAGGTGACATTTGAACAATGTCCTTGCTCCTTGGGAAAGGTTCTGAGTTAAGCCTCAGTTTCTTCATTTGTAAAACGGGGGTCCTAATAATCTTCTAATTTATTCCTAATAGCTTTCTAATTTATTTACCTCCCCAGGTTACAGCTTGTGAGGATCAGCTGAGGTGAGGTGTATGTTTTAGCCCACACTCTCTGGGAAGCAGAACCCGATTAAGGTGTTCACTTTTTGGAAGGTGCAAGCCCAGGATAGTGAAGGTGAGGGAGAGAAGGAAGGAAGGCAAAGGAAGATGAACTACATTACAGCCCTAGCTACTGTTCCATCGTGACCTGTGAAGAGATGTAGCAGGTCATTTGCATATGGGACTTTTCTGTAAGGCTTTTGAGGAGAAATTACACTTCAGAATAGTCCATATGAGAGAGAAAGAAGGGATGATTTATTTGTCCAGCTTTCTCCCATTTCCTGTTTCCAGCTGGTCAAGACTCACCTCCTGGAGAATTAATTTACCTGTGCTTCTAGGTTACGTGGCTTCTTAGTGATTGATCAGCCAGCAGTTCTCACACCCTGATTTGTATTTCAACCAAATCATGAAGGGAGGGGGTTCCCATCCACCCAGATCCCATCCTCCCTTTATGATTCAAAGATAAACATTGAAGGGGCAGTTGAAAGTCCTAAGGTTCATGTCCCTATGTAACATAAAAGCGGTGTGAAACACCAGCAATATTTTAGGGTGATTTATTTGACTTTACTTTTGATAGTTATTTGAAAGGAGAAAGTGGCTGGAGTTAGGATGCAAAATCCTAGATTTGAATTTATCTGAGAATTTGGACTATGAGGATGGCAGTAGTAGGCTTAATAGGAAAAGGTTGATGACATTATGAATATGGGAAAGACAGGACCAGATGAGTAATATGAAATCAGGAGAAGAGTACTTGAAGATGGCTTTGAAATTTTGAGCCAGGATGACTGTAAAAATGGTAGGAAGGGGCTTCCCTGGTGGCGCAGTGGTTGAGAGTCCGCCTGCCGATGCAGGGGACACGGGTTCGTGCCCCGGTCTGGGAAGATCCCGCATGCCGCGGAGCGGCTGGGCCCGTGAGCCATGGCCACTGAGCCTGCGCGTCCGGAGCCTGTGCTCCGCAACGGGAGGGGCCACAACAGTGAGCGGCCAGCGTACCGCAAAAAAAAAAAAAATGTTTTAAGGTTGTAGTTAAAATGGAATATATTAAATTATTTAAGGTAGTTATAATTTTGTTTGAAGGTGTAAGTGAAATCAAACATTCATCACGGCCCTTTAAAATGAAAACTCCAGGGCTTCCCTGGTGGCGCAGTGGTTGAGAGTCCGCCTGCCGATGCAGGGGACGCGGGTTCGTGCCCTGGTCCGGGAGGATCCCACATGCCGCGGAGAGGCTGGGCCCGTGAGCCATGGCCGCTGGGCCTGCACGTCCGGAGCCTGTGCTCCACAACGGGAGAGGCCACAGCAGTGAAGAGGCCCGCGTACCGCAAAAAAAAAAAAAAAAAAAAAAAAAAAAAATGAAAACTCCAAACAGAGTAAGATGTCGACGTTAAATGTAAAAGTTTGAGGAAAATCTAGTCATTCTGAACTTGTAAATTAATGACTGTTAATATTTGAAAACTAGAGTAAATCTCTTCTCCATGCATAAAAACTACTATTTTTTTAAACTAGTATTTATGAAAATAAAAACAGTCATCAGCACTGGTAGCGTTCTGCTTTGCCTGTCTTTCCCAAAGTGTGCTGATATTCTTGAAGCTTGGTATTCTGTTCTTTGTTTCTGCACTGCTGGACAGGGTGCTCAAGTCTATAGCATTGCTGGTCACATGTTAGTCCTCTGAGCTGTGGAGAAATCAGCCATTGTATGTAGGGCTTTGCTAAGGCAGGTGTACTTGGTCATGTGATAGAAAACCACACGTGAGGTATGTGAACATTAGCTGGATGGTGGCTTTAGTAAACCTGAATTCTTTTTCTTTGAAATGGCATCCTCATTTAAACTTTTCCTTCACAAAGGCATCAACACTATTTTGCGAGAGTAGCAGTAGATTTACTTAGGCCTGCATTTCTTTTACTTTGGGGAAATTTTTCTTTTCTTGAACATCATTGGAGCTGTATTTTGAAAAGTGTAGCTTGTGTGGAAGATCCTCCGATCAGATTTTTTTTTAATAAATTTATTTGTTTTATTTATTTATTTTTGGCTGTGTTGGGTCTTCCTTGCTGTGTGTTGCTTTCTCTAGTTGCAGCGAGAGGGGGCTACTCTTCATTGTGGTGTGTGGGCTTCTCATTGCGGTGGCTTCTCTTGTTGTGGAGCATGGGCTGTAGGCACGTGGGCTTCAGTAGTTGTGGCTCACAGGCTCAGTAGTCGTGGCTCACGGGCTCAATAGTCATGGCTCACAGGCTCAGTAGTCGTGACTCACAGGCTCAGTAGTCGTGGCTCACAGGCTCTAGAGCGCAGGCTCAGTAGTTGTGACGCACGGGCCTAGTTGCTCCCCGGCACGTGAGATCTTCCCGGACCAGGGCTCAAAACCATGTTCCCCACATTGGTAGGCGGATTCTTAACCACTGTGCCACCAGGGAAGCCCCTCCAATCAGATTTTTTTCTTTTTTTTCTTTTTTTTTTTTTGCTGTACGCGGGCCTCTCACTGTTGTGGCCTCTCCCGTTACGGAGCACAGGCTCCGGACGCGCAGGCTGAGCGGCCATGGCTCACGGGCCTAGCAGCTCCACGGTATGTGGGATCTTCCCGGACCGGGGCACGAACCCGTGTGCCCTATATCGGCAGGCGGACTCTCAACCACTACGCCACCAGGGAAGCCCCTCCAATCAGATTTGAATTGTTAACATTCTGTGTTGGAATGTGTCTGGGCTTTCCGTTAACTGACTTTTTCCAGTTTTGGAAAAGCAGTGTGTTTCTTTTCTACTTAGTTTAAACCTAATTGGTTAGAAATGAAGCCCGTTGGCTTAAAAAGCATCAAAGTCTGTGCGCCGAAGAGCTCTGTTCGCCTAGATGGTCAGCCCTGTTCATTAGGCCAGAGTAGAAGGAAGGTCAGGCTTATGGATGAACGGTCATATACTCTTTCAATTGGCAATAGAGACTATTTTGGGACAAATAAAGACACGTTGTGGAATTACGTGCAGCCTCTTTCTGGTAAGAAGTCAGTAGTTACCAAGAAATTGAATGTTTTAAAGACTGATTGTCAAAATAATACCTGTTCCTTGCAGAAAACTTGAAAAGTGCAGAAAGAGAAGGAAAATAGGAATAGTAATCCTATTGGAGTGGGGTTTTTTTCCCCTAGTTTTATCTTGAAGTAAAAGAATGTAGGTAAAATAATAGCTGGTTAACATGTAAAAGGCTGTTTACTGAGCTCAGTTCTCTAAAATGTCTATTTCAGAGACTCTTGTCATCCTTAGAGTCTAGCTTATTAAAGTTGGCTTCTTTCCTTATTTGGAAGATTTTAGGAGACTTTTACAGTTCCTAGAGAATAATGATAGCAGTGGCCACATAAGCCAATCTGCTTCTGGTGGGAAGTAGAAGCTTAAACTCTTCAGTGCCTTGGTGAATTGTTGGGTGTTTCCCTCTGCCTTGTATTTATAATCACAATTTATAAATGACAGTTGGGCCAAGAAGTCCCATTAAAGAATGTCATCTAATTTAGAGAGGCTATATTTTAGAAGAAGCTATGGAGATAACTTGATGGCAAACTAAGAATTTTGGACATTTGGTTTAAATTTAGTGTACTTCTTTATGAGGGGAGATAAAGTTTTTAAACACTTTAGGTTTCCTAAAAAATTTCAAAGTATTTACGTTCATTGTTAAAATTTTACGGTGAATATACCTAGAGTTGAGGTTCTGTCTCAATCTAAACTCATACCTGGCTTTCTGGGGTCCTGAAATCCTGTGTCCCCATTTTTACACATTTTAAAGAAAATGGTCCTTACTGTTATTGTGCACCTGAAAGTTTTGCAAAGCAGGTGTATTGTGTAAACAGTTGCGTTAACAGTAACTCACTGTTACTGGCTTTCTAAAGAAAAAGCTGTTTGACAGGGTCCTCTTAAACCAGTGAGCTCTCTCACTGGTTTAAACTGTTAAACTATTAGTTTTTGTCCTCCCTGTTACGAATCAATTCTTATTTATTTGTATGCAAAAGTGGAAATGCAATACTAATTTATCTAACTTTAATTATCAGAGGTAACACTTCTAATAAACCCCAATGCCAGGGACTTCGCTGGTGGTCCAGTGGTAAAGAATCCATCCTGCAATGCAAGGGACACAGGTTTGATCCCTGGTCAGGGAACTAAGATCCCACATGCCGTGGGGCAACTAAGCCCATGCGCCATAACTACTGAGCCTGCACACCTCAACTAGAGAGCCCGTGTGCCTCAAACTACAGAGCACTCGTGCTCTGGAGCCCACGCACCACAACTACAGAGCTCATGCACCCTAGAGGCCGTGCACCACAACTAGAGAAAAGAAAACCCGCACACCACAACTAGAGAGGAGCTCACATGCTGCAGTGAAAGATCCCACATACCACAATAAATATCTTGCATGCTGCAACTGAGACCCAACACAGGCAAAAATAAAAATAAATAAATAAAATAAATATTTTTTAAAAAACACTGTGAATAAAATTTACCTCTAAAAAAACAAAAACACCCCAAAAAGCCCCAAATACCAGAATACCTTTTTTTGTAGGGCAGATCTAAGTCTTAGATAAGTTCACTTAAGCACAGGTTATATTTTGTTTTTAAGTGTAAGTGGTGCTTCTCAAGAGTATTGTAATAATAGGGGTTTTGCAGTGATCTATGGAGCTGTTCACACTAAATCTAATTTCATTGTTTATTTGTATGTTTAAAGTGCAGAAATAAGTATTTTATAAAAAAACAAACAAAAAACCACAATGGAATCCTTAGTTGTTCTGTCAAAAGGAAAGGGGGAAGGAACCCTTAGTTGTTCTGTCAAAAGGAAAGGGGGAAGGAAGCTAATATCTAGTTAAGAGAGTTAGATGGTCAAGGGGAGACCAGACTGAAGATATGACTGATTCCAAGACGTATGTTTTCATTATACCATGATGTCATCTTGACAGAGGGAAATCGGGGGTCTTTGCTTACTGCTTATATGTGCCAGGCCAGGGCTTCCAAAAGTCAGCTCTACTGAGGACTCATTCGTTGAAATGATCCTGGAAAACAGGTTTCTAGGCAGTTATCAAAAAGTACTCACATCATAAGTGTACATACAGTTTAATGAATTCTCACACACCCAGAAGCACCCCCCACTCTCCACCCCATGCATCTTGCAGTCACTAGACTCCTGGAGGTAACCCCTTATCTGAATTCTAAAACCTTGTATTAGTTTTAGGCAGGCATTTAAAAATAAAACTTAAAAAAAAAAGTAACCCATGTAAATTATAAAAATTTAAACAAGTGTTGTCAAATGCAAGTTTATGTGCCTGAAGCACAGTGAGGCCAAACAAACCGAAATGTCAGAGTTTGGAGCAGGGAAAGGTTTACTGCAAGGCCAAACAAGGAGATTGGGTGGCTTGTATTTAAAAAACCCAAACTCCCTGATGGTTTTTGGAAAAAAGTTTTTAATAGGCAAAATTTGGGGTGAGGGCTGCAGGGTGTGTGGCTTTCTTCTGATTGGTTGGTAGTGAGGTAACAGGGTGGTGTCCAGGAATCTTGTGCTCAGACTGAAGTTACTATCCTCCACCTGTGTGGGGGCCTTAGTTCCTGCAGAAGAACTCAAGAGATGTGTTATATATATTCCTTGAGGAGGAACCAGTACTCTGCACTATTGTTTCTTGACTGCTCCACCTTTGTTTCTGCATTCCCTCCCTTCTCTAATTACTGTTTGAATCTGCCCTTTGGTACTCAGGAAAGGTCTAGGAGCCTGAAGCTTTTTTCTACAAAGAAGAAAACGGGGTAGGAGGGGTGTTCGGAAGGGTTTTTGTATCCAGGAGGGCCCCACAGACAGGGTCCTGCTCAGTTTCACAATTGAGAGGAATAGGAATAGGAAGGGAAGTAAAATCTCTCACTCTTCCATCCCACTCCCTGAAGGTAATCACTGAGTTTGATGTATATCCTTCCAAAGTTTATTCTGTACATATTCAGAAGTACATATCTATGTATATATCTTTACAAAACATGAAGTTCAGTTGTATAATATTGTTTGCAGGACTTCCCTGGTGGCGCAGTGGTTAAGAATCCATCTGCCGGGCTTCCCTGGTGGCGCAGTGGTTAAGAGTCCACCTGCCAATGCAGGGGACACGGCTTCGAGCCCTGGTCTAGGAAGATCCCACATGCCGCGGAGCAAATAAGCCCGTGCGCCACAACTACTGAGCTGCACTCTAGAGTCCATGAGCCCCAACTACTGAAGCCCTCATGCCTAGAGCCTGTGCTCCACAGCAAGAGAAGCTACTGCAATGAGAAGCCCGCACACCTCAACAAAGAGTAGCCCGCACTCGCCACAACTAGAGAAAGCCTGTGCGCAGCAACAAAGACCCAACTCAGCCAAAAATAAATAAGGAAGGAAGGAATCCACCTGCCAATGCAGGGGACACGGGTTCGATCCCTGGTCCGGGAAGATCCCACATGCCACGGAGCAACTAAGCCCGTGCAGCTACTGAGCCCACTAGCCACAACTACTGAGCCCACACTCCTAGAGCCCATGCCCCACAACAAGAGAAGCCACTGCAATGAGAAGCCCGCGCACCGCAATGAAGAGTAGCCCCCGCTTCCCACAACTAGAGAAAGCCTGCCTGCAGCAACGAAGACCCAATGCAGACAAAAATTAATTAATTTTTTTAAAAAAACTGTTTGCAATCTGTTCCTTTAAGATGTTGAAGATATTTTTCCATGTCAACACATGTAGACTCAACTTCTTTAACAGTTTAGTGTGCCATTGTATTCCTATACCATGCTTCAGTTAGCAATTTGTTTTTAATTGGAATATATAGTTAGCAATTTCTTAACTGAGGGATATTTAAGGATATCTCTAGTTGTGTTATTTCTAGACATTCACTTTTATAAATAGTGCTGCAGTGAGCATCTTTGTGTATTTGTAGAGTGAATACCTAGAAGTGGGATTGTTTGGTCAAGGCTATGTACATAGACAGGTATTGGCAATTCCTTACCAGGAGGTCTTAACCAGTTTACGCTCAGACCCAACAGGTGTTGTCCTTGAGTAGTTTAAGACTTGGTTCAGCTGAGATTTTTATGTTTATTTTTTAAATTAAAAAAATCTAATTTTTAAAAGAGTAAATTGGGTAGAAATTGTGAATATTAGAATGTACATGGACAGTTCTGTTAAGGAAGCTTTTTAAAAAAAATTTTTTTTTGGCTGTGTCAGGTCTTAGTTGTAGCACACAGGATCTTTTCATTGTGGTGCACCGGGCTCTTTGTTGGGCGCATGGGCTTCTCTCTAGTTGTGGCATGCAGGCTTCTCTAGTTGTGGCACATGGGCTCCAGAGCACATGGGTTCAGTAGTTGCAGCGTACGGGCTCTCTAGTTGTGGGGTGCAGGCTTAGTTGCCCTGCGGCATGTGAGATCTTAGTTCCCGAACCAGGGATTGAACCCACGTCCCCTGCATTGGAAGGTGGTTTCTTAACCACTGGACCACCAGGGAAGTCCCAACGAGGCTTTTTTAAATGTATTAATCTTGGCTTTTGGATTTCTTTGCCTGGAAATTACCTATGAGTTCTTATCAATGTAGTTTTCTCATTGTTAAATGTTGCTGTGTTCCAACTGGATTATAAACTTTTTGAAGGCATTGTATATGTATTTATAATCTCCTTGTGTCTGCAGGGCCTGGCATATTTTCTTGAATATGTGGGATTTTTGGTATATGGCTGGGGGACAGATCTAATATTTTTAAGAGAACACAATATTCTCAGCCTGAATGACCTGACAGACAGAACTGTAATCCTTACATAAGGATTTCCACAGCAAAAGGAAACATTTCTTAAGTTTTCGAAGGAATGGCTTCTTCCTCACTTATGACACTAATAGCCATTGTGGTTGAGAGAGGTCTAACTTTGGCAACTTCATTAGGAAGAAGACAATTAAGAAGAAAACTAGGGATACATTCACTGCATTACTGTTGTTTCTAAAGAACTATAAAACTTGTGTGTTTGCAGATCAGGGAGCAGAGAAACATGAAGGGACAGGTCAGTCCTCTGGGATTACTGATCAAGAGAAGGAGTTGTCCACCAGTGCTTTCCAGGCTTTCACAGTAAGAAGTGGTTTCTCTTAATCTGTTCCATTTTTAGTAACTGTCAAGCATGAATATTTTCACAGTGAATTTTTTAATTTATAATTTTTGTTCTGTACTAATTCAAGAGTTTAAGTTTATAGAGTAGGTTTAGGTTTAAAATTTTTTTTTTAATTTTAGAGTTTAAATATGGTGAAAGGAATGAGAGTAATTTGAGCCATTCCCAAATTTTTGTGTTTCCATAAACATATTTTAACTGTCAATGTTGTTTTTAAGTCTCTTAAATTTAGATTTGTAATATGTGAGTCAGTCTTTTCATTTTACTACTCTCTTCAGTTCTCTTCCTTGACTGTACTTTAAAGTGGAACCCCAAAAGTTTATTGTCAGAATTTTAACTTTTCTGACATTAAACGATATGAAAGAAAACATTATTTGATTATCAAGTTACATACATGTAAGTGGAAGAACTTGATACTTGGGTATTCCAAGTATACTAGAAATTAAAATTTGGAGTAATTAATCATATTACTTTTCTTGGCTAGCCTTGGCTATTATACCTTGCTAGCAATATGTACTAATATATATTATATCTGATTATAATTTATACTATATATAGGTATATTACATACCCATATATGTGTGTGTGTCTTGTAGATATAATGCACATGTATCACTGTTAGAGTTTCATTCTTTGGAAATAAATAGCCACATTTTTTTTTCAGTTTTATTGAGATATAATTGACATATCACAGTTTCTTAATTGGCATGACTCTTACTTCAACTAGTGACTTTAATTAGTATATTTAGGGGAATTATATCTGTCTTTGTAAGAATTTTTAAATAAAGATCACTGAAATATATTTGGAAATGAATGTATAGTTCTTAAAGTTGGTATGTAATTTTGTTTGTTTGTTTTTGTTTTAGGCTGGAAATTATGATGTCTGTCTGCAACATCTTGCCTGCCTACAAGATATAAACAAAGACGATTATAAAATAATTTTGAACACAGCAGTAGCTGAGTTTTTCAAAAGTAACCAGACAACAACAGATAGTTTAAGACAGACACTTAACCAGCTGAAGAATCAGGTGATACATAAATGAATTTCATTATAAAAATATTGTGGTGCTCTCTAGATTGTGAAATAAAGTTGTTAAGTAAAATTAATTTCACTTCCTATCTGATATTAATAGCATAATTTCTAATATAAAACATTTGTTGGTATTAATTTTATTTGTATAAAATTCTTATTCCAGGAAATGAAAGGTATGTTGTGTGATTTTATTTTGTATTGGGTTTTTTTTTTGGCTGCATTGAGTCTTCGTTGCTGCGCACGGGCTTTCTCTAGTTGCGGCGAGCGGGGGCTACTCTTCGTTGCAGTGTGCAGGCTTCTTCTCATTGTCGTGGCTTCTCTTGTTGCAGAGCACAGGCTCTAGGCGCTCAGCCTTCAGTAGCTGTGGCACACGGGCTCAGTAGTTGTGGTTTGCGGGCTCTAGAACGCAGGCTCAGTAGTTGTGGCGCACGGGCTTAGTTGCTTCGTGGCATGTGGGATCTTCCCGGACCAGGGCTCGAACCCATGTCCCCTGCATTGGCAGGCGGATTCTTAACCACTGCACCACCAGGGAAGTCTTTCTATGGGGTTTTGAACTTGATCAGAATAAGCTAATACACAAAATTTGAATGAGCTTTGGAGTTTTGCGAAAGAATTAAAATAGAAATATATGAGAAGAGTAGCTGCCGAGATTTTATCTTATTTATAACTGCAAAGATCTGATTATTAATAATAATGTCAAACTTTTAGCATTTTGGATTAGGAGATGATTAACTGATCAAATAGAAGATATTCTGATTTATATATGGTTTGGGACTTGCCTTGGTCATTAGGCATAACAGTCACAAGGGTAGACCTTTGATATTCAAGAGGGCTAATAGCAGACCTTTAGTGCTTACTGTGTAACAAGACCTTACGTAACTAAGAACCTCATATAGGACATCTCACTTATTCTTCCCAGTAGTCCTGTGAAGTAGCTACTATATTTTTTCTCATTTTACAGATGGGAAAGCTGAGGTACAGATGGCTTGGATAAATTGTCAAAAGACACAAAGCTTTTAAGTAATAAGAGCTACATGAACCCAGTTCTGTTTGTGTTTTTAGTTACTGCTTCATGCTGTACAAGGTCTTGAGATCTTTTTGAGCCCCCGTCCTGGATTCATGAGTACCACCATACTGTGGAAGCATCACCTAAAATGTGACATGGTTAGAAATAAGAGACCCCTTCAGGCTTTTCATGACTTTATAGGAGTAAAGTAATTATTCAACCCTATTAAAATTCGTCAATGAAAAGGAGAATAATAGCCAACATTTATTAAATGGTTATTACTTGATTCCGTATTTCATATTAAGTGTTTTTTGTGTCATATCTCATATAATCCTCATATTCAACCCTTGTGGTAGGTATTTGTTATCTCAATTTTTAATTTTTTTTATATTTTATTTATTTATTGGGCTGCACTGGGTCTTAGTTGTGGCATACAGGATCTTTGTTGCAGTATGCAGGATCTTTCTTTGCGGCACACAGGCTTTCTACTTGCAGCACATGGGCTCTCTAGTTGTGGTGCACAGGCTCCAGAGCACGTGGCCTCAGTAGTTGCAGCGTGAAGTCTTAGTTGCCCCTCGGCATGTGGGATCTTAGTTCCCCGACCAGGGATCAAACCCGTTTCCCTTGCGCTGGAAGGCTGATTCTTAACCACTGGACCAGCAGGGAAGTCCCCTATCTCAATTTTAAATTGAGGTTTAGAGGGCCTACTAATTTTAATTTTTACAGCTAGGAAGGGGAGAAGCAGGATTTGAACCAGACCCTCTGACTCTTGAGCCTGTTCTCATAACTGCCTCAGTCTTTGTAAATGTGTATGTCATCACATTACATCATTGCTCTAGTCTTATTAACCATGATTTATCTGGAGCTCCAGAATCAGAGGAAAGATGATGTTTGCTGATGTCTAGTACTTGTGCCCTACAACCCCATAGACAGTTTCTTGCAGGGAACATTAATTTGGGCTTTGAGTACAAGTTCATCCTGAAAACTTTTTTTAGAATAAGAGGCTCCTGGGGACTTCCCTGGTGGCACAGTGGTTAAGAATCCACCTGCCAGTGTAGGAGACACAGGTTCAATCCCTGGTCCAGGAAGATCCCACATCCCACAGAGCAACTAAGCCCGTGTGCCACAACTACTGAGCCTGCTCTCTAGAGCCCGAGAGCCACAACTTACTAAGCCTGTGTGCCACAACTACTGAAGCCCATGCGCCTAGAGCCCATGCTCCACTATAAGAGAAGCCACCACAATGAGAAGCCCATGCACCAAAACAAAGAGTAGCCTCCACTTGCCACAACTAGAGAAACCCCGCACGCAGCAATGGAGACCCAGTGCGTCCAAAAATAAATAAAATAATTAATTAATTAAAAAAAATAAAGAATAAGAGGCTCCTGCAAACTTCCTGTAATTTAATTTTGGGCTGCATTTGTTGCTGCTTGTGGGCTTTCTCCAGTTGTACCAGGCAGGGGCTACTCTTTGTTGTGGTGTGCGGGCTTCTCACTGCAGTGGCTTCTCTTGTTGCGGAGCATGTGCTCTAGGCGTGTGGCCTCAGTAGTTGCGGCACATGGGCTTAATTGCTCCACGGCATGTGGGATCTTCCTGGACCAGGTATCAAACCCGTGTCCCCAGCATTGGCAGGCGGATTCTTAACCACTGCACCACCAGGGAAGTCCCAGCCTTTATTCTTAATAAGATTGGTTCAGTAACTAACACACAGACACACACACACCGAGTGCCTTCCAACTCTTGAGTTTCCTACAAGTGTTTGTACTTGTGTCTCCTTGCTTTCTCTAAATCATACTTCTGTTCAGTCACATGTCCTGGGCATAGTGACACACCTTGTCAGTCTTTTCCACTTTCAGTGACTTTTTATCTCATTTAGTGAGTAGTTTTTGTTCTGGCTGGAGCAATTACTAGATTATTTTGGTGAATCATAGAAAATGTGGCAAAGTTATTCATATCGTAAGTTCAACCTTTGCTGAAACCAAAACTCTTTAATTTGTCCAAAACCCCTTTTTCTGGCTGAGAATTATCCCTTCTTAGCTTATTCTCTCTTCATTGCATAACTACCTAGAAGTGTTATCTTTCTTTGGAAATTGAGTTTTCTCTATTTAAAGAGACTATTTTTAATCACTTGAAGATAGAGACTTGATAAGTGAACATTATAAAGACCCCAAACTCATTGAGATGCACATGCTATTAGCTAGCTAGGACCAATTGTTAACAATTGAATCCTCCTGTCAGGCTCACCACATGGGTGATTGAAATCTGCAGAAGTCTGATTACAAATCACTATGTATCATGAACTTTCTGTTTCTTATCATTAGCTAGACCAAGGTTGTTAAGTCCCTGTACATTGAACCTGGAGGTCCATGGGGGTTTGATTCCAGGGACCCCCCCCCCCACCGCGGTAGCAAAATCCACAGTTCAAGTCCCTTATATAAAATGGCATAATATTTTGATATAACCTACACACATCTTCCTATCTTCCTGTATACTTTATTCATTTATTTTTTTTTTGCGTTATGCGGGCCTCTCACTGTTGCGGCCTCTCCCGTTGCGGAGCACAGGCTCCGGACGCGCAGGCTCAGCAGCCATGGCTCACGGGCCCAGCCGCTCCGCGGCATGTGGGATCTTCCCGGACTGGGGCACGAACCCATATCCCCTGCATCGGCAGGCAGACTCTCAACCACTGCGCCACCAGGGAAGCCCTTCCTGTATACTTTAAATCATCTCTAGATTATTTATAATACCTAATACAATGTAAATGCTATGTAAATAGATGCCAGCGCACAGCAAATTCAAATTTTGCTTTTAGGAACTTTATGGAATTTTTTCCCCCAAGTGTTTTCAATCTGTGGTTGGTTGAATCCACAGATGTGGAACCTGTGGATACAGAGGGCCAACTGTATGTCAAAATTCCACTGCTTAATTTAGGAAAATGTCAGTCTTAGAATTAATTACTTAACATTCCTCAGTAATTTATTGCAGTCTTTGTGGTGGCAAAGAAAGATAAACTTTAATACAGGTAGAATTCCATTTTAATGTGTTCCATGGGATTATAGAATGGTTGTAAAACTTGATAAAAATTTAAAAGCCTATTACAGAAAGTGGGTATACAGATCGTCATTAGCTTTAAAATGCTAAGTGTTGTGACTTTTCTTCTTTTGGTATCAGATGTGGATGTTAGGGTTCTAGTAAAGCCATTAAAAGCCGATTTTCACCACCATGTGTGACAAAGTGTATTTTTGTTGTTCATTACTTTGAAAAATCTTTTTTTTTTAATTGTGAGAATAAAACCGGAACATAATAGGAAAATCAGAAAATATACTTTCTAGCCATACGACCTCAGGCAAGATAATTAAGCTTTTTTTCGTTTGTTTCCTTATTTATAAAAAGGAAATGATAATATCTATGTCCTTGAGGTATAAGAAGGATTAAATGAGGTATTCTCTGTAAAGGGTTTAATGTAGCAGGCCTGGCACATAGTTGAATAGTATTATTTGTTAATGTTTAAATTTACTTTGGTTTTTACAAAATGGAATCAAGTTTATGTATATGTACCTCATAACATCCTCACAGGAAAGGTCGTTTTGAGTTTTGCCCACTCCCTATGTAGCCTCTTGCTACGTGAGGCTGGAAAGTGGGAATCTAACTCAGAAGCCACACTGGCTTTTAGAAAGCATTGAGGATACCTTCACAGTGGCAAGGAAGAGACTCGCCTTGCCTTGGGCAAGGTACTTAATAAAGTCCCATCAGAATGTTTTACTTAGCAGAATTTTATATGAATGAAATAATTTTTAGTATGTGAGAGTAATTAAAATCTAGAGGTCCTATTAAAAATGTGGAAAATTTTAGAGTAAGAAATGTTGGTCTGTGTTCCTGTTTATTCATTTAGAGTCTTTCACTTTTGCTCTTTAGTACTGTTAGAACATAATCCCTATTGATTGTTTAATAGGTGCACTCGGCTGTTGAAGAAATGGATGGATTAGATGATGTTGAAAACAGTATGTTGTATTACAATCAAGCAGTCATCCTGTATCATCTCCGGCAGTATACAGAAGCCATATCCGTTGGTGAAAAACTTTATCAGTTCATAGAACCTTTTGGTATGTTATCTGTCAAATCAGAAATTTGCCTATCTTCTCATACCTGTGAAGGTTTCTGATACTTTCATCTAGATAATAACCTGAATCAGAATTACATGTGAGTGTTTAAAGAAAGAAAAAAAGCTGTGTCGAGTTTTCTTAATGGTTAGAAAAAATAAAAATTATATCACTTTTAGATGAATCCAGGTTTTCCTTTAATATCCCAGTTACCCCCACCCCAGTTTTTGATGATAACTGTTAGAAATGCTATTTCTAATTGAATAGATTTACTGATTTTTTTTTCTTTGATGTTTAAACACCACCTCAGTGTACCTGATCCTTTCTTTCTTAAGTAGTATATTAAGGAAGGAGTGTTTTGGAATGTTAGGGGACAATGTAGTATTTTATTTTGTATATTGCCTAATTGAAATTTCTGTGGGTAATCATAGAGTAGATAGTATAGAACACAATTAGCTTTTTTGTTAACTAGCTTACAATTACTAGCCTCAAGTGAGAGTAGTAGACAAGTAAGGGCAAAGAAAGAAGAGGGAGCAAATAAAGCAGCAAAGCTGGACCCAGGAAATGTTTGAGAGGGCCGTTAGTTTCCAGCCTGCAAGCAATCAGATTTCAATTGTCTTTTTCTCCATGGCTCCTTTCTTTTAAATTCAAAACACTGGGGCGAATTCCTGATTTATAAACCCCTTATTGCTGTTATGGTCACTACAGGACGGGTGGTGGTCTGTACTTGCTCTGGTACTTTGGGAAGGTTCCAGGGTCCCTTGTGCTGACGGCTGGCTGGAGAGCTCTCACTGTGGCTCCAGGGAGGCCTTTTCCAGGTGCTCTTCTGCCCCTCAGCCCTGAAGATGCAGTGGTTGACAGACTAGGCAGGAGACATCAGTGGTGAAGGATTGTGTGCTAGGGACCAGTTCCTTTCCCCTGTAAAGCTGGAAATCAGTTATACTTCTAGGATGGCACAGATGTGCTTTTGCTAGAAAGCTGGTTTTTAGAATTTCCAGAACAGTTAATGAAATGATGTTCATCTTTACTATGGCTGAGCAGAATATAGCAACCAACTAGTCAGTTTTTAGATCCACTCTTCCTCCTTCTTTGAAAACTTTTTTTTTTTTAACTTTATTACTTGGCTCTTCATACAACATAAATTATTGAGCATACCCTATGGAGCAGACAGTATTCTAGGGTCTGAAGATAATACAGTGAATGAAAGAGAGGAAGTCTTTACCGTCATTAAGCTTATGTTCTAATGGCAGAGAGAGGCAATACGATAAATACATCTGGCGAGGTAGTTAAATGCTGCAAAGAAAGGCTAAAATTGGGGAAGAGGATTGACTGGGGATGTTATTTTTAGATAAGATAATTGAGGAAGGCCTGGGATAAGACAGTATTTGAGAGACGCTTGAATGAAGAGAAGAGGTGAGCCATGCAGCTGGGGGAAAGCATCACAGCCAGAGGTAATAGTGTTTGCAGAGGCCCTGCGGTGAGCGTGGTCCTGGCAAGTGAGAGAAGCAGCAGGAGCGCCGTGGTGACTGGAGCGAGGTAGGAGCACAGGGTTAGCATTTTAGCCTAGGGAAGGACTCACTCTTTTTCAGGTGTGGTGGGCAGCCCTTGGAGATGTGTGACCTTTGCACGTCAACTGCACTGACTTTAGTTCTAAATGGATTCTACTCTGGCCGCTGTGTAAGAGCAAGAATGGAATCAGGAAGACTTGTTAGGAGGCTCTTAAGGGCTTTTGAAATGTTCAGTTCTTGATTATAGCAGCCTTCTTTTAGACGCTTTCCATTTATCTTCTCTTTTGAAAGGAAAGGAAAATAGTGTTATGTCATATACCAGATTAACCCTCCTCTCTTCGCTGGGCTCTTCTTCCTTTGAAGTTCTTGTCTTTATATTTTCCTCTTGGCTGTTTCAATTTTCTGGTATACTCCAGTCCACACCTTGTTTCTTCTGTGTCTGTAATCGCCCTGTTTCTTTTCCCCATCTCTGTGCCTAGAAAGGAAGTCTTTTTCCTAGAGTCATAGACCTTTTTAGAGTTAGAAGGAACCTCGGGATCGCCTGGTCCACCCCCTGCCTTCAGGCATGTGAAGTATTCTCCCCATTTTACAGGTCAGCCAGCTGAGGTCTAAGTAGTTCAGTGATGTGCAGAGGCTGCACATCTATTAAGTAGCCAAGCAGGCACTGGAACTAGGGTTTCCTTCCACCTAAAGTAATACTCCTCATTTCATGTGCTGGTATTTGGTAGATATTTTGCCAAAGGAATTTCAGACAGTAGAGTCCCTGATATGAGAGGCCTTGAGATGCCTAATAGAATGACACTGTGGCTTCCATCCACAGCTCTAGGTAATAAATATTCCTTTAAGTCAAGACTCAGGCTTTGCTTTTAGAGCTTTTTCTGTGGGGAATGGTCTGAGATACTTGCTTCACTTTGGATTGTGACTTTTCTTTTCATGTTTTTTTCCCCCCAGAAGAAAAATTTGCCCAAGCAGTGTGTTTTTTGCTCGTAGACCTGTATATATTAACCTACCAAGCTGAGAAAGCTTTACATCTTCTTGCTGTTCTAGAAAAAATGATTTCACAGGGCAACAATAACAAAAATGGAAAGAATGAGGTGAGTGTTCTGAGGTGATCAGACTAAAATGTAAAGTATGATTAATATTTATGGTTATTAAACATTTTAACAGCTTTATTAAAATATAATTTACATACACAAAATTTATCATTTTAAAGTGTACCATTCAGTGGTTTTTAGTATACTCACAGAATTGTGCAACCATTACCACTATATAATTTCATCACTCTGGAAAGAAACCCTGTACCTGTTAGCAGTGATTCCCTTTCCCTCCTTCCCTCTGGTCACCACTAGTTTACTTTTCTATCTCTGTGGATTTGCCTCTTGTGGACGTTTCGTATAAATGCAGTCATACACTATGTGACCTTTTGTGATTGGCCTCTGGTATATTATTTTCAGTTTACCATGTGTAGCCTGTAGCATTCCTTTTTCATGTATTTCATTCCTTTTTATGGCCAAATAGTATTCCGTTATGTAGATATGCCACATTTTTTAATCCATTCATCAGCTGATGAACGTTGGGTTGTTTTCCTCTTTTGGCTGTTATAAGTAATGCTTCTATGAACACTGATGTACAGATTTTTGTGGGGGCATGTTTTCAATTCTCTTGGGTGTGTATTTAAGAGTGGAATTGCTGGATCATTTGGTAACTCTATGTTTAACTTTCGGAGGAACTACCAGACTGTTTTCCAAAGTAGCTGCACTATTTTATATTCCTACCAGCAACTTTTGAGGGTTCCAGTTTCTCCACATTCTCACTAGCCCTTACCCGTCTTTTAAAAATTGTAACCATCCTAATGGGTATGAAGTAGTATCTCATAATAGTTTTGATTTCCCTAATGACCAAGGATATATGTTCACATCTTTTCATGTGTGAGATATTAGTTTTACAGAATGTGAAGATTAGAATGAAGACCACAAAATTCCATTATCTGGGAAAACTTCATCATTAAAGTTCTTCAAAAAGAGGACATACTTATGACAATTAAGCTTCACCACGTTCTGGAGACACTTGGTGTAAATTAAGAACACATCTTCGTTCTTGTGTTTTTCATTTTGCTTGTGCTTCTGGCTGCCAAGGGATGATCCTTCTTTCTTCCTCTTCCTGCTTCTTTGTTGAAAAAGGAGTGTTTGTAGAAAACAGATTATCAATACATTTCTTTCTGCCTGTATAAGTTCTTGAGGTTTAAAAATAAACATTTAGCGTTACTTTTTACAGGCGTGTATATCTGAGAGTTCAGTTAAATAATCTTAGCATTATTCCCAAACACTGTCTGTCATGTAGTAAAACATTTCGTTTTTATATTCAGTACTTGTAATAGTTGATGAAATATAACTCATTTCAGCAGATGCTGTGTCCTCTATGAGGTGGTACTAAGGTGACAAAAATGAAAACACTGCAGTTGTTGCTTTTCAAGGAACTCACGTCTGTGGGAAGAGAAAGATGGAGCAAAATCTGTTCATGACAAGGAGCAAGGAGGTTAGGGAACGTTTCAGAGCAGTTTGGATGTTTGACTTGAGCCTTGAAAGATGTAACAGTTCAACAAGTCAGAAGAGGAAAGATGGAGCAGGATGACCATCCTGGCAGAGTAGAGAGTACAGAAGGAGTGAGAGTGGTGTGTGGGAGGATTTCTGGTCATCTGACCTGGGGAGTACGTGAGGGATGTGATGGAGATCATTGGGGTGAGATTGGCATCTCAAATATGGGTCAGATCGTGAAGGACTTTGAATACTTTGCTAGGTATTTAGGGTATGATGTTGGCAGTGTTGATACCAGAGAAAGTTTTGTTTTGTTTTGTTTTTTAATTTATTTACTTATTTGGCTGCACCAGGTCTTAGTTGCAGCACGCATTATCTTCGTTGCTGCGTGCGAATTCCTAGTTGTAGCATGTGGGATCTAGTTCCCTGACCAGGGATCGAACCCAGGCACCCTGCATTGGGAGCATGGAGTCTTAGCCACTGGACCAGCAGGGAAGTCCCCAGAGAATGTTTTTAAAGAGGGAATGACATGATCTATTGTGGGTTGCAGAAAGACAATCTGAGTTCTGACCAAGTAATATCCAGGCTTTTTTTTTTTTCTTTTTAATAAATTTATTTATTTATTTTTGGCTGCATTGGGTCTTCGTTGCAGTGCTTGGCCTTCTCACTGAGGTGGCTTCTCTCGTTGCGGAGCACGGGCCGTAGAGCACGTGGGCTTCAGTAGTTGTGGCATGCAGGCTCTAGAGCACAGGCTCAGCAGTTGTGGCACACAGGCTTAGTTGCTCCACCGCATGTGGGATCTTCCCGGACCAGGGCACGAACCTGTGTCCCCTGCATCGGCAGGCGGACTCTCAACCACTTCGCCACCAGGGAAGCCCTATCCAGGCTTTTTAAACCTAGCCCATCACTATACTAAACTATGAGCTTCTTATACGTAGAGTTTCTTGTCATCCACTCCAAACTATTTTTGCTTTTTAATTTTTATTGGAGTATAGTTGCTTTACAGTGTTGTGTTAGTTTCTGCTGTACCGTAAAGTGAATCAGTTATACGTGTACATATATCCACTCTTTTTTAGATTTCCTTCCCATTTAGGTCACCACAGAGCACTGAGTAGCGTTCCCCGTGCTAAACAGTAGGTTCTCATTAGTTATCTATTTTATATATAGTGGTGTATATATGTCAATCCCAGTCTCCCAATTCGTCCCAACCCCTCCCCCCTTCCCTGCTTGGTAACCATAAATTTGTTCTCTACACCTGTGACCCACTCCAAACAATTAAACCTGAATCTCTGGGACCTGGGATTCAGAATTTTGAAAATGTTCTCTAGGTGATTCAGATTAGCTCACTTGGAAATCAGTGATTTCAGTTATGGTTAAAAATATTTAATTTTGGTTAACTTTGTTTCACCACCCTACAGACTGGTAATAACAGCAACAAAGATGGGTCTAATCATAAAGCTGAAAGTGGAGCTCTAATAGAAGCTGCGAAGTCAAAGATACATCAGGTAGCATAAATTTTAAGAGAAGTTATATGTGACATGTATTTACTAGTAGTTATGAATGATGAAGAATGCGATAGATCATTGAGAGCAGTAAATAATTCAAGGCATGTATGCTTATTTGGCTTTGAAGTATTACAGTTTAGAAGCATGTTTATCCTTCTAAATATATTTTGCTCAAGATGATAATGCAATGTTATTTCTTTTACTTCTCTATAGAAAATTGAGAGAAATGGCCTGGGAATGTATTGGATGATAAAAATCAGTTTGTAGAATTTTAAAATTCATTGTTAGTTAGCCATATGCAGTTAAGAATTAATAGGATTTTTGCTTGGAACTTAGTTATAAATTTCATCCTGCCATGTTTTAGTTTTTAAAAGTATATTCCAAGAGTACAATAAAAATAGATTATTTAAGATAATTTTAAACTCGCTTTTGCAAGTAACTGGTATAACTGTTGTGAACAGATTGGGCTTAATTTTCTTGACTAGAAAGTAAAATTGCTTCAGCATCTGTAAATCCACTACAGTTCCTACATACTAGCGTTTTTCCTTTGACAGTATAAAGTAAGAGCGTATATCCAAATGAAGTCCCTGAAGGCATGCAAAAGGGAAATCAAGTCTGTCATGAACACAGCTGGGAATGTAAGTTTCTTCTTAAGTTTTCTTTTTTTTTTCAATTAGCAGCTTTTATGTCATAAATTTTCTTATTTGGACAATAGGTATTATCAGTTTTAAATAATTTATCACAGTCTATTATAGTGTATATATACTGCCAGCTGTAACCCTTTATACTGAGTTGTGAAGTAGTGATCATACTGTGTCTATAATTTAACATCATACTTTTCTCACTTAAAATTATAACAAGCATTTCCCTTTGGTATATAGCCTTCAAAACCACCATTTTGAATAGCTGTCCAGAATTCTTTGAGTGGTTTATCACAATTCACTTAAACATTTACTGTTATTAGACACTTTAGGATTTTTTTAGATTATACTCAAAACATTTATTAAAAATAAACAGTTTGGTTGTAGCCCAAACCTGCCCCTTCCAAATGATCTTTGGCTTGACAATACCTTCAGTTTGATTAGTGCCAGAGTACTTGAGTTATAATTACTCCTTCATTTCCCTCCACCCCATCCCTCCACTAATAAGTAATTTTTTTAAAAACAGTAGAGGGAAAGTTTAGGAAAACTGTTAATTAAAAGTGTGAAATCATAAAGAGATACGGTTTATAGAAGGAATAGTTCAGGAAAATTGACTCTAGAAATCTCAGGCAGGATCTAGATTGGCCACTGGGTCAGTTTTACTCAGGTGATTTTTGAGAACACTTGTAGCCTAGACCTGAAGGGTAGACTTGAGGCTAAGAGGGAAAGGCTTAAGTATAAGTAGCCAGCCAGCCGTTATCAAACCTTTTTTGGGAGAAAAGACATGATTCCCTTCCTTAAAGTATACCATCATCAGAGGGGAGAGACAAACAGGCAAATAAATAATGGTTAGTCATACCCAAATCAGGGAAAACTTCAGGAGGAAGTTTTAGGAGAAGCAAAAGGTGGTCTGTGATCTAAAGCATGATTTTTGTAACAGCAAGATTAGCCCTTGAAAATAAGGAATTCTGTTAGGGAATTTTTCCATTCATAAAATGACACTTTTTTCCCCCACTTGGAAAAGCATTTGATTATTTGTACTTCTTTGGGTTCTAATGGAGGTGTATTTATATCCTAAAAAATAAGGGAGATCACCAGTCTCTGTAATAACCATTAAAATGAAGGACTTAGTTTCTGCTGTTACATTGGCTTTCAATTAATAGTGTAATAGATGAAGACAGTCAGTGGATATTTTGCAGACTGTATTCTTACTCATATATGTTATATGTATTTTTTTAGGTAGACCTTTAATGATTCAGTTTGTAAAGTGCTCTCTGCCAGGTTTCATTGTTTTAGATTGTGAGAGCGATGGAAAGCTCAGAGACCATAGTTTTTGTGACCGTGGCTTAAGTGACTCATGTATGCCCTTGACCACATGCCAGTGCAACAGTCTGATTATGATCTCACATTAGGCATCTGAGTACAAACTGTAAGAAACTTATGTTTTCTTTACAGTCTGCACCCTCCCTGTTTCTTAAAAGCAATTTTGAGTACTTAAGAGGCAATTATCGAAAAGCTGTGAAGCTGTTGAATAGTTCAAACATTGCTGAGCATCCAGGATTCATGAAAACAGGTAAAAGAAAATTGTGAAGTTTGGGTATTTTCTTCCTGACTCTTATGCCTTGTTTCTTGGTTTTTTCCCCTAGACTGCTGTTCAGAGTGATTTTTGCTAATTTTTTAAATGAAAATGTTTTATTATTGCTGCTTCAGAAAATTCCTGGTATTTTATTACTCATTTCCATTTTAAAAGAAACCTCCCTTCTTATTTTACTTTTCTTTCACTTCGTATGCTCTTTATATCATTTTGGTTTTAATACCAGCTTAGAAATTCTGTCCAGGGCATAAGGTCCTTGGTCTTTTGCTTTGTGAAATGAGTCCTTTTAAGGAAATGAGATCATAATGTTTTTACTTTTCCCTTCTCTCCCATAAAAGCAGTGAATAATATGATACTAAAATGAAAGGTAGAATTTGTAGCTGTCATTTAAGTTCATATCATTGCTGTTTTATGGGGAAGAAGGAAAATCAGTTTATTCAAGAAATGAGGTTAAACTATTTTTTTTAAGATTTTTTTTTTTAATGGGGCCCATTTTAAAAATCTCTATTGGGACTTCCCTGGTGGCACAGTCGTTAGGAATCTGCCTGCCAATTCAGGGGACACGGGTTCAAGCCCTAGTCTGGGAAGATCCCACATGCCGCAGAGCAGCTAAGCCCGTGTGCCACAAATATTGAGCCTGCGCTCTAGAGCCCGCGTGCCACAACTACTGAAGTCCGCGTGCCCTAGAGCCTGTGCTCTGCAACAAGAGAAGCCACCACAATGAAAAGCCCGCGCACCACAATGAAGAGTAACCCTCGCTCGCCGCAACTAGAGAAAGCCCGCACACAGCAACAAAGACCCAACACAGCCAAAAATAAATAAATAAAAATTTTAAAAAGACATAAATAAATAAATAAATAAATTTATTTTTTTAAAAAAAGAAATCTAATTAAAGTCTCTATTGAATTTGCTACAGTATTGCTTCTGTTTTATGTTTTGGTTTTTGGCCACGAGGCATGTGAGATCTTAGCTTCCCAACCAGGGATCGAACCCACACCCCCTGCATTAGAAGGCGAAGTCTTTAACCACTGGACCACCAGGGAAGTCCCCAAGGTTAAACTATTGAAAATATTTTGTACCAAGTTCAGAATGCAAAGGATGAATATAGTGTTTGTTTCGTTTGAGATTCTATTCAGACCAATGCACAGAACACACATGCAAACATACTCAAACCTTCCCGCATTCACCCCTTCAGTTCAGTGGAGTCATAGAGGATGGAGAAAGTCAGTTTTTTCCATTATAATTCTCTTGGGTACTCCATTTGTTCTGAGTACCCATTTCTGATTCTGTTAAATTTTTATTTTTCATGTTTTTATTGTCATAGTTTCTCCTCAGAGACCCTGTAATACCCAAACTGGAATGGTCTCTCAGACTAAAAAGGTAATATACATTGCAGAAATTTTACTTAGAATTGTCTTGACACAGATTTCAGAATTTCAGATATTGTCAGTCTTTAAAATGGAGCAGGACATGTAGTCGACTAGTCAACAGTTATGATAATCTAATAGGATAGATTTTATATATAGTTATATACTTTAATGTATTGATATTTTTCATAGTATTAATTTTAAAATCTTTAATTTGCTTCCCACACATAAAATTCAGTGTTTGCTGCTGATAAAATAGGCTTATTAGAGAAGATTTGGGAATAGAATTTCTCCTAAATTGTTCATAATGCCACTCGCCAGAAGCAACCTCCTTTAAAACATATTAATGTATTTCTTACTCTTTTTTCCTCCGCCTAGTTTTTTTTTCTTTCTTAAATATTCTCATTGTTTAATTTTAAAACATATCAGAGGCCAACCTTTAATTTTTAGCATTCAATGAATATTCTGATTATTAATTTTATCAATCTAGTTGGGTGTTTTATATCATTGAGGAAAAGACAGACTATCAGTAAATTGTTTTGGAATGTTTGGGAAACCATTCAGAAAAAAACAATTTAGAGGGCTTCCCTGGTGGCGCAGTGGTTGAGAGTCCGCCTGCCGAGGCAGGGGACACGGGTTCGTGCCCCAGTCTGGGAAGATCCCACATGCTGCAGAGCAGCTGGGCCCGTGAGCCATGGCCGTTGAGCCTGCGTGTCTGGAGCCTGTGCTCTGCAACAGGAGAGGCCACAACAGTGAGAGGCCCGCATACCAAAAGAAACCAAAAAAAAACATTTTATAAAAACCTGGATTGCTTTCATTACACCAAAATAAAATCTAGAGAGATGCAGGATTATAATGTAAAAATAAAATCATAAAAACAGCAAAAGAAAACTTGGATGACTATTTTGTTTTTGTGGTGGGGAAGCCTCGATTAAACATTATCCAAAATCTAAGAACCATACAATTTAGAAAAGATTACCAAATTTGACCACATAAAAATGTAAAACTTTTTATGATTGAAAACATAAGCATACACACACACTCTGAACCAAGTCACAAGACAGATGACAAACTGGCAGTGGAGGGAAATAATTGAAACAGATGTGACAGAAGGTTTCTATAACATACACACTAGCAGGTAACCAATAGGAAAAACATCTGTAACCAAATTTTTTAAACGGGTAAAGAGCAGGAAGAGCCAAGTGTACAGGATAAGAAATACAAATGCCCAACACACATGGGAAGATAGATGCTCAGCCATAGTCATATTTAAAGGAGTGTGAATGGAAAGAAGAGTGGAGACTTAAGAGTTGAACAAAGCAAAGCAGGATTTTCCATGTTCTGTTTATATACACTTGCTATTCTTCATTTAATATATTTTGACTGTTTCTGTAGCTTACTGCATTCCTTCCAGTTTGTACATAATATTTTGTTGTGCGGATGCAGTGCATACATATGTTACTAATAAATACTTCTTATCCTTTGCATTTTTGTATTATTTGCCTATGATTATTAAAAGTTAAATCAGAAGAAAAAACTAAACAGGCTAACAAAATCAATATGCAGGATTGATTTATCACCTTTAATAAGAGATTTTAAGAGAAAAGGAATTTACAAAATTTTCATGTTTCCTAAATTTCAAATGCCTTGTAAACTGTTCTGTAAGGACTGAGTAGAATTGCATATATAATTAACTCTTGCTTGCTAAGCCTGATTCTTGTATGATATGTAGCAGCAGTAAAATTTGTGGATAAACTTATGTATGTTTTTCTCAGGTGAATGCTTGAGGTGCATGTTCTGGAATAATCTTGGTTGTATCCATTTTGCCATGAGCAAGCACAATTTGGGAATTTTCTACTTTAAAAAGGCTCTGCAGGAGAACGACAACGTCTGTGCACAGCTCAGTGCAGGTAGCACTGATCCAGGTAAGCCTATTAAAGGGAGACAGTTTATATTTTACTACTTGAGGAAAATATGATTTTAAAGAGCAAGCATCTGGTTATAAAATGCATGCCATGTGTTCTTACATACACTTAACACCGATCCTGCCCAAAAATTTGACTCGGGATTTTTAGTAGATGTTGCTCCTTTGAGTAATAATTAAAGAAGTTTAAGCTACATTCATTTTTTCATGGATTTGAAAGTCAGTAATCCCATATGGTAATGCTATAAAGCAAAATATTTTGCTAAGATTTCTTGACTGTGCCAAACTAGTTTTATTCTAGCTTCCTTTCAGAGTTTCAAATGTGATACTGTTGACAGCACCTGACAATCTTTAAGCAAATTCCTAGAGTTTATTCCTTTAATATTCATAGGATGTGGATCCTTGATCTGAAATGCTTAAAATCAGGCAATTATTTAGCTTTTTAAAATATTTAAAATTTTTTTAATTTTTAAAAAATTATTTTTTAAAATATTTATGTATTTATTTATTTGGCTGCACCTGGTCTTAGTTGCAGCACACGGGATCTTTGCTGCCTCGTGTGGGCTCTCAGTTGCAGCATGCAGGACCTAGTTCCCTGCCCAGGGATCGAACCCAGGCCCCCTGCATTGGGAGCGTGGAGTCTTAACCACTGGACCACCAGGGAAGTCCCGCTTTTTAAAATATTTTAAAGACTATTTAATTGATGGAAAATGTATCCCAAAAATCACAGTCTCTTTTTTTCTTTTTTTTTTTTTTTTTTTTTTTGTGGCCACGCCACTCGGCTTGTGGGATCTTAGTTCCCCAACCAGGGATCAAACCTGGGCCCTGACAGTGAAAGTGCCAGGTCCTAACCACTGGACTGCCAGGGAATTCCCTAGTCTCATTTTATTATGGCCTGCAAAAGTTAGAATAAGTGAGTGGGACTTCCCTGGTGGTACAGTGGTTAAGAATCTGCCTGCCAATTCAGGGGACACGGGTTCAATCCCTGGTCCGGGAAGATCCCACATGCGGCGGATCAACTAAGCCCGTGCACCACAACTACTGAGCCTGCACTCTAGAGCCCGCGAGCCACAACTACTGAGCCTACGAGCCACAACAACTGAGTCCGTGCACCTAGAGCCTGTGCTCCTTAACAAGAGAAGCCACTGCAGTGAGAAGCCCGCGCGCCGCAACGAAGAGTAGCCCCTGCTCGCCGCAACTAGGGAAAGCCCGTGTGCAGCAACCAAGACCCAACGCAGCCAAAAATAAATAATTAATTTAAAAAAAAAAAGAATAAGTGAGTGAACAATAGTCACTGTAGGTATATAGTACATTAATTTTTTATTTCCGTGGTAAAGTTCCCTAACACCTAAGATTAACTGAATGCTTCTGGTTAAGAAAACACATAATGATAACATGGCTAACTGAACTGAAAGTGAAAAGGAGTGGAATCTTCTTGCAGGCTCTAAAAGTGTGCAAAGGTAGTGTAAGGTTCAGTGGAGTGAGAGTGGGTCTTTGCCTTCCTGGAACATTGTTGCCTGAGGAGCTGGTAATGAGAAGACACATCTCTGGCCCCACAAGCACAGACAACTGAGATGCCTCTGGAGGATATTTGTGGGGTTGGGGATGGAGATCATCACTGTGGTGAGAGCTGTTTACAACTTCAGATTGGGGATTGGGGTCATTGGTGTCAAAAAGGCAGTAGTTGAGTACTTAGTGGAATAAATGTTTTCAGTGGAGCTGTTATTTTAAATCTGATGATTCTCATCTGCTTTTCATCATCAGGCAAAAAATTTTCAGGAAGACCCATGTGTACATTACTAACCAACAAGAGGTATGAGTTGCTGTATAACTGTGGGATTCAGCTGCTTCACATTGGAAGGCCTCTTGCTGCATTTGAGTGTCTGATTGAAGCTGTTCAGGTTTACCATGCAAACCCCCGCCTCTGGCTGAGGCTGGCTGAGTGCTGCATTGCTGCCAATAAGGGGGTGAGTCTCTGTCTTTTTGAACCCCCACCCCACCCCCACTTGTTGCATAGAGAGCAATAAATACTTGGTAACATAAAGACCTCCTCCCCTTTTTAACTCTCAGGGAATTTGTAAAGATAGTCTTCTGTTCTTTATCAGTTGGACAAAATTTAGTTTCATGAAGTCATGTGTTCACTTTCTGACTCTTGGTGAGCACGGCAACATGTGTCAGCAGTCATGTTGAAAAGTTGAAGCCATTAAGAAGGTCATATCTGTTGAAACAGTGGTCTGCGAGCTGCTGGGGCAGGGGCCACGCCATCAGCTGGCGTGAGAGTGGTGTGTGCGCCCAGTGATTAAAGGAGGGCTGCTGATAACACAGTGAGTGTGGAAAGAACCGCATTATGCTGTGCTTCCTCCAGTGCCTGCAGGGTTTACTTTTGATTCAGTAAATGTTGTCGAGTTAGTGGATTACCAGGCTGTTTCTCTCTGACACGTGTTCATCCACGGTGGCCGTGAGAAATAGGCCAGTTTACACTAGTGTCCATGCCTAGATTATCTCCAAACGGCAGTTGGTGAAAGCCTTTTGAATCTCAAGTGGGGAGGGGTCAGTGGGAGGTAGGGGAAAGACAGGTTGTATCAGAATCACCAGACACCCCATTTCCTAGCCACCCCCTACCCCCCGCCGTTGCCGGGCTCAGGCTCATCAGGTCTGTGGAGGTGGGGGGTATGGCATCCTGAGGTTTTGCTTGGCATGCTTGCCATAGGTGATAACGCTTCCTGAAAAGCAACTACAGGAACTAAAGGGATTAAAGAGGTGTGTTTGCCTGGCAGTTTTCACACTTGATACTTAAAGTAGCTTATGATTTGAGTATGCCACTGGGGGAAGAGATGAATGTTGTCTTTGAGGCTTTAATGGTTTATTTCATTGTCTCTTTTAAGGGACAACATTCTTATTAGATAATTCTTAAATTAGCTGATAAACAACTCAAGGCAGAATTTACACTTTTTTAAAACAAAAGAATCTGTAGAAATTGCTTATTCTCTTTAATGTGATGAATTTAATCAGTGTTGGAGGCCTTAGTAAGGTTTAACATTTTCTTTTAAAATTACTTATTTTTAGAAATAGTACTTTTAGGATTGTCTTTCTTCTATGGATTTCATTCTGATGGTTTTTTCCTCCCATTTTTTCTGGAAAGTTCTAAATTTGTAACTTTTTTTTTTTTTTTGCGGTGCGCGTGCCTCTCACTGTTGTGGCTTCTCCTGTTGTGGAGCACAGGCTCCAGACGCACAAGCTCAGTGGCCATGGCTTACGGGCCCAGCCGCTCCGCGGCATGTGGGATCTTCCCGGACCGGGGCACGAACCCGTGTCCCCTGCATCGGCAGGCGGACTCTCAACCACTGTGCCACCAGGGAAGCCCTAAATTTGTAACTTTTAAACAATGGTAAAGATGACTTGGTTGCCATAGCTTGGTGGATACCAGAACACTCACAGTCTGTGCTACTAATAGGAAATTTGCTATAAACAATTATGTTTATCTTTGTGCTTCTCCTCTTTCTAAAACCTGAGGTGGGGAACTCCCTGGCTGTCCAGTGCTTTCACTACCAAGGGCCCACTTTCAGTCCCTGGTTGGGAAACTAAGATCCTGCAAGCTGCGCACAGCACGGCCAAAAACAAAAAAAGGACAGAAAAATAAAGTAAAATAAAACCTGAGGTGACTGAAAAGACAGTAAAAACAACCCCAAAATACACTTGAGGAAAATCCCAACAGGAGAAATTATGAACTCCAAATAAAATTTCATAACATTTATTTACTCAGGACAAAAGGGATGCTGAACAGAGCACTTTGTACCTTCCAAAATAAATTCATTTTTTAATAAACAGAACCAATTTAATTATTAAATTGGTGATGCCAAAGAGGTCATTTTGTCCTCAATATCTGATGCATGTTGTTTCAGACCTCTTCTGGCAGATGCAGAGTTTATGTTTACCTGGGCAGTGTATGATATATAAGAAAAGATTTGCTAGATAAAAAACATAGACTCAGGGACTTCCCTGGTGGCGCAGTGGTGAAGAATCCATCTACCAATGCAGGGGACCACGGGTTCAATCCCTGGTCGGGGAAGATCCCACGTGCCACAGAGCATTTAAGCCCGTGTGCCACAACTACTAAGCCTGTGCTCTCGAGCCCGCGAGCCACAGCTACTGAGTCCGCACACCACAGCTACTGAAGCCCACATGCCTGGGGCCCGTGCTCCACAACAAGAGAAGCCACCACAATGAGAAGCTCGCATACTGCAATGAAGAGTAACCCCTGCTCGCCGCAACTAGAGGAAGCCTACACGCAGCAACGAAGACCCAACGCAAGGCTACTTAGCACTTCCCTGGTGGTCCAGTGGTTAAGAATCCACCTTCCAATGCAGGGAACACAGGTTCAGTTCCTGGTCGGGGAAATAAGATCTCACATGCAGGGCAACTAAGCCCACGTGCCGCAACTACGCCGCAGCAGAAATCCCACGTGCCACAGCTAAGACCCGATGCAGCCAAATTCATTCATTCATTCATTCAAAATGGTAGAATTTCCTTCTTTCTAAAAAAAAAAGAGAGAAGGCTACTTAAAAAATCACCATGAACCATTTACTTTTCTGAAACTGTGCCGTTTATTTTTCTGAGTTCTGAAACTCGTATTTCTTGAGTGCAGTTCCTACTGCCAAGACACTATAAAATTGCAAATACTTTAATTACATATCATTATTTTACATTAAGACTGTTCTGGGGGCTTCCCTGGTGGCGCAGTGGTTAAGAATCTGCCTGCCAATACAAGGGACACGGGTTCGAGCCCTGGCCCTGGAAGATCCCACATGCCGCGGAGCAACTAAGCCTATGTGCCACAACTACTGAGCCTGAGCTCTAGAGCCCACGAGCCACAACTACTGAGCCCACATGCCACAACTACTGAAGCCTGCGCGCCTAGAGCCCGTGCTCTGCAACAAGAGAAGCCACGACAATGAGAAGCCCACGCGCCTCAACGAAGACCCAACGCAACAATAAATAAATAAATAGATAGATAGATAAATAAAGACTGTTCTGGCACACTTTTTTGGCTACTGATCTATTGTTGAAGCTATGGTATATTATTGTGGAATTTTAGTTCCATCCAGATCTAGCCATCTGATCAGCTTCTACAGCCTTAAGGATCAGGGAAGAGAGTATGGACAAACCATCACAAATTTATCACCCCACCAGGAAAAAAGGTCAGAAGAGAAGGCCTTCCAATCATGGTTCAGAATATCCACTCTTTCTTATTTTTCACTAATGTTCCTTAGCCGCCTCCTCAAGACAAAATAGTTCCAGTCAGTTTTATTGTATTTTTTGTGTTACGTAATACTTTCTTTCTAAAATGAATCTACAAGTGAATCCTTGTTTTGCTTAAAGTCATACATATATGGAAGTACAACTATAAGAAAGTTCGGTTACGGAGCAAGAAGTAATAAGTAGTACAGAAACATTTGTGTTTAGAGATGGACTTTTTGCAGGGCAGAGTTTATCTCTGCAAGTTCCTATGAATTGGCTCCATTCTGTTCCTGTGTATGAGAATCTGCAGGACTTTACAAAATGCAGGTAAATCAGAGACTTAGAGTGAAGGGGGAAGATAAAGGAAATTGGCATCACCAGGCTCCTGTAGTGAGATGATGTACTGTAGTGAAATATCAAAAAAAAAAAAAAAAAACTATATGTATAAGTAGCTTTTACTATTTTCAGTTTATTGTTTACACGGCTTTAGAATTTTAATTTTCTAGAAGGTAAGAATTGTGCCCACGTAAATTTTGACATATATAGCTTGTTAGTATGTATATGTTGTTGACACTTATAATTAAAACTTTCAATTAAGAAGGAAAAGATCTGTGTTTTAGGAAGTGTAGCTGCTTCCCTTCTCTTGTTCACTGTGTTTTTGTGGCTTTTATTTTCCTTACTCTGATATCGACGTGCCCATCACATGCAGCATGGTGCCTGGGGCACAGAATGGTCCAAATAAATGATTCTAAATAAATGCTTGAGTCATTCTTTTTTTTCTTTAATACATTCTTTTTTTATATATATTCTTTTCCATTATGGTTTATCATAGGATACTGAATGTAGTTCTCTGTGCTGTGCTATATAGTAGGACCTTGTTAGTTGAGTCATTCTTTTTTTTTTGGACGTACCTTGTGGCATGTGGGATCTTAGTTCCCTGACAAGGGATCAAACCCGCACCCCCTGCACTGGAAGCACAGAGTCCCACTTGAGTCATTCTTTTTTTTTTTTTTGCTGTACACGGGCCCCTCACTGCTGTGGCCTCTCCCATCGCAGAGCACAGGCTCCGGACAGGCAGGCCCAGCAGCTCCGCGGCATACGGGATCCTCCCGGACCGGGGCACGAACCCGCGTCCCCTGCATCGACAGGCGGACTCCCAACCACTGTGCCACCAGGGAAGCCCTTGAGTCATTCTTGAATTGCTTTTTTTCCTCAGAATTACCTCAGACCTTATACTAATAAAGTGTAGTGTATATTGCAGATTTTCAGACTCATGTACTCGTCTCTTCACTACCAGACATTTCCTGTATCACCCAAAACTCCACATTGATCTTAAGAATCTTAAGGATCTTAAGAATTTTCTTAGAGTAATTGTAAAAGGTACTGGATTATTTTTCATACCCCATCTTACAATTCCATTAAATTAATTGGAAATTATTTGTATTTTGTAGACTTCTGAACAAGAAACTAAAGGTCTTCCAAGTAAAAAAGGAATTGTACAGTCTATTGTTGGTCAAGGCTATCATCGTAAAATAGTTCTGGCATCACAGTCCATACAAAATACTGTATATAAGTAAGTATTTTGCTAAGAGAAAGTGTATAATAATATTTCATAGTAATGTTATGTATAAAAAATATGCTTAGGAATTACTTCATAGGAGGAGCCACTTTGTAATTAGATTTTATTGCTACTTCAAGAAATAGACTCCTATACGTAGGTATGCGGTGAATGTTATTTGACATATGATTTTGGTTTATTACATCCATGGGTGCTGAAATTGTTGACGCCCTAAGAAACGCTGGTCTATTCAGTGCCATTATTCAGAATGTCCAGAAGAGGGCATCTTGATGTTTCCTTTTTATATCGTTTATCATTGATACTTTTCATTTAGTTATTTTTATTTTCTCATAGTCCCTAAAGCTAATTCTTAATATCAGGATAAAAAAGTACTAACACATATATAAACAAAAGTATTATAAAGCTGTCACTTGTAGAACTACTTTTCAATTGAACAACTTTTAAATATGAACATCTTTATCTTTTACATAGATTCCAATTTGGCGTTGCTCTTATTTCTAAAGGAGTAGGCTTTGTAAGAAACTTGCTCCTTTTCCCAAAAATAAAATTGTTCACTACCATTTAAAAGTTTTCCCAAAGTTTTAAAAAAGTATCTGGCACACAATATTTTGCTCTTAATTTATTTCAACAATAATGCAGATTTCGTTCAAAAGACAAGTTAAAGCATCACTTTCCTACAGTTTCAAAATTGTTACTACTTTTCACTTTTTCCCCCTAATAAAGCTGACTTAGTTTGATATATAGAACCAACAGGAAGTTATATAAAATCTCAACAAAGTTATAAGACAAATAACGCTGCTTTTTCAAAATGTGTAAATAAGGTATTTCCAAAAGCAAACATCAACCAAAACAAGGCTCAAATGTGAAAAATCTACTTTTTTCCCTTCTTTCCAGTTCTGACTGTACCTGTCCTGGCCTTCACTACAATTTTCCTTGTCTATAACTCCTTTGTTAGTTTAACGTTGATGTTGCAGATATCCTTCAGGTTGTCTCCTAGCCTCAGTCCCATTCCTATAGACACAATGTGGTGTCTAATGTATATACTTGCAATCTATTATTTATACTTTTTATATCTTATACACAGACATACCTCCTTTTACTGCACTTTGCTGTATTGAGCTTTGCAGATGTTGCTTTTTTTGTGTTTTACAAACTGAAGGTTTGTGGCAACCCTGCACAGAGCAAGTCTGTTGGTGCCATTTTTCCAACAACAACTGCTCACTTTGTGTCTCTGTGTCACATTCTGGTAATTCTTGGAATATTTCAAACATTTTCATAATTATTTGTTATGGTAATCTGTGATCAGTGGTCATCAATGGTACTATTGCAAAAAAAATATTATGACTCGCTGAAGGCTCATGATGGTTAGCATTTTTTTAACAAGTATTTTTTAAGGTATGTACATTGTTTTTTTAGACATAATGCTATTGCAGACTTAATAGACCACAGGGTAGTGTTTTATTGCAATCTTTGCTTTATTGTTTTATTGCAATCTTTGCTTTATTGTTTTATTGCAATCTTTGCTTTATTGTGGTGGTCTGGAACCGAACCTGTGATATCTCCAAGGTATGCCCGTATAATATTTAGGATTTGGGTTCTTTAGCATTCTCTTATAACTGCTTATATTCAAATTTCTACCTCTTAGATGGCAAAGTTTTTATTTACAGTTATATTGGTTTTATTCCTGATAATAGAAAAGTTTTATTTATTGTTTTTGTTTTCTTAGCTAACTTGGTTTTGTTCTTTTAGTGATGGACAGTCTTCAGCCATTCCTGTAGCCAGTATGGAGTTTGCAGCCATTTGTCTCAGAAATGCCTTGTTGCTGTTACCTGAAGAACAGCAAGATCCAAAGCAGGAAAATGGGTCTAAAAATAGTAATCAATTAGGTGGCAACACAGAGAGCAGCGAAAGCAGTGACACTTGCAGGTATTCTGACCCCTTTGACCTCCCTTGGTGAAATCTTTAGGACTTCATTAGTCAGCCTCTGTCTTGTAGTTGAATTCCTGAAATCTGCAGCCTGAATTTCCAAAGTTCTCTGTTTTGAGTAATAAGAAAGGAAAGTATGAATGTTTAAGTATTTCTGGAAGAGAGAAATAAGGTGAAGCCTAAGTGAGGAAAGAACCTTAAACGAGACAAGTTGAAAGTCACAGCTTTTCACTGCCAGGAGGAATCACTGCAAGAAATCCAGTTGCTGTCAGAAATGGCTTTTTTTTCTTTAACTTTTATTAAAATAAATACTTAAGTCCCTAAAACTTCTCTTTTCTTACTATCTTCTGCCTTTTCTCTTAACATCCTGTAAACCACTGACCTCCAGAACATTTCTATACATTTCTGGTTTCCTACTATCAATTAAATATTATGCCAATCTATAGAAATAGGGAGAGTTTATCTAGTAATAAAACAAACACCATTATATGTAGAGAGTTCTTTTTTCACATGGCACCTTTAAACTCAAGTCTTCCATCTCAGCATTTTTTCTTGATTATAGTAGAAAAACATGTTTATTATAGAAAATTTGAAGCAAAATTGTGGAATGGTTTTTCCTCCATCAAGGGGTTATGCTTTACTATACTTAGTAAAAGACAGAAGAATGAGAAATGTGTGAAAATACTGGAGTGGTTTCCTTTGTATAGTAGAGATATTTTTTCTGTTAAGAGACTTTTTTTTTTTTTTTTTTTTTTTTTTTGTGGTACGCGGGCCTCTCACTGTTGTGGCCTCTCCCGTTGCGGAGCACAGGCTCCAGAAGTGCAGGCTCCGGACGCGCAGGCTCAACGGCCATGGCTCACGGGCCCAGCCGCTCCGCAGCATGTGGGATCTTCCCGGACTGGGGCACAAACCCGTGTCCCCTGCATCGGCAGGCGGACTCTCAACCACTGCGCTACCAGGGAAGCCCTGTTAGAGACTTTTTAAAGCGGTATCATGTACTGGGAAAAAGAAACTCAATATGCAGTGTAGCTTTAACATGTTAGTGATACCAAGTTACTACGCATTTTTCAATGTTTTGGTTCTTTTACACTTTTTTCATAAAAAGTTGCATGGGAGTGGGTATAGGGAAACAAAATTTTACATTTAATTGTTTATTCATGTGCTTCATAATTAGCAGTCTATCTTTATTTTAGCAGTAAAAGCCACGATGGAGATAAATGCATTCCAGCTCCACCTTCTTCCCCATTGAGAAAACAGGAATTAGAAAACTTAAAGTGAGTATCTAAACAAAATTAGCATTGTACCTACTAAGTAAGCACATTGTTTATCTCCTTTATTTTGTTAATGTTATGAATTATGCTGATTAAATGTCAAATATTAAACCAACCTTTCAATCTTGTGACTAAACCATACTAGTCAGGATTTATTACCTTTTTTATAAATTGTTAGATTGGATCTGTTAATATTTTGTGAGGAATATTTGCTTCCATGTTCACAAGGAAGGGTGGTCCATGCTTTTCTTTCTTAAGGTGTCTTGGTTAGGTTTTAGTTTCAGAGTTATGCTGAACATATGAGTGAGTTGGGAAGTGCTTCCTCTGTTTTCTGAAAGAGTTTATATAAGATAGGTATTGCTCCTTCCTCAAACGTTTGATAGAATTCATCAGTGAAACCATCTGGCATAGGTTTTCTTTGCGGGAAAGTTTCGATAATGAATTCAAGTTCTTCAATCGATGAGTGCTCTTCAGATTTTCTATTTCATCTGTGTCAGTTTGGTTAAGTTATATTTTTGTCTGTGTAGATTATCAGCCCCATTATTTTTGCTTTGAACAGTCATATATATGTTAAAAGGAACAGAGTAGTCTTTTATGTTTAGCCACATGAGTACCATTTCCTGATGATTCTAGTTTACATATAAGATAGCAAGCATTTCCCTTCAGTCTGAAGATCTCCCTTCTGCATTTCTAATAGTACAGGTCTTTGTTTTTCTAAGGTTTTGTGTTTTTTTGTTTGTTTGTTTTTTCTTTTTTAAATCTAGAATTGTCTTTATTTCATCTTCATTCTTGCAGGATGTTTTCACTGAATACAGTATTTTAGGTTTTGTTTTTGTTTTCTTTTTAGTCAGCTCTTTCAGGATGTCACTGCATTATCTTCTGGCCTCCACTGTCTGATCACAGCCATTGTATTGTAGGTGCCATTTTTCTGTCAACATAGATTGTCTTTGTTTTTCAGCAGTTAGACTATGATGAGTCTAAGTGTGATTTTCTTTGTTTTTACTCTTCCTTGGGGTTATCTTTCTTAAGTCTATAAATTTATCTTTCAACAAATTTGGAATATTTTGACCATGATTTTTTCATATATTGGAAGTAGGATTGATTGGTTCAGCATTACTTTTAAGAATGATTTCAATAATGGGACTGCAAATTAAAATGGAAAGAAAACCATCATTGCTTATTTTTTCACCTATTAAGTTGCAAAAAGTGAGAAGAGTATAGTTAAGACATTTATATATTGCAGGTAGCATTGCAGGTAGTTCATTCACGTTTTTTCCAACAAACATTCTTGTGCTAGTTGCAGGGGATTCAGAGGTAAAAGAAAAAGCACTGCCCTCAAAAGCAGATGGCAAACACTTAGGAGAAAATTATATTACTTAGTAGATTAGCTACTAGGTGGTAAGATCGGGGCATCTTTTCTTCTTATGATAATTTGATCACCCTGATAAGTGGAAAACAACCTCACTTTAAAAATTTGCATTTCTTTCAGTCCATTCAAGGTGCTTAGTCTGATGCCAAGGTTTATTGATCACCTATATTACTTTTTCTGTGAACCTTCTGTTTGTAGGATTTACCATTTTCGTATTGGGTTTTTCATCCTTTTTGTTTTTATAAGAGTTTTTCTATATTAAAGAAATTGGCCTTTATCATTTGTCTTGTAACATTGTTTCTGGTATTTAGTTTTGTTTTGTTTTGGCTGCACTGGATCTTCATTGCGGCACACGGGCTCAGTAGTTGCAGTGCACAGGCTTAGTTGCAGTATATAGGATCTTAGTTCCCTGACCAGGGATTGAACCTGGGCCCCCCGCATTGGGAGCACAGAGTCTTAACCACTGGACCACCAGGGAAGTCCCTCCGGTATTTTGTAAAGCAGAGTTTCATTTATTATCATATTTATCAATCTTCTTTACTTTTTTTTCCATTTTGTGCAATGTTTGGAAAGGCCTTCTTACCTCCAAGATTTAAAAAATAATTTAGCCATGTTTTCTAGCACTTTTACTGATACACTATCACAACCACCAATCTAAATTTTTGTTTCATCTAGAATTTATTTTATATAAACAAATAAGGTATGGCTCTATCCATAATTGTGTAATTTTTCATAATAGTACATTTGATTAACGTCATTTAACTTTCCAAATAAATCTTGGAACAGAGCTATAAAATGCTAAGATTTGTGTCTAAACAGTTTTAAATTACATTTTTATAAAATAACGTACGTATATTTTTTTAACGTCTGTTTGCATAAAAAAAGTCTGGAGGGATCTATGTCAGAACCTTCCTAGTAGTGGGATAACTGATGATTTTTATCTTCTTACTGGATATCTGTTTCTTCCAACTTTTAAAAAATGAAGTTACTTCATTAATCTTAGTGAATCCCTTTGGATTCACTGGAAAGACTGGCCAGCAGATGTGCCCTTTTCTGGTCATGTATTGTCAGGTCAGTGTGTTCATGGCACTGCATTACTGTCAACGAGCTCAGGGCTCCACGCACCCTGTTCAACAAAACAGCAGCTTTTTAATCTCTTTATTTTATTCTGTCAGATTCCTACTTTGCAGTAATAACCTTTCTTTCCTGGGTTTTATGTATGTGTATATTCTCCCTGTATCCTGTTGTCAGGAGGAAAGCATTAATCTTCTGATTATATAGAGGGAAATCTAAAATCTCAAATTTAGTTAGAAATGAGGAGTTGGTAATATAAGGTTTTGAAAGCAGTGTTTTGATTTTTTAAAACTTGACAACGGTAATTGTTTTTTTCAGTAATCTTCAGTTACATTAAAATTTCTTGAATTCTTATTTCTTGTATGAGTCATAAGATAGCAAGAAAATAAAAAAATACTATGACAAATTACTGGTGAAACAATGGCAAAAACAAAACATACAAAAGAATATTGTGGGACTTCCCTGGTGACACAGTGGTTATGAATCCGCCTGCCAATGCAGGGGACGCAGGTTCAATCCCTGGTCCAGAAAGATCCCACATGCCACAGAGCAACTAAACCCATGCACCACAACTACTGAGCCTGTGTTCTAGAGCCTGCGAGCCACAACTACTGAAGCCCACACGCCCTAGAGCCTGCGCACCGCAACTTCTGAGCCCACATGCTGCAACTACTGAAGCCTGGGTGCCTAGAGCTGGTGCTCTGCAACAAGAGAAGCCACCACAATGAGAAGCTTGCGCACGGCAACAAAGAGTAGCCCCCACTCGCCACAACTAGAGAAAGCCTGCATACAGCAACGAAGACCCAATGCAGCCAAAAATAAATTAAAAAATTTTTTTTAATTCCATTTTATTTCACTCCACAGCAATATTTTTTTTTTTTTTTTTTGGTTGCATTGGGTCCTCATTGCTGCCCACAGGCTTTCTCTAGTTGTGGCGAGTGGGGGCTACTCTTTGTTGCGGTGCACAGGCTTCTCGTGGTAGCTTCTCTTGTTGTGGAGCACGGGCTTTAGGCGTGCAGGCTTCAGTAGTTGCGGCATGAGGGCTCTAGGGTGCGCGGGCTTCAGTAGTTGTGGCACGTGGGCTCAGTAGCTGTGGCTCGTGGGCTCTATAGCATAAGCTCAGTAGTTGTGGCGCACGAGCTTAGTTGCTCTGCGGCATGTGGGATCTTCCCGGACCATAGCTTGAACCCGTGTCCCCTGCATTGGCAGGAGGATTCTAAACCACTGCACCACAGGGGAAGTTCCTAAAATGGAATTTTAAAAAAGAAAAAAAACAGTCAAATTTGGGGATTCCCTGGCTGTCCAGTGATTAGGTATCTGCCCTTCCACTGCAGGGGGCACAGGTTCGATCCCTGGTCATGGGACTAACATCCCACATGGCGCGGCCAAAAAAAAAAAAAAATCAAATTCCAACCATATAACTAAAATAAACTCACTATGCTAGATTTTCATCTGAGTGGAAATGGGTAAAAACAGAGCAAGTTAAGTAAAGCTAAACTGGGTTTGGTATAGTGAGCTGATGAGAAGGGGTGGATTGTAAATTTCAGCCAGGACCATATTTGGGAAAATGCTTTAATTTGCCCAAAAAATGTACCATTTCTTCCCCAATATGCCTAATATTTTCTATACATTTCTCTGTTTATGGAGCCACCTGCATTTTATAGCTATCTCAAGGTTCATCTATCTTTAATAGGTTATTTTATATGGTAAAAATACAAGTAAGACAAAATGTTCTGCAGTGTAAAGTGAATATTGGCCAATCCCAGTCCTCTGCTTCCTCTTCCTTGAGGGGCAACTGCTGACCAGTTTCCTATGTATCCTTCCAGTGAGATTTCTCATTATCATCCCAGTATATGTATATATGGGAATTTTACACTACAGCTGCAGAGTTCCACACTGCTCTATACCTTACTTTTTGCATTTGACAATATGTCTTTAGAGATTGTTCTATATCAGTACAGAGCTCTGTTTCATTCTTTCTAATGGGTGCATAGAATTGCATTATATGGATATGACAGTTTATTTAACACTGATTTATATTTAGCTATTTATAATGTTTTCAGTCTCTGCTATTACAAATAATGCTGCCGTGAATATCATTGTGCACAGTTTTTAAGGGGAATCCTTAATGATGAAGGTATTTGAAACGATGTTTAAGTTTAACTTAATTTTTACAAATATATTTGAATGAATACTAATCTTAGGGTTGCTTTATGTATGCATATGCAATTTAAGAAGTTTATGATTCCACACTGGTTGAACAGCTGCAGAGTTGTGTAATTTAACTTTACCTTCTGTAAGTGGCATTAAAGAGAAGGGTATGTGCAGGGTGGCATACCTCCTCTCAAAGAGTTTTGTGCCTTTCACAACTGTTTTCTTTCCACACACCCTAGTAGGAGGATTGGTGGTTTTCAGAGAAAACTACTTCCCTATTTTTGTGGAAAGGGGCAAAGGGTCTCCATAGGGAATTCCGTCATCATAAAGTGAGGTAAAGATGGGTTTGCTGATATATATTAACCTTTTTTTCTTACGGAGCAGATGGGAGAAGGGAAATGGAACAAGACAGAAGGAGCCTTAGGGTAGATTTATAAAAAGAACCGCTCCACAGGACAGTAGTAACGGTAATGTGGAGACAAATGGTGTGGGGGAAGGAGTCGTAAAAGATTTGTGTGGTAATTTTCAAAGCTATAAAAGCTCCCAGCGCAGTTGGGTGTGTTAAAGGGCAGTTCCGTGGCAGGAGCCAGCTGTCTTCTACAGAAAGGGGTCTGAGCACAGTGGTTCTCCGTTGAGATCCTGGAATTCTTAGAGATTTCATCCATTTCTGACCTGAATTCTTTTATGTGATTGGAAATGTGTGTGACTAGTGTATAGTTTAGTTTTTATGGACTATTATATTTGACCCCTCTGTTCTATAATACCCAAGACACCAGTGCAAAACCTCATTTCCTATTTCCAGCATAACTAATATGCTGTAAATTATCATGACTGTTCTAATGGCCACTTCTTAGCATATGGTTCAGAGCTTCTTGACTATTTTCTTTTTTTTTTCATTTGTATGTAAAAGAAGATGGGGCCAAAAAAATTCATTCTAACCGAGTTACAAGTATGTTTTCAGAAGGCATAGGACACCTGAAGCAATTGTGAGATTCCATATTAAAATCAAGGTAGCTTTCAGGGCTTCCCTGGTGGCGCAGTGGTTGGGAGTCCGCCTGCCGATGCAGAGGGTGCAGGTTCGTGCCCCGGTCCGGGAGGATCCCGCGTGCCGCGGAGTGGCTGAGCCCGTGAGCCATGGCCGCTGGGCCTGCGTGTCCGGAGCCTGTGCTCCGCAACGGGAGAGGCCGTGGCGGTGAGAGGCCCGTGTACCTCAAAAAAATTAAAAATAAAAAATAAAATAAAATCAAGGTAGCTTTCAGAAAAATATTCTCACAATTAAAACAGAAATTTGTCCTCCAAACAGGAAAATGTCTCAGAAATCAACTAAATAGTTTAATTGTGAGGCTCAGATGAACTTAGAGATACCAATATAGTGGATGAAGAAAAGCATATATATAATGACACTGTGAGAATATTGCTTCAGTTCCTTAACCACCTAAAGCTCTGCAAAGCCATTGGTTTCATTCAATTAAGAAAACACACACAGGGACTTGCCTGGTGGCGCAGTGGTTAAGAATCCGCCTGCCGATGCAGGGGACACGGGTTTGAGCCCTGGTCCAGGAAGATCCCACATGCCGCGGAGCAACTAAGCCTGTGTGCCACAACTACTGAGCTTGCGTGCCACAACTACGGGAGCCCACGTGCCTAGATCCTGTGCTCTGCAACAAGAGAAGCCACTGCAATGAGAAGCCCACGCACTACAACAAAGAGTAGCCCCCGCGCACCATAACTAAAGGCTGTGCACAGCAACGAAGACCCAACACAGCCAAACATTAAATAAATTAATTAATTTATTTTTTAAAAAAAAGAAAAGAAAACACACATACACTCTGTAGCCTTGAGTTAAATAAATGCGATGACTTTAAATTTTTAAAATAGAAGATTCTATTTCTAGGTTCTGTCTGAGAGAAATGAGAACTTGTCCATGCAAAAATTCCATAGCAGCTTTACTTGTGATAGACAAAAAGTAGAAATAGCCCAGTCATGCATCAGTGGGAGAATGGATAACTAAATTACAGGCCAGGAATTCCCTGGCAGTCCAGTGGTCAGGACTTCACGCTTCCACTGCAGGAGGCACGAGTTCAATCCCTGGTCAGGGAACTAAATCCCACATGCCCCGCAGTGCAACCAAAATTTTTTTAAAAAGAGTTTAAAAAAATAAAAAATATATTGCAGGCAACTCTGTGTATTGGAGTGCTACTCAGCTGTAAATAGGAACAAGCTGCTGATGCACAAGTCAACATATGAAACTCAAAACATTTCGTGTTTCTTCTTTTACTCAATATAAGGCACATGCTGTATGATTTTATTTATACTATTTATACGACAGGCAAAACTATACAAAACTAACTTATGTTCATAGAAATCAGAACAGTGCTTAGGGAACTGACTGGAAGGAATCTTTCTCGGGTGAAAGAAATATTCTGTATCTTAATTGGGCTGGTGGCTACTTGTGTATATTCAAACTTATCAAACTGTGCAGTTAAAATGATGTATTTTAAGGTATAAAAATTATACCTAACTTAAAATTTTTAAGGTATTTTGAAAATTTTCAAAATTAATATAATTTTAAATATATTATTTGGGGAAATATAATTTAACCACTAATGATTGATAAATGGTCAGTTTCTCTTACATATATATCACTTATGGGGTGATATGACATGGAAAACTTAGTTTCTTGACAACAGCAAAAAAACCCTTTCTTTGTATTTTACGTGTATTCCTTAGACCCTAAGACTGCAGTGTCCGGTACCAGAACCACTCATCACATGTGGCCCCTGAGCACATGAGATGTGGCTGGTGAAAGGTCAGATGTAGGACACACACTGGATTTCAAAACTTTAAAAAATGTAATATATGTCAGTAATTTTTTATATTGACTGTATGTTGAAATGATATATTGGATTAATTTAAATCTATTAAAATTAATTTCACCTGTTTCTGCTTTTTTTAATGTGTCTACTAGAAAATATAAAATTACACTCATGGCCCCAATTATATTTCTGTTGGACAATGCTGCCTCTAAGGTTTTAGAACTGTTTGAAGTGTTTATATTTGTTGATACATGGTTTCTACAAATGTATAATATTGTTCCTATGCCAGTTTTCTCACATGCCACAAAATTTAGCTGAATATCTCTTCTGAAAAATTTGTCTTTAAAAGGCCTAAGGTCCAAATGAATCTTAGAATGTAGAAGCATGTGTGGGATTGATATGTTGGCCATTTGCTTTGATTTAAATATTAATGTTGCCACATGCATTTGGGAGATAATGATTGTCATATAGTGATTGGTTATAAGGATGTACTTTTTAAAATAAATTTATTTATTTTTGGCTGCATTGGGTCTTCGTTGCTGCACCCGGGCTTTCTCTAGTTGCGGCGAGCGGGGGCTACTCTTCGTTGCAGTGTGCAGGCTTCTCATTGCAGTGGCTTCTCTTGTTGTGGAGCATGGGCTCTAGGCACGTGAGCTTCAGTAGTTGTGGCACGCAGGCTCAGTAGTTGTGGCTCATGGGCTCTAGAGCGCAGGCTCAGTAGTTATAGCGCACGGGCTTTAGTTGCTCCACGGCATGTGGGATCTTCCCGGACCAGGGATCAAACCCATGTCTCCTGCATTAGCAGGTGGATTCTTAACCACTGTGCCACCAGGGAAGTCCCAAGGATGTACTTTTAATTTTTTTTTAAGTCAAACATTTATTGACTGTATCACTCATATCTTATATTTTTAAAACAGCTTTATTGAGATATAATTCACACATACCATACAATTCACCCATTTAAAGTGTACCATCCAGTGTTTTTTAGTATATTCACAGCATTGTGCAGTCATCAGCACAGTCAATTTTAGAACATTTTCATCACCTCAAAATGAAACCCTGCACCCTTTAGCTGTGACCCCTTTATCCCCAATCTACTCGCCAGCCTTAATCTACTTTCTTTCTCTATAGATTTCACTGTTTGGGACTTTCCTATGAATGGGATCATACAATACATGGGCTTTTATGACTGACCTCTTCCACTTAGGATAGTGTTTTCAAGATTTACCCAAGTTGTAGTCTGTATCAGTACTTCGTTCCTTTTTATTGCTGAATAATATTCCATTGTATGTATATACTACATTTTGTCTATCCATTCATTGATAGACATCTGGATTGTTTCCATCCTTAGGCTATTAAGAATAATGCTGCTATAAACATTCATGTACAAGTTTTTGTGTAGACATATGGTTTTCTTTTTCTTGGGTGTATACCTAGAAGTAGAATTGCTGGGTCCTATGGTAACTGTTTAATCATTTGAGGAATTACCAGGCTGTTTTGTAAAGTGGCTGCACCATTTTACAGTCCCACCAGCAGTGTAGGAGGGTTGCAGTTTCTTCACATCCTCACCAACACTTGTTATTCATCTTTTTGAATATACATTGTAGTGGATATGAAGTGGTATCTCACTGTGGCTTTGATTTGCATTTCCCTGAAGACTAATGATGTCAAGCATCTTTTCCTGTGCTTATTGGACATTTGTATCTCTTCCTTTAGAGAAATGTGTATTGAGATCCAAGACCCTTATCAGATATATGACTTGCAAATATTTTCTCCCATTCTTTCGGTTGTCTTTTCACTTTTTTGGAGGTGTCCTTGAATCGCAAATATTTTTCATTTTGATGAAGTTCAATTTATGTTTTATTCTTTTATTGGTCGTGCTTTTTGTGTCATATCTGAGAATCCTCTGCCAAATTCAAGGTCATGAGGTTTACCCCTATATTTTCATCTAAGAGTTTTATAATTTTAGCACTTAAGTTGAGGTCTTTGATTCATTTTGAGTTAATTTTTGTATACAGTATGAGGTAAGAGTTCAACTTATTAATTCTTTTGCATAGTAGTGGTATCTTATGATAAAGAAAAAAGTTCATAGGATTAGTCACATATTAACATTTTAGGGAATTCCCTGGTGGTCCAGTGCTTAGGACTCGGTGCTTTCACTGCGTGGCCCGGGTTCAATCCCCAGTTGGGGAACTATGACCCTGCAAGCCAAGTGGCGCAACCAAAAAAAAAAAATTTCATTGTCGCATAGTGTTTTAATAACTGTCATGGATATGTACGAAGTCTTATGTTGCATAATAATAGGACATCTTTGTTATTCATTCTGAGATTGTGATATTAGCGAACTTTTAGTTTCTAAAACTAAATCGGAGGCTTCTCTAGAACCTGGAAAAGAGTATAACAACTAGAAAAGGGTAGCAAATAACACTGAGGCCAGACTTAAAGCATACAAGATAAAAATGAAATTTCAATTTGTCTTTTTTTTTAATAAGAGGCTCAAAATGGATAAAAGGAAATGTTCAGACCAAATTTAATTAGGCCCAGTTATTCCACAGGTATAAATTATGGAACCTTAATTAGTTCTTTTAGACTCTGATGTGACACTCAGTGAATTATTTCCCATTCAGTTAAAAGGGACCTCCCTTGGGCCAGTGTTTATAAAAGAAGATGAGTCAAACAAATGGTTGATAACATTAATATTACAGGCAGTTTTAGTGTACTTAAGGAATCATATTTCTTTTGGTCTTACACAAGTGGTTCTGTTATAGCTCATGAGACATTCCTAAAACAGGTTTATAGCTAATAATCTTTTGAATCTCATATTGCTCTTGCTAGAGACTTGACCCCATTTCAGTCTTACAGCTGGGTCTGGTCCTACTGAAACTTTTTTATCTAATAAACTCTGCCAAAGCGGGAACCTGCCTGTGTGACATATCCTTCACCTTATCAGCAGTTTGTGTTCACATCAGCATGATTCACACCTGAGTCCCAGGACCCCATTCAGCTGAACTGATGATCACATTGATCACAAGCGGGGGTTAGAATAATTCTTCAGTGGTCTCCCACTCTGGAGAAACCCCACAGGGCTCCTGCTGACGTTGAACAAATCATTTAACCCCTTTGGGCCTTTCATTCCTCTTCTGTCAAATTGGATTGCATTGTCTTAAGGTCCTGTCCATGTATAAAATGCAATGTCTGTGACTGTTGCATTTTATTTGCCACCAGGGGTAAGACTGGGTTCCTTGAGATGCTAGATTTGGTTGAGGAGGAAAACTTCTTCAGCTTCTTTGAGCTGGGCTTATATTAGTGTTGGATTTGGAGTGTGTTTGTCAGTAAGATTCTTTTTGCACAGAACTGTTATTAGAAAGCAAAATGTTAAAAAAAAAAAAAAAGAAAGAAAGCAAAGTGTTTACAGAAGACATGAAGTGAAAAACTTATCTAATTTAACTTTTTAATTTTCTTGAATGGGAAGTTGACAGGTTTAACATTTTCTAGATTTTTGTAGCTAAATGGGAACAGCTTGTATATTTTTTTAAATTTTAAAATCCAGTACCATGTTCAGTTTATTGGAAGAAATTCTTTATAGGATTTTTTAAGCCAGTTTTTCAAATAACATTTGCCATGAAGTTACTTTGTGAATTTATTTTCCTTTGACCGATGGTGACTGACTGGATTTACCCCCATTTTAGCCTCTTTTGATATGGGTTGAGCTATTTCAGACACTTGGTTCATTTTACTCACAGAATATATGGCTTGACAAATTTTAATGCCCAGTCTTAACATAGCGTGTTGCTGTAGTTTGGTCCTTTAAGGAAAATTATTTCCCCATTTCTCTTTCTTCTTCTTCATCCTTTTGTTCCTTTCTTTTCCAAGGGTTGGCATTCTGTAGACCTAAAGCCAGCTCCTCCAGCATGTGGAGGAGAGGGTGGGGCTGTGTCAGATCCGCCACAGTCGGGGGGAGAGGCTAGCGTGTCCTTTCCCTTGAGGTATAGTTCTTCCAGTCTAATGAACTGTCAGATCCACTGAGTGGCTGGTAAAGCAGATTGGACAGTGACTCAAGGAAGTAAGAAAGTAGTGGGGCAGGCTGGTGGGTGGGGGTCAATATTTTAAGTAGCAGCTATCAGAAGTAAAGTGATTTCTCCAGAGGCTCAGTAGAGAGAGCTGTGCGTGTTTCTAGTGTGACTGGTCTGCAGGAATTATGTAGAGTTGAGTGTTGTTTTCTAAGAGGAAAAAGAGGATGAGAGAGAGGGTGGTGAGAGATGAGTTAGGGTGGGTTGGAAGGCACTCGACAAGAGGAGCATAAATGCCCCAAAGTTTTGCATTCACATATTCAAGTATTTTTTAATAGGAGGCTTGTATTATTAGTATAAATCTTTCACCCTGTTCTAATTTGATATGGTATCTTATGGGGAAAGAGGTAAAAGCTAAGGAAAACAAGATTTTTACCTTATACATAATTATAGTTTGGGAAACAGAATCCTGCTGCAAATCTTACATGACTGATTTCTGGACCCAAAGTGGGCTTGACAGTGGGCTGGAGCAGTAATAGCCCCCCTACTGTCAGGAGAGGCCAGGGCAGGCTTTTCCCAGCAAGCCTGCCTGAGGTGAGGCCTGTCCTAGACTCTAGGACCTAGAGCGTGCAGGGTGACTCCCCTGTGTTTGGGAGCCGGGAAGGAGCTGGCCTGGTCAGCAAGGTGGCCTGCCAGCAGGACAGGTGGGGGTCTGGGTGCCTGGAGAAGTAAATCTAAAATGTTGAAAGCTGTGGTCTTCAGTGATTACCTATTAAACACCTACTGCAGATGGTGAGAAATTGCTCTCGTCTTTGTGTAGGAAACAAAAGATGCAGGCTTCTGCTTTTAAGGAGCTGTGTTTTACCCTGGCCTTTGGCAAAGTCACAGATGAAAACGGATATTAAATTGTATGACTGCCATGAGCTGATGGTGGTCTTGGGCCTCTGGAGACTTAGGCCTTTAAACGTCATTCTTTGTCTTCATAATGCATATCTGGCTGATGAATGAATGTTTATTGCCATTTAAAAATAAAACTACAAATAAACCAAAAGAGGAAATTAAGTCACCTAATCTTACCACACAGAGCTTAACCACTGAAGTGCTCCTGAAAATGGGAGATAATTAGCCAGTGCCTCCGTCCTGTGGGCCCTGGAGTCTTCCATCAGGGAGAGGACTTCCCCCAGGGGCCGTGGCTACAGGGTAGCCTTGCTAAGTGAAGACAGCTCTTGGAGACACAAGGATGACAGTCGGCTTGTTAGGAAAATCCCTTTGGAAATAGCACTACTTGCCTGCTCTTAAATTACTCTCTTCTATGAACAGGGTTCAGATTTTACATTAGGTGCTCAGTAACAAAATTTAAACTTGTAATGTTTCAATTAAATTCTGTTTTCTTCCTTTTTAAAAAGACAGATTACATATGCGTGCATAGTTATGTATGCATTAGGAAAATCATAATGTAATCTTTTCTTTCTGCTTTATTTTTAGGGCAATCTTATGAATTGACAGAGAAGCAGTGTGATAGGATGGGAAGAACTGTGAATTGAGAGTCCACAGTGTTGCCCGTTAGTTAGTCCAGACTTTAATCACATACTCTAAGCTAGTGAATATATTTAATCACTTTGGATCTCAGTTTCTACACTGATATAAAACAAGGACCCACAGTGGGCAATCTTCTAGCCCTTATCATCATAACCTAAGGCCATAAATACCAATTTCCTCGTGCCAGTCTACTTTTCTGTGTTGTTAGGAGTTGAGGGGCTGCTTTTCGTTTAGTAGATAATTTTATAAGGTTCCAGCAACCAGGAGTGAGCCAGTAAGGAGGAAACGGCAGGCTGCTTCTGAATTTGCCTGGCTGTGCTTTTACCAGAGGGGCATTTCTGGTCAGAGGATTTCAGAGTGTTAGAAAACTCTGTGTTGCCAGGATGGTTACATTCTTCCTCAGACTAAAATTACAACCCAAGTGCACTTCATGATATACATATGTATTGTAATTTGTAAACATAACTCAAAACCCTGTATCTAAGTCAGGTCATTTGTGGTCGGCCATTCAGACCTCATTTCTATTTGACAAGGGTTTATTTTAAGATTGCTTTGTGGAGCGGTTGTTTAACATTCAAATGATCTATTAGTGTCAAGTCTTTGGCTAGACTTGTTTTAAATGAGCTGCTCCTTAAGTAGAAAACAAAACAGAAATTTAGGTTTCCAACCCAACCTAGCAAAATCGGTGTAACTTAAATTTTTTACCTTCACATGTATTTATTCAGCCTGTTTTTTTCTTGAATATTCATTTAGGATAATAGTACCTATGTGAATGAAATTCTTTTAGTTACTCTTGATACTGTTGCTTAGCAAGACCTATAGACTTCTTAATAGTTTCAGAGGAGAACACTTTACAGTAAGCTGAGCTAAATGGATTTTTTAGTAAGTTAATTGTGTTTCTTAGCAGAGTCGCAAATGTGCTTCCATAGCATTTCTAGGATATTAAAAGAAATGTTCTATGGAAGTAAGTTCTCACTAGGCCATTAACTATATTATTTTTTTACAGGCTAAATATATATTGTAACTCCATTTGGTTATTTTGTTGGAGATGGGATGGAAGCTAAAGATGATCTAGGTAAATAGCTAAACTGAACCTCAGACGGTAGTTTACACATCATTCTAATTCTTACCATTAGTACCGTGGCTTCCTCTCTCCTTTCCTGGTGTCCAGATTGCCACAGCTATAATTAGGGAGCTCTTTCCTGTTTAACAAATATCATCATTGTCACTTTGTAACTCAGGTCTTCAGCCCTTGCCTTTTGTGTTCCAGGTGCTCCATACTCGCCTGTAGTGCTTACGTGGCTCTGGCTTTGGGTGATAACCTTATGGCTTTGAATCATGCAGATAAACTTCTTCAGCAGCCCAAGCTGTCAGGATCCCTGAAGTAAGTGTGACTTGCCCTGTGTGTCCCTGGTTTGTTTTCTTTGGAGGGTTTCAGTTAGTTTGTGGTGTATATTGCTTCTTTTACTCCCCCAGTGGAAAATTATCTTAGGGAAAGCAAAAAGTTTCTTTCTTAATTTGGTAATTGTGTGTTTGGTAGTGAAATTTTTTTCACTTGTTGCACCTCAAGGGTTATTGGAAATGGCATTTGCCGTTCTGAGCATTAGGAAGCAGAATCTTTGGGCTCTGTAGTTTCCACTGCTGGGTCTGACTGGAGCATGTTATCATATATTAGCTCCCAAACAAGTTTAGTCCTCAAGCAGAAGACCCACACAAAAAGGAGTTTGGTCAACAGGATAAATCTGCTTTGAAGAATTAAATTAAAGTAGACAAATAAGAATTTTAAAATATTTTTCCAGACTACTGTACCATTTCCTGAGTACATGAGTTTTATTTAAACTCTTCAGATGCCTCTTCAATATTAGTGTCATTGTCATGCTAAAATTTTTCTAAAGCACATCATCTTTTCTTTTATGGAAATTGAGGAAGATGCAGCATTCTTTGAATCTTTGTATGATGCTGATGCTAGAAATTTTACCCAAGACCACAAGTACTCTGCATAGCATTAGGACAGTTGTTTTTTCATTCATCCTGTGGGTATATAGTTATAATTTCCAAAATATGTTCTTTTGCCTTTCAGCGCCCTTTGTGTGTAACATGCAACATTTAGAACTGTGAGATCGTACTCTGAGGAACAATTCTATAAATGTTTAATTATTTTTGTCTTTTAAAAAAGTATTACTTTATATAATCATCTAAAATTTACATTGATTAAGGTTGTTTCAGGTCAGTGTTCCCCAAACATGCCTTGTGTTTTATTATTTTTTGTTGTTTTTCATGCTTTGTGTTAAAAAAAAAACAACAAAATTAAAAGAGCATCCAGGAACATAGGAGAATTTGTCACAATTCAAGTGTGAGCGTTCCTGCTTGCCTGTGAAAAAACCTTATCTAATATCCAGGCCTGGAGGGTCCTGAGCTCGAGGTCAGGGCGGTCGGTCGCGTTACCTCTAAGGCGCCTTCCCTCCTTCCCGTGGCCCAGCCCCGTGAAATACCAATCAGGAACGTCGGCCTGCACCGCCCCACTGGACATGCGCTGCTCAGATGTGGTGTGTGTGGTCGTCAGTAGAGCAGAGTTGTGTGTGTTTTTTTTCTTTTTAACAAAAATGAAACACGAATCCTGTCTGCTTTTTTTAATTCTCTGGCTGACATTGTGATCACTATTCTAAAACAATCCCAATTAGATTCTTTACTTGGCATTTACTGGAAGGTTTTTAACCTCATTTATCAACTTCTTCCCTCTGAACGTCAAAACAATAAAATTCTTAGATTTTATGATTTCTTAGCCAACCCTGAGGGGTTGGCCAAGCCATGTCTGATAACTTCATCTTTAATTCTCTTAACTATTCTATCCTAAGCATTGGTTTCTAATTACTGGCCAGACCACTATCTTTCCAGTGAGGATGAGCATTTTCTGCCCGTGGCAGCCCAGATACCACAGCAGCTTTACCCAGCTGCTTGTTGCCTTCCGTACACCTCATCTGGAGTTCTGGGCTCTGAGTGTCATGAAGGCATTTAATTTGATTTAAAAAAAATTTTAAGTAAATTCACAGAAAACAATTTGAAGTCGTTCTTTGAATTTGTGTGTTTGTGTTTTATAATGATTATTGGCTTATAGATACTGCTTTAATCACGTTTTTTAAAATATCTTATTTCAAAATACATTTGAGGTTACTGATTTTTTTAAAAGCTGTCATTTCTTTTAGGGTATTTGGTGGGGAAGCAAAATAGAAGGGCATTACAGCTCCTGCTAGTTAGAAGAAAGAAATTGCTTAATAAAGAAATAGCTCTTGAGTGATTAATGTGCATAAATCCCAGAAAATGGTCAAACTGAAAAGAGCCTAAGATTTGAGGACCCAAGATCCATGTGGACAGATTCAGTTGGGACAGGCCAACTAAAGGAGGTGAGAACTGAGCTGGCCTTTAAAAGGAGTTGGATTTTGGCCTGGCTTTGCACCCCAGGAGGCAAGGCCACAGGGAGCACAGTGGGGTGTCCCGCCCAGGACGCTGTGTCTGGTGGGAACAGAAGAATCTTTGGGGGAGTGAGAATGTTGACTGAATACAGGAAACTGGGACCAAATTGTGGAGAGCTTTAAATCTATAAGTTTAGCTTTGTTTGTCTTATTTTGTTCTCAAGTAGAAAAAGTCATTAAGATTTTGAGCAAGGTGTAATATGGCTGAGGCTGTTTTAATTTTGAAAAATCAATCAGATGATCATGGGGAAAATGGCTCAAAGTAAGACTGGAAGAAGCAGGCTGTTGTAAACCTGGGGAAAGCACATCTGCCCAACATCAGTGGACAAAAAATAGATGATGTGAAAAGGAGGACACCTTTGGAATAGAAGTAAAGCTGATCCAACCCAGATCTGGTCTGGCGTCCTGGTGCCTTTTGACTGTTCCAGCAGCAGAGGCTGGAGGACCCTAATTCTTTTTTTTTTCTTTCCCTCTTTCTTTTCTTTTGCTGTGCTGCACAGCTTTCGGGATCTCAGTTCACCGACCAGGGATTGAACCCTGGTATAGCAGTGAAAGCCCAGAATCCTAACCACTAGGCCACCAGGGAACTCCCTGGAGGACCCTAATTCTGATCCTCCGCTCCCGGGGAATCCATCCTCGGATCTGCCTCTTATTTTAGAACTTCATTACCTTCTTATGTTATTTTCTGTATAAACAGAACAGCGTAAATTTGCCAACTTTATTTTATTTTAAATTTTTATTGAAATATAGTTGATTTACTGCCAACTTTAAACTGCTCTCTTTTTTTTTTTTAATTAATTTATTTTGGCTGTGTTCGGTCTTTGTTGCTGTGTGCGGGCTTTCTCTAGTTGCAGTGAGCGGGGGCTACTCTTCGTTCTGGTGCGCGGGCTTCTTATTGTCGTGGCTTCTCTTGTTGCGGAGCACAGGCTCTAGGCACGCAGGCTTCAGTAGTTGTGGCACGTGGGCTCAGTAGTTGTGGCTTGTGGGCTCTAGAGCTCAGGCTCAGTAGTTGTGGCGCACAGGCTTAGTTGCTCCACAGCATGTGGGATCTTCCCAGGCCAGGGCTCAAACCTGTGTCCCTTGCATTGGCAGGCAGATTCTTAACTGCTGTGCCACTAGGAAAGCCCCTAAACTGCTCTCTTAATTGATATGTCATTTGTTCCTACTTAGCGAACATAAAAATTATTGTATATTTAAGATATTTTTAAAGAGATAAAATTTAAATGACTCTTAATCAACCCATTTATAAACTTAGATTTCAATTCAAAGACTTGAAATATGTGAAACACACATACACCAAATTCTATTATACTTGAGTATTTTTGTGATGACCTACTTTTCAGTTTGGAATCTGGTTGGTTTTTTTTTTTTCATTTTAGGTTTCTGGGCCATTTATATGCTGCAGAAGCCCTCATCTCTCTGGACAGAATCTCTGATGCTATTACTCATTTGAACCCGGAGAATGTCACTGATGTCTCCTTAGGGATCTCTTCAAATGAGCAGGACCAAGGTTAATGAGGACACATTTGATCAGAACTCTTCACCATTTCCACTGCCTTTCCGTTGTAACTCAGGATGTGTGGAAATTTAACAGCACGGTTGTAAAGGGAAGGGAGTTTTAGGTCGGCACTGTACGGTTTTGGCTGTACTTACTTTATGCTAATTGTTTGCTGAGGAGACCTAGGAGTTGATTATCACATGGTCTAAATTCTAACTTTTGAAAGGCTGATAGTGTTAGAACAGTTTGTTTTCATTCTTATATTTTTCTCTTCAGAGGGATTCCACAATCCAGGGGAGAGTAAAAGTATCGCATTCAAAAGTCAGTTTTAAATCATGGCTAAGTTTTTGAGGGAGTGAGACTACTTTTCACTTTATTCAGGGTTATTTCTCAGGCCATGGTGGTGGTGGTGGTAGGTAGCATTCTCATATCTTTTATTAGAACCTCTACTACATGAAAAGGAAATACTGTGGTAGATTGCTTTAATATTAGATTTCCATTTCATAAAGAAAATTAGGTTTTTAGAAAATATACTCTGTTGTCCGACCCCCTCAGATTTACTTTCATGTCTTTGTAGGATCAGACAAAGGTGAAAATGAAGCAATGGAATCCTGTAAGTAAGACGTTTTGTAAAGACTTAAGTAGCCTGGCCTGCTTCCCAAAGACTCACCCTCGAGCCTCTGTGTCCTTCCTTTGTCCGCCTGAGGAGTAGAGCTAGGCTTTATTCTGAGCAGCTCTTCAGGCAGTAGAGGGGGTTGCTCCCTGGCCCTTGGCCTGGCCTCTTCACATGTGTCTGGTCTTCTCCCCAGCTGGGAAGCGGGCACCTCAATGCTACCCCAGTTCCGTCAACTCAGCCCGGACCGTGATGCTGTTCAACCTGGGCAGCGCCTACTGCCTGAGGAGCGAGTATGACAAAGCACGGAAGTGTCTCCACCAGGTGAGGCTGGGCCAGTGCCAGACCATCTTGTGAGGCAGCCAGCAGAGGGTTTGGAGTTTCTAGGCTCTGTTATTTTGTTTGAGGCTTCTGATCAGTTTGTTAAACATTGGAATATTACTCCTCCAGACATATTCTTGGAAGGTACACAACTGATTGTTGTTGCAAATGAACCTAGGCACCTAATGGAGAGTTTTCCTGAAGATTTTAATCATTGAAATTTCAAAAGATTGGAAACCATCTAAATAAGGGCTCACAAAAATCAATAATGGTGTGTCCATATAGTTGAACACAATGCAGCTGTAAACCCTATATACTAAAATGGTAACATATCCAAGACATATTAAGTGAAAAGAACAAGATGCAAAACAGTTTTTATATAATCCTGTATATGCAGAAAAGATCTCCAAATGAACACGCCACAAACTGTTAACACTGGCTGCAGGGCTGGCAAGATAAGTACTGTGTAGATGGAGCACTGAACTGGGAGACTTTTCACTGGATACTCATAGGCTTTTTAGCTTTGAATTGTATAAATCTCTGTCCACTCAAAAAGTTAAATTACAAATACGTCTTTTAAGAAGAAGGGTTCACAAAGTCAGTACCAAAGAAACTCTATATACAATAAAGAAAGCTCCTGGCAATGTGTAACTAAAACAGACCCCTGACTTCTACCACTGAGAGGGGCCTCATCAGCAGGTCTCAAGGAAGGTTCTGATTAGGCCTCTTTAGGTCACCTGCCCATCCCTGGACTGATCATGGGCAGGGACCCATACCTGTAGTAGGAGAACAGGTACTGCCATTGGCAGCCCCAGAGGAGTTTCCCAGAATTGGAAAGGGATAATTCCCCAGAAGAATATTAATTCAGGACCTCCCTGGCAGTCCAGTGGTTAAGACTCCATGCTTCCAATGCAAGGGGCGTGGGCTCGATCCCTGGTAGGGGAACTAAGATCCCACATGCTGTGCAGCACAGCCAAAAGAGTTAAAAAAAAAAAAAAAATTAGGGGGAAGAAAAGGGTATTAATTCAGCACATGTGCTTCTGGGCTAAGCCAAGGGAATAAGACAGTAGTAAATAAGTGGACATGATACAACCTTGCCCCCATGGACCTTACAGTTAGGAGATGTCTTCCTAAAAAGGGAATTACAAGATCAGGGGTTATGCAGAATTTTCAGACTTCTAATATAGAAAGTTTGTGCCAGGGACTTCCCTGGTGGCACAGTGGTTAAGAATCCACCTGCCAATGCAGGGGACACAGGTTCGAGCCCTGGTCTGGGAAGATCCCACATGCCGCGGAGCAACTAAGTTCATGTGCCACAACTGCTGAGCCTGCACTCTAGAGCCCATGAGCCACAACTACTGAAGCCCGTGTGCCTAGAGCCTGTGCTCCGCCACAAGAGAAGCCACAGCAGTGAGAAGCCTGCACACCGCAACGAAGAGTAGCCCCCACTGGCCATAACTAGAGAAAGCCTGCATGCAGCAATGAAGACCCAACGCAGCCATAAATAAATAAATAAATAAATTTATTAAAAATGAAGGGAAAAAAAAGAAAGTTTGTGCCAGATGGTGTATTCACCAGCAGCACATAAGAGAACCCACATCCCCATATGTTTGCCAGAGTAACTGAAACTGAAATTAAACCTATTCTCAGAAGGTAAGGCAGCTTCCTATGAAGGTGACCTTGTTGTGTCTAGAAGTGAAGATTTACCATGTGGAAAATAACCATGAGTGATATTTAGTCGACTTAGTGGCATCTGGTCAGCATTTCTGATCCAAAATCAGTAAAGTGAAGTGATGGACTGTCCAGGGAACACGTTTGATCTTATCTAGGAGTTGAGTGCAGGAGTTAAACGGGAAGAGTTAAAACGTTGTGCTGTTCTCCGTGGCAAGGCTGGGCTATTGAACAGCCCTTTGGAAAGTGCCCGTGGACCTCAAGGCCTGCAGCACACAGGCTTTGGATGTGAAGTTGCAGTGTGTACACTCTAGCTCAGGTTCTTGTGCAGCAGGTGGCCATGGCGGCAGCCACGCTGGGAGAGACAGATGGTGTCAGGCCTGGTTTGGGGTCTGAAGGGGGTTTTGTTTTGGTCCCTTGGTTTTTAGGTTAATCCAGTGGCTGGACCTTGTTAATGGGGAGGCCCACCGTGCCTGGGAGGGAGAACAATGATGTGTGAAGAGTTGGATAGGGCTCAAGTAGAGGTTTCCGAGGTTGCCTGCCCACCACTAACTATTATGAACAGCCAGTAAGCAAAATACCATTCTCTCATAAAGTTGTTGCCATGAGTTCTTGTATTTTAGAAAAGGCTGCAGTCAGTGCAAAGGACAATAGATGACCTGTGTTAACTAGCCAGTTGGAAGGAAAATGGAGATTTTAATATCCACAAAATGATGTAAAGGTGGTCTTGCCTATTTAAAGCTAGGCCAAAAGTATAAAATCTCATTTTCTGAACTGAGCTGTGGTACATCAGTGATGTGGTAGGAGGAATGAAAAGCCTCCTTGCTTCATTCACGAGGAACCTGGGAGCATGTGCTCTGGATGAGAACCCCCACTAGTCTGAGATTTCTTCTAATGCTGCCCGGACCCGACCTTGTGCCCGTTTCTGGTCCCGCAGATGTCTCCCACACTCACCCCGTGGCCTGCACTGCCGTGCCTCCCCGCTTTCTGCCTCTCAGGTATCCACCCTTGGAGGACAGAGATAGGCTTCCCTTGCCCAAAAGCTCTGCACTCGAAGAAACTCTTCTCTCTTCGTATTCATACTACGTTCACTTTCCTCTCCCTAACAGTAAATTTGTTTGGATTACTGTTAGTTATTTGCATGCTGTTTATTATCAGGGTAAATCCCTGTCTTACACCCACCTCTGGTCAATAAATATTTGTAAAGGACACTTTCTGATTAGATTAAGGGAAGACGCAAAGCGGTCTGGAAGCATGAGCACCTGAACCTGGATGAGGGAATACCAGTTGATGGTAAGACGAGGAAGAGGCTGCGGCCCAGAGGGGCCCAGAATGAGGGAATAAACCTACAATCTCAGCACCTTCAACCAGAACAGGACTAAATCAGAAAACTGCAGGCTGGTGTTATGGCTCTCAGATCCAGGAAAGGACAGCATGTTGCCTAAACAAATAATTTTATTTGACTAAATTGTACTATTTCAGTCCTTAAGAATGGAGACATTGAACATGCTTTTTTTTTGGCTGCGATGGGTCTTCGTTGCTGCACGCGGGCTTTCTCTAGTTGTGGAGAGCGGGGGCTGTTCTTTGTTGTGGTGCGCGGGCTGCTCTGCGGCATGTGGGATCTTTCCGGACCAGGGATCGAACCCGCATTCCCTGCATTGGCAGGCGGATTCTTAACCACTGCGCCACCAGGGATGTCCTGAACATGCTTAGTGGTATATTTTTTTTATATTTCCAGCCTTTTAAGTTTGAATTCTTATTCCTGACATTGGGAGTTTGCAGCTTACAATACTAAGCTGTTACTTAGGGGAAAAAAATAGACATGCAGATTTGGATAGAGGTGCAACTGTGTGTGTCTGGTGAAGAACTACCAGCAGACCTGGATGGGTGACTGGAGTGTAGAGTCAGGAGTGTCTGATCACCCATCTCAAAACCAAATACAGCCAAGAGATAGAAGAAAACCAAGAGGGAAGGAAAGCTTTCTCCTATTAAGAACTCATTATGGATTAGGCAAGGGAAGATAAATATTTAACTAAAAATAACATGTCTAGTTTAATGGGGAGGGATCAAGACAAAGACAGCTGGACTTCCCTGGTGGTCTAGTGGTTAAGAATCCACCTGCCAGTGCAGGGGATACGGGTTCGATCCCTGGTCTGGGAAGATCCCACATGCCGCAGGGCAACTACTGAGCCTGCGCCACAACTACTGAGCCTGTGCTCTAAGGCCCGCGTTCCGCAACTACTGAAGCCTGTGCGCCTACAGCCCATGCTCTGCCACAAGAGAAGCCACTGCAATAAGAAGCCCATGCACTGCAACGAAGAGTAGCCCCCACTCGCCACAACCAGAGAAAGACCGCTTGCAGCAATGAAGACCCAGCGCAGCCGAAAACATAAATATTTAAATTAGATTACATAAAAAATAAGAGTTATAATGAAGTAGCTTTAAAAAAAAAAAGACAAAGACAGCTGAGGACCATCCAAGCAGAACTGTAGTGTCCCAGTGAGGTTGAGTAAGTTTGCTAATTTGTCATTGGTAGGTTGACATTCCTTTTTTTTTTTTTTTGACACTACTTGGAGTTATCTTACGCTGTCAGTTTCTCATGGGTCTCTTTTTTGTTTTGAGCAAAGGCGGCCTCAATGATCCATCCTAAAGAGGTGCCCCCTGAAGCCATCCTGCTGGCTGTCTACCTTGAGCTGCAGAATGGTGAGTGATTCTTCTCTTGAGTTAGGACTGGAGCCCTGCAAAGAGCCCGAGATTTTTGGTGTCTGCTTTTTCTCTTTGAAATTTAAGGGGTATTACCCATCAAGTTCTTCTAGGCAAAAATATAGCGAGGGAGTTTTTGGTATCTTGCAAATTCCTACTTCTTGCAGGTTAAGCATATTTCCTTTTATCTGTGAAAATGGAGAATAGCATAACTTCTGACAATTATAATTAATCTCTACTAATTAACCTTTCTCTTAGGCATCCAAATGACTCTAATTGAGAACCTGAGTCAGAATGCAGTGGGTTTGAGTTGTATACCTTGGTGTTTTAAACGTAGGTGTCGTTAATGAGTTTTACAGTAAGCCAGTTCCTGCTGAGAATTTTTTATTCAGACCTAAATCCAGGTCATGCCTTTGGGGCATATACAACCTCCAGGATGTAGCTTACTGGAAGAAAGGCTGTGGGCCCTACATAAGAGAAGGCGTGAAGTAGAAAAGGAGAGCTGAATGGGGGAAATGAGAGGGGACCAAAGTTTTAAGAGTTCTTAGTCATATCCCCTTGCTGAAATCCTTCCAAGGCTCCCCTCTTTTTATAGCTGAAGAAGGAGTATTAAGTGCCTGGCACCCAGCAGGCCTTGTCCTCCTAAAAGCTGTAGTAGGGTTAGTGCATGGTCTTAGAGCCCTTCTTTTGCGCAGTCCACCTGTAGACAAGTTATCAAACTGGGCTCCACCTTAGAATCAGTGCAAAGCTTTTAAAAATCCCATCACCCAGGTCACACACGAAATTTCTTAAATCAGAATTTCTGGGAATGGTGCAGCGGGCATTACATGATTCCAGTGTACAGCAAAGGTTGCAGACCACTGCTCTTCTCCATCACCTTTTACCCCCTTGCGGGATTCTGACGGCTTGCTTTGTATGTGGTGGTATTGTTATATGCTTTTTTTGTGATGGGAAGTGTTTTTATAGGTAATACCCAGCTGGCCTTACAGATCATCAAAAGGAATCAGCTGCTCCCTGCAGTGAAAACACTCTCTGAAATGAGAAAGAAGCCAGTGTTCCAGCCTGTCCACCCGATCCAGCCCATCCAAATGCCGGCGTTCACTGTACAGAGAAAGTGATATTTTGCGCTTGGAAAACTGTTACCTGAGACCCAGGGGAGTATTTGCAGGCCTTTTTAGTTGTATCACAGCAAAATGAATAAAAGACAGATGGTAAAGGATACTAGTTTTGAAGACACAATTTTGAAATGATTCTAATCCCTGAATTTTTTTGCCGGAAGCTTACATCAAATTAAGGATTCACAGCTCGTTTTCATCGGTTTTCCTTTAATCTTTGCTAGACTACTATTTTTGAGCCATTATGTGATATATATGTGTCATAGGCAATTAAAACACAGTCTTACCAGAACAGTCTCGTATAATACATTTTGTCTTTCTTGCAACGGTTAGAGTATTTTGGCATCTGAGATTTAGTGTTAAAGTTTTAAAAATGGAGAGAACGGTATGAGCAGATGAGTAGCGAGTCCAGAAGCCGATCAGAGGGGAGGGGAGGGGAGGTTGGTGTGTTGTACACCTAGTTAGGACTAAAAGGGCCAGAAAATGCATAATAAAACTCATGGGCTAGTCAAATTGGGTTAAGAAGAGATGACTGATCTGATAGGAATCAATCATTTGCTTAAAAACTACAGATGAAGACAAACAAACAGAGTTGAGGGCACTGGTCTCGTTCACCCTCCTGTACCCATAGGCAGAAGCACCGGTTCTGGACCCTGTTAGCAGGGAGTTCAAGGTTCATTGCTAACCCCTTTGGAAATGCAAACAGGAACTTAAAAGCTTCTTTCCAAGACAGGTATGTGTTGCAGGATTGACATGGCCAAAATTTGTCCATAGGGTCGATACACTAACTGTAAGTAGGAAAAACAAAACACACTACATACAGGCTTGCTTTAGAAAAACTGGGTGACCCCTAGTCAAGAGCACATTTGGTAGATTCATCAGAGCTTGCCGTTTAGGATCATCCCTTGCTGTCAACATCTCTTCAGTTCCCAACTTTGGAGAACAAGTTCAGATAGGGAAACATACTAGCTGAATCTACATGGTTACTCGGTTTCACAACTGGAGAGGGGAGTGTTTGGATAAGCACATGAATTTATCTGAAACTTTATCTGAATTATTCTGTTGCTGATATCAGTTTAGTTAGGGATCTACACAAGAACTGAGTATTTGTGATGTGACTAGACATTGCCCACAGATGACTCAGAGAAAGGGAGCAATTCTTCTTTCACTTGAACACGGGATGGATGTGCACAAGGGCTCGACTGCTCTTTTGCCACGTTGCAGTTGTTTATATACAGAGCAGATTCTTTGAAGGAGGATGCAGGAAACAGAGGTGGCCTAGCTCCCTTGGGCCTCTCGAAGGCTTTTCCAAATGGGATGGGAGTAGGACCCGTAAGCTGCACTGGTGCTGGTCCAAGTCTGCAGGTGCTGCTTTCCCAAGCCCCAGACAAGCAGCAGCACCATGGGACCCCCTTGTGTGCTGCAGGGTGGTAGCGTTGCTTAGCCAGGGCATTTCCTGGACAGAGTCCACATGCTTCATAAACTGCTGGGAACCCACAGGGTCTTGGGTAGTGTATGGTGGTAGAAGGCCTGTAATTGTACTCGAGGGCAGTACATCTTTGGAGAAATCTCAAAAAAATTAGAACTTTCCCTGCTTGCAGGTTGGTTTTGGGGGGAAAGCAGTAATAGCTATGAGGCAGATTAGGCCCCACGTTGCTGTGTTAAATAATACTCTTGGCTGCAAGTAGCACAAAATGGATCCATGATTTAAACAAAGGTAGTTTTTCTCTCAGTTGAGAAGGTGGTACGTAGGCAGCTGGTGGCCTTTGCTCTAGTGCTCAGTGATGCCATCAGGGACTCAGCCCTGTTTTTCTCACACCACTGTCTTTAGCATTTGGGCTTTTGTCCCCGTGGTCACAGGATGTTCCAGCATTACATCTGCACTGAGGGCAAGAAGAAGAGGGCAAAGGCAGCCTATCGTGACAGGAGACCATCAGGAACAAAGTTTTCCCAGAAACCCCCAGCAGACCTCGGCTTCCCTCTCCTTTGTAGGGCAAGTCATGTAGCTATCCTTAGCTGCCGCTGCTGGGACAGCCCTGCACATCTTACGGGGAAGCCAGTGAAGTGTTTTCCCAACTGGAGAACTCTATATATGATGTGTTGTCAAATTATGATCCCAGCAGCCCAGCTTTGCCTTCCACTGTGGCCCTTGGCAGATCTGAACACAGTACATGTAAGCTTTTCACCTCTGTGACTTGTCATATGGAGTCCATCAGCCAGCTGGCTTCTCCCACCTGTTTTTCGTGCCCCAATCCTTTAGCACCACGTCTGCTAACAGAGATAATCCTAACTGTGCTGAGAAGGTTTAGGTTCCACGTCCCTGAAGTTTTTCCTAGCTGTCCCAGTTTCTCCCCCGCCTTTGTGTCCCTTGATCATACCTTTTCTTCTATGGTATAGGGTATTCTGTAGTTTAACAGGTGCAGGTGCTCAAAGGGTGGTGTCATATCTGATGGGGTTGTGAATTCTGAGACGAGCCTCGTTAGCTTCTGTTCAGGCTCGATCACCAGCAAAATGGGGCAAAATTCACTGCATGGGTCCCTTCACAGACCCAGAGAGAACGTGATTGTGAGTGTCCCCAGAACTGCAAGCCATGAACTCTCAGAAGAGCTGGAGTAGTCTTTCATTTTGCCCAGGCCCTTACTCCACAAGACAACACCCCTGCGGAGCCAGCGCCTTCAGGGGCCTCTCCTGCCCCGCCTGCACCCCAACCCCACTCTCAGAACAACACAACTGCTGTTCTCACCACGCAGAACCCCTTATCGACTAAAGCTGGGAGCTCTGCCCCTCACCCAACCCAAATGACTTGATTACTCTCGAGGCTTTTGATGGGTTTGCACAACGAGGCTAACTTTCCTCAGGGCCTCGTGTGAAGATTAAGATGAGATGATGAATGCAAAGGGCACTGGGTGGGCATTCACTACAGGTGAGTTCACTTACCCTCCTGTTGCCCAGAGGATCTGCTCAGCCCAGTCACCCTCGACACTGCCTTCCTTTCAGCCTTGCCTCTCTCAGGCTCCCATCCAGCCCCCTACTTGGAAGCCACCTGGAGAAAGGTGACCGACGACATTGTGGACCCTGGAGCCAGGTTCTTGGACTGGCTTCAAATCTCAGCTCTCTCACTGGGACAAGCTTGATCTGGAACAAGTTATTTTGCTTCTTTGTGCCTCAGTTTCTTCATCTGTAAAAGGAGGACACTGACAGTACCTACCTCACAGGTTTGGAGTGAGGTTTAAGGTCCTGGACATTGTTGCTGGATATGAACTCCAAATGTACAAAGGGGAACTCTATAATTTTTTACTGTATAATATAAGGGATAACCAAAGCAGAAACTGTTTTCTGAGCCACTGACACTGTGGAGTTGGGTGGTAGAGAGCAGGGGGACTCCTCCAGGTAAATGGCTGTCTCCTTCACTCTGGATACATCCAGTGTCTGGGCTGTAGTTGTTGTTCAGTAGATACTGGCATCCTGTGTTCTCATCCCATTCTTACCTGCCTCACCCAGGCCCTCATCCTTGGATGACAAGAGGTCTCTTCCCCACCCTTTCCTCCTCACCTCGGCCTGTGGCCTGTGACTGCCTGCAGCACAGCCCTGACTCCCGCTGGGGGCCTCTTCATGGTAACTGCTCCCCTTTTCCTACTGAGCTTCTGTTGATCCCTCCCTTACACTCCATGTGTTATCCAAACTGGAATCTGCTGTCTCCCAAAAGTGGTCACCATTTCCCATCCCTAGGACTTTGCTTCAGTCTCCTCCACTCCCTAGAACTTCGTTCCAGTTTCAGTGTGTACACATCCTGGCTGTCTCACACTAACTCCCAAGGAGATCCCTGTTACAAACCAAGTCTTCATTCATTCCACATGTGCTTACTGGAGGCGTGTTCCGGGTTGGTGAGCTTTTCACAGAGCCCTGTGGTCTTCAGGCTCAGTCTATGTTCTGTTCTTTGTCATCTGTTTCCTTCCCCTTCCTGGACTGTGAGTACTTTGAAGACAGGGCTGTGCATTATACAGTGTGTGGATTGTTCTAGATAAACAATAAAGTCTGCAGAACAGAACTTTGGGTGCTTGCTTTCTAGGTCTGGCAGTGTCACAGGAACTACTTCTTTCAAGGTGGGATGGCTTATTAACATAATCCCAGGGTTCACGGGGCCTCAGCATCCTTGACCCTCTGAGCCTCATCAAGTGAGTTAAATACTGACCCAGGATGGGTGGGTTACTGGTGAAACTCAGCTGGCCCAGCCTAAAGTAACCAAACCTATACCTACACACAACAAGCAGTTTACACACTCGGCTTCCCTTCCTCCCTGGGAAGAACCGGGCCGAAATGCAGGCCCTGGGGTGGGAGTGGGAGTGCCCCGCGGGGGGGAGGCAGCGAAGTTCATTAGTCCCCTCATTTGGGGCAAAGGGGATCCGTGTGGTGACAAACAATCGTCCTGGAGGATTTAGGCGGATTTGGCCAAGTGTCCCTGTGGGCCCCAAGCCTCATCCTAATCCCGTCCACATTTCTGGCTACTTAGGATCGCATTAAATGTCAAAGCCAGCGTTTAGGGAAATATCTACATTTCGTATGCATCGCCCTAGTCAAAAGAAAAGCTGGAGCGAACCTTCGAGCAATTGGCGCGAGAGCCGCTCTGTGTGGTCCGGAGGGTGAATGGGGAGAGGGGGGCGGCGCCCTCGCGGCCTCCCCGCCCAGGAATGCGGGCTTTTCACATGTAGAAAATGCTAACGCTTTGTTCCAGCCTCGGCCTCCCGGAGGTACCGAGGCGCCCGACCGGATTGTCACTGCTGCATTTGCATGTGGGCGCCCCGGTCCAGTCCCCACCCCCAACGCTCCCCTCCCCTCCCCCCAGCACGGCTTTCCTGGGGGCTTCTGAGACTGAGGGTGAGGGAAGGCCGCCTGCAAATGTCCTCTGCCATCACTGAGTCCCCGCTAAAGCCACAGGTAGCTATTCTGGAATTCTCTGAATGAATATCCTTTCCCCTGAGGCACCAGGCAGGTGAATTTTTTGACTCCAATTTCAAGATGTTATTTTACATTTTAAGTTATATGACACAATTTATTCCATCGAGGAAGATCAAGGGGTTGCATGAACCATCCTGCAGTCCCGTTTCACACTAATGTTCTTGTGGCAAGAACCCTGCGTTTGATGTGACACTGCATGGGCTCCAAAGTAACCACTGTGCGGCTCATCCTCCGAGGGAGCAGCCGAGAGCCCTCAGGTGGCTGGGGGAGGGAAGAGTCCAAAGGGTTAAGCAGGGCCGGTGGTCCCGCGGACGGGCCTCGGGGCCCGGAGCGCCACCTGCCGGTAGCAGTGTCGGCGCAGTGAACCAAACCCCGAGGAGCTGAGACAGTGCCAACCCGGGGGACCCCCTCGTCCCCGGCGAGACTCCACGTTTACCACCTCGTAAAGCCACCCCACCCGAGGGCGCCGCGCGTTAGCTCTGGCTGACACCCAGGGCCCCAGAGATGCAGGCAGAAAAAGGAGATCTGGCTCAACATACTGTTTCCTCCGATCCTACGGTGTTTCTTTAATTACATTCCTTTTCATTTTACTAATTTTCTTATATTTATTGTATTAGCTTTATTTATTTTTATTTTAGTTATTTCCTTTTATTTCGTTCTTATTTCGCTTATTCCACTTCGTTATTTTACTTGATTATTTCATTTCATATTCATTTTGTTTTACTACTTTTATTTCATTACTTAATTTCGTTTATTTTGCTTTGTTTTTATATTCTGTATTATTTTATTCATTTTATCTCATTGATTCATTTCATTTGTTTTTATTTTCTCTTATTTTACTTATTTGTGGTTGAAGGGAAAGATGGATACCTTTTTCATCCTATTCTAAGGTTTATGTATTTTCCTGCCTCTGAGTTTTGAGAAATAGTGAAAATGAATACAATCTCAGCTAATTATTCAGGGTGTTTGCCTAATCTCCACAACTAAATTGGAAGCACCTGAAAGTCAGGGGCAAGGTTTGATGTCATAATTGGACCAGGGAAATGTGTTCACCAAAAGCCATTAATAAATATTTCTCCAGTTGACACAATGTGAAACGCTCGTTGCATGTCCAGTCAATCAGATATTTAAACTGCATCAAGGTACCTTCTCTGGATAGCTGCCTCTAGAGCTCCAAGCCAACATGAGGATGGGAGACAAGGACCCAAGAATTCGAACAAACTTCATGGAGGAAGTGTCACTTCAGGTGGGCAGGTAGAGGGGGCAGGAAACAACTACAGGTGACTGGACCATAGGGGGCATGTTACAGATAAAACTAGGAAAGAAGTTCCTGTGGTGTTTTTTTTTTTTTTTCCTGTCACACTGCGGTGGGTCTCAGCTGCTAGAGGGAGAGTGGTCTGTAATTTGAGGTAGGCAAGGGGTCATTTGTCAGGGAAGTCTCAGCTCTCAGACGCTATGGTTCTTTGGGTTCCATGGAGGCCATAGCGCTTGTGACCCACCCACCCCCAAAGACCCTGTGCATATGGTGTATGTAATTTCAGAGAAGGGGAGAATGAGTCACTATTTATTTGCTATTAATTGTCTGGAAAGCACTACGAATTGCATTTCTGAATTTTCACCTTATCATCCCTCAACCTTTTATTCTGAAAAAGATTAAATTTATGGAAAAGATGAAAAAGTGGTTCTGTGAACACCTTTATACCCTAGATCCACCAGTTAGCACTTTGCTAACATTTGCTTTACCTTTCTTCCTCTCTTACTCTCTCTCCCCTACACACACTACACACACATACACCTCTCCCCTCTCTCTCTCTCTCTGTCTCCCTCTCTCTCTATTTTTCAAATGAACTTTTGAGAGTAAACTGCAGACACGATGATACTTCACTACTGAATACTTAAGCCTGTATCTCTAAGAAGAGGGCCATTCTCTGCAAAACCATAATAATTTTATTATAATAATTGTCTTTAATAAGACACAGTACATATTTCAATTTTCTCAGTTGTCCTCAAAATGCCCTTTGTTGCTGTTTTTCCACGTCAGGATCCTGCATTTCATTTGGTTGTCCTAAGTCCTCTTTAATTCAGAACATTCCCCCAACCTTTATGGTCACTCATGACATTGAAGGCTTTGAGGGTTCCAGGCCATGCACGGTCTTGGAGAAGATTCCTCCATCTGGATTTATCTGATTATTTGTTGATGACTACATGCATCTTTATGAGGAGGGGGCCCATTGCTTCCGTTCCTGACACCTCCTCCCCCCAGCTGAAGGACGTCTCCTCAGAAGCCTAGACCCTGGTTTCTTAATGTTCTGCTCTTGCTACCCTGTCTGTTGAGATTCCAATACCCCTATTCTTACACCACGCCCAAAACAACCCAAAAAGGAAAGCACCAAGACATCCAAGTTTCCCTTTCTAAAAATGGCACTCTTCCTGGATTGAGAAACTCAACTTTGTATTGCTGTTTAATGATTGTGGCTTTCATTAGCACTGAGCACTGGAAAGGGAAGGATCTGGGAGGTATGGGAAGTGGTTGCAGACCCAGAGCCGTGGCCAAGATGCTGGTTGGAGGAAACCTACTGGAATCAGAAGAAGTACCACGGTGGTAAGAAGGGGTTGGCCCGGCTTCCCACAATGGTTAAGAATCCGCCTGCCAGTGCAGGGGACACAGGTTCGAGCCCTGGTCCGGGAAGATCCCACATGCCACAGAGCAACTAAGCCCGTGAGCCACAACTACTGAGCCTGTGCTCTAGAGCCCGTGCTCTGCAACAAGAAGCCACTGCAATGAGAAGCCCGCACACCACGACGAAGGGTAGCCCCTGCTCGCCGCAACTAGAGAAAGCCCGCATGCAGCAACAAAGACCCAACGCGGCCAAAAATAATAAACAAATAAATAAGTTGAAAAGAGAAAAAAAAAGAAGGGGTTGGCCATGGCTATTCATGCCTGACCCGCATATGGTGAAACACAGAGTGGACAGCAGTCCTGAGTTGGGGGTTAATCCATCTGCAGGTGGGAACAGGTCTTTGGGGACCTCCACTCACATACGGCTTTTAGAACTGGCATGGGTGGGAGGGGCAGAAAGAAAGAAGCCTCCTTTCAGCCCTTGGACCTCGTGGCTCCCGTTGCCACAGTCAGTAGTAGGGCCAAGGGGCCTGCGTGGACAAGAAAAAACAAACAAACAAACACAAATTCCAGTCTTGTACCAGCTTACTATTAGTAACAAAGTTTATTTACCTAATTAAATCCAATCTAATCTTAATCGCTCCTGACAACTTACAAAATTCTTTTCTCAAAGTTCCCTTTTTTCACAAACGTTTTATCACTTTTTGTGTCCGTATGATTTATCCCTTATTTTTCCCCCATCCAGAAACAAACAGCTCTAGGACAAAATTATTATCATCATTTTTCCTCAACAAAAGTATCTCCTTTCTTTATACCTTCCCTCGCCGAAGACATATATCCTACTTGCTTTACACACTGAAATGCTTCCCTTATCATTTTTAGCAGCTTTAATTACATATTACAATTTTTAACCCTTAAAAGCCTTAACAAAACCAAGAAACAAGTAATTGAAGTATTATACCAGCATTTACTGACTGGCAAACTTATGAATATATTCTATAACCTCTAAAAACTCACATTTTTCTCGTATCATAATTTCTCTTTAATGTGGTACAAGATACATATTTAATAAACCCAAACATCTTTTGAAATTCTACTAATTAACCCAAGGCTGAAGTATCAGTCAAAGTGGGCTTTGTTAATATTTTAAGGACATGATGAGAGTTAACTTCAAGCTTTCTCCTAGGCATATTTTTGTTCTCTCAGGGTCAGAATTCTGAAAACAGTATTTTATCAAACTAGCTTTCTCTAAGTGTACTTCCCAACACAAACGGTCCTCAACGTCAGACACACATCAGAACCAACTGGCAAAATGTCCAAATAGCACTTCGTGCTCAAAAGAGAAGTTTGCCGGGTGCACACCACTGGACTTACTTGGTCTTGGAGCTCGTCAGCTCGTTCGGAGGCATCTTTCCGTTTCACCAAGGAAAAGCGTACATTGGCAGCCAGTGCCAAGCAGGGGAGAAACAGGGAGGAGCCCCAAAACAAATGGTTTGGGCAGCCGCTAGGGATGTCCCCGCCAAACCCCTTTCAGGGCAGGGCCAGGGAGCCACGACCAGGAGTCTCCTCTCAGCCATCCCAACGCGTCTTCATGGCGGCCGCCCTGCTCAGGAAAACGCGGGAGCCAGATATCGCGAGAGCCCAGCCTCACGCTGGGAACCAAAATGTGTTAGCAAAAGTAGGTCCAGCTGCCCGCTGCTCAAAAGCAAATAGACAAGGCTGGTGGAAAGGAAAGCTTGCTTTATTTTGGAGGCCGGAAACCTAGGGGGATAGGCGGACTCCTGTCCAAAGGCCACTCCCCCCACTGACAATCAGTGGGCAAGAGCTTTTATAGAGTGAGGGAGGGGGCTACATGCAGAAACAGCACAGTCAGCTCTGACCATCATCTTGAAATTGGTCATCGGTGGTCTGAACACCATCATCTTTTTTTTTTTGAATTTTATTTATTTTTAATACAGCAGGTTCTTATTAGTTATCTGTTTTATATATGTTAGTGTATATATGTCAATCCCAATCTCCCAATTCATCCCACCACAACCACCACCACCCCACCACCACCACTCTCCCCCCTTGGTATCCATACATTTGTTCTCTACACCTGTGTCTCTATTTCTGCCCTGCAAACCGGTTCATCTGTACCATTTTTCTAGGTTCCACATATATGCGTTAATATACGATATTTGTTTTTCTCTTTCTGACTTACTTCACTCTGTGTGACAGTCTCTAGATCCATCCATGTCTCTACAAATGACCCAGTTTCGTTCCTTTTTATGACTGAGTAATATTCCACTGTATATATGTACCACATCTTCTTTATCCATTCACCTGCTGATGGGCATTTAGGTTGCTTCCACGACCTGGCTATTGTAAATAGTGCTGCAATGAACATTGGGGTGCATGTGTCTTTGAATTATGGTTTTCTCAGGGTATATGCCCAGTAGTGGGATTGCTGGGTCATATGGTAATTCTATTTTTAGTTTTTTAAGGAACCTCCATACTGTTCTCCATAGTGGCTGTATCAATTTACATTCCCACCAACAGTGCAAGAGGGTTCCCTTTTCTCCACACCCTCTCCAGCATTTATTGTTTGTAGATTTTCTGATGATGGCCACTCTGATGGATGTGAGGTGATACCTCATGGCAGTTTTGATTTGCATTTCTCTAATAATTAGTGATGTTGAGCAGCTTTTCATGTGCTTCTTGGCCATCTATATATCTTCTTTGGAGAAATGTCTATTTAAGTCTTCTGCCCATTTTTGGATTGGGTTGTTTGTTTTTTTAATATTGAGCTGCATGAGCTGTTTACATATTTTGGAGATTAATCCTTTGTCTGTTGATTCGTTTGCAAATATTTTCTCCCATTCTGAGGGTTGTCTTTTCATCTTGTTTATGGTTTCCTTTGCTGTGCAGTAGCTTTTAAGTTTACTTAGGTCCCATTTGTTTATTTTTGTTTTTATTTTCATTATTCTAGGAGGTGGGTCAAAAAAGATCTTGCTGTGATTTATGTCAAAGAGTGTTCTGACTATGTTTTCCTCTAAGAGTTTTATAGTATCTGGTCTTATATTTAGGTCGTTAATCCATTTTGAGTTTATTTTTGTGTATGGTGTTAGGGAGTGTTCTAATTTCGTTCTTTTACATGTAGCTGTCCAGTTCTCCCAGCACCACTTATTAAAGAGACTGTCTTTTCTCCATTGTATATCCTTGCCTCCTTTGTCATAGATTAGTTGACCATAGGTGCGTTGACCACCATCATCTTGATTGTTTTAAGTACAGTTAATTTTCAGCTCCAGGGTCTGTTTGTTGCCATTTCCTTGAGGCCAATTCTTGGAATTGTGGCAGCTTATGTCATGACTACAGTCTGGTCATCATGTAGTTAGCTTCTTCCACCTGGTGGGGGTTTCAGTATCTATAAGGCAGCTATAGATAATATTCTGAGCCGTATCTTATAGATATGGCTCAGAATATTATCTATAGCTCCTTGAGAAGGAACTAAAAGTCCTTGACTCTGCTTAATGACTAATCTTATTATTTAGACTTGCTGGACTGTTTTCCTTTGTTTCTGCATTTTCTCACTTCTCAGATTAAACTTATTCTTTGGCTAAAGTTTTTCCATAGACAAAAGGCAGGCGGAGGAATTCCCTGGCAGTCCAGTGGTAAGGACTCCATGCTTCCAATGCAGGGGGCGCAGTTTCAGTCACTGGTCGGGGAACTAAGATCCCACACACTGTGCAGTGCAGCCAAAAAAAAAAAAAAAGGCAGCCTGAGGACATGGGCGGCAAGGATCATAGGGTCCTGCTCTGGTTTAGGACCGTCCTTTCAGGGAAAGGGCCTCACCTGGCTGCCCCTTGCTTGGAGCCTCTGACTTTTCCAGGCCTTCTCTCTCAGAGAAGGAAATAGGTGTTTTCTTCCTTTCTGGCCTTTCCCAAGAACAGTGTGAAAACCCCTGAAAAACCCAACAGTGGCTAGGAATTCCCTGGTGGTCCAGTGGTTAGGACTCAGTGCTTTCACTGCTGTTTCCTGGGTTGGATCCCTGGTCAGGGACCTAAGATCCCACAAGCTGCACGGCATGGCAAAAAACAAAAACAGGGCTTCCCTGGTGGCGCAGTGGTTGAGAGTCCGCCTGCCGATGCAGGGGACACAGGTTCGTGTCCCAATGAGGGAAGATCCCACATACCGCGGAGCGACTGGGCCCGTGAGCCATGGCCGCTGAGCCTGTGTGTCCGGAGCCTGTGCTCCACAATGGGAGAAACCACAACAGTGAGAGGCCCGCGTACCAAAAAAAAAAAAAGATAAAACAAATACAAAAAGAATAGAGTGGCTTTGTGGATCAGGAATCTGAGGTCACTAGCAGCCCCTCATTTGGCCTCAGTCAGCCCCTCAGAGGCCATAGAAGCAGAGTGGCTGTTGGCTAGCCTGGTACTTCTGTGATAATTGTCCTCTCCACTTGATGTCACAATGTTTTACAGAACTCTGAGTATGGGTTGTCTTACCCATCTGTCTCTCTGTCTATTCATCTATATATGTATCTATCTATCTTTAACTCAAGTCCAGACCAGGCTGATGAGGAAAATAATAGGCAGGATTCTTCTGGGAGGAAATAACAAGCTTTGGTCCCTCATCCATGGATTCATGCAGTAAAATTCATACAGCAAACGGGTTCAAGTCCTCTGGAAACTGGCTTAAGCCAGAGACAGCTATGGACGGTTGGGATTGAGGCCAGAATTCGGGAGAGAAAGTCTAGACTTTTCTTGTTATGGTCTTTTGTATTTTGGGAGTTTCAACTATGTTTAGTTGTTCAAAAAAATTTTTAAAGGAAACAAGGGGACTAATAAGAGGAGCCCCGGGGCTTCCCTGGTGGCGCAGTGGTTGGGAGTCCGCCTGCTGATGCAGGGGACACGGGTTCGTGCCCCGGTCTGGGAGGATCCCACATACGGCGGAGCGGCTGGGCCCGTGAGCCATGGCCACTGAGCCTGTGCGTCCAGAGCCTGTGCTCCGCAATGGGAGAGGCTGCAACAGTGAGAGGCCTGCGTACCAACAAAAAAAAAAAAAAAGAGGAGCCCCCCCCCCCCGCCCATTGAAGGCGGGAGCCTTAAATATGAGAGGCAACCAGATGGAGCCCAGAAAGCCCTGGTTGTTGGCTTCCCTTCATAGGCCATCCAGGTTTTCCTTAGCTGAGAAGGAAAAGGGAATTTCATTTTCTTTGTCTTTCCTTTTTTTTTTTTCTTGGCCGCACTGCACAGCATACAGGATCTTGTTTCCCCAACCAGGGATCCAATCCATGCCCCCCCAGCTGTGGAAGCACGGAGTCCTAACCACTGGACCGCCGGGAATTCTTAAGGGATTTCTTCATTATGATCCAAAATAGAGATGAGTTTAGGGTGCTGCATGGCTGGATTTTCTAACCTTCAGAATCCCACTCCGCTCAAGAAAGGTCTTAATTAGGTCGAGCGGCCCTAACTTGACCTGCAGAGCCAGTGTCGCCCTTTTTAGAGGGTGATCCTACTGAATTAAAATTCAATTAATCCAACTTTAAGGGCAAGAAGGACGATTTGTGAAAAATCATTAAACAGCACATAAAACCCTTTGAGGAAGGGGGAATACAAGTACAGCCTGGCTTTTGTTAAGATACTTTGGGGCCAATGAGTTAACTTTTTGGAGGAATTTTAACAAGATAGCGGTCAAAGTGGAATTTGTTCGTGTCGTTTATTTAAGGTTTTACAAGGCCCTGCAAAGAGTCCTCCCCTGAGTCTGGACAAGAAGAGGGTTTGGTAACAATGTGGTGAGAGGTGAAATCTTAGGGGGCATTTTGAAACCTGTGAGGAAACCAAACAACTGGCCTGACTGCTTCAAAAATGTCAGGTCCTAGGAATACCTGGCAGTCCATTGGTTAGGACTCCAGGTTTCCATTGCAGGGGGTATGGGTTCGATCCCTGGTCTGGGAACTAAGATCCCCCATGCTGCACGGCGTGGCCAAAAAAAAGAAAAAGAAAAAAAGTCAGGTCCCGAAAAACAAAGGAGGGCTAGGGGTCTGTCCTGATTAAAGAGGATTGGAGAGACAGGACCATGGACGGCGGCCTGTGATCCCAGACTGGGTCCTGGGAAGGGAAAAACAAATGTGCCTGCAAAGGACATAATTGAGACAACTGGTGAAATGTGAATACAGTCTGTGGATTAGATAGTAGTCTTGTAGCAATGCTAAACTTCCTGATTTAGATACTGTACTTTGGTTACATAAGATAATGTTTGTATTCTTAGGAAAGGCACAGGAAGTGATTAGGAATAGAGAAGGGCATTGTACCCCCTCCCAAATGGTTCAGAAAAACAATTTTTAATCTATATACGTATTTTATTTAATAGCTATCTGGGGCTTCCCTGGTGGCGCAGTGGTTGAGAGTCCGTCTGCCGATGCAGGGGACACAGGTTCATACCCCGGTCCGGGAAGATTCCCACATGCCGCGGAGCGGCTGGGCCCGTGAGCCATGGCCGCTGAGCCTGCGCGTCCGGAGCCTGTGCTCCGCGGCGGGAGAGGCCACAGTAGTGAGAGGCCCGCGTACCGGAAAAAAAAAAAAAAAAAAAAAAAAGAAAGCTAAGAAAGAAAGGAAGGAAGGAAGGAAGGAAAAAGGAAGGAAGAGAGGAAAAGAAGGAAGGAAAGAAGAAAAGGTGTGGTACTAAAGGAAATAGACAAAATGTTCATGTCTGATGGCAACATTTATTGGTTTCCTCCTGCCTGAAAAAAGCCCTAAAATAGGTACCAACAGGCTGCACAAGAAATAGGAACCTCCTAAGAGAGGCTTGTAACTAGACTGGGAAGACTGAAGGCATTTGCCTACAATCACTGAAAATACATGGTCATCCATGCATCCAGAGCCAGCATTTAACCAAGAGTCCCTGAGGGCCACCGGTGCCCAGACCAGAGCTGATGACTTAGCCTCGCCTCCAAGGAGCTAGCAGTTGTATATGGGAGACAGACATGTAAAATGACTGCAGTGTGGTTTGCCAGGAACCGGGACAGCAGCAGGAATGTGGGAGTTTGCTTCTCTTCTCGGTCTGGGGAGGAAACCAGCCAGAAATTACTTACTCCCCAGGTGGGACACTTGAAGTAGGTTTTGAAGACTGAGTAAGAATTTTTCAGTAAAGGGAAATTGTGAGCAATGGTAGAGGGGCCATTCTGCTGAGCACAGAGGTGGGAGACAGGATGCAATACTGAGCGATTTGTCAGCAAGTGATTTTTTTATTGAGCCAAGGCCACAGGCTGGAGGCTGGACAGGTGAGTCATTGGTGACAGGCTTAGAGGAGGCCACGGGTTCTGAGCTGGGGTTGGAGCAGGGATTGCCTCGGATATGCAGAAACCGCATTTTGCACACAGATGGAGGGAATGTCTGGTACAAAAGTGCAGAGGTCAGGAATGAGCAAATCCCAAGGTGAAGGTCTGGTAAACACCTTGGAGCCTGGGAGTCTGCCCCAGGTGGGGCTGGGCAAGGTGTTTGCCGCTCACTGGAGCCTGCACACTTGCACTTGAGTCCTCAGCCTAGAGTGCCACGGTCAGGGGCAACCCAGCAAAACAGAAATGACTTTACCTATTTATAACAGAGGGAATTGAATGGAGAGTTTTGATTGGACAGGTGATAGAACCCAGAGGTCAGCTAGAGCAGGAAGCTGCTACCACACCTCGGCTGGGTGGAGGATCAAAGGAGGGGATGGAGTTATCAGAACCCAGGAGTCCCCTGCTGGAAGCTGAAATCACAGCAGGCCTGGAGATGGAGCGAGGAAGAGATGCAATCATGGCTGGAGACTGGAGTTGCCACCCAAAGCAGAGAGCGTGATGGGGAGAAACCCCTGGCCTTTCCCTCCTTCCAGTTCTCTAATCAGCTGCCAGCCTCCTATTGGCCAAACACAGCCAGAAGCCAGCTGACTTAGGAACCTGGGGAGTTAGGGCTGCAAAGATCAGGCCCTCTGAGACTCAGAACGGAGCTGGGAAGGGCAGGGAACAGATCTGAGGGCACACAGGTCCCAAAGCAGCCCGGTCAGGACTTCTCCAGGAATTGTTTTCTGTCCTACACGTAAGTTGCACATTTTTAGTGCCATGATCAGCTTAAACTCATTCAATCCCCCAGCATTCTGTAGCTCAAGAAATGGTTTCACCATGTATCCAACTGCCCAGGCCAAAAATTTTGGAATCATCCCCAATCCCACCTCTTGATTTTTATCATTCTCTCATCCAAGCCATCAGCACATCTTACTGGCTCTACTTTCAAAATACAGTGTATTTCATTAATTTGAATAGGCACATTTTTTCATATGGTAATAATGGTATATGCTCCAGTCATCCACTGCTGCTTTACAAATGATTCCAAAATGTAGTTGTGTAAACAACGACCATTTTACTATGCTCACAGATTACATAGGTCTGGAATTCAGACAAGGTACAGCAGAGGTTGTTTGTGTCAGCTTCACGATGTCTGAAATCTCAGCTGGGAAGACCTGAATGGCTGGGGTGACTCTAAGGGTGTGAGGGTAGAATCATCTAGAGATGACTTCACACACGTGTCTGGTTCCTTGGCTGGGATGATGCGAATAGTTGGAGCTCTCTGGATTTCTATCTATCTATCCATCCATCCAGCTATCTATCATTCATCATCTACCATCTATCTGTCTGTCTATCTATCCATCCATCTATCTATCATCTACCATCTGTCTACCTATCTGTCTCTCCATCCATCATTATAAATGTTCAGGACCTCTCCACATGGCCCCTCTATTACAGCAGCTCAGGGTTTCCGGGGTGAGTGTCCCACTGAGCAAGGTCTTGTCACAATGTTGTGTTAGTTTCAGGTGTACAGCAAAGTAATTCAGTCATATATATATATATATATATATATATATATATATATATATATATATACACACATATTCTTTATATATATTCTTTTTCAGATTCATTTCCATTATAGGTTATTACAAGATATTGAATATAAATTTACTAGCATCTATTTTTATCCCAATTTTATAGAAAAGGAAAACAAGGCCTAGAGAAAGACTTTTTAGATACAATAACAAAAGCACAATCCCTAGAAGAATAAACTGACATGGCTATAGCTTCTTCAGCATTCTACTACTAAATTCAAGCACTGGTCCTTGGGTGTCTGACCTCGACGTTCTAGTTTACACAGTGTCTTTAGAGAATTCTGTGCGCTGGCCACTGTGATGCAACCATTGGGCCAGGAATGCTCTGAGTTTATTAGTAGTGATTCTGACAAAGTTGATGCTGTAACATGAGTATGTAAATGTCAGAAAATTAGCAAAAGTCTTAGTCTACATATCGCAGACAGTTTTGTCAGCATATTTTTAGCCTTGAAGTCCTCAGTGGCAAGTTTCTTCTGATGTGTTCTAATTCCAGTGTTTTAACCCTTTGCATCTTTAATGTTAAGACTTGTCTGCTAGAGGGCTTTATTCTTTAAAACTCCTTTTGTTTTCTGCAGAACTATCTGTGGTTTACAAAACAGATACTTCTTCCGCTTTAATATTTGATAGCTTACATCTAAAGGGAATTTTCAGGCTTCCCTGGTGGCACAGTGGTTGAGAGTCCGCCTGCCGATGCAGGGGACACGGGTTCGTGCTCTGGTTTGGGAAGATCCCACATGCCGCAGAGCGGCTGGGCCTGTGAGCCATGGCCGCTGGTCCTGCGTGTCCGGAGCCTGTGCTCCACAACAGGAGAGGCCACAACAGTGAGAGGCCCACATAGCGCAAAAAAAAAGTAGAATCCGCCTGCCAGTGCAGGGGACATGGGTTCAAGCCCTGGTCCGGGAAGATCTCACATGCTGTGGAGCAACTAAGCCCGTGTGCCACAACTACTGAGCCTGCGCTCTAGAGCCCGTGAGCCACAACTACTGAACCCACAAGCCACAGCTACTGAAGCCTGCGCACCTAGAGCCCATGCTCTGCAACAAGAGAAGCCATGACAATGAGAAGCCCACGCACCACAATGAAGAGTAGCCCCCACACACCGCAACTAAAAGAAAGCCCGTGCACAGCAACGAAGATGCAACACAGCCAAAAATAAATAAATAAATAAATTTATTTTAAAAAAAATAAATAAATAAAATAAGCTGTGTCTTAATGTATGTGATGAACACATGAAACTTTAATCCATGAGGTCCCATTTTTTGCTCTGTATGTCAAACATGCTAGTTCTTTGGTGCATGTGTAAGATTTAATGGTTCCATTGTGTTACTTGACCGTGATATTTTGGAGAAAAATTCCCAGCTGTAATGTTGTGGATGGTAGTTCTCACCGGATGCTAGACTTTTCAGAACCACTCTTCTTTTAATAAATTTTGCTGTGAAAACTGTTAAAAAAACAATAAATTGATAAACTGAACTTCATCAAAATATAAAATTCATTCAAAAGGAAATGAAAACACAGGCTACAGACTGAGAGAAAAATCTTCGCAAAGCATGTATCTGAAAAAGGACTCATATCCAAAATATATAAAGAACTCTCAAATAGTAAGACAGCAAACAACCCAATTTAAAAAAGGCAAAATCTATGAACAGACACTGCACCAGGGACTTCCCTGGTGGTCCAGTGGTTAAGAATTCTCCTTCCAATGCAAGGGATACAAGTTCGATCCCTGGTCAGGGAACTAAGATCCCACATGCCGCAGGGTAACTAAGCCCAGGCACTCTGGAGCCCACGTGTCACAACTAGAGAGAAGCCCGTGCGCTGCAAGAAAGACCCCGCCTGCTGCAACTAAGACCCGATGCAGCCAAATAAATAAATATTTTTTAAAAAGACACTACATCAAAGAAGATCTATGATTTGTAAATAAACACGTGAAAAGAAGGTTAGACATCAGAGAAATGAAAATTAAAACCACGATGAGAGGGCTTCCCTGGTGGCGCAGTGGTTGAGAGTCCGCCTGCCGATGCAGGGGACACGGGTTCGTGCCCCGGTCCGGGAAGATCCCACATGCCGCGGAGCGGCTAGGCCCATGAGCCATGGCCGCTGAGCCTGTGCGTCCGGAGCCTGTGCTCCATGGCGGGAGAGGCCACAACAGTGAGAGGCCCGCGTACTGCAAAACAAACAAACAAAACACAATGAGATACCGCCATGCACCTATAAGAATGGCTAAAACTAAATTAAAAAAAAACCTGTCTATACAAAGTTTGGTGAGGATGTAGACAAAACTGAACTCTCATACGCTGCTAGTAGGAATGTAAAATGGTACAACCACTATATAAAACCACACCTGCCATGTGATCCAGCCATTTCATGAATAGGTATTTTTCCAAGAGAAAAGATATACGTGTCCAAGGAAAGATTTGTACATGAATGGTCAGAGCAACCTTATTTTTCTTTTTTAAAATCTTTATTGGATTTGTTACAATATTGCTTCTGTTTTATGTTTTGGTTTTTCGGCTGCAAGGCATGTGGAATCTTAGCTCCCCGACCAGGGATCAAACCTGTACCCGCTGCATTGGAAGGCAAAGTCTTAACGACTAGACCGCCAGGGAAGTTCCAGAGCAACCTTATTTGTAATAGCCAAAACTTGAAAACAAACCCAAATGACCCATCAACCCAAATGATCCCTCAAACAGGTAAATCAGCAAATTGCATATATCCATACCATGGAATACTACTCAGCAATATGAAGAAAGGAATTACTGCTCTACGCAACACCATGGATTAATCACAAAGTAATTATGCTGAGTGAAGGAAGCCAGAGCCCCACCACCCGAAAAAAAGTACATATTGTACAAAAGAATACGTATTATATGGTTCCATTTATGCAAAACTCTAGAAAATGAAAACTGATCTATAGTGACAGAAAGCAATGGGCGGTTGCCTGGGGAGAGGTTACATGGAGGGTTTATCAAGGGGTCCAGGAAAATTTTGGGGGTGAGATGTATTCATTCTCTTGGTGTGGTGATATCCATATATCCAAACTTATCAAACTGTATACTTTATTATTTATTTATTTATTTATTTATTTTTGGCTGCACTGGATCTTCGTTGCTGCGCGCGGGCTTTCTCTAGTTGTGGCGAGCGGGGGCTACTCTTCATTGTGGTGCGCAGGCTTTTCGTTGCGATGGCTTCTCTTGTTGCAGAGCAGGGGCTCTAGGCGTGTGGGCTTCAGTAGTTGTGGCACGTGGGCTCAGTAGTTGCGGCTCGCGGGCTCTAGAGCACAGCTCAGTAGTTGTGGTGCGTGGGCTTTGTTGCTCTGTGGCATGTGGGATCTTCCCGGACCAGAGCTCGAACCCGTGTCCCCTGCATTGGCAGGCGGATTCTTAACCACTGAACCACCAGGGAAGTCCTCAAACTGTATACTTTAAATGTGTGTAGCTTATTTATTGTATGTCAATTGTACCTCAATAAAACTGTCTTATTTATTTTGGCTGCATTGGGTCTTCATTGCTGCGCGCGGGCTTTCTCTAGTTGCAGTGAGTGGGGGCTACTCTTTGTTGCGGTGCGCAGGCTTCTCATTGTGGTGGCTCCTCTTGTGGAGCACAGGCTCTCGGTGCGCGGGCTTCAGTTGTTGCAGCACGTGGGCTCAGTAGTTGTGGCATGCGGGCACTACAGCACGCAGGCTTCAGTAGCTGTGGTGCATGGGCTCAGTAGTTGTGGCGCATGGGTCTATTTGCTCCATGCCATGTGGGATCTTCCCAGACCAGGGATCGAACCGTGTCTCCTGCATTGGCAGGTGGATTCTTAACCACTTTAACCACTGCGCCACCAGGGAAGTCCAAAGCTGTTTATTTTATTTTATTTTTTATTTTTTTGCCGTGGGGCTTGTGTGATCTTAGTTCCCCGACAGGGATCGAAGCCAGGCCCTCGGCAGTGTAAGTGCAGAGTGCTAACCACCTTATTGCCTGGGAATTCCCTAAAGCTGTTATGAAAGAAAGGAAGGAGAGAAGTAAGGGAGGGAGGGAGGAAGGGGAGAGAGACAGAGAGAGAGAGAGAGAGAGAGAGAGAGAGAGAGAAGAAATTTAGGGATGTTAATCTGGCAGAAAATATGGGGCAGATGGGGGTGGAGTGTCCCAATTATCTACTGCTGTGTAACAAATGACCCCAAAATTTAGTGGCTTATAACAACAAGCATTTTATTATATTTCACAATTTTGTGGGTCAGGAATTTAGACTGGCTCAGTTGCGTGAAGCCTTGTGGAACCAACTGGGTTATATTCAGGCTGGGATTGTCTAGGGGATCCAAGGTGGCTTCACCCACATGCCTGGTACCTTGATGGGGACGGCTGGGAGGCTGGGCTAAAATGGGCCCCTTTCCCTTTCCATATAGACTCAGGATCCCCCCACGGGGTCTCTCCAGAGGGAATGAGAAGCTGGTCGGGCTTAACGGTATGTACCGATTTATGTATCTTTTGAATTTCTGCTATATTTATTTAAAAACAACTTTTATAGTTTTTTTGCCCTTTATTATGAAAGATACACATTTCACTTTAGAAAATGTAGGCTGAGGGACTTCCCTCGCAGTCCAGAGGTTAAGACTCTGCACTTCCAATGCAGGGAGCACAGGTTCAATCCCTGGTAGGGGAACTAAGATCCCACATGCCACATGGTGAGGCCAAAAAAAAAAAAAAAATGTAGGCTGAGAGCTTAGCTTTAACGTGGCAGGCCACAGGCAGCCACTACAAGGTCTTGAGCTATGAGTGACAGGAGATGAGACCACAACTCTCTATTATGGAGGGGAAAGAGGACATGATTGGTTGCCTGAAATGCTGAGGTCCAGGGGAGGGTAGTGATTAGGCAATGACAAATTTAAGGGGTAGGCAGGCAGTAAACCACTCTGCTGAATAACCATAACGAAAACAAAAAGCTAATATTTAACTGTGTGCTTGAGCACTTACACGTGATCTGTACTATATTAAGCCCTGTACATTTAGTAGCTCATTTAACCCTGATTGGCTAGGTACTTGCACCAGTCCCCTGCTATACGCATGAGAAATCGGAGGCACAGAGAGGTTAAGTAACTTGCCCAAGGTCACACAGTTAAGAGTGTTGAGCTGGGATATAAGCCTGGCTGAGCTCTGAACTAATTTAACTAACCAAGCTGGATGTTGACTTTTACCACTCCTATGTGCAATTCAAGCTTCTTTACTATAGTCTCTGAAGTTCTAGGTGACTAGAGCTTATATGATATCCTCTTACTTGTTGCTATTCTGAACTCTGGGTTGTTGAAAGCAGCTGACACACTTCTCATAATGACCCCAAGGCCGGAGTCAGGGCAGAGTTAAGAGTTGGCCTGGTGTGTCGAATGCCATTCCCCTTCAGCTGGCAGAATGCAGACAATGATTCACGGGTAGTCTATTCGGCTGGTACCCCCCCCCACCCCCGGCCCTAACCCCCACTGGTTTAAAAGAGTTATTGTGGTGTAATGTTTGTTTAATGTTTAAAAGGAATACTCTGGTGATTTATGTATTTAAAAATTATGTGAAAGCACCCTTAGGATGGTGGTGAAAGGTGCAACTTTGACATCAAAACAAGCGGGTGCATCAAATATTTAATTAAAGGATCAGATGCAAAAAGCAGATGCAGATTGACTTCGATGGAAATGTGGTGGAACCTCAACCCCAGGCCTGAGAGAGCAGCAGGGGCCAGTGTCATCTTTGAAAACAAAATATGGTTATGGATGAATTCGAGAAAGACTGCAATTTCACTGCCTACATCATTTTAGGGCTGGTTTCTTTTAATAAGTAGTTACTGATTAAAATACAAATGATTTATTTTCAGGATTAGGAAAGATATACACATACTCTCTTTCTAATGTTAGGGAAAACTGGACGGCTGCTTGCTCCTCCCTTTGCTAAAAATGGGTGTTTATTAGCTAGGATGGCAGTGAAAAATTTAATACTAGTTTACAGCAGGGGACTGTCTTTGGCCTTTCATTTGGATATACGGCTCCTGTTCCTCTCATGGATAAGCTATAGTCTTATTGAAATCTCATCCTAATTTGTTCTTTATCACTATACCATATTTTAAAAAATCATAACTGTATTTCTATACAATTGGGATTAAATTAGTTGCTTTAAAAATTTCCCTCTTTCCCGCCTATGGTAAATTAAGTCTTAATGGAAATTAGAAAAGTGCTAATTTAACAATTTACACTGCAGCCCTGTTTCCTGGCAATGTCCTGTCAATTCAAGAAAGGAAGGGGAAGCTACTTCATGAATAGAAATCAAGAACTTTTTTTCTCCTCCTCTTTCTTTTTTTCTTTTCTTTTTGGCTTATTCTGAGCAATTGTCCCCAGGAAACTAACCCACCAACTGCTGTCGAGTTTGATTCCTCTTTCTGGAGTTACAGCCTTCCTGCTCCTCCACAATGTCTCAGCTGACTTTCCATCTCTGCCATCCACTTGCAAGATATTTAGAGTCATGGGACCAGGAGGACTGCTAATTCTCCCCTCCCCCTCTCTGGTCATCTTTTTTAAACCTTTTTAGATGCTGGTGGGTGGGGCCAACCATGAGGGAGACAGCAGGTCTGGCCCATCCCTTTTCTGACCCTCTGGGGCCATCTTCCTTCTGGCAATTCTCTTCCCCCATCTGTTTTCCTCTTGTTTTTGTTTAAAAAAAAAAAAAAGAAAGAAAGAAAGAAAGAAAAGGAAAGAAATTAAAAACAATCAAAGAAAGGAAAAGAAACAAAACCAAAGAATACATACAACACCTCTGCTGAAGCAAGGCCAGCACCGTACAAAATTCTGTAGGAAAATTCATGTGTGAGCATGTACCTGTTTACACGCTGGTCTCAAACTATGGAATAAACACAAACACATATTGGCAATAGATAGTTGCGTGAAAAGCTCCTAATATTTATTTAAATTTTAATTTTGGAGTACAGTTGACGTACAATGTTGTGTTAGTTCTAATATTTAAAGTATAAAGTGTTTACTTCTCTTTCATTGGTCAAAGAAGGAAATCTGTTCTTTTTCCCCCCAGTTTTATTGAGATACAATTGCCATGTTCTGGGTTTATTTGATAATAATTTTTGCACTCCTCACACATTTCGGTGAATGTTCACTGAGCTTAGATTTGCTCCAGGTGCTGAGGAGAGCCCTCCTGACAGCAGCTGAGGACTTTGGCTGCTAGCTTGTCCTAGAATTCTTCCCATCTCAGGACAGCACCGGGCCCCACAATGGCTTTCTCCCTTTAGGGTGGTGTTTCTGCAGCCTGCGGCCTTCAGCATGTTTGTCCAGCGGGTTGATCTAAGAGTTCTTTGCCGGTTGATATTTCCCCCAGAAACCTCCCTGAATTCTGGTGAGCAAGTTCAGAGAAGGAGCTGGAATTGTGTATAAAGTGTTTTTTCTTTTTTATTTCACTTTTATGATACAGGCATGATTATTAGGTTGGACACCAAATTATTTTTTTTTCAATTTAAGTATAATTTACATAGTGAAATTTTGCACAGCTCTTAAATGGCAGATCTATAAGTTTTGACAAATGTACACACAAACATATTTCTACTTCATGACCCTAGAAGATTCTCTCCTATTCTCCTTCCCAGTCAATACTCCCTCACCCGCAAGGGTTCTTTTCCTATCCTCAAAGCTTAGTTTTGCCTGTTCTAGAATTTCCTGTATCTGGAATCACACACTACGAACTTGTGTTTGGCTTCTTTCTTCTAACATGATGTTTTTGAGATTCATCCAGGTTGTTGCTTGTAGAAGTGGGACCCAAGATGTCAGTCACAGCTTGATGGTGTTAAGACAGGGACAATTGTTCCACCCGCTGGCCTCCACACCAAATACCCTCTAAATCCTGGTATGTGGCCCTCTCCACTCCTCCAAGTTAGTCTCTCTCCAGGGCCCAGCGAGTTCCTTTCCCAGAACCGCCCAGGCAGCCTCGGGCACCACCCAGATGGCCGCGGGGCCTTCACCGGGAACCTCCCCAGAACAGCTGCCCTCTGCCCCCCACTTCCCCCCAGTAAAACTCAAAAAAGAAACCGGCCCCTCCGCAGATCAAAATTCAGATTCGTTTAATTCCAACTGCGTGATGTTTTGGTGTTGATCACAGATATGCAGTCTTTAAGAAAACGTAAAAAGGAAAAAAAAAAAAAAAAAAAGGTCTTGGTGGGGGGACCCCAGATCTCACGGGCAGCCTCTGCAGAACCGGGATTCAGAATGAAATCTTTTCTTTTTTAAATAAACGGAAGAGTCGCTCTCCACTCCTCGCTCGGAAGGTTTCAAAGGTCGTCACACTGAAGCCCGGGGGCGTTCATCTCCCCTGCGGCCCGGAGAAGGGAGGAGGTTGGAGGGAGGAGGGAGGGAGCACACAAAAGCGAGCCGTGCCGAGAGGGCTAATGTTTCCTGTTTGCCTGGAACCCCCTCCCCTGTGTCCCCTCCCCCAGCCCCCTCCCAGCACTCGGGCGGAAGTGAGTTTGCTCCTTTGGAGATTAAAAGGATTCCGAATTCCGATCAGTCCCAATATCCAGCGTACTGAGAGGAGGAGGAGGAAGAGGCGGCAAAGCAGAGAAAGAGGGGGCACGCGCGCGCGTGCACGCAGGCAACCCGAATTGGGGAGTTGTTCAAAGCCCCAGGAGACCAGGGCGCAAGGCGCGAGCAAAGCCCGGTAGGCGCAGCAGCGCTGCCGGGGCCACCCGAGTCTTGCTCGGCGACTCGTTTCAGAAAGAAGATGACGCGGGAGCGGGCCGGCGGCGTTGACCACGCGGCTCCCGAGCTCACCGCGCTGGGCCATTGCCGGTTCCACTGATTCCGGCGCGCCCCGGTGGAGGCTCCGTCCCCGCGGCTCGGGATCGGAGGGGGGGGGACCAACGCGAGGGCGAAATGGCCCGATGACAAAGGAAATGTGATCCCCCTTCGCTGCCAAGGTTTCAGAGAGGACGGACGCGAGGAGGAGGAGGGGCGCGGGGCGCGCGCGGAGCTCGGATAGCATTGCACGACGGCTCGCGCGGAGCGGGCAGCGGGTACATCTAATATCTTCCTGCCGATGAATAATTCACGACGGCCCGCGGGGACCTGTGGTCCCGCGTTACGGCGCGGCTAAACCGGAGAAGGAGCTCGCTGGAGGCGCCCAGGCCCGGCGAGGCGGGGGCAAGAGGGCCCAGGGCCGCGTGGGGCGCGCGTGCGTGTTAAGCGCCGGCAGCGCGGCCGGGCTCGGCGGGCGCGCGGGAGACTCGAGGCGCGTGGGGCGCGCGTGCGTACTACACGCGTGCGGCCGCAGCGGGCTCCCACTAGCTGCAGCTGCGGCGGGGCCGACCGCCCTGCAGGGAGGCCGCGCCGGGCCGTGCGCAAGCCCGGAGCGCCGCACGCCGGGCCACCCAGGAGCCCCTGGCCGCCGCGTCATGCGGCGGGGCGGTCGGCGTCGCGCGGGGGGACACGGGCTCGGCATCGCGCCGCTCCCGCCTTTACTAGTTTGGGGAGCTTTCCTGTCCCAAGAAGAGACTAAATCCGTTTAAAGAAAAGCCACGCACCAAATACTCGTCGAACCAAATTCTGCTTCTCCCGCCGGGACTGGGATTGTACAGCGGACTCGACTTGGGGGGGACTCCCCTCGGCTGGCGAGAAGCTAAGCTACAGCTGCTCCAGGGAGTCCTCTGACCTCCCTGCCCCCGCTCGCCCCTCGCGTGTCGGGACTTGTTCCGGCGCTCCCGCTTCGGGAAAGCACGCGGCCCCCGCGTCCTTTTCCGGGAGGAATCTGTGTCGCCTCCGGAGAGTGGCATTTAATGCCCGCAGCGTCGGGGGTGGCAGCGCGCGGGCCGGACGCGGCGAGGCCGAGCGGGCCGCGCCGCTCTGGTGCCGGCTCCTGGATCGCAGGCCTAATTGATGCCTTTTTCTGAGTGAGTCGGCGGCTCCCCCACCCTCCTTGTCCGCGCTCTCCTCTCCTCCTCCTCTTCCTCTCTGGTCTCCTCCCTCCTCCGGGCTTGGTTGCAAATGGCTTCGTTCTCCGAGACCGACTTCCAGATCTGCCTGCTGTGCAAGGAGATGTGCGGCTCGCCGGCGCCGCTCTCCTCCAACTCGTCGGCGTCGTCGTCGTCCTCGCAGACCTCCACGTCGTCGGGGGGCGGCGGCGGGGGCCCCGGGGCTGCGGCGCGCCGCCTACACGTCCTGCCCTGCCTGCACGCCTTCTGCCGCCCGTGCCTCGAGGCGCACCGGCTGCCGGCGGCGGGCGGCGGCGCGCCGGGAGAGCCGCTCAAGTTGCGCTGCCCTGTGTGCGACCAGAAGGTCGTGCTGGCCGAGGCGGCGGGCATGGACGCGCTGCCCTCGTCCGCCTTCCTGCTCAGTAACTTGCTCGACGCCGTGGTGGCCACGGCTGACGAGCCGCCGCCCAAGAACGGGCGGGCCGGCGCCGCGGCGGGCGCGGGCGGCCACAGCAACCACCGACACCACGCGCACCACGCGCACCCGCGCGCTTCTGCCTCGGCGCCGCCGCCACTCCCGCCAGCGCCGCAGCCGCCCGCGCCGCCCCGCTCAGCGCCCGGCGGCCCCGCGGCCTCCCCGTCGGCGCTGCTGCTGCGCCGGCCTCACGGCTGCAGCTCCTGCGACGAGGGCAACGCGGCCTCGTCGCGCTGCCTCGACTGCCAGGAGCACCTGTGCGACAACTGCGTCCGCGCGCACCAGCGCGTGCGCCTTACCAAGGACCACTACATCGAACGCGGCCCGCCTGGCCCCACAGCCGCCGCCGCCGCCGCGGCGCAGCAGCTCGGGCTCGGGCCGCCCTTCCCCGGCGCGCCCTTCTCCATCCTCTCGGTCTTCCCCGAGCGCCTCGGCTTCTGCCAGCACCACGACGACGAGGTGAGTTCGGGGGCCGCTCCCGCGGGGGCTGCGGCCGGGCGGCGTGGGGCGCGGGTCTGGTACCCGGGGAGCCGCGTGGGTGCTCGTGCGGGCATCCGGGCAGGCCCCCCAGCAAGGGGAGGGGGTCCTCTCCCTTCCGGATTTCTCGTTTTTCTTTTGGCTACGCGGCAGCCGCTGCCCGAAGCAGATCCTGACCCCGGAAAGTGTGTGTGGAGAAGACCTGGCCTCTGTGCGAGCTGCGAGGGGTCCCAAAACGCAGAGTCCCCCGCTTCCGTATCCAATTTTCTGTTCGGCAAAATGTGGCAGCCGCTGTCTCCAGTTAGGCATGAGCTGGGAAGAGGTAGTTGTGTGCGACTGTGTAGACCTGGCCTCCGTGTGCGAGGGTCCCTCCTCTGCCCTCCGACGGCTCCCGAGGTTGGAGACACCCCCTCTTCTTTAGGGACTTTGATTTCCTCATTCCTGTTTGACAAAGCGTGCAGGCTATTGTTTTAAGTAAGACATGAGATGGAAACGTGTGTATGTGTAGACGTGGTCTCCTTGTGCGGGCACACCAGAGGCCTCCCAGCATGCTGAGGGTTCTCCTTTAGTTTTTTTTCCCCAACCTTATTTTTGTTTGTAAAACTCGTTGATTGTTGCTTTTAAGTAGGGCATGAGCCAGGAGGAGATGGTCGTGTGGGTGAGTGTGGGGTGCGCTTGCGCGTGTAGACCTGGTTTCCACGTGCGCGCTTGTGAGGGGACGACTGTGCTTTTTGTTGGGACACCGTGGCAGTTGTTGCCTCCTTGTATGGAGTAAGAACAGCCTTCCGCGGTTCTATTCCCGCACCGTGGAAAAAGCGTGTTCTGGCCCCTGAACCTCCCTTGTATGGAATCGCCCTTCGGCCTCGTGGGCCCACCGCTGCACCGGGAACAGCGGAATCGGGGGGCCTTGCCCATTGCCCTCACCCAGCTGGAAGTCCTTGGGCCGCCCCCGCCTGCCCCGGCTTCGATCTCTGCGGGAACCGGTTTCCCTGGTTGGGAGGTGTTCCCACCCCATTCAACCTGGGGCTCGACTTTTCATGGAAAACAAGCCGACCCAAGCTGCACGCGGCTCGAACCGGGTGCGCAGAGTCCGCGGGCTGCACAGCAGCCTTTGAGCTTATTTGGCTCTTTTGGCTGTTTGTTGAATAAACCGTTCTTGCTTATTTTTCACATCTTGTGCCACCTTCCACTCACCCGAACCCACTGGAGGACGGGGCCAGAAGCTTTGAGGCGCAGCCTCTGCTGAGAGGGTCGGTGACTTAATGCGATCTACCTGTAGCCCCTTTGTGAGACTTGGTGCTAGCCTTGCCCTGGGCGCGGGCAGGAGACGGCTCCTGGTGCGAGTTGGCTGCGTGCTAGGTGGAGTGGGCGTGCTGGTTCCGAACGCGGCTGAGGCTTGCCGAGCGCAGCCTTTTCCACGCCTAACCTGTTATTTGGGGAGGAGGGCGGAGCTATTGCCTGCTGGCCTTAAGCCGGCTTCTCCTATTGGAAAAAAGTTGAAATTCTAATCTACTTGTTGTGGACGCCTCATTTTAAAAGTTTCTTTCTCGGTATGAAGCCTAAGGGGCAGCTATTCTTTTCCTTCCTTTTTTAAGCTTTGAATGGACTCATCTTTAAAGTTTTCCCACATTCATGGCTGAATGTGTCTAGTAGGTTCTTTCAAAAATGGATTGAGTTAAATACTGATCCGAATCCCGGGGATGGAAAGAGGGAGCCAATTCGCCGGGAAGATTAGCGTCGAGGGGGAGGGGAAGGGGGGGAGGGAGAGGGCGGCTTGAATCCGCCACAATTTCCCTCCTGGCAGGGGCGTTGATTGAACCCTCCCTCCCAGCAGTTGAGTTTAAATGTCAGGTTTTATTTATATTCCCAGTTAAAGATCCACATACGTTTTATTTGGGTTAAAACAGTAGATGCTCAGTGTTGCCACACTTGTAAAAGGTTTATACACTTTTTAAATTATTAAACCATTCAAACGGTATGGGAGCGTGTGAAGTGTCGCACCCCTCACCCTGGGAGGTACCTGGATGCCCTGAACATTTAGATTTTTTTTAACGTGTGCAATACTAGGTTGAAGTTGTTTGGCAGAGGCACTAAGATATTACACTGTTAGACCAACTATCCTTTTAAAACATGACATTTGCTCAGTTTTGAGCAAAATTCTACTTCCCCTTCTTGGTTTTTCATTAAAAGAAGAAAACTTGGAAAACAGTTGTTAGATCTCTTTAATCGTTCCTGCATTTGGAATGTTAGGGAATTTAAGTTTAAAGGGACAAACCAATGCTGTGAATGGAGAAGTCAAGTGTTGGGAGGGAAAGCACCAGGTTCACAGAAGTGATCCCACCCACGGCCTAAATTCTTCGTTTCCTTCCAAGGGAGTGATCCTTCACAGTTTAGTAATATTGTTCCTTTAAAAAACCATTCTTCGGATTGGGAAAAGGAGACTGAGGGCAATGTGGAGGACTATCGTCCTGTCCTCTATTCGATTGTGACGGACTGGATGCCTAAATCCATGTGTTTTACAGTAGGTACACTCTACTTCAGTTTTTGAAACGTGCTCCTTCACTGAGTTGCCTCCCGGGTCAACAGGCTCAATTAAATAATTCAGGGAGCCCTTGCCTGATGGTGACTAATGCCACCTGACCTTGGGAAGAGGGCCCCGACGCCTGGCTCTTCCCCTTTAATTTTAAGGAGGGTGCCTCCGACAGTTGGCCACCTAGGGGTGCGGGAAGCAGCCGGTAGGGTCTCTTCCCAGACTGCTTTCCTAAGCATTCCCCGCACCCCCCCGGAAATGGCCCCTCAGGACTGACAAGGTGGTGTTCTGAGCACTGGTTTAAAACTTAATTTTAAAATCTAAAAGGAGGGTTTTCCAACGGAATGGTGAGGGTTGTTTGCTGCCACTCTGTATTTGGTCCATTTAAAAAACAGAGTTTGGGTTTTTCGCTTTGGTGGTCAGTCCGAAAGGCCTGCAGGCGCCGAGGCCGGCGGTTAGCCAGGCCGGGAATTGGGGGCCCGCGCTCCTGACCGCTGGCCGCGCGCCTCCCGCGGGGCCTGGGAGAGGCGGACGGAGGCGCCGCGGCGGTGGGTCAGCCCCAGCCCGGCCGGCCCGGAGCCCGCCTCGGCGAGCGGGAGGCGGCGGGGCCGGGACGGGGTCTGCACGCATCTGGGGGGGAGAGTTAGGTAGTTGAGTGGGACTGGAGCGCGCTGCTCCCACCTTCACGATTTAATGTGTTAATTGCACGTGGGATGTGAGCCCTTGGCTGCCTTGGAGGCGACACTGGAAGCAGAAAGGGTGTGTGAGTGTGTTTAGAGGTCGGGCGGTAGGATTCTGTAAATGGCGAGAAGCCGAGTGGGGTCTGAGCCTGTTCCGGTCCCCGGGAAAGGCCCTGTCAACTGGCGGGGGTGGCCGAGGGGGGCGGTGGTGACCCAGTTGCCATCTTGAGCCGAGGGATATTTTGTAGCTCGAGGATGGCAGTATTGTTCCCCGTTATGAAGGCGGGGGTGGGGGTGGATTTTCCAGAGTGTCCTGTATGGAAAATGGGGTGTAGGTGCTGATACAATTTATTTTCACTCCCTGGAAATATAGGTTCTAGAATTCCAATCCAGTGTGACCCTAAGTATTGAGCCATCCTAGGCTTGTGGGGGAGACTATCTTTCCCCAGAAAACCACTCTCAAAAAATCAGCCTCAAACCACTGAGGAAGACGGTTTGCTGCCTAAAATAATTGGTTGTGGAATGAATTCTTGTATCTTATTTTGAATAAGTTCCTGTAAATGGGGATTGTACCAGTATTGGCACCAATGTATTTTATTTTGCATTCCCAGAGTCTAAGCTTTTTTGGGCATGCATACTCAGTGTATGTTTTAAAATAATAGGTGTGTGTTTTGTACATTGTAAAATTTATAGCAAGAGCCTTTTTTTTTTAAGGACAAGAGAGAAAAAGTGAGTAGAAATGTGCATTCTAGTTGTTTCTGTGCCGCATCTTCAACCCGTTCTATAGGACTAGGTAGATGTGTGTCTGCATAGCACACACATCTCACCTATTCACCAGAAAACCAAATTTTCCATACCTTGGAAATAATTGGAGGTTCCTGCTTTGAATCTAGTTCAGCAGGTGGATGTTTGTAGATTGAAATCTGTTGAATTAAGAAAATGCTTGATGAATGGGGAATTCCCTGGCAGTCCAGTGGTTAGGACTCCATGCTCTCACTGTTGAGGGCCCAGGTTGAATCCCTGGTTGGGGAACTAAGATCCCACAAGCTGCGAGGCATAGCCAATTAAAAAAAAAGAAGAAAATGCACACGTATGTAATTTTAAAACGTATTTCAGGTCACTAAAACCAACATTAAAATGTGTAGTTTTCTAATTTCTCCTAACATGTAAAATTTTGAACACAGCTGTTTGGCTTTTTATGTTTTCATTTAAAAAATTCTGTGCATATATAGAAAGGGAGTTAGTTTTGGAGGAAGCCTTAAATGAGGAGGTGAAATGGTTAAAATGCTTTTGTTGTTGAGGTAGTTTGCCAGAAGAAAGGGTTTTATAAGTTTTTCTGATTATGAGGAATTTTAATTTACTTGATAATTCTATATAGCTCTGAAATTTAATCCCCTCCAAATTTTATTTCCTTTGGTGCTAACTGAAGTCACATGGGTTGCTTACTCGCCAGCTCCTCACACAGGGCAAGGTTTATTTCAGATGTATTCATTCTTAGCTAATAAAGGACCATTTCGATGTCATTCTTCTTGACACTTAAGCGAAAGGTTGAGAAGAATTCTACCATGCAGGCGGTTTCAAAGTAGCGTTTCCTCCCCCTTTTCCCCATAACACTGACAAAAGAGTTGAAGGCTTGACTCACTAAGGCTGTTTGTGCCATCTCTCTTATTTTGGAAGAGAGCGGATAAAGAATTACAGTTGCCTGAAGGGAGCAAAAGGTGCCACCACTGCAGCCCACTCTGTTCCTCGTTCTTTGACCTTTCAAGCTTTGTGACTTACAGGATGAGGCTTGAGCCATCTTTCCTCTTCAGTTGATGTGACCTCCTGCTTCTTCAATACTAAATTATTCTTCTTCCTTTGAGGTTTTGTCTGTACCCACAAACCTAGTTGACTGAAACCAGATTGACTGTTTTGATTGACAAGACTCTGGCTTGTTAACAGAAAAATTGGGAGGGGTGGGGGGGTGAGCGTGGGCAATTTACATCTGAAACTTTGGCTTAAACCCTATTCCAGTGTAATTCCTTGCCTCTTCAGATTGCATCTCCAGTTTCCTTCATGTTTTAGATAGTTGGCTTACAGTTGGCTTTGAAGGTATGGTGGAATGAAACAGGGGAAGACCCCTAATGCCTGGGTTTAATCTCCCACTAACACCCACCTGAAATTTTGAGAGATTCATGTTTAATCCGAAGACATCAGGCCAATTTTTAAAAATTAATTAATTTATTTATTTTTGGCTGCGTTGGGTCTTCCGTGCTGCGAGTGGGCTTTTTCTAGTTGTGGTGAGCGGGGGCTACTCTGTTGCGGTGCGTGGGCTTCTCATTGCAGTGGCTTCTCTTGTTGCAAGCATGGGCTCTAGGTGCGTGGGCTTCAGTAGTTGTGTCATGTGGCCTCAGTAGTTGTGGCTCGCGGGCTCTAGAGCGGCAGACTCAGTAGTTGTGGCGCACGGGTTTAGTTGCTCCGTGGCATTTGGGATCTTCCCGGACCAGGGCTTGAACCCGTGTCCCTGCATTGGCAGGCAGATTCTTAACCACTGCGCCACCAGGGAAGTCCCAAGGGTGCAATTCTTGATTGTGATTATTTATCTGACAGGCTTTTCTTGATTGTGATTGTTTATCCAACAGGCTTGTGCAAAATTGCACATTCTGTCATCGTTAATGGGATTTTTATATATATATATTAATGGGATTTGAATGAAACCGAGCAGTGGGCACAAGACAGTGAAGTGGGTCAGGTCAGTTGTGTCAACTGAGGGCTCCCCTCATGGCTCCCACATCTTGTGAATTTTGAGGGTCCCTGTGTGGGCTTTGGAAACCCCCCTGCCCAGCCTCTGTCAAACATCTGTCAGCAACTGTATCCTTAGTTGTTATTGTTGCTTCTGGAAAGTTCGGGCAGCCATTTCCTTCTATCTAGCCTTGTTGAAATGCCAGTGGAGTTTGCAGATTTCTTTAATGTCTTTGGCTAATTGGGATAGTTATAAAGATGTTCTTCTACTAAAAAGTCTGCACATGGAGATTTTGCTGCTGAATATGGATCTGATAGAACATCTTCAGCACAGGTGTTTAAAAAATGAGAATTGTGAATAGGTTGTGTCAACACTCCTGATTATGGTGTGTTTATATAGACCACATCCGCAGATTTTGTTCTGTGCCGTCAGCCTCTCTTTGAGATCAATGTCAGAGGGAGATCTTTCTCTTAGGATCATCTGTAGGCTTGTACTGGGTAAGTGTTGAGCAGAAAAGTGGATATGGTAAAGGAAGTTTTAGTAGGAGTTGGGATAATGTTTTTGTGATATTTCTTATTAAAGCTGTCTGTTTATATAGCTTTATTTTTACTTAAGCATTTAGGCAGTGTGGTTTTAGGTTGAGATTTCTTGCTCTGCGTTAGTTTTCTCATCTGTAACACTTTGCATTGTTAAGGATTCCAGTTAACATATTTAAAGAGTCTGTAGCACAGTAGAAGCCAATTGTAAGCACTTATAATAGCTTTGCTTTGTTTTATTATAAATTTATTTATTTATCTTTGGCTGTGTTGGGCTCTCGTTGCATCGAGCAGGGGCTACTCTTTGTTGTGGTGTGCAATTTTCTCATTGCGGTGGCTTCTCTTGTTGCGGAGCACAGGCTCTAGGCGCACCGGCTTCAGTAGTTGTGGCGCACGGGCTTAGTTGCTCCGTGGCATGTGACATCTTCCGGGACCAGGTCTTGAACCCGTGTCTCCTACATTGGCAGGCGGATTCTTAACCACTGCGGCACCAGGGAAGTCCCAGGTTTTTTTTTTTTTTAATTAAGAATTTTTAAAATTGAAGTATAGTTGATTTACAACGTGCTAATTTTTGCTGTACAGCCAAGTGATTCAGTTATACATATATATATTCTTTTTAAAATATATTTTCCATTATGGTTTATCATAGGATACTGAATATGGTTCTCTGTGCTATACAGTAGGACCTTGTGGTTTGTAATAGCTTTTGTTAATAAACTGTTGAGTATTGCAGCAGACTCCTCACCCCACCCCTCTTCCCTCCAGAGGGCATGCTGTAGAAGAAAACTAATGTCAGTGTTGGAAATTGTGGCTTCTGTCAGTTTACTATGATCTAAACGGAAGGATGTAGTGATTCTTTCAGGTGATGCAAAGTGAACTGGAGAAACATGCATAAAACTTGTTTCACCTTAGAAAAACTGGACCTCAACTTTAACTTCTGGTCTAGACCATCTTAGGGTTATAGGGCTCCCCGAGCCTATGGGAAAAGATGGGCACAACTGTGTTTAGAGGCTACATCAATGCCCTCAGCTTTTTTTTTTTTTTTAGAGATGGAAGGCCACTGTTTCTGTTCACATTTTATATGATGTATTTGACAACCATTAATCTTTAAAGACTTGATCTTTTTTGGCACCATGACATTTCAAGGAAATGGATCAACTTGCTCAAGGGAACAGTCTGATTTCAGGGACTGGAATATTTTATAAGCTTTAATTTCACGGTGTTGTCAGGTGTGTGTTTAGGTGTTCCTGAAGAGGAAACTTCAGTTATCACAAGAAAGGCCTTAAATCATCATAGAAAAACTGCTACTTTACAAATGGGGAGACAGGCTGGGATGATGAAATGACTTAAGCAGGAACTTGCCTAGTCTAGCACTCTTTTCACACTGCTAGTTATTTTTTATTTTTTAAAATTTTTAATTAAAACAAAAAATTTTTTTTTGGCTGTGCTGTGCAGCTTGTGGAATCTCAGTTCCCCGACCAGGGATTGAACCCAGGCCATGGCAGTGAAAGCCTGGAATCCTAATCACTAGAGCACCAGGGAACTCCCCACACTACTATTTATGTACAATATTTGGCAAATTTATTATTTTTTTTGAAACTAGTTCATAGAAGTCTGATTTTTAAAAAATTAATTAATTAATTTATTTTTGGTTGCGTTGGGTCTTCCTTGCTGCACGCAGGCTTTCTCTAGTTGCGGCGAGTGGGGGCTGAACTTCATTGCGGTGCGCGGGCTTCTCGTTGTGGAGCACGGACTCTAGTCACGCGGACTTCAGTAGTTGTGGTGCACAGGCTTTGTTGCTCTGCGGCATGTGGGAACTTCCCGGACCAGGGCTTGAAGCTGTGTCCCTTGCATTGGCAGGCAGATTCTTAACCACCGCGCCACCACGGAAGCCCAAGTCTGATGTTTAATATTAAATTTCTTGCTTGAATCTTTAGCTTCTTGTGTTTTATCTTGTTTTTGGTCTTTTTAAGTTATTAAGGAGAAAATTAAATAGCACACAGGTAATTACAAATGGACCACAGTATGGTCTCTTGGCAAAAGTGAGTGTGACCGTCATTACCGTGACTGCTTCTCCTTCCAGAATGAACTTAATGCGAAGTATTATCAGAACAATGATTTAGCAAGGAAGAGGCCTTGAGGTTTTTTTTTTTTTTTGGATATATATATATATATTTATTTATTTGGCTGCATTAGGTCTTTGTTGCTGCGCGCGGGCTTTCTCTGGTTGTGAGCAGGGGCTACTCTTTGTTGCGGTGCACGGGCTTCTTATTGTGGTGGCTTCTCTTGTTGCAGAGCATGGGCTCCCGGGGCGCTGGCTTCAGTAGTTGTGGCTCACGGGCTCTAGAGCACAGGCTCAGTAGTTGCGGCTCATGGGCTTAGTTGCTCCATGGCATGTGGGATCTTCCCGGACCAGGGCTTGAACCTGTGTCCCCTGCATCGGCAGGTGGATTCTTCACCACTGCGCCACCAGGGAGAAGTCCGAGGCTTTGAGTTTTAATTAGTCTCTTGAAATAATGTCTGTCTCATAGCAGATCTCTACAGTATCAAAGTGAGAAGGGTACTTCCTCTGTCAGCCAACCTCTAACGTAGGCCTGTTCTTCCGTGATCTCAGGCAGTGGAGACTCCCATCCGCCCTTGCCCCAGTACTCTTGCCCTGTGGCCCCAGCACTTCAGAGAAGCTACTCTGGCACTGGTGGGGCTCTTACACCAGATCTGGCCTTGGTTGATGTTAGTGGACTTAAGGACCAATTCGAGAAAGATGTTGCCAGGTTGCTGGTTCTCAGTGGTGATGCAAGTTGGGTTTAATTAGAACATGCTCAGTGATGCTGCCTTGATCCCTTTGCCAGAAACAAAGGAGATCTCTTCCTTTTAAAGCCACAGAATGCCCCGAAAATGTTCTCTCTCACATTATGTAGTTGGGGGATTAAAAGGGGAACAGTAAGTGGGAAAATGCTTGTAGCTTCTTGATGTAAAGACAAGAGCATGAGCTTTAGAGTAAGAAGACCTGGGTTCACAGCCTGGTGTTACGCGGAAGTAGCTGTGTGACCTTGGACAAGTCACTTAACCTTTCAGGTGGAAATGGTAGGAGTAGTATTAGAGACCTATTTGTGGAGGGAAGTTATGATTTATACGAAGATGCTTGGAAGAAGGAGTTAGAAAAATTTGTTTCAATATACGTGTACATAACTGTGTGAGTCTCCTGAAAAAAAAATTTGGCTTCAATTTTTCCCGCAAGTTGCAGCCAAACGGGTAAAATTCCTTCTTCCTGAAATTAAATATGTTGCTTATCCTTCTTAAAAAAATACTTCCTGGTTGATGGCCAAGCGATATTTGATACCATGAAATAATTTGGGCGGTTTCTCATTGCTGACAGGACTTGATGTGTTAAGATTTGTCATCAAAATATTTGAATGTCTGTTTTCTGCTAGGAATTATGCTCCTTGCTGAGGATGCTGGAGCCTTGTGGTTAGCCTACTGGGAAGACAGAACTGGAAGAAAGTAGTTGATGGGGAAGGGGGATTCTTACCTTCCTGGGTGGCTACTTTATATATGGTCGCATTTACATTACCAGAGGAAATATAAGTGTTAAAAGCTTGTGGCATCTGAACAGAGGTTCTGACTGGGAGATGAGTTTGGGTTGAAAGAGAGGAGTTTAAGATGAATCTTGGAGAATGGTGGGATTTTAGGTAGAAGATGGAAGAAAGGCAGGAGTGGTTTCAAGGAGCCTGCATTGGATTGACTCTAGAGGAGGGTGTGCAGTCTTGATCTTTTATCTAGTTTTTCCTTTCAGCACCCCTAAGAAAGGTGTTAGGGTCCCCTCACCCCCTTTTAAATTGAAGGATAGTTGATTTACAATATTATATTAGTTTCAGGTGTATAGCATAGTGATTCAGTATTTTAGGTTATATTCCATTAAAAGTTACTGCAAAATAAAGGCTATAATTCTCTCTACTGTACAGTATATCCTTGTTGCTTATCTATTTTATACATAGTACTTTGTACCTCTTAATCCCATGTCCCTATCTTGCCCCTACCCACTTCCCTCTCCCCACAGGTAACCACTAGTTTGTGTTCTTTTTTTTTTTTTTTTTTTTTGCCTCACTGCTGTGGGAGGGATCTTAGTTGCCCCACCAGGGACCGAACTTGTGCCCCCTGCAGTGGAAGCATGAAGTCTCTAACCATTGGACTGGTCAGGGAAGTCCCTAGTTTGTGTTCTATGTCTGTAAGTCTGTTTCTGTTTTGCTATTCACTTGTTTTATATTTTAGATTCCACGAATAACGGATGTCTTTTACTTATTTCACTAAGCATAGTATTCTCTAGGTCCATCTACATTGCTGCAAGTGGCAAAATTTCCTTTTTTGCGGCAGAGTAGTATTCCATTGTATATTTATTCCACATCTTTATCCATTCATCTGTTCACAGACACTTAGGTTGCTTCCATATCTTGGGTATTGTAAATAGTGCTGCTGTGAACATAAGGGTGGACATATCTTTTCGAATTAGCATTTTCATTTTTTCCAAATATCTACCCAGGAGTGGAATTGCTGGGTCATTTCGTAGTTCTGTTTTTTAGGGATCCCCTTCTTTTTTATCCTCCTTAGCGGGGGTGGTTACTGATACATAGAAGAAATAAATATCAGTCTGGAGCCAGAGCCACTTTAGTTACTTTAACAGGTCATTTAATGTAAAGAATTGTCAGTGTTATTTGAGTTAACTGAGAAGCTGCAGTGCAAGGAGAGAGCAGAGCACTCGGGTACCTGGGAAGTAGCAGCTGTGGGAAGCGGCTACCACCCAAGGGCTGGGAGATCGGAAGAGAAAAGGTTGGAGTTGTTAAGACATAGGAGGGTACCTGTGGGTCTGGCCAGGGACCCATGACGCTGGAGTAAGAAGTCTGTTGAGGGTACCACCCAGGAAGCAGGACAGCAGAGAGCGAAGCCTTTCTCCCCCTCACATCCCCTATTGTCCGAGTCACAGGGATTCAGCGGGCAAAGCAGAGATGTGGTTTACTCGGGAGGGTGGGTTCGAGCTGAGAGACAATAAGAATTCAGTAAGCAGCACAGCTGGGAAGATGGAATCGCACTTGGGCCACTCCTCCGGCAGCACCACTTGGTGCTTGATTCCATTTGAAAATTTCATGAAAATACGGGGGGAGACCTCAGGCTAAGGAGGACCAGAACGTGTCCAAAGTTAGCAGTGCCGTTCCTGTCAGTGTGTTTCCAGTCTTCGACTAACCCAGCTTGCTGTTGACTTGCCAGCAGGCTGCACCAGCCACGGATAGCCCACGCCCTGCTTCCAGCTCTCTGAGTCATGTATGTGCTTACCAAGAGAGGCTGCTGCTTTTGTTCCCAGACCTATGTATGTTCTTCGTACTTGTTTGTGTAATTAACACAGTTTAAATAAAAATGAAACAAGTGCAGAGAATTTCTAGGTAAGCAGACCTGAATTTCTATGAAATCGGATTTGGTGTAAAGCAGGAGGCCCTGGGGAAAGAGCAGTGAGCAAAATAGCCCCGAATCCCTTTCTTTGTGGAGCTTACACAACCAGTTTGGGATTGGGGGATTCTCCTTGCCTTCCCCAAAGGCTGGTGCACCGGGGCATCCGTGGGTACCTCCCTGGTGTGAGCTAGACCCGTGCAGCCCATTATGGTTATAATCTTGAGTGAGGGGAGGAGCCTCGGCCCTGCAGGAAGGAGCTCCGTTCCCTGCTTCCCCTTCCTCTCCTCGGCCTTTGGGACGACCTGCCCCCACCCCACCCCCCTGGCTTTGTCCTGCAGTTCAGGGGGCAGTTTGTGCTGCAGAACCTTAGGCCGAGAGGGAAGGCCTCACTTCTTACTAAGTCTGGTGATTTCCTATTTTGATTTTTTGGTATTCGTTTTTGTGTATTGAGGTAGATAACGCACATTGTAAGATTCACCTTTTTCTCGTGTACAATTCTGCACCTTTTGACAAGAGCATAGAGTGTAGTCACCACCATGCTCAGTACAGAGCATCCCATCACCTCAAATGCTCCGACCCCCAGCCTCAGGTAGCCCTCTACCTGTTCTCCAGCCCTATGGTTTTGTCTTCTCCAGAAGATCATGAATCTGACAGTGTTGACTCCTTGAGTCGGGCTTTTTCCACTTGCCCAGCTGCATTCGCTGGAATCAGTGGTGCCTCCCTATTTGTTGCTGAGTAGTTTTCCATTGTATAAATGTACAACAGTTTATACATTCGCCAGTTGGAGGGCACTCGTGTTTCCTGTTTTTGGCGATGGTGACTGTTTATGTTAATGCCTGGAATATGAGCAGTGCAGTGTTGAGTGTTGGCGGTCACTGTCTTCTGCTGGAGCCTCCATTTTGATCAGGAACATTTGTCAGCAAAAGTGTGTGGCTTTGTGCCTCCTGTTTCCTCATCACTCTATAGGATGGTAACATGTGCATTTGTCTGCCTAGGGCTGTCTTTTTTTGAGAATCAAATGAGGTATTTTCTGATGAAAAATTGCAATGTGTGCTATATATAAATATAAGTGAACAACAAGGACCTACTGTATAGCACTCAATATTTTGTAATAACCTATAAGGGAAAAGAATCTGAAAAGGAGTATATATACATATATAACTGAATCCTTGCGCTGAATACCTGAAACTAACATGATACTGTAAATCAACTCCACTTCAATAAAAGAATTTCTAAAGTAATAAATATAAGTGAAGACAGAAATTCAAAGGGAAGGAATTGCTTTGGGGACAGTGCTGCAGGGGGCAGTGGAAGCACCTGCCAGCCACCCACCAGTCTTGCCCTTTATTTTTAATAACTTCTCAGAAAAATTCCCTTTGGTTTTTTCTTTCTTTTATAAATTTATTTATTGACATTTATTTTTGGCTGCGTTGGGTCTTCGTTGCTGCGCGTGGGCCTTCTCTAGTTGCGGTGAGGGGGGGCTCGTCTTCGTTGCGGTGCGCGGGCTTATTGCGGCAGCCTCCCCTGTTGCTGAGCATGGGCTCTAGGCGCACAGGCTTCAGTAGTTGTGGTGCGCAGACTCCGCAGTTGTGGCGCACGGGCTTAGTTGCTCCGCAGCATGTGGGATCCTTGCAGACCAGGGCTCGAAACCGTGTCCCCTGCACTGGCAGGTGGATTCTTAACCAACCACTGTGCCACCAGGGAAGCCCCCCTTTGGTTTTTATTTCCCTTTTTGTTGTTGTTGTTAGCTTTATCAGAGCTTTCAGAGATTTAGAGGAATATGCGAAGAGGAAAATTTATTTTACCAATTTAACCAGATTTTTAAAAAGCCACATGGGTGCAAATAAAAAAAGCATAGCTCTCATCAGCGATGGACCAACCCAAATATCTGGAACTTTGAGGGAATTTTGGAAAGAATCGCCTCCAGGGAGTGTAAATGAAGTTAGGTTTGTGTCTCCACTTTAAACTGAAGGTTAGTTGGGGAAAAGGGGGTTTTGTGTTTAAGTTTATATTTATGGTGATGAGTGGAAACCAAGTTATGAAGGCATAGCAAAATCCTCTCTTAGCAAGAGATAGCGGTTAATTGTGGACAACATTTGGGGTTCACAACATCTATTAATTTTGTAATCTTATTCATCCTTAAGTATATTGTGCAGTAAAAAGACAGACGTACCTTGAGATCCAAGAACTGAGGTATAGTTGTTAATTGTATTGAAATGTTAGTAACTAACATACAGAAACATGCAAAGAAAAGCACTGAATATATCTGGGCATCTCAGACTGTGAAAATGCTTCTAGTGCAGCTAGTTTTGAAGTTGGAAAGCAAACATTTTGCTTGCTCATAAAAGGACGGATGGTGTTTCACATTTGCTGTTTTCAGCATTCATATCAGTGGTCCTTTTTTTTTTTTTTCCTGTATTGGTTGTATCGTGTTTACTGCAGAACCAAGCACAGAATTTGTCTGAAGTTAGTGTTCATCAGTGCCTATTTGTTCTAGCCCCACAGAATTTATTTTCAAGGTTTTTTCCATTTCTTTGCTTGTTGGGATGCAAAACCAATTCTCTTCTTCTCCACCAGAAACAAAACAAAACAACAACAACAACAAAAAAAGCATGAAAAGCAATAGATAAATAAATGGGAATAAAATCTAAAAGCATGTAAGATCAGATGATGAAGATGAGGAGGGGATATTGGGCCTTAGTTTGGGAGAAAGGATTGAGTTTCAGGCTCTGTTGAGTCCTGGATGTTGGCTTGTATAACATGATGGAGGGGGTGTTGCATGGGGGGAGCCAGAGTATCCAAGGCATAACACTCTATGGTTTCAGCAGATGAGGGGGTGTTGCATGGGGGGAGCCCAGAGTATCCAGAGCATAACATTCTGTGGTTTCAGCAGATTAAGAAAAAAAAAATCTAAAAAACTAACTGGGGGAGGTATCCCTGTCCTGTCTGCCTGGTCCTTCTTATTTCAGCTCCTCGACTTTCAGTTGGCACTTGTAAATGTTGTCACTCACTGTGGGAGGGTCTCACCCCTTCTTGGTGCTAAATGCGGATAGGTTTGCCACAGTGAACACAAAAGAGGAACACGGATGAATGAGTGCTTAATACAAACCATAGAACATTTGCAAACACTTGACAGGGGCTATAAAGGGGGAAGAGGTAGCAATTTTGTTTTAAATTTGTGTTCTTTTAACAACATTGAGAAGTTTTTTTTTCCTTAACTGACTTTTGTTTTTTCCTTAACTGACTTGTTTAGACTTCACAGCACTTGTCATTTTGGGTGGTAATTTTTCTGAATATATATGTCTCTGTGACTTTATTTATTTGACCTTTCCTTCCTTCCTTCACCATCTTCAGTTTGTAGTTGCTGGATGAATGGAAAATTGAGATTTTTCTCAGGGCTACCTGTATTCCCTCCCAGGAAGTAACTTGGACCACTTAACTCTAATCCTTATTTAATTATGCAAGTAATAAATATCTTTGTTCAGATTATCTGTAAAAAAATTTTTAAAGTGTACCCCCAGTCCTACTTCTTCCCAAAGTGTGTGATCTGAGTGTGTTTTCTTCCAAACCATAACAGCCATTCACACACACACAGAGTATAGACATACAGTCTTTAAAAACATGTAGTACTTTTTCCTGTACTTACTTTGCTAGTCATTACTGCTCCAAACTTGGCATTCATGGTGTGAAATTAATTTAGCTGTTCCCTTATGTGGGATTTTCTCTACATCGGCCATTGCCATCAATTTGTGTACTTGTTGCTTCCGGAGGGAAGATCCCCCTGGCTCCCCCTTCTCCCCCCGCCGGGGACTTGCTAAGATGCTGGAGAGGCACATTTGAAATGTTAATTTGCCTCCTCGCCAGCCACATTTCCTCCCACCCCACCCGGCCTTGTTGCCATCAATCTAATGGGAGAAAAATGGCTCGTCCTGTTGGCTTACTTTGCATTTCTGCGATGACTGTGGGGTGGGCGTCTTTTTGTTTATTGACCATTTGGGTTTCCTCCTCAAATTGCCTTGGTTCCCGGGCCTCTCCCTCCTGGTTTTTTTTTTTTTTTTTTGCGGTACGCGGGCCTCTCACTGCTGTGGCCTCTCCCGTTGCAGAGCACAGGCTCCGGACGCGCAGGCTCAGCGGCCATGGCTCACGGGCCCAGCCGCTCTGCGGCATGTGGGATCCTCCCGGACAGGGGCACGAACCCGTGTCTCCTGCATCGGCAGGCAGACTCTCAACCACTGCGCCACCAGGGAAGCCCCCTCCTGGGTTTTTAAAAAATCAATTTGTAGGCATTTTATCCAAAATATTGAGTACTGGCTCTTTGTTGCAGTGGATTTCTAAGAGTCCTGGGCTTGCCTCAGTTTAGTTTAACTTGTTATGCATTTTAAATTTTACTGCCACTTATGATCGTCTTCTACTGTCTCTACATATTTTGTCTTTAATCCTACCTTAGAATACATTCTTAGTGTATTATAGGAGGTGGGGTCTAATTTTATCTAGAACAAATGATGAGCCTGGTGTCCTGACTGTTAGTGAATGGTCTCATTTCCCCTTTTTCTCTGAACCCGTACAATTCTGGGAAACAGTTATGAATATAGCTGTTAGCTGGGGGTGAAGAGAAGGGTGTGTTAAGGCCTGTACTCAGTGAACGCCGACTGGGTTGCAGTTTAATGTATGTATATTGAGTGTTCATGCTTTGTGGTCATATACCGGTGATCTCTGAAAAATCTCTTTGATGTTTGGTGGCTACTAAGGAAATAAGATAACAGATAAGTGGCAATGCTTGATTTGGTGTAGGCCTGTTACACATCAGTCAGTGTTTAAGCATGTGTTGCTCTGTTGCCTACTGTGTACCAATTACTGGGCAGGGCCCTACAGACCTGCCGTTTCTCCGCTTGGTTTTTATCTTCATTGGGCTTTTTAACTGGAAGAGAAGTAAGTAGTCATTTTAACACAGGCAAGTGCTAAGTAGCTAAAAATACACAACTTGCTGATTCCACTCCCCAGATGTAACTACTGGTAAGAGGTTGGAGTGTATCATTGGTCTCATTTCCTATGCTTCTGCAACATTACCTTTATGACTGTATTTATCATTTAATAATCTTTTTTTTTACATTAAAAAAATATTTATTTGGCTGCACCGGGTCTTAGTTGTGGCACGTGGGGTCTTCATTGCTGCGTGCGGGATCTAGTTCCCTGACCAGGGATTGGACCCAGGTCCCCTGCATTGGGAGCGCGGAGTCTTAGCCACTGGACCACCAGGGAAGTCCCTATTATTTAATCTTTAATTGTGCACACACTGATGTTAATGAACTTGTTGGGAAAATATTTGTATACTGCATCTGTAGTTCTACATCTTGCTTTGTTTTTTTAGATCTAATAGTCTAGCACATCCTTGCATGACAATATACAGTTTGTTCATTCATTATCATCTTTATTGCAGTGTAGTGTAGGCACAACCAAATGCACTCATTTTTATGCATGCATTTTGATGGTGACTTCTGACAAAGTTATACATCTATACTACCACCATCATAATCAAGACACCCTAGAAAGTTCCCTTGCAGTAGTACCTTTCAGTGCTAATCTCTGGAGAATTTGGTCTGCTGCTCTGGTCATGGGTGTTGGGGAGGATTTATGGAAACTAGAGTGAGACATGGGCCTTTGGATGTGAATGAGTCTCTGATGACGGAAAGTTGCCATGTCTGATGTCCTGGTTTATTGCTGAGGTGGAGGTAGCTGTAAAACGCCCTAAAATCTTTACCTTTGAGGCATTTTGGCCTCTGCAAAGGCCCAGATTTCACCAGCCCCCCCCCTTTCTTTTCCTGTTTTAAACATTTGCTGTTTCAGGGCCACAATGCAAATGGTCAGGGAACATTGTTTTCCAGCAAGCACTTGCCTGCTGGGAGGCAAATTCCTCAAGGATTGCTCGGAAAATGTGGAAGTGAATTCCGTTCAATCAACACACTTCTCATTGAACACCGGCCATGTGCCTGCTCTCTCCGGGTGTTTGAGGACACAAAGGACCAGAACAGAGGTTGCCTTCTGGGGACCCTTACATCACTATACAGGGAAATAGAGTGCCCGGGGATTTGGGGGTATTCTGGTGAATGATGTACATGTAAAGTACTAAATTGTTTTTGATTAGGTATTACATGCTTATGTGTAAAAAAAAAAAAAAATTTCCAGGGCTCAGGAAAGGGTAACTCGGTAGAGGAGTGAAGTCCTACGAGCAGAGTGCCAGCGTCCTGGGTGTCCTTCAGAGGGTTCTTATCCTTGAGTCTAGGCTTGTGGTCCTGAGCGTTTCTGAGAAACTTCATAGCTTCCCAGGTCTGCCAACTCAACTGGAGGTGACAGGTTGGTGGCTTCCATTCCCAAAGACCCTTCCTTTTCAGAAAATTTTGGTTTTGAGCTTCTTAGAAACTTTTGAGTTGTTACCAGAGGATGCTTCACTTAGGGGTTAGGGGTGGGGGCAGTTCCTTGCCCTGAACCAGCTGTTTTAAGTGTCATTCAGAACCACCTTCCCCTGGTTTTAAGGCTGTATCCCGTGTGCAGAACTGTTGAGTCCTTTGATCATTGAGTGCTGCTGTGGGGGGAGGGGTCCTCAACTGCCCTGACTCTGTCAGGATCCAGAGTTGGTTTCTGCCCTCTTCTTCCTCTTTCCTGGTGTTTGGCGTCTGCCCCCAGTGAGAACTGGGCTGCTGAAGGAAGTAGTAGGTTGCCGAGCTGGGACGGAGTAAGGATAGGATACCGCGAGAACCGGCTACAAGGCGTGAAAATGATTTTTTTTTTTCTTTTTTGCAGCGAGAGTGAAGTGAGGGTGGGGAGGGGACTCAGGTGGAGGGCAAGGACTGGTCGTGGTCTCCAGGAAGAAAGGCCTGGGAGCGTTTGAGGGCATCTGAAAAACTGGAAAGCACTTTGCTGAGGACCCCTTGGTGATTAGAACTTTATCTGCAAAGCAAATGTTCAACCAATGTTTACGGAGTTAATTCAGACAGGCTCCAGGGAGCTGTTGGGCCCCCTTTAAAACCTGTGGTTGGGGATGGTGAAAGGGGACTTCCAAGGGAGCGGTGTCACCCTTGGAAAACCTCTGCCCTCAAAGCAAAAGAGAACCTCGCAGTCGTCAGTCTGTCCTCAGACTTCGTTACCGAGGCCCTGGAGTGCCCAAGTCTCTCATCTCCCCTCAAGCTGTTTGAAGATTCTGTCCACTGGGGTCCCCAGAGGTGGGTGCCCCCCGTACGTGGGTCAGAGACAAGGCTGATTCCCCCAGTTCTCACCCGCACCTGCTCCCCTCCTTCCGAAGTTCCTTTGTGCTGGGGATCTGCGATTAGAATCTGCCTGGGAGATCATCTGTGGTGACGCGGGAGCTGTAGTTTAAAAAACAAGCCCGCGAATCCCACCCTCTCTGAAGGACAGTGAAATGTGCGCATTGGTTACTTTAAGTAAAAGCCAGCCGGTAGCAAGAATACAAAGAAGACCCTCAAGGTAAAGTTAATGATTAAATTCCGAACTTTTGGCCTGTTTCCTTTAGATTTTTTTCTCTCTTGAACTTTACTCCATCGCGGATAGAGACTTAGCCCCCAGATTGCATTTCGTGTTTGTAGGGCTGAATTTTAATATCCGTGCTGGAGGCTTTCCTTGGACCTTCTCATTCCTCTTGGAGGGAATGGGCTTCTTCCTAGCGCCTCTTGCTGGGGGTACTCTTTTCTGCCCAGTTTTCTTTGGATACTACCCCACCCCCATGCTTGGGGCAGCAGGAATTCCTCCCCAGGCCCTTTGTTCCTCCTGAAGGGCGGGAATGCTGCCTCCTGGAATGTTGATGCTTTGGCTGAGTGGCCAGCACCATTGAAGCCTCTGTCTCTGCTCTTGGGCGGGGGGTGGGGTGGGGTGAGGTTTGCATCTCCCAGCTTAGTCACCCCTGGGCTGGATTAAGTGCCCCAGCTTTAGTCCTGACCACAGTCACACTAAAGACCCCTCCCCTCATTAAAAAATAAAATAAAATAAAAACAAACCAACAAACCTTGTCACAAAGCCAATGAGGAGTAATCTCAAAAGTTCTGGCAAGAGATTTGCCTCACTCCACTGGAAACCCCCCCATAACTCAGCAGGAAGCCTCCTGACCAGGATTGCCAGCTCTAGCTCCCTCCTAGACCCCCCCACAGGATGCCTAGTTCATAAACAGTAAGCAATTTTTTAGTACAAGTATGTCTCATACAATATTTGGGACACACTTATACAAAAAATTGTCTGTTAGAATTTAAAATTTAACTGGGCTGTAGTGCTGTAGTATATATGGCAGTTCTCCTGCCACTCCTTAAAGCTATTGGACGGGCTGAAATCCCCAAGCTGAAAGGCTCCCCCCACCCCCTGCAGGATCCACCCCTCCCCCACTCTGCATTTGGGTCCTACAGACCCTTTTGTTGCAGAGTTCCTCGTAGGTGACTAGTTTTTCACAGGACAGAATACCTAGAACAGGACCCCTCTGACCTCCTCACCCCCACCCCAATCACTGCAGGTTCTGGCAAAGGAAGGGGGTCCTGGAGATGGAAAGTTAGCTTGGAAACCAAATGCCAGCTCAGAGGTGGGAAAAAGCTTAGCTCTTTCCCGCACTCCTGGTCCATTGCTGCCAAACACTCTGGGGTCAGTGACCGCCCCCCTAGGCCCTCATGGGGGTGGGGTAGATTGCACTGCTGTTTGAAGGGTTAGGGCAGTAGTTTGGGAAGAGTAGTTTTTGAGATTTCTAGAAGAGGATTTTTGGGGAAGCTCTCCTGTACCTACTTTTCTCTAGCAAGAAAAAGAAAGACTGTCCCTGGAGGATTTCAGCAGGGATTTCTGTAACTCGGGAAGGGAAGCCCAGAGAGCAGGTTACACGAGTGTGTTTCCAGCTGTGTATTTGTTTCACGTACAGACCTTAAAGTGTTTCCCGGAGGAGGGGATTTACAGGTTCGCTGCTGTGTCTGAATCTGCTGCCAGGAGAACTATTGGTCCTCTCAAGCGGATGGTTTGACAATGACATAGTTGTGGCGTATTGCCCGTTTTGCTCTGACTGCCAGGAAGCTCAGAGCCAAACTCCTGGTTTCAGTCCAGGACGGCTCATTGACATGCTTCTCCTTTGCTGACTCAAGCTTGGTTCTGCATGTTGTTGGCTTTCTTTGTAAGCTGCTCTTCTTAGATTTGGGTAAGAGCTGCTGAAATAAGTTTCAATAAAAATTGAGTGAAAGATGAGGGGGTTGTAAACTGCCCAGGATAGGGACAGTTTTCAACCCAATAAATCTGGCTGATGCGTATGTAAAAGAATTAAGCCATTGTACCAGCATAGTACTTGTCAAATAAACATGTAATCCTCGTGTACGCCCTGTCCCTCCCTGGACAGAGTCCAGACCCGTGCCAGGGGCGGTGAGGAGACTTGCTAGACTGTGCCCCACTGAACTGCAGGGGCAACAGGACCCCAGAAGCCCTCATCTGTAAAAATCAAAGCAACTTGAGAGACCCCAGGGTTAGTCGTGTCCCCTGGTAGAGGCCGTGGCCCGGGTATGGGATCTTTTGACCCACGTCCCCCGTTTCTCCTGCCCTGGGAACCCTTCTATTCTGCAATTTGGTAGAGCTTGGAACCCCTTCTTGAGGGGTGGGAGGAAGTGGTTAATCCCCACTTCCTCCCCTGGGAGTTTTATGGGCCTCTGGGAGCCTGCCTTACTCTGGGCTTAATGCTCATAAATGACCCTCTCCCAGGGCAGGGGCCAGGCTCCTGTGCATCTTTGCCCGGGCTTTAGGCAGTTAGGTGCTTAATTGATGGTGATGCCCTTGGTTTTCTGTAATTGGGAGGTGGAGTGGAGAACCTTTTAGGATTACTGGGGTGGTGGCTTGAGCCCTTCCCAGTGGGGCCTGGGCTGGAAAGTTTGTGACCGAGCAAGGGCCCCCTGGGTGCTGGAGCTAGGTGTGACTGGCCGGGACAGCAGGGGAATCCTGGTGGGCGGGACAGGGTGGGGCGGGGAGAGATGGGAAGGGCTGAGTGATTATTGCACTTGAGAGGATCCTTCCCCACCTAGTTTCCTCCCTTATTTTCATTCTTCCGCATTTTAAGATAAAGCAGTAAACTCCTCAGTAAGCTTCATTTTTAATGAAGAAGGCATTTGAGGTTGTCCAGCTCTTGGGACAGGCTTTACAGAGTGGCCCTTAAGTAAGGGATGCTGGGTCTTGTCAAATGGAGTGATGGCTGGTGGGGTGCACATTGGATCTTTTTTTTTTTTTTTTTTTTTTTTTTTTTGGATCTTGATTAGGGAGAGAGCTCTGGGTAGGCAGGCATCACCTCTCCTGCTAGCAGGCCCCCCCCTTTCCCCCTACGAACTAATCCCCTGCCTCCCTAATCCCCTGCCTCCCATTCTGCAGGGTTTTAATTAACTGTGTTTAAACTTCCCCGGGAAGCAGGCTACCGCCTGCATGTTTATTCTGTTACCTGCTGGATTTTCTGTTCCAGCCTAGCCAAGGACAAGTAACATTCAGGGAAGGAGTCCTTTTTCCCAAGGGCGGTTAGAACCTCCCTGAAAACTGTCTTGCTCCCTCTTGGGAAGGTGCAGAGCCAAACCAGAAAGCAACCAGGGTGTGGGCTCTGCCCACAGAACACCAGCCCTCCTTTGTGGAGGAGCTCCTGAATTTAATGTTATGCAAATAACATCAGATAATGTACTTTTTCTGTTAAGGTGCCTGGAGGTGAAATAAAGTGTCCTAAACTATTGGAGCAGAAGAATTAAAATATTTTATGCAAAGAGCATTTTTAGTGAGTGCCTACTATGAGCTCGCTTATATTTTTCATTTCATTCTTGTTTAAATCAGCCTTTTCCAGTTTAACAACGACTGGAGTTGATTAACCCCAGGGCTCCCTACCTACCCCACAGAGATTGTGATTCTTTAAAACTGGGGTGGGGTTCCAATTTGCATTTTTAGCTAGCACCTTGGGGTTCTAATGCAGGTGGCCCCTTTGAGAGAGAGGTTTTAAGTGGTGCCCTAGGAGAGGAGATTTAAGGTCACAGCAGAGCCCCAGGTACACTTTTGTTTTTTGCATTAGCATTTTAACCCCAATTGTCAATACACCTGTTTATCAAAGGATGCCCTTGGTAAAAATGATGCTTTAACATACTATTTGGTGTTTCACTTCAAGCTATAACATTATTGTCCCCTCCTCTGAGCCACTTTTGAAAAGAGGGTCAAGGGGTCCATTACTTCATATCCCCAAAGTTCTCCAGTCTTACTGACACCGGGATGAAAATCCAATTTCAGCAGGTTAACGAAGTGCTTTGGCCTGTGTTGGAGTGAAATGCCCCACAGTTGCTGCCCGCGGAACTGCGGAACTGCTACGGACAAAAGCAGCTGGAACTAGGTTAGCCCCTCTGGGACGGGGCGCCAGGGCCAGAGTCCCGGTGTCCGCGCAGCTGTCCGGGGCGAGGCTGCGTCTGTTGCCAGGTCTTCAGCTGCTGCTCCTGCTGCCAGTTGGCACCTCCTCTGTCTAAATAGAGCCACATGGGAGCCACCTGGAGGCCTTCCAGGTACCTGTCTGACAGGCACGGGGCCCGCGGGGCCTGGCAGGCACTTAGGCTGCGAGGAGGCCGCAGGAGCATCTCAGGGTGGCTTGTCAGGGAGAGTAAGGGCCATCACACCATGCCCAGTCGGGGAGACCATGTAGCGGCCCTGAGGAAGCCCGGGCCTCCCCCCTCTCCGCCCCCCTTGGGGGGGTGCTGCACATTCAGCTTTCATTTTGGGTTAAGAAATAATCATTCTTTTAGACCTGCACTGCTCTTCCTTGGGAAATTGATCTGTTTATATTATACTATATCCCAATTTTTAAAAATTCCATGTTTCGTTGAAAGACTAAGTCAGTAAGTAAAGCTCTTTCTCTTTTTTCCCTCCTCTGTCTAGTTGTTTCATCCAGACTCTTTACAGTGGCGAAGGCCACCTTGAATTCATCCACTGCCGCCCACCTCCAGGAGAGGAGTCTTAGACGAATGCAGGGAGGAATGTGCCAAACAGGACACATCTTCCCCAAGTGTCCCTTTCATTTGAAGATTGTATTAAAGCAGCCACCGCTATGTCATGGAGGGGGTACAGTGATTTTTAAGACAAGGCTGAAACAGTGAGCTTGTGGATGTGTCCCCCAGACCCGCCCCCAGGGCTGCCATTTATTGCCCACGGTGAATTCCACTGCTTGGGTGGAGACTCGGAGATAGTGGCCCATACCCTGCTCCTGATACAGAACTAGACCTACAAAGACCTTGCGAAAAACCTGGGATTCCCTAGGGGCACAGAGGATGGAAGAATGCAGCTGCTGGCTGCTCTGCTCACAGCTAGTTTTCCGTCCCCATGTCCTTCATCTGGCTGAGCAGCTCCTGCTACTACTCCAGGGGTGGCTCCCTCTCTCCCTCCCTCCCTCCCTCCCTCCTTCATTTCATCATTCCTTTCTTTTTAAGTCTTGCCTACAAAGCAGTTAGCTCTTTTATAAACCGATATTTGTGCCTCTGGCACACTCTAGCAGTGTTGTAGGCACTAGTTTAGGGATAGACATACAGACCTTGAAGCAGTGGGCACTAGGTAACTTGAGCTTTACATGCCATCACAAACGAGTTGTGCATGTTGTGGATTAATAATATTAACATGCCTAGCCCCGTGAGGGAATAAAAATAAAGCCCCTTGGTGTCTTTCATGCAATTTCTGGGTCACATTGCGTACCAGCCCTCTGACCCGGGCCAAACGTCAGTTTCCACCATCTGTAAAATGGAGATGGGGCTATGGCTCATGAGTTGTGCTTTTTTTTTTTTGCGTTGTGCTTTTTAAACCTGTTGAGGCAGGGCAGCATCCAGCCCAGAGCCTGACTTATAATGTCCATCGAGTTGGCAAGTATCCACCGAGTATCTGTGCTCCGTTAAATGCAGCCCCTTCCTCATGTGGCAGAGGAATGTTTTAATAACCAGACAGATCTGACTTAGGGTCTGCCCCTTCCCCACAGCCTCTTGAGTCTCAGCTCAGGTGGCTCTCCATATGGGGCTCTGGTCTTTTCTTTTTCGTTGTGATAGGACACATTGTGAAAGGAATGTGTTGGGGTGTCCTTTATGCGCCACCTACAGCTGTGTGACCTTGTGCAGGGTCGTTCCTCTCTCCTCTTGCCCCGGTTTCCTTATTTGTTGAGTAGGGATCAGGGTAGGTGCATTCCTATATGCACACTCCGAAATGTTTGAGTTTTGACAGTTGTGCACCTCGGGGTAGGGTGCATTTCTCTCTGCCCTCTTGGTCTTACAGGGCGAGGAATCCTGCCAAGGGAGTTCCACAGGTCTGGCCCAAGTCAGCTGGTTTCCTCACTGCTATCCTGGTACTACCCCTCTGCCCCCGGGGGGGCATGGGGCCCTGAGTCATCGGGGCATCGGATTGTTGGAAATGTCTCTCTGAAGGCACACGGAGGTGGTTTTTGCTGGTGCTTTGCCCCCTCTTCATCATTTCATATTCCTAAGGATTGCTTCTTTTCATGCTCCTTCTGGGAAATGAGGCTCAGGAATACACTACACTGCATCCGTGAACAGGAGTATGAGGTTACTTTCCCTTTGCCGGGCATTTAAACAATGCTGTGTGTTCTTCATTTTTACCCTTTGGCCACCAGTCCTGGCAGCTGGCTGAAGCCTGGGCCAGTAGCCAGGCTGCGGTGGAGCCAGTGGAGGAGCAGCTGGGACCCAAGGTGGCAGGAAGACCCAGGAAGCCAAGCAAAGCCTCCTGTGGCTGCAGCTCGCATTGGTGGATGGGTTGCTTTTCCTTCCCTGACCCTGGCCGACCTCCCTCCGGCCCCTGCCACCCGGGACCCACACCCCCCAACGCCCCCCACCTCCACCTCAGCCAGCGGGCTCCCTGCAGCCTCGGTGTCTGGGGTTGGGGGGGAGGGTTAAGACACTTTTAAAAATTTCAAGGATTCTCTTGTTTTAGGAAATGGGATCCTGGGGATCCTGGCCCTGGGAGGTCAGGGGGGACCTTAAGCAGAGAGCTGGGGGGATGGGCACAGTGACTGCAATTTAAAGTTAAAAGCTGTGCTTTGGGAAATGGGCCTCAGTTTGGACGGATAAGGTCAGAAGGGAGCAAGCAGATCTTTTCTTGTGGGGCTGAGGGAAGGTAGAGCTGAGTCCTCTGGTTGGCTTTGGACTATAAACTTGGCATTGGGATCCCCTACTAGGACGGATTTGTAAACATCCTGGCTAGAGAAAGGAGCCTGGATCGCGGGCCCTGGAGGACCGAGTTCTGATCCTTATTCCTATATTAGCCACGCTTGTTTACCTGGATAAACAAGCCTCCTTCCACTCCGCTCTTTTTGTCTCATGGAAGGGGCAGAGTTGAGCGCATTAACTGGATTCTTTACCTTTTTCTATAAATTTATTTATATTTTTGGCTGCATTGGCTCTTCGTTGCTGCGCACGGGCTTTCTCTAGTTGCAGCGAGCGGGGGCTACTCTTCATTGCGGTGCGCAGGCTTCTCATTGCGGTGGCTTCTCGTGTTGCGGAGCATGGGCTCTAGTAGTTGTGGCACGAGGGCTCAGTAGTTGTGGCTCGCAGGCTCAGTAGTTGTGGTGCACGGGCTTAGTTGCTCCGCTGCATATATGATCTTCCCAGATCAGGGCTCGAGTCTGTGCCCCCTGTGTTGGCAGGCCGATTCTTAATTAACCACTGCGCCACCAGGGGAATCCTACCTTTTTCTTTTTAATAGTCGGGGACTTCTGAGAATCTGACACCCATGCACCCTCACAATTGTGGATGCAAATTGAGGGCTCCTCCCCTGTAATGTGTAAGATTTTGTGGCTCAGGGACTTCCCTGGTGGTCCAGTGGTTAAGACTCTGTGCTGCCAATGCAGGGGGTGAGGGTTCGATCCCTAGTCGGGGAACTAAGATCCCACATGCCACGCGGCCAGAAACAAAACAAAACAAACCAAAAAAAAAAAAAGATTTTGTGGCTCAAAGCATTCTTGGGGGATGTCTTGAGTGCCTTTCAATCGAGATAGTCATCTGTTACCATGAAATTTTAAAAGTGGAACAGAACCCCACCCAGCCTGGACAGTGTCAGGATTGAGCCCCTGAGGCCCTTGGTGAGGAAGCCTTCCAGTCTCTGGGTTCTTTGGGGGATGAGGTAGGTAAAGGGAGCAGAAGAGTGTTGAGGCCAGACTGAGCTTGTTTACAGTGCCAGCCCTGTGGCCAATCTGGGGTTTGTTTGAACAGGAGAATGTGGTGATTAGAGCGGGAAAATGTGCATCATTAATTAGAAATATGAATTTTTGCATGTGATGCTCTAAAAGCAAAAAAGCATTAGGGAGGGTGAAAAAAGCTAAGAGGAAAATTGTCTCCCAGAGGATTTTTGTAAGGCATTTCCCTCCCCACTCCTTGTGTTTGACCTATTTATGTACTTTCAGAGTGTTGATGTCATAGCATTTCAAAGGAATATTGTATGTCTGGACTGCTAACTTCTTTTAAGTAGGCCTGAAATATCCCCGTCTCCATTAATGACAGCATGGTTCTCTCCAGTAATGGAAATTGTCATAGAGTGTCTAGTCATCCAGATGACTGGGGTTATTCTCCCCCGATTCTGGACCCCCTTT